>NC_073626.1:142115481-142799981 GCF_029407905.1 Bubalus kerabau
CTATTGCACCTGTAACTTCCAAGACAGTTCCCTCTGTTTTAGCTTCTTCTGTTTGCTGATCTCTTCAGTGTCTAATTTCCGCCCTGACACAAGGGGGCGGTGGTGGACACTTTTTTAGGCTCACTTGTTCAGTCGTGCTGTGGGGAGGAAGGAACTTTGCAAACAAATAACACTGGCGTGTGTTCACAGTGTCCCGGCCACACTGGGTTTGCCCCACTCACGGCATGTGTGCTTTCCCTGTCTATACTGCTTAGGCTCTAGGTTGCTCTGCCAGGAACTGTCTGAGGTGGGTCCTGGGTTGTATGCACTTCCCAGGTCTAAGCTGCTCAGGTTCAGGTACTCGGGTAGTCCTCAGAGGCACAGACTCTGTTGGGCCTGCGTTTTGTGCCCTTCCCAGGTCCAAGCAGCTCAGGTGACCAGGTGCTTGGTGAGCGTGGTCGCTGCGATTTATCGCCTCCCCCATCCCTGCTGCTTGGTTTTCTGGGTGTACAACCATCGCACCTTCTCAGGTGTGCCGTGTTTCTCTTCTGGGGATGTGATCTCTGGCTGCGACCCTCTTGGTGGATGTCAACCGTCCAGAATCCCAAGAAGTCTTGGTTAGCAAAGAAGCCTGCTTGCAGTTTGGTAGATGATGCCTCTCTGGGGCCACAGTTGCCCCCTTCTGGCTCTGACTGCCCTCGCCTGCCTGTCTCTGGTGGGGGATGGGCTGGTCTGCAGTCAGCTAGCTCTGCTCAGTCCTTTGTTCAGTGAGCAGGCCTGGCAGTGTCTTAGGTTAGGGCTTTTCACGGGATAGCTATCCCAGAGTCTGGTTTGCTATCTCAAGTTGGTTCCCTCAGATTGCCCTCGGGGCATTCAGGCCCGTTCCTTACTCTAAGCAATGCAGCCCACGCCTCCCTGCCCAGCCCCCGCTTGCTAGTGGCAGATGTGGGTGTCTTCGCTGCTTCTCCACTGGGAGCTACTGTTGGGCTCGTGATCTGTGGGTTTTAATTATTTATTTATTTTTCATCCTGGTTATGTTGCCCTCTGAGGTTCCAAGGCTCACCACAGACTCACCAGTGAGAGTGTTTCCTGGTGTTTGGAAATCTCTTCTTTAAGACTCCTTTCCCAGGACGGATGTCTGTCCCTACCTCTTTTGTCTCTCTTTTTATCTTTTATATTTTTTCTTACCTCCTTTCGAAGACAATGGGCTGCTTTTCTGGGTGCCTGATGTCCTCTTCAGATGACACCACCCTTATGGCAGAAAGTGAAGAGGAACTCAAAAGCCTCTTGATGAAAGTGAAAGTGGAGAGTGGAAAAGTTGGCTTAAAGCTCAGCATTCAGAACACTAAGATCATGGCATCGGTCCCATCACTTCATGGGAAATAGATGGGGAAACAGTGGAAACAGTGTCAGACTTTATTTTTTGGGGCTCCAAAATCACTGCAGATGGTGATTGCAGCCATGAAATTAAAAGACGCTTACTCCTTGGAAGGAAAGTTATGTCCAACCTAGATAGCATATTGAAAAGCAGAGACATTACTTTGGCAACAAAGGTCCATCTAGTCAAGGCTATGGTTTTTCCTGTGGTCATGTATGGATGTGAGAGTTGTACTGTGAAGAAGGCTGAGTGCCGAAGAATTGATTCTTTTGAACTGTGGTGTTGGAGAAGACTCTTGAGAGTCCCTTGGACTGCAAGGAGATCCAACCAGTCCATTCTGAAGGAGATAAGCCCTGGGATTTCTTTGGAAGGAATGATGCTAAAGCTGAAGCTCCAGTACTTTGGCCACCTCATGCAAAGAGTTGACTTATTGGAAAAGACTCTGATGCTGGGAGGGATTGGGGGCTGGAGGAGAAGGGGACGACAGAGGATGAGATGGCTGAATGGCATCACTGACTCGATGGACATGAGTCTGAGTGAACTCTGGGAGTTGGTGATGGACAGGGAGGCCTGGCGTGCTGCGATTCATGGGGTCGCAAAGAGTCGGACATGACTGAGTGACTGAACTGAACTGAACTGATGTCCTCTTCCAGCATTCAGAAGTTGTTTTGTAGAATTTACTCAGCGTTCAAATGTTCTTTTGATGAATTTGTGGAGGAGAAAGTGGTCTCCCCGTCCTATTCCTCCACCATCTTAGGACCGCCCCTAAAGTTATTCTTGAGAGCAAGGAAATGACATGAGCAAGACAGAGTTAAAAGTGCACTTGCTATATTTGGGGAACAATAAAACGTGGCCATTTCCAACCTGGTGGGAAAGGATAATCCATAATCATGTCTAGAGCAGTCTCTTGGTGATCGGGAGAATGCCAATGGACTGGGTCAACCATAAAACAGCATCTCCTGCTGCCCTGTGTGCCCAAAGGGTCTGAGATTAGATGGTGGTGAGTGCCAGTTTAAGAGTGATCGGTTTTCCACACTCTAGTTCTTGATATGCGTAGAACCTCTTCTGACAGTCACATTCTAGATGTGAATGTGTGTATGTCCAAAAAAAAAAAATGTTGCCCTACATTTGGCTTATTTTATTCTCATGCTAAGTTGCTTCAGTTGTCCGACTCTGTGCGGCCCTATGGACTATATAGCCCACCAGGCTCCTCTGTCCAAGGGATTCTCCAGGCAAAAATACTGGAGTCGGATGTCATGGCCTTCTCTAGGGGATCTTTCCAACCCAGGGGTTGAACCCACATGTCTTAAGTCTCCTGCACTGGCAGGCAAGTTCTTTACTGCTAGCACCACCTGAGAAACCCCAATAGCCAGGTTACTATCATTTAAAGCTTCCCTGATAGCTCAGTTGGTAAAGAATCCGCCTGCAATGAATGAGACCCCAGTTCAATTCCTGGATCAGGAAGATCTGCTGGAGAAGGGATAGGTTACCCACTCCAGTATTCTTCGGCTTCCCTTGTGGCTCAGCTGGTAAAGAATCCACCTGCAATGCAGGAGACCTGGGTTTCATCCCTGTGTTGGGAAGATCCCCTGGAGAAGGGAAAGGGTACCCATTCCAGTATTTTGGCCTATAGAATGCCATGGACTATACAGTCCATGGGGTCGCAAAGAGTTGGACACGACTGAGGGACTTTCACTTTCACTTTCAAACTTGAGGCTTCCCTGATAGCTCAACTGATAAAGAATCCTCCTGCAATGCAAGAGACCCTGATTTGATTCTTGGGTTGGGAAGATCTGCTGGAGAAGGCATAGGCTACCCACTCCAGTATTTTTGGGCTTCCCTTGTGGCTCAGCTGGTAAAGAATCTGCCTGCAATGCAGAAGACCTAGGTTTAATCCCTGGGTTGGGAAAATCCCCTGGAGAAGGAAAAGGGTACCCACTCCAATATTCTGGCCTAGAGAATTCCATGGACTGTATAGGCAATGGAGTCACAAAGAGTCAGACACAACTACCAACTTTCACTTTCTTTCAAAGCTTATTGAGTGAAAACTGTTAAGACTTTGATATGACCAGTTACATCCTCTGATCCCTTTGAAGACACAAAAATAGCTGCTAAATGGTCAGAGCAGTAGAATACAGATTTTTTACCCATTGGACTTGTACCCATGATAGATTGGTTGGGGTTACCTCTAATTTGTTAACGTGTATGACCTTAAGTTTGTGTGAATCCCAGGCTACACCTTCATATCCATCCTTTAAATGTTGAGGCCATAAGTTAGTACCACAAATCCACTGAGTTCTAATTGATACCAATCACTCTTTTTGTGATTCACAAATTACCCAGCCTAGTTTCATATTATTAATATGTTGATCTTTCTTAGTATGATTTAATTTTTTCCAGCATAGAGGCTCTTTTAAACGTAAATGACCATAGCCTGGTGTTAACCAGGTAGATCCATCTCATAATTGTGGAGTCAAGTCATTTGTTATTTTTATACATGAAAACATCTTGCCTCCATCTGTGAACTTTCTCTCTTTTCACGGTATCTCTTGACAAAAGGAATTCTTAATTTTAATGTTGTTCAATGTACGATCTTTACCTTTGTGGTTAGTGCTTTTTTCTGTCCTATTTAAAAAACCTTTGTCCCAAATCTACGAAGAGGTCTTCTATTTTCCTACATTGATTTCTAGACGATTTATAGTTTTACATTTCACATTTAGATGAATAACCAAAACATTTAATTTTCTGACGGCTGATGTCTAGGTTTATTTCTTTCCACATGAATAAACAAAATGAGCTATGATCTTTTTAAAAATCATTCTTCTCATATTGTTCTTTAGTGCCACTTTTGTAAATCAAGTATCCAAATATGGTTGGTTTTAGTAGTATGGTAATTCTGGGCTCATAGATAAGTAATATAGAATTACTATTAGTTATTTTTTAAATATTGGTAGAATTCACCAATATTCTGGACCTGAAGTTTGGAATTTCCCCTTGACCTTTTAGAAAGTTTTCTAACTACACTTTTGATTTCTTTAACAGATATAATATTGTTCAGTTTATATCTATCTTAAGTGAGCTCTGATAATTTGTGTCTTTTAGGAATTTGTCTACTTCATATAACCTGTATTTATTGGCAATTCTTAGTTTTATTAATCTTTCCTATTGTTTTCCTATTGTCTACTTTATTTGGTGGTGGTTTAGTCTTTTGGTCATATTCAACTCTTGGGAACTGACAGCCTGTTAGGCCCTTCTGTCCATGGGATTTTCCAGGCAAGAATACTGGAGTGGGTTGCCATTTCCTTCTCCAGGGGATCTTCCCAACTCAGAGATCGAATTCACATCTGTTGGGTCTCCTGCATTGACAGGCAAATTCTTTACCACTGAGCCCCTGGGAAGCCAATCTTTATTATTTCCTTCCTTCAACTAACTTTGGGCTTAATTTGTTCTTCTATTTCTAGTTCTTTGAGGTATAAAGTTAGGTTGCCTGTTTAAGATCTTTATTTTCTTCTTGAGATATGCATTTATTGCTAAGAACTCTTCTAGAACTATTTTTGTTGCATCCTATAAATTTGGAAAGTTATTTCCATTTTCATTTTCTCAACATACTTTTTAAATTTCCTTTTTGATCTCTTCTTTGATCCATTGGCTGTTGAGGACAGTGTTGTTTAATTTCCATGTTTTTGTGAATTCAGTGAATTTTCCAGCTTTCCTCTTGTTATAGTTTCTAGTTTCATACCACTGTGGTTGGAAAAAATACTTGATATAATTTCTATCTATTTGAATCTGTTGAGATTTGTTTTGTGGTCTAACATATGATCTATCCTAGAAAATATTTCATGTGCCCTTGAAAAGAACATATGTTTAGCTGTTGTTGGATAGTCAACAGTGCTGTTCAAATTTGCTATTTCCTTATTGATTTTCTGCCTGGATGATTTAGCCATTGTTGAGAGTGGAGTATTAAAGTCCTCAGTTATTATTGTATAGCTATTTATTTCTCTTTTTAGTTCTGTTAGTATCTGCCTTGTATATTCAGATGCTCCAATGTTAGATGCATAAATATTTGCAATTGTTGTATCATCTTGGTGAATATACCTCTCTAACATTATATAACAACTTTCTTTGTCTCTTTGACCATTTTTTACTTAAATACTATTTGGTCTGATATAAGTGTAGTTACCTTGCTTTCTTTGGGCTACTATTTGCTTAAAGTATCTTTTTTTCATCCCTTCATTCTCAGTCTATCAGTTCAGTTCAGTTCAGTTCAGTCGCTCAGTCGTGTCCGACTCTTTGCGACATCAGTCTCAGTCTATGTGTGTCCTTAAAGCTAAAGTGAGTCTCTTGCAGGCAACATAGAGATGGGTTTTGGTTTTTTTATCCATTCAATTATTCTGTCTCTTTTGATTAGAGAATTTAATCCATTTAATCTAAGTAATTATTGATAGGTAAGAACTTACTATTGCCATTTTGTTCATTATTTTTCCTGAGTGTTTTGTAGATCCTGTTTCCTCCTTCCTCTCTTATTGTCTTCCTTTGTGATTTGATGATTTTTTTGTGGGGGCATGCTTTGACACCTTTATCATAATCTTTTGGGTATTTATTATAGATATTTCCTTCATAGTTACCATAAGGCTTACGTATCATATATTTATAACATCTTATTTTAGGCTAATATCAGCTAGCCCCTGGTAACCACTCTTCTGCTTTCTGTCTTTATGAATTTGACTACTCTACATACCTCATATATTTGGAATCAAACAGTATTTATCATTTTTCCTTCTGTATCTGGTTTATCTCACCAGCATGTCTTCAAAGTTTATCCATGTTGTTGCACATATTAGACTTTCATTTCATTTCTTTTAAAGACTGAATAATATTCCATTGAAAGTATATATTTGTATTTTGTTTATCCTTTCATTTGTCTATAGACATTTGGATCCTTTACACCTTTTAAAAAGCTATTGAATGATGCTACTACACATATTGGTATAAAAATATCTGTTCACATTCCTGCTTTTAATTCTCTTGTGTATATACCTAGAAGTGGAATTTCTGGATTATATGGTAATTCTATATTCTTTCTTGAAAAATCAAACATACTATTTATCACAGAAGATGCACCATTTTACATTCCTACAAGCAATGCCCAAAGGTTCCAATTTATCCACATCCTAGCCAATACTTGCTGGTTTGGAGTTGTTTGTTTATTATAAGAAACATCCTAATGGGCATGAAGTGGTTTCTCACTTTGGTTTTGATTTGCATTTCCCTAGAATTAGTCTGGGCTTCCCTGGTGGCTCAGTGGTAAGTAATCTACCTGCCAATGCAGGAGACATGGGTTCATTCCCTGGGTCAGGAATAACCCCTAGAGAAGGAAATGGCAACCCACTCCAGTATTCTTTCCTAGGAAACCCCATGGACAGAGAAGTCTGGCAGGCTACAGTCCATGGGATCACAAAGGAGTTGGACACAATTTAGTGACTAAACAACAACAACAGCAATTAGTGACACTGAGCATATTTTCATATATTAATTGGCCATTTATATTTTTTATTTGGAGAAATGTTTATTCAAGTCCTTTGCCTATTTTTGAATTGAGTTGTTTAGTTTTTTGTTGTTGAGAGGAAATTTATTTTTCATAAGATAAACTGATACAATATTCCCAGGATATAATATTCCCTGATAAAATATTGCTCCCCAAAAGCTTTTTAAATAATTAGGAGCTCATATGTCTCACAAAGAACTTTTATCTAGAATATACAAAGAACCTGTATGACTCAAAAAGAAAACAAACAGCCTAATTTAAAAAAAGTAAAAGGTTTAAACAGATGCTTCACAAAATATATATATACAAATAGCCTATATGCACAAGAAAAGATGTTCAGCATCACTAGTTATCAGGGAAACATGAATTAAAATCACAGAATACCATTATGTACCACTAGAATGGCTAATATCAAAAAATCATAAAAATACCAAAAGTCAGTGAGATATGCAGTGACGAGAACTCACACATAGTTTTAGTGGGAGTATAAAATCGTGCAGTTAATTTGGAAAAACATTTTGAAAAAAAGTTCCTTAAAAAGTAGAACATACTTTTATCAGACAGCCCATCCATTTCACACCTAGTTACCCAAGAGAAATGTAATATATGTCCACACAAAGACCTGTGCATAAATGTTCACAGCAGCTTTATTCATAATAGTCAAAAGGTGGAAACAACCAAAGTGTACACAGAAAAGTTGTAATATAGTCATAAAGTGGAACATATTCAGTAGTAAAGAGAGCAAACTACTGATACATATAATATGGATAAATCTAAAAAATTATGGTGCTGTGTGAAAGAAGTAGGACACAGAAGTGTACATATAATAAAACTGAATTTGTATAAAATTCTGGAATAGGCAAAACTACTCTATTGAGGTATAAAGTATAAAGTCAGTCTGGGGTTGCCAAGGATCTTTAAGCAAGGGAAAGGACTACAAAGGAAAACAAAGGAAATTTGAAGGGTGATATGAATATTTTATATCTTGACTGGTGATGGTGGTCCCACAGATGTATACATTTGTCAAAACTCATCTAAATGTATACTTAAAGTAGGTACACTTTGTGATATATAAATGACACCTCAATAAAATTGCTTTCTTCAAAGTAATTTAGTAACTAAGAAACTATGACAATAATCTAAGTTTTCAAAAGACCACTATATACTTAGGTTTGACCTAAATATGAGTAACACCTTACATTGAGGAAGATGCTTCAGTATTTTAGTGTCCTTTATTCATAAACTGAAATAATATCCCACAATGTGTGTGCTCTGTTGTGTCTGACTTTTTGAGACCACATTGATTGCTGCCTGCCAGACTTCTCTGTCCATGGGATTTCCCAGGCAAGAATACTGGAGTGGGTTGCCATTTCCTTCTCTAGGAGTTCTTCCCAATCCAGGGATCGAAACAGCATCTCCTGCATTGGCAGGTGGATTTTTTTTACCACTAGCACCACCATTAGCAAAATAATTACATTTACCCTTTCCCTTTCAGATTTTCTGAATATGCCACTACATTTCAAACAAGCAAACTGAAGAATGGAATAATGTAAATTTTAAATGTTTGGGTTATCAGAAATCAAAATTTGTCTTATAACATTACTTATATAATATTCCCTAAGTAAGTGGAATAAAGAATTTCATTAATTCTTTTATATTTCAAATATACTCTGTTATGTTGAATGGACCTTTAAACATAAAACAAAGCACATGGGAGGTTCCAAGACTGTCATTCTGTGTCTGCTACTGAGTTGTTATATGAAATTGCCTACAATATCTTTTATTCCAAATCTCATGAAATCATACAAATTCTATTGCAATTTTGCATGGGTAAATATATAAGCCCAATGAGGACTTTAAATTATAAAGAATTCATGGAAAATAATTATTAAAAATAATATATGACATTTCAATACGACAAAAGTAAAAGAACAACCCAACAATAAAAATGAATTCCTGTGTTGTAAAGATTAGCCTCAAAGGATAAGTAAGCTATCATTACCATCTTGTGAAAATAAACCTTATCATTGCCTTGGACATATACTGAGTAGAAGGCTGTATCTGATGGTATCACTACCTAGGCATTGAGATTTTAACACCAAGAAAATGTTTTTGTTTTTTTGTATTATCATGACAAAATAGTTAAAAGGATTAGATTATAAAAAGGGAGGGAGAAGTAGGGAAAGGGGAGAAAAATCTTACCCAGAACATCAGGTTTCAGGAGTATGTCCTAGTGACCTGAATCTGTATATTTATCTACAGAGATGTGACTTCCATAGGGTCTGCAGTTTGCCGTTCAGTGGCTAAGTTGTGTCTGACTCTTCGTGACCTCATGGACTGCAGCACAACAGGCTTCTCTGTCCTTCACTGTTTCACAGAATTTGCTCAGACTTGTGTCCATTGAGTTGATGATGCCATCCAACCATTTCATCCTCTGTCGTCCCCTTCTCCTCTCTCCCTCAATCTTTCCTAGCTTCACAGTCTTTTCCAGTGAGTCAGCTCTTCACATCAGGTGGCCAAAATTCCTGGAGCCTCAGCTTCAGCATCAGTCCCTCCAATGAACATTCAGTGTTGATTTCCTTTACAATTGACCAGTTTGATCTCCTTGCAGTCCAAGGGGCTCTTAAGAGTCTTCTCCAACACCACAGTTTGAAAGCATCTGTTCCGCAGTGCTCAGCTTTCTTTATGGTCCAATTCTTACATCCATACATGACTACTGGAAAAATCATAGTTTTGACTATACAGGCCTTGGTCGGCAAAGTGATGTGTCTGCTATTTAATACACTGTCTAGGTTTGTCATAGCTTTCCTTCCAAGGAGCAAGCGTCTTTTAATTTCATGGTTGCAATCAACATCCACAGTGATTTTGGATCCCAAGAAAATAAAATTTGTCACTGTTTCCACTTTTTCCCTTTCTATTTGCCATGAAGTGATGGGACCAGATAGAGGAAAACAACAGAATGGGAAAGACTAGGGATCTCTTCAAGAAAATCAGAGATACCAAAGGAACATTTCATGCAAAGATGGGCTCAATAAAGAACAGAAATGGTATGGACCTAACAGAAGCAGAAGATATTAAGAAGAGATGGCAAGAATACACAGAAGAACTGTACAAAAAAGATCTTCAAGACCCAGATAATCATGATGGTGTGATCACTGACCTAGAGCCAGACATCCTGGAATGTGAAGTCAAGTGGGCCTTAGAAAGCATCACTACGAACAAAGCTAGTGGAGGTGATGGAATTCCAGTTGAGCTGTTCCAGGTCCTGAAAGATGATGCTGTGAAAGTGTTGCACTCAATATGCCAGCAAATTTGGAAAACTCAGCAGTGGCCACAGGACTGGAAAAGGTCAGTTTTCATTCCAATCCCAAAGAAGGACAATGCCAAAGAATGCTCAAACTACCACACAATTGCACTCATCTCACATGCTAGTAAAGTAATGCTCAAAATTCTCCAAGCCAGGCTTCAGCAATACGTGAACCATGAACTTCCTGATGTTCAAGCTGGTTTTAGAAAAGGCAGAGGAACCAGAGGTCAAATTGCCAATATCCGCTGGATCATAGAAAAAGCAAGAGAGTTCCAGAAGAACATCTATTTCTGCTTTACTGACTATGCCAAAGCCTTTGACTGTGTGGATCACAATAAACTGTGGAAAATTCTTCAAGAGATGGGAATACCAGACCACCTGATCTGCCTCTTGAGAAATTTGTATGCAGGTCAGGAAGCAACAGTTAGAACTGGACATGGAACAACAGACTGGTTCCAAATAGGAAAAGGAGTACGCCAAGGCTTTATATTGTCGCCCTGTTTATTTAACTTATATGCAGAGTACATCATGAGAAATGCTGGATTGGAAGAAACACAAGCTGGAATCAAGATTGCCGGGAGAAGTATCAATCACCTCAGATACGCAGATGACACCACCCTTATGGCAGAAAGTGAAGAGGAACTCAAAAGCCTCTTGATGAAAGTGAAAGTGGAGAGTGAAAAAGTTGGCTTAAAGCTCAACATTCAGAAAACGAAGATCATGGCATCCGGTCCCACCACTTCATGGGAAATAGATGGGGAAACAGTGGAAACAGTGTCAGACTTTATTTTTCTGGGCTCCAAAATCACTACAGATGGTGACTGCAGCCATGAAATTAAAAGACACTTAGTCCTTGGAAGGAAAGTTATGACCAACCTAGATAGCATATTCAAAAGCAGAGACATTATTTTGACAACAAAGGTTCATCTAGTCAAGGCTATGGTTTTTCCTGTGGTCATGTATGGATGTAAGAGTTGGACTGTGAAGAAGGCTGAGCATCGAAGAATTGATGCTTTTGAACTGTGGTGTTGGAGAAGACTCTTGAGAGTCCCTTGGACTGCAAGGAGAGCCAACCAGTCCATTCTGAAGGAGATCAGAATGGGATTTCTTTGGAAGGAATGATGCTAAAGCTGAAACTCCAGTACTTTGGCCACCTCATGCAAAGAGCTGACTCATTGGAAAAGACTCTGATGCTGGGAGGGATTGGGAGCAGGAGGAGAAGGGGACGACAGAGGATGAGATGGCTGGATGGCATCACTGACTCAATGGACATGAGTCTCAGTGAACTCCAGGAGTTGGTGATGGACAGGGAGGCCTGGTGTGCTGCGATTCATGGGGTCGCAAAGAGTCAGACATGACTGAGCGACTGATCTGATCTGATCTGATCTGATGGGACCAGATGCTATGATCTTAGTTTTTTGAATGTTGGGGTTTCAAGCCAGCTTTTTCAATCTCCTCATCTCCGTCATCAACAGGTTCTTTAGTTCCTCTTCACTTTCTGCCATTAGGGTAGTATCTTCTGCATATCTGAGGTTATTGATATTTCTCACAACAATCGTCATTCCAGATTGTGATTCATCCAGCCCAGCATGTCTCTGATGTACTCTGCATAGAAGTGAAATAAGCAGGATGACAATATATAGTTGACATACTCGTTTCCTAATTTGGAACCAGTCCGTTGTTCTATTTAAAGTTCTAACTGTTGCTTCTTGACCTGCATACAGATTTCTCTGGAGACAGGTAAGGTGGTCTGGTATTCCTGTCTCTTGAAGAATTTTCCAGTTTATTGTGATCCACACAGTCAAAGGCTTGATCATAGTCAATGAAGCAGAAGTAGATTTTTTTAAAATTCTCTTGCTTTTTCTATAATCCAATGAATGTTGGCAATTTGATCTGTGGTTCCTCTGCTCTTTCTAAATCCAGTTTGTACATCTGGAAGCTCTCGCTTCACATACTGTTGAAGCTTAACTTGAAGGATTTTCTAGCATTACTTGCTAGCATGGGAAATGAGTGCCATTTGTACAGTAGTTTGAACATTCTTTGGCATTGCTTTTCTTTGAGATTGGAATTAAAACGGACCTTTTCCAGTCCTGGGGCCACTGCTGGGTTTTCCAAATTTGCTGGCATATTGAGTGCAGCACTTTAATGGCATTATCTTTTAGGATTTTAAATAGCTCAGCTGAAATCCATCACAGGGTCTGCTCGGTTCAGTTCAGTTCAGTTGGTCAGTCGTGTCCGACTCTTTGAGACCCCATGAATCGCAGCACGCCAGGCCTCCCTGTCCATCACCAACTCCCGGAGTTCACCCAGACTCACATCCATCAAGTCAGTGATGCCAGTCAGCCATCTCATCCTCTGTCGTCCCCTTCTCCTCCTGCCCTCAATCCCTCCCAGCATCAGAGTCTTTTCCAATGAGTCAACTCTTCACATGAAGTGGCCAAAGTACTGGAGTTTCAGCTTTAGCATCATTCCTTCCAAAGAAATCCTAGGGCTGATCTCCTTCAGAACAGTCTGTAGGGAGCTGTAAAGTAATTACACAGATTGTACTGAGTCATTTTACTGTAATAAATTTACCCCCTAAAACTAAGAAGGACTATCAGTTTGATCAGAAATCTGTGACTTTTACAATTTTTTATTTTTCTCTTCATCTAGTTATACCACAGAATCTATTGACAAACCAAACTCTTCTATCCATCCAGAGGGATGCTATCTCTAAGTCTTTTGATTATCTGATTTTGAATTATATATAATCAGGAAACCCTGGCTTGTCTTCTCTTAAAGCTCTTCCACTGCAATAGCATGATTTACTGGAAAGTTATTCACCATATTCTACATCTTCAAAGACCAGTTCCCCTTTATTTCTCTCCCACAAAGTGCTCCTTAGAAATTTTCATTGCAATAATATGAATTAATGCCAGTTGTTATGCCAGGAGAGATCAAACTGAAACCTCCACAGAAGTCCAATTAACAGGAATCTCACAGGAAGTGGATAGATATTGTGATGTGCTCTTCAGTGACTAATGGACTATGTGTTCTGCTTAAAAAAAAAAAAAAAAAACTGGTGGCAAAATTGAGCAAGCCCCCAGGGCATAAACCAAACTGCAAAAATAAATACAAGGAGGGTAAATAACAAATTTTAAAATATATAATCAATAAGGATGGGTGAATATGGCAGCATCTTGAGATAAAACTGCATTTTCAACTATTTTTCAAATGTTTCCCATTTGGCAGAACCCCAAATGGGCTTTGCCAAGCACTTTTTCTTCTTAATTTTTAAGTACGTATGTATTTCAAGGAAAATTTAATCCATATGTTCCTCTCTCATTTACACAATTTATCAAAATGTTGCTTTGAATGAGCCATTTAATGTCTAAGAAAACTGAAGAGCACTTCTTTTTTCCCTCAATACAGGTTTTTAGGGTTTCTTTTCCTTCCTCAATTAGATATGTGTTTGGTGCTACATACAAAGCTAATTGAAAAATATTCAATCCTGTTTTAGAATTCAGAATCAAACAAAGTCTGATAAAATTCAAAATAGAAAACCATACGTTCTGCTACAGTACTGTGTTTTCAAGTTTCTAAAGCATTTTTATTCACATGATTCCTACAATCAAAAAATGTGAGAATTAAAAGATACCTTAGAAATGATGTTTTTTCTCTCACTTTAAAAACTAGTAAACTGAGTCCCAGAGAAGCTGAAGAATGTGCCAAAATTACAAAACTAATTAGTGGCAGAGCCAAGACATGTGTCTTCCCATTAGTGACTTCTTTGGTTTTTCTGGTTCTAATTAGGATTTTATTTATAACATATAGGAGTGTCGGCATAATATTAGATTATAAAAAACAGTGGAGCTCATTTCTGCGTGAAATATGCTTGCCTGCTGCCAATAGCCCAACCCCTGGGCAACAGATAGGCTAGGAATCAAAAGTTCAATCTCCGGTGTTGCCATAGTAAATGTCAATGGTCCAATTCACCATGTGCTCCTAATTGTATCTATATTTTACCATCCCCACAAGAGTAAGTGATAGACCTGTTTAAAGTCCAGGTACACTCTCAGTCCTTACCAGTAAGATGCTACAGGAAAGCAAGCTGATTATGCTTTAACTCATAAGGATATTTCACTGTCTCCTTATTCTCCTCTTCCTTCCTTCCTCTTCCCCTAAAAGAGGATCAATTTTCTGGACTACACAGAAATCTGGTGATGAGCATACTGTGAATCTGGAGGGTCTCAGTGGAGACGTCTGTCCATGAGATAGGATTAGGGGACACTTTTGGTTCAGCCTCTATTATCAGTGTATTCAGTCATCCCAGTTTCTTTAGGCAAGGAAAAAAAAGACACAGATGAGTTAAAAAAAAAAAACCTGTGATTCCCCAAGGAAATAAGAGCACAGAAGACCACTGGGGCTTCCAGTTGTCATGTCAGGAGGCAGTCATAAGCTACAGACCACAAATCATAATCAAAAGAACGTCATAAGATTCTGTAAACTTGTAATTTACCAGTGTTCATATTGTGTTTCTCTCTGTTTGTTTTGTAGCAGTAATTCCCAGCAAAACCCTATTTGTTTTAATGTGATGAGAGGGGGCATATAATATGTGTGTGTATTTTGGGAGGAACAAAGTAAAACTGAGAGACCTTTTACGGAGGGAGAAACTAAAATCATATACTACAGAACAGCTCAACCACGAATTGTTTAACCTTGGGAACATTACTTAACCTCTCTTTGTCTCAGTTTCCTCATCTATAAAATGGAAATAATAACAAGATCTACTTCATAAGGATTAGTGATATAATACATGTAAAGCACTTAGGACAGTGTTTGCATATAACAAGACCTCAATAAAAACAATTGTGGTTGCACTATCATTTTTTTACACTGAAATAGGAAAATGGGCTGAATTCCTAGGACTTGTGGCAAACAGAAAAAGAAAACACAGGACGATTATTTAGGACTGATAAGGATCTCTGAGTCTAAGCAATCAAAAAGTTATTATAGATTGAACAGTTTCTAAACCCAGCTATATACTGAAAAAAATGAAAACCAAGGACTTGATTGGTACTAGTATAACAAGTGCTCATATCATTGGTACAGTAACACTTGAAAGATTGCAACCTTTCCTTCTTATATCTTGACTCCTCAGCAGCCAAAAGCAACAAGTATATTCAAAGTTGGACAGTCACTGGAACCTAATGCTAAATACTTACAAGTCTCCTCAGATCCCTTGGTTTGAGAAATGGTTACTTTGGCAATGACCTTAGACATAATGATTTGGGGGCTGAAGTAAGATAGATTTCTGAGTTACTTTTTCTTGGTGAAGTTTCTCTGTTTGAGTATGTGTGATTTGATTGGTTATATCAGATGGCAAAACAGATCAGAAAGCGCACTGGCTTGAGAAATGAGATGATGTGATTGCAGTCTTGATTTTGCCTCAAGTGTCACTCTAAAGACAACATTCTTTTTCTAGGGGGTTATCATCTATGTAAAAATAAGGTTAGATTTGTTTATCATAAATGCCCTACTGCTCTAATACTTTGTGGACATATCATGGTATAAGTATAAATTAGTGAGATTGGTTAGAACTGACTTCTTTGAAATCACCATTCTTTGAAAGTTCTAGTCATTCTATTCAAAACAATTGAGAAAATAGAAAGGAATGTGATGAATATAGTATGCTTTTGAGTTGTATCTGTGTTCAAATTTGAACTCTTTCACTCTATCAGTGGCTCTATATTGAGCAAATTAATTTCTCTGAGTCTCATTTTGTGTGATCATGAAATATGGCTCATGTTACCTATTTCAAAGTGTTGTTCAAACATTAAATGACAGAACATAAATCATGTGCCTGCCTCCTAATAGGTGCTCAATTGAAGGGAGATATTATTAGAGTAGCAGGAAAGGAAATAATGGATGCAAGCCTTTGAAAGAAGGTCTTGCATTGAAGGGAGTGTCGGATGGCATAGTAATGCTCCCCAAACTCAAAAAATTATTCTCATTTTTTATCATATGCTTCAATATGATCAGTAGAGACCCCAGAGGAAGCAATATGAGAATGTTTGTTGAATAAATTAATGAAGTTGCTTCCCTCAGCCAGGACTCTTGGGCATTGCTAAATACTTTCACAGTTTTTAAGAGAATTACATCACACACTTGACCATTGAATTCATAGTACCAGCATTTTAGGCCTAACTGACATAAACATATGTTGTATTGATGAGTAAGTGAAATGTTTCATATTTAAATGATAACAAATACTATTTTAAGTTTGCTCCTGATTGATAGATCTGAAATGGCTAAATATATATATATATATATATTTTTTTTTTTCATAAATGGGAGGAGGTAGGACAATAGTGAGTGAATGTACAAACAAATGTCTTCAAATCAAAAGGACTTTATAGATGGAACCCCACCCCTACCCTCACTTGGTAGAAGGAACTATTAGTGATGCAACTTGGTTAGAATCTTCAGGCCTGGCCAAGGGCTATGGTGAAAGCAGGGATACACTTGGCCTGCAGAAGAGGGATCTGGTTGCTGAGATCTACCTTCATAGATAAAAGACAAGCTCTCAGTCAAGCTCTCAGTTGACAAATTCAGGAAAGAGACCAGAGATTACTCTCTCAGCTCTAAGACTTCCCCATGGCTGTTATTTTTGTGGCTCTGGTCAGTTTCCCATGATGATTACCAATAAAGTCTCTGAAGTAATCTTTAAAAATAATGCACATTCTGGAGTAGTGATGGGCGATTGTTTTGTACTCTGCAGCCAGACTTGAATGTGGGGAAAAAATATCACAAAGGATGGAGGGAAACAACTTCAGAAGAAGAGAGGAAGCTGGCTGAATCCCAGAGGCCTCTGCAAGGAAGAAAACACTAAAGACCTGGGCCAGAGCAGGGATTCTAGGAATCCCAGACACAGTGTAGGAGCAACCAAGGAAACCACTGTCTCTCAGTTTCTAACAATTGAAGTTTTTTGTTTTTTTTTTTTCTCCAAGCTTATGATCTACCTCAAAATCTGTATTATAGTAGGTAATAATTCTTTCTTACAACTTTTTTACAGTGCTTTCTGAAAGAATTTATTTTCTGGGTTAGGGGAATGCTGAGAAGTCCAACACACTAAGAAATAAATTCATCTTGATTACTTAACCAAACTTCCTGAGTGGCCATTATAGGAATTTATCTCCAAGTCAAGAATGAACAGAGCATTGTCTTACCAAATGTCATCATTTCCTGCCTTGGAGAAGAGACTAGAAAGACTTATGTTAAATTGATCCCAAGTATTTTAGGTAGGTCTTCAGCTGAAAACTGGCAATCAAAGCAGAAGAGAAGAAAGATAAATAAATAAAAACAAAATGTGTGAGCTTTGGGAAACAAGGGTATTGGGGGGGTGGCACTAATTTTCAAAGATCTCCCTGCTCCCTGTGGCCACTCCCTTCTCTTCCAGGACCCTTCCACCTCTCTTCATTTCAGTTTTGAATTAGGAATACTGGAACTGATCACTTTTCAGCCTCAATAAGTCCTTGCTAATTATTTTAACATTTCAGATTGAGGAAACCCAAATCCAGTGTTTGTTAACTGCTCCTTGCCTTGATTTGTATGCCTGCTTATATTTCAAGGGACGTTGGGTCCATGTGTTTCTGATTCATTTTTACTTAACTCATCAAGACATTGTTTCACGAAGGCCATTTGATGTCCAAAGATTCTGCTGAACCTTATGTTCGTTAAACCATAAGGCCAGTGAAGTAATATGCAGCTTATGACAGAAAAACAGAATTGGGAGACTCAAGAACTAACTAGTCTACCTGTGTCCCTGCCATGGTTTCGTACAATGATGAATTCTTTTTCTAGATATCTGTATTATCAGGGTAGCGATGACAATGTTTTCCACAAGGTTTAGGGAATTTGATAATAAAACAGAATTCTAGAGAGACTTTATTGAGTAAAATATATTCCAGTAGTCCCCAACCTTTTTAGCACCAGGGACCAGTTTCATGGAAGACAATTTTTCCATGGAATGGGGCAGGGAGGGGGGAATGATTCAAGTATGTTCCACTTACTGTGCACTTTATTTCCATTATTATTACATCATCTCCACTTCAGATCATCAGTCATTAGATCCCAGAGGTTGGGGACCCCTGTAAACCAACAGAGTTGAAAAGAATTAGTTTTTGCCTGATTTTGAGGCTGTAATAGTAGCTTTCCTGGCCAAGTACCACAACTCAAAATTAAAATTTCAAATGGTGATTAGACTAAACATAATGTTTCCACTGGCAAGCATAACCCCTACATGGATTTATACTCTGAGAGAGTACTATAATTCTTTCTGGTTTCCTTTTTGAGCTAACAATCACACCATGAATCTGATTAACAGTTTGCAGAAAGATAAAAGGTAGATGTTTGTCATAGAGAAAAGTTTCTGTTTTTGACCCAAAAGCAGAAATTCTCATACTATTTTATTTTGGAACACAAATACTAAAGTCAAATTTCTCTAAAAGTAGTGGCAACAAATTCAGAAGGTATCAACAATGAAAAAAAAAATTTTTTTTTTTTAATTTTTCATTAGTTCTAGCTTTCCACTGCATTCATTATCCCACAGTCACTTGCTGTTCTCTGGGTTATCAAGTAATACCTTGATAGTCTGTCACACCTCTAGAGGGCATAATAGGATTCAAAAATCAGTTTTGTCTGAGGTCAACAGCAGAAATCAAGAGAGTTCTAACCAAAATGAGGTAGAAGTTGAAAAAACGTTCAGGAAAACTAACAGAATCTGCCTCTCTGGGTTTTTGCTTCAGTAAGGCATCTAGAACAGAAGAAAGTGGCCATGGGCTGACAGAGACCCTTGAAAATCAGCTTTTTTATGCAAACCATTTGTTTCCCAAGCTCGCAAACTTTGTATTTGTTTCTTTACTTTCTTATTTATTTTTACGTGATCACTTATCTCCAAGGTATGATCTGGTACCAGGCAAAGGGCCCAGTCAAACATGCATAATCACCACCTAGCACAGACTGAAACACAAGCGGAGGGTCAGTAGACATGGTGCCCCCTTTTCTCAGCATCCCAGGAAGAAGACTGGTTAGACTGGGCACGGCCAGATACCCCATGGAGGTGCTACAGGAGAGAGACCCGGCCCCCTTTCTGCTCTTTTCCTAGGGTTCTCATGAAAGCCACCGTGCAATAAAGGACACCGGGCCAGTGTGCAATATGATCAACATTTTGTTACCAGCTGCTCCGGGCAAGTACATACCAGTGCTGGGTATACCAGCTTCCTGACACCAACATCCCTTAGAAACTTCAGAGTAAGTTGAAGCTGCTCACTGACTTTCCTGCTGAGGTGATAGATAGTAACTGATCCCAGCTGGCTCCTGCTAGGCAACCTAGAGCGATCTAACGGACAAGCCTTTCTTGTCCCTCCACAATTGACTAGATGTTGAGATTCATTTAGGAAAGTACCTACTACATGCCCAGGGAGTGGGGTGAGGAAATCAATAAAGACATAGCATCTGTATTTAATCCATGGCAAAAACAAAAACAAACAAAGAAAAAAACAAACCTCAGAGCCACCATCTAGTGAATGATGTCTGAAAATAAATAATAAGTACACAGCAAAGAGGAATGAGCAGCATCAGTAATGTCACAAATGAGGTAGTGATGGACTCTAGTGGCAGGAGGGGTCTTGGAAAGCTCCCTCAGGAATCTCTGCTCATGATGGAAGGCAGTCTATGGATACAGGTTGAGAGAAGGGCATTCCAGGCAGAGGGAAACACATGTCATACAGGAACACTAATTACGACCAAGCTGAAGAAAGTGTGAAAGAAATAACCTCCTTGCTGCCTCATTTTACAAATTTTGAAAGAGTCAAATCATAAGAAGCTAAAGTCTAACAAGTGTAGAGCAGTTTTCCCCAAAGTCCACAAATAACTAAGCAATGCCAGGTTCACTTCAAAAGTGAAAATTCCATTAGAACCCTCTGAAGTCAAATATCTGCTGTCCCCATCTCTTTGCTGACCAATGTCCTCTTCCAGTTGGTCACTGAGTTGGGGCAACGTTGCTGCTGCTGCTGCTAAGTTGTTTCAGTCACGTCCAACCCTGTGCGACCCATAGACGGCAGTCCACCAGGCTCCCCCATCCCTGGGATTCTCCAGGCAAGAACACTGGAGTGGGTTGCCATTTCCTTCTCCAATGCATGAAAGTGAAAAGTCAAAGTGAAATCGCTCAGTCCTGTCCGACTCTTAGTGACCCCATGGACTGCAGGCTACCAGGCTCTGTCCATGGGATTTTCCAGGCAAGAGTACTGGAGTTGAGTACCATTGCCTTCTCCGTGGGGCAATGTTAGCTAGCTAATATTAGCTCTGGCTAGTTGACTTTTCTATCTGTCTGACTAGGAGCTCTTTCTGTCCCACCAAGATTTCCAACAAACCAAGCACCTTATGTATATTAAAAGGAACCTCCCTTCTGGTCAGGCCAAAGAATATAGCTCCTATCACAAAAGTCAGAGCTCTGAAAAGAAGAGCTTCTTTTTAAGGATTATTGTATTTGTTTATAATTATTCCTGCTTCAACATCTCAGAGGCTTCACACTGGTGGGGTCACAGTGTCCTCTCCCAGATCCACACTCTCCAATGTTCTAGTTCCCAGGAAAGCTGATATACTATCTCCTTTAAAGACTTACATGGTTTTGCCCTAGAAAAGTACATTCTGTTTGTATCAGGGATGCCTGTGCATGCTAATCACCCGCTAATTGACTTCCCGAGTCACTTGGTAGCCCCTTGCCCTCTCTATCTGCCTTTCTCCCCGGCAGGCAGTGATGAAGTGACATTCTTGGTAGCTCTGAAAGTTCTGAATTCCATATTCATAGCTCTCAAGCTGGCATGAGAGGGCCCTTGCTTTAGCTATTCAGGCATAAACACTAGAAATGGGAATAAAATTTAGAAGCACATAAATACATTTATTACATGCAAATTATAGCATGTTTTGAAAAGCAGGATGCACTTAAATGGGTGAATTTGGCTGAGATGAAAATATAGCAAGAGGGTGTATTTGTTAGCTATTTTGTAGAGCAAATAGCTCCCAAACTTATTGGTAAAATAACAATAACTGCATATTATCTTTCATGTTTCTGTGATTCAGGAATTTGGGAATGGATTAATTGGACAGCTTTTGGTCTCATGAGGTCACAGGTAAATGATGTCTAGGTTATTTTGAAGGCTTTTTCATTCATATGCCAGGTGCCCCAGCTGGGAAGACTCAAACAGCTGGTGGCTACAACAAGTGGGGCTTCTCTAAGTCATCTTTCTACTTATTCTCTGCATCATGGCAGCTTCAGGGTATCTGGGCTTCTGATGTGGCAGCTCAAGCCCCCAAAGGCATATATCCTAAGATACAGAGTCAGGAAGAAGCTGTATCACTGCTCCCAACCTAGCCACAGAAGTATCTTCGTATGACTTCCTCCTCGGCCTATTTGGTAGACTAGTCATTAAGGCTGGCTCAATATTAAGAGGAGGGCAATTAGTCTCCACCTTTTAGTGAAGAATTGACAAAGAATTTGCAGATCTGTCTTAAACACAAAGGAAGTCAGAAAGAGAGGAGTGTCAACTGAGAGTAAAAGATAAAACAGCAAAGTATAAAAGGTAATCATCATAATTTCCTTGGACATGTCTTTAAAATTTGTCATGAATCAAATTCACACCGTAAAATCTTCTTGGTATCATTTTACCTTTTATCTAGTTTTTAATTTTTTGTTCCATAATTCTGATTTTTTTCTTAATGACAACATTTTTCTTTTTAATTTATTTGATCAACTTTTGTTTTGCATCTACTATATGCTAAGCATGTGATAAACAATTGGGATACAGAAGCAAATTTATATATTTTATGCTTTCAAGGAGTTCACAGTCAAAATTATAATTCCCGGTGATGACTGCAGCATTAGAAGCATAAATAAGGCATAGAGAGGAACGGATATGGGAAAGGAAAATAAGTTGACAAACTCATACTATGTATTTTCATTCTACTTCACAGACCTGCAAAATGAGATTTTCAATTGCACCTGTTTTAAATGTGCCATCAGCTATACTGTTAATTCCAATTTGGAAAGTATTCCCTAAGGTAGTTCTTAAGTGCTAAAGCCAGACAAAGATTTTTTGAGGTTAAAACACATAGACTTAAGCACAGACTCCTCATTAGGAATAAATTACTGAGATATCATTTGGTCCACCCTCATGCATCCAAGTAAATCTCAGTCCAGCCCAGATCTGTGGTGATCTCTCCTACTGTTTTCAAGATAGTGCTAACAGAAATAGCTCTTATATTGCACATGGTAGAAGACATTTACTACCCTATAGGAGGTCCCCTAAGAGGAAGCGTGTACAGACAGAGGAGGACACGGAACAGCACTTCAGGAAGGCAGTATCCAGAGGCTGGAAGAAGGAAGAAAGTCCCCGAGGAGACAAAGGACTGGTAATGAAAGAGTCGGAAAAGTAGAGAGGGAAACAGAAGGAAGTCAGTGCAATGTCATGACAGCCCAAGAGGGGAGATTTGTTATGGGGAGAGGGGAAATGCCCCCTACAAATGAACTATGTAGGTCGAGAAGCACGAAGGCTGAGATTGCTGCTGCACAAATCACAGGGCAGTAAAGGAGGTCACTGGGGACCTTCACATCCCAGCTTCAGTCCTTGGTGGACAAGCAGCTCAGGCTGACGGATTACTCAGCACATGGTCACCTGCCATGGGGCCCTGTGGCACTACTGGGATTACACTCAACTCCTCAGTGCTCCTCAACTCCTCAGTTCAACAACTATGCATTTGAACATCTACCATGCTCCTGGCAACATTAAACGGCGCCCCACTCCCCATGAAAGAGATTTAACTCCTTAGTCCAGTATTCCTTGCTTCAAATACTATTTAGTTTGATTTATCAACTTCTAGGCTCTCATATGCACACTTTATTTGATTATGCTAGAAAAAATCTTAGGCCTACATTTTTCGTTCTTCCTTGCCGCCAGGTGCAAAGTCCAAAGAGGCAAATTCAGAGATTCACCTTTGATAGGAATGTGTTTAGGAACAGAGACTGTTTAGATAAAAATTTCAGGCAGAATTTAAGAAAAAAATAATCTGGTTAAAGAAGATCAGCTGAGAGTGTAAGGAGCTAATTTCTCAGAAGAGCTCTTAATACCTTCAAGTTTATCAGAAAATTGCGTAAGCATTTATCAGGAATTGCTCATTTCTTTCCAGAAGAGAGTTGGTCATGTACAGTCTCACACACAAAAACCACTTTATTTCAGATCAAGTTTGGGACAATTTTCTCTCCCATCTATTTACTCTTCCTTATGAACATTTCCTGCTTTCTTGACATGTTTTGTGCCTTCGTGATCACCCCCATCTGCAACCCTGCCACTTCTTGTTGCTTCAGGCCAAGATCAAATGTTCTCTCCTCCTAATAATGTTTTCTTTCTATTCTAAACTCCAGTTCTTTTATTGTACCTCTCTTCCTTTTTATTGCTGTTTGTATTCATATCTCCTATTTTCACTATAAGAAATTGTATCTTTTCTTTTGCATATACTTACTAATATTCAATGCAGGGGGATAATAAATGTATATCACTAAATCCATAGTGTATACAAGGGTTAGTGGAATCATCAATATACCATACTTCAAGGAAATATTTCACAATCTCAATTAATTATGATATTAGGTTATATTCTGAGGTAGATAATTGAAGACCCCAAATTATTATGCTTTAAACAAGATACAAGTTAATTTCTCTGTCTATAATGGCAAATCCAGAAGTCAGCAATCCAGAGCTGGCAGAGTGAGTCATGGTCCTGTCTTTGGCTCCATCCTCCTCCATGTGTGGCCTCTTCCTCGTGGTTCAAGATGTATGTTTGACCTTTAGCCACCACATCCTTATTTCTGCCAGTAGGAAGGGGAGAATGGCATGTCTCTTCTTTGCAAGGATACATCTCAGAAGTGGCCCACAAAATTGTTGGAATGCTTAGTGCACTGGTAAGCCAAAGCACATCTGATAACACCCCAAGAGCTATAACTTAGCTATATATACCACCGGTAGTAAGGGAAACAGATACAAACACAGTGTAAAGGCCATGGATCCCCCTAAGGGGAAGAAGAAAGAGCAAATATTGAGGGAGAGCTAGAAATCTCTCCTTCTATAGCCTGTTCTAATGTTTACCAAACCTCTCTGGTCCTATTTTAATTTATTTTTCCATACTCTCACATATTTATTTCTCTTGTGTTCCCAGTAAACACTGAGACTCCATTTTTTTAATGTAGAAAAATATAAGCTCCAAACTCTGTGGAAAAATGTATTATATTTTACAAATGTGTGTTTTATGCATACATGGGGACAACTTTTATGTAAAACACCATAGTTCTCAACTGTTTTGATCATGCACTGCAATCAATAAATTATAACACCTGTGATATATTTATATGCATCTATTAATATATTTTATAAGTATGTTACTATATTATATATGTTATAAAATATCTACAGAATGAAAATTGAAGAGATTAAAAATGAATATAAATTAAAGTTCTATTTTCTTCCTTTACACCAGTGGACTTTCTCAGGCAAACCCCCATCTTATAGATGTTAAATATCTTGACTGACTTACACTCTTTAGCTATCACACATATCACCATTTCAATTGAGAATTCAAACAAAACCTCTAACAGAGAAGACTACGACAAAATGCTAACAGTGTAAGTTGTTATGTTGTGACGTTCCACATGGAAAATAAATAACAATTGTTGAAACTCCCACATTTTGGGTCTGACAAACAAATTAAGCGTCTCGACAAAATGTCTGCATTGAAAAACCCATTTGGGCTTTTTCACAACATAGTTGAATTTGTTAAAGAATTCAATGTCTTATTGTTTATGAAGTTTCAATTTTACTACTATTGGGTTACTCAGATGGAATAAACAAGGAACACTGCTGTTCTGCTCATTGTGGTCGTGAATTACAGGGCCCTGGAGAAGCATGTTGAGGTACTTTGGAGTCTTGATTTCAATGAGCTATGTGTGTAGTATGTATGCTCTTATACAATGCGCATGTAGACTCTAAAGCTTTTCAAATGAAGCTATGGCTGAAGTTGCCGGACCAGTCATATTGCATTTCCCTAAGGGCAAAACCCCAAATTGACAGCTCTCACTTTGTGTTACAGAATAAAACTAAGCAATCAGGACCAAGCAAACCCTTTCTACAAAGCTACTCACTGATATCAATTACTGAGCCTAATTATCTTGACAATGTATACTATTCCTTTAAATCTTTCATTTTCGGGAAACAGAAAAGCAGTAGGGACTGCAGGAACGTGATCATGCCATCTTGGAACTGCTAATATCTAAGACGTAGATTTTTGATCAAAGTCAGGCATGTACCCAATGCTTTAGGAGTAAAAAGAAGTTTGAAAAGCAGCTTAGAGAAAGTTCAAATATGGTTTTATAAAGAGAAACTCGGAAAGAGAATATGGCATAAGAGAGATGGGAGTTCTAAAAATGAAATTCTGACTACATTATGATGAATAAATGTGGAGATAAAGACGTCAGTAAGACTGCCCAGAAACTTTCCGATGAGTTTAGGTTTTGGAAGAATACATATATAATGGAAAGGAAGGTCATATAACCAAGGACGTGAATTGTGAAATGTATAAGAAAATTGTCAGAATCGTTAATGCACTGATAAGCCAAAGCTTACAAAAGTGACAAAGGCAATAAAACCTATCATTTCAATTCTGTTCAGATCACAGATGTGAACAAGAAAGTAAAATGAATAATACTGGAGATGATGGTATAAATGCTAGTAGATAAGAGAAGTGTTTCAATCAAGGAAAATTATCTTCAAAACTTAAGTCCAGCATGGGTTGAAAGGATACACAAATTTCCAGAAAGAATGGGATGCTTAAATGAATCCTACATTCCATCTCCAGAGGACTTGCACCCCAGGATTCTAAGGGAACTTGTAGGCATGATTGTGGGTGACTTGGAGGTCATCACTGAATCAAGGAGACCCGAAGATATGTCAGGAGACTGAAATAACAAAGCTTTCAGATTTTCAGAAGGTGGACAATATGGTTTGGGAGCAGATTCTAGAAACAGTAAATAGGTAAACATACTGTTGTTACCTACAGTGGGAAAAGGCAACCCAGTCCAGTATCCTTGCCTGGAAAATCCCATGGACAGAGAAGTCTGGTGGGCAACAGTCCACGGGGTCGCAGAGTCAGGCACGACTGAGCACGCACACGCATGCACGCACACACACCTACATACACACACACAAACTGTTGTTATCTTGCAAAATTCCAGAAACGACTATTTAACAGGTAGTCTGTTTCCCTTACAAAACAAAATGCTGATCTGATCAGTAGGATTTAGTGTTTACTCATAATGAAAATCCACTCCAAGTGGGTTTCTCCCTCTTTTCAGTAAGGTAAATAGACAAGCAGGTAATAAACACATACCATCAGTGTGGCAGAGGGGAACTCCTATAAGATAGTATCTTTAAATACAAACGTGAAAAGCAACCTTTAAAAAAATTATTTTCTAATTATACAAGCAATTTTTAAAGCATGTGGACACACAGTATATCCTTGAGTTCAACATGCAATTCATTGTGAGATAATGCATCAATTTAAAAATAGCTTTGGAGTTGAGAAAGGAATGGTATTAAATGTGTAATTCATCCTAATAATAAGCACTTTAAAACATGAAAAATACACCTTAGAATTGAGGAAATACACACACACACACAATTTACAGGATTGAAATCACACATTTTATTCACTTGGCATTTGATTCTAATTTTTGACTCCTTGTTATAAAAAAACTACAAATAAAGAACTGGTCATACATTATAATTAAATCAATTAGTACTCTATTATTCTGAATTTTAAAATTATTTTTTAATAAAAATCTTACAATTTACTGTGAAGAAATTTATCTGCATTTTAATTTCCTTAGAGTACATTTCTAGAAATGGAATTATTGAGTAAAAAGGAGTTTTAAAGATTCCTGATACATAATACTGAACTTAGAAAGCATGTACCAGTTTACATGATCACCAGCAAGGGTTTGAGGAAAAGCCATCCTACCCTCATTCAAAATGCTCTTTCCTTTTTAAATTCTTTGTTGATTTCGTAGGCAAAAACAAGCAGCAAACAAACCTCAAATTTTCTTTTTATTGAGGTTGAATTTCATTGACTACAGTGACATTAAATGTTTTTCCATATAAATATTTCTCCTTGTGTTTCTTCAGTGAATTCTGTTCTTGTCTTTTATACATTTTTCTAATGGGAATTTATTATTTTCCTTGACGTTATTATGTGGTCTTTATATATTAAAGATAGTAACAATTTTCTACTCTATTTATTGTGATGTTTTATATTTTTAAAATCAAACTTTTGTGTCATTTTGTTTTAAATCTACCTATTCCTTTGTCTTTTCTAAAAGGTCTTTCTACCATTTTTTAAAAAGCTTATCCTAAGGAATGTACGCTTTTTCACTGGAACATTTACGAAATTTGCTCCAATTGTTGTATGTGATATGTGACCTACCTACTGTTTTGTTTATTCCTTTTGGTTTTTTTTTCCTTTTGTTTTGGATAATGTTTTACTGTTTATTTTGTGTGTGCCTGTGTTTGGCACTATGATTGGTGTTTTGATTCATTTTATCTTCCATAGTGATTTGGAATGTAGACATCCTATTTTTTTACTTTATTTGTGATTGCTGCTAAGTTTTTTAAATCATATGTAAACCTATATTTCACAAAATATCAAAGTCATGAATGAAACAAAACCCTTGACTCTCATTATGTGATATTAGGAATTTGGAAAGTTTTTACTATCCCCAGCCCTTCCTCCATACACTGATGGCCTCTATTGCTATAATCTGGGATGTATATCGCTATCATTACTATTAATTTATTAGCTTTTTATTCCATACCTGTAAAAATAATTTTTAATATTTCCTTCCAAAAGAATTATTTTTACACTCAACTTTGTATGAATGTAACAGTAGATATTTTTGTTTAAATATATATTTATTTCATATAAAAGATATAAAGGCATATAAAAGGTATTTTTATTTAAATATATATTTATTATGGCTTTCACTCACCAGCAGCTTTTTTTATATTAGAACTTTAATATTTCTGGGTCCTTGATATTTTATGTGATTCTCAGACAGCTAGATTTTGAAACCCTAGAACAATACTTGGCCAGATGAAACTTAACAATAAAGATGGAAAAGTAAGGATGGAGAAGTCCATTTGCCAATAATTATAGTGAAAAAGACCATGAGATTTGAGTTGCTATAATCTCAATATAGACAAATTAAACAATGTGATGGTTAAAAAAGCTAATGAAAATACAATTGTCATGCTAATACATATGAGTCATAGGACAAAATGGTAGTAATTCCACTTTACTAGGTACTAGCCAGACAGTCTGGCTGGAATACTCAGTTCAGTTCTGAGCCATCTTAAGGCTGACAATCTAGGAAGCATCCAGAAGGGCAGTAGGAAAGAGAAGAGTCTGAATAATCATATAAAGATTGGTTGAGGGAACTGGGGCTTTACACCAAGAAAAATGAGATTTTGGAGCTATGTAATATTTGCATATATTTCTATGATGGATAATAAAGATTCATTGTTCCTGGAGGCAGATATAGGTGAACAAATGAAGTTTCCAAGGCAAAGATGTTCACACGATAAGAAAAAATTCCTAAAATTTAGAGCTGTCCAAAATTGGCACGTGCTGCCTCAGACATTACCATGCTTCCTAGCTCCTTAGAGAGTGGATGACATCTGTTGAAGATGGTATATGATATAAATGATATTGGCAAAGAAATGGTTAACTTGAAATGTACTTGGGGGACTTCCCTGGTGGTCCAGCAGCTAAGACTCTGAGCTCCCAAGGTAGGGGTCATGGGTTCAGTTCCTAGTTGGGGAACTAGACGCTACATCCCACAACTAAAGTTCTCGAGTGCTGCAACTAACACTTGGTGCAGTCAAATCAATCGATAAATTTTAAAAAAAGAAATGCTTTGGGGATGAATATGTTGCTATGTGGTTTCCCAGTGTTTTTCCTCCTTGCTGCACAACCTCGCCACTCCTCCACTCCCCTTACCTCTGCTAAAGAGAACGCTGCTTTCACCTACTCTCTCACCTATTCTTTCCCCTCCTCCATCTTTAAGGGAAGGTCTGCTTTTGTGCAGAAAGTCCCTGGGCTTATATCGAAATACGAGTTCTGGAGAAGTGAAAGGAAAAGTGAGAAACACTCTTGTTTGCTGGCTCAGTTTCTAGAATCACTTGGTTAATGAGAACATAGGAAAAGTATGATTAGTATTTCTAAAAGAGTCAATTCACTCTAGAAAATTAGAGCGATGGAATGCTGTGGGGAAAGAAAGAAAAGCCAAGCTTTCTCTGTGAATGTTTGCAGGGTTTGGAGCGTGAGAAGCTTTGGATATCTGCATGTGATGGGGAAGCGGGATAGAGGAGAAAAGCAGATATGAACAAGGTCAGAAATTGACACAAGTACTTTTCTGAAATAAAGAAGTCTGTTCTTGACTTGTGGACACAGTAGGGGAAGGAGAGGGTGGGATGAATTGAGAGTAACATTGAAACATGTACATACCATATGTAAGACGGACAGCCAGTGGGAATTTGCTGTATGATGCAGGGAGCTCAAACCCAATGACAACCTTGAGGGGTGGGATGAGGTGGGAGGTGAGAGGAAGGTTCAAGAGGGAGGGGACTTATGTATGGCTAACTCATGTTGATGTATGGCAGAAACAAATACAATATTGTAAGGCAATTATCCTCCAATTAAAAATAAATGTTAAAAAAAAAGTAGTCTGTTCTCTAGCTCAGGACAAGAGTCCCATGGGACAAACAGAGAGTGAGGAGAACCTAGAAATTTCTGGATCCCATTTATGTGAGAAAAATCACAAGACTCTTGGTGATGAGGAACCAGAATTTTAAATCATATCTCTTCTCCCACTTGAAATATTTTGCAAATGTTTACATGTACTGTTGCTGGATTTACTTATGTGGTAAAATGTCATTTTTAGGCGTGTCATTCCAAAGTGTAGATTCACTCATTCCCTAGTAACCTTTCTTTGCTTTCATTGAGTCTAACCACGAACTCCTCATGTGTGTGTGTACGTACCTTCCCCACTACAGGCAAAATTTTGTTGCTCAAAGAAAAGGGGAAAGTAACACAAAGAGGGGAAAGCAGCACACCTCTCAAATGCTGTTGTTGGATATTATGATGGTTAACTTGCCTTATATGTCATTAACTTATATGTCAACTTGGCTGGGACATGGTGCCCAGATATATGGTCAAACATTATTCTGAATGTTTCTGTGAGGGTGCTTTTGAAGAGATTGAATTTTAAATCAGTGAACTTTGAGGAAAGCAGATTGCTCCCCACAGTGTGGGTGGGCCTCATCCAATCGGCTGAAGGTCTGAATAGAACAATAGACTGAGCTCTCTGAAGCAGGGAGGAATCCTGTCAGTTGACAGCCTTCAGACATGAACTGCAACATCAGCTTTTCCTTGGTCTCCAGTCTGCTGGCCCATCCTGCCAGTTTTGGATGTGCCAGCCCCTATAACCACATGAGCCAATTCTTTAAAATAAACTTCTTTTCATATACATACATATCCTATTAGTTCTGTTTCTCTGGAGAACTTCGACTAATACAGGTGTGCTGCACATTTTGAGTTTACAAGGACACTCTGGATATGGAAGGACATCAGATTACATGAACCCAAGACTCTCGTCTCATTCTAACATTTTACATGCTTCTACTTCTACCATGCTTTAGATTCCACATGGAAGTATACTGTATTGTTCAACATACACAGTGTTCTTACAGGCAGAGTCATAACTCATCAACAGTTTCAAAATATTTTAATCTATTTAAAATTTTTTAATTGGACAAAAATATTCAGGAAGTGGTTATTAAATTGAGCAATGATAATCAGTCCCGGGTGTTCATTGGAAGGATTGATGTTGAAGCTGAAACTCCAATACTTTGGCCACCTGATGTGAAGAGCTGACTCATTTGAAAAGACTCTGATGCTGGGAAAGATTGAGGGCAGGAGGAGAAGGGGATGCCAGAGGATGAGATGGTTGGATGGCATCAGCAACTCAATGGACATGGGTTTGGGTGGACTCTGGGAGTTGGTGATGGACAGGGAGGCCTAGCATGCTGTGGTTCATGGGGTCACAGAGTCAGACACGACTGAGCAACTGAACTGAACTGAATCAGGACATATATATTATGCAAAAAAAACATGAATAAGTTCTTCAGTAAAAGAAAAAAACTGGCATATATAAAATAGATTTCTCATAGTCTTATGCAGAATTTTCACTAAGAGAACACCCACCTGAAATGAGTTATTCCTCATAAAATGCTACAGTGAGAATTCTTCCATAGGAAGCATTTTGTGAATTATTTCCAGAACATAGAGAAGATAAAATGTCTTCCAGAAATTCATTTTCAAGCTGGATTATTCAATGAATGGCATCATTTGGATACTCCATTCTGCAGTTTCAAGGAGGGGACATAATATTTCAAAGACTAATGTCCCTTTCACCTCTCCTCCCACTATACAATTCCACTTAAGTCTGAAGTTTTGCAACCAAAACTATATGAGCTTTTAAGACTGAGATCTGATTCATCACAATCTTTTCAACAAAGAAAGCTTTTTCAATTTCCTCCAAGTTAAAACAGCAATAAAGTGTCAGTCCATAGAAAGCATGATGATATCATATAGATTAGGAATAATATATTTAAATAGAATTTGTATGTTGATGTGCACATTCTGACAGAATGTGGTCCACTGGAGAAGGGAATGGCAAACCACTTCAGTATTTTTGCCTTGAGAACCCCATGAACAGTATGAAAAGGCAAAATGATAGGATACTGAAAGAGAAACTCCCCAGGTCAGTAGGTGCCCAATATGCTACTGGAGATCAGTGGAGAAATAACTCCAGAAAGAATGAAGGGATGGAGCCAAAGCAAAAACAATACCCAGCTGTGGATGTGACTGGTGATAGAAGCAAGGTCCGATGCTGTAAAGAGCAATATTGCATAGGAACCTGGAATGTCAGGTCCATGAATCAAGGCAAATTGGAAGTGGTCAAACAAGAGATGGCAAGAGTGAATGTCGACATTCTAGGAATCAGCGAACTGAAATGGACTGGAATGGGTGAATTTAACTCAGATGACCATTATATCTACTACTGCGGGCAGGAATCCCTCAGAAGAAATGGAGTAGCCATCACAGTCAACAAAAGAGTCCGAAATGCAATACTTGGATGCAATCGCAAAAACGACAGAATGATCTCTGTTCGTTTCCAAGGCAAACCATTCAATATCACAGTAATCCAAGTCTATGCCCCAACCAGTAACACTGAAGAAGCTGAAGTTGAACAGTTCTGTGAAGACCTACAAGACCTTTTAGCACTAAGACCAAAAAAGATGTCCTTTTCATTATAGGGGACTGGAATGCAAACGTAGGAAGTCAAGAAACACCTGGAGTAACAGGCAAATTTGGCCTTGGAATATGGAATGAAGCAGGGCAAAGACTAATAGAGTTTTGCCAAGAAAATGCACTGGTCATAACAAACACCCTCTTCCAACAACACAAGAGAAGACTCTATACATGGACATCACCAGATGGTTAACACCGAAATCAGATTGATTATATTCTTTGCAGCCAAAGATGGAGAAGCTCTATACAGTCAGCAAAAACAAGACCAGGAGCTGACTGTGGCTCAGACCATGAACTCCTTATTGCCAAATTCAGACTTAAATTGAAGAAAGTAGGGAAAACCACTAGACCATTCAGGTATGACCTAAATCAAATACCTTATGATTATACAGTGGAAGAGAGAAATAGATATTAAGGGCCTAGATCTGATAGATAGAGTGCCTGATGAACTACGGACTGAGGTTCGTGACATTGTACAGGAGACAGGGATCAAGACCATCCCCATGGAAAAGAAATGCAAAAAAGCAAAATGGCTGTCTGGGGAGGCCTTACAAATAGCTGTGAAAAGAAGAGAAGCAAAAAGCAAAGGAGAAAAGAAAAGATATAAACATCTGAATGCAGAGTTCCAAAGAATAGCAAGAAGAGATAAGAAAGCCTTCTTCAGTGATCAATGCAAATAAATAGAGGAAAACAACAGAATGGGAAAGACTAGAGCTCTCTTCAAGAAAATCAGAGATACCAAAGGAACATTTCATGCAAAGATGGGCTTGATAAAGGACAGAAATGGTCTGGACCTAACAGAAGCAGACAATATTAAGAAGAGATGGCAAGAATACACAGAAGAACTGTACAAAAAAGATCTTCAAGACTCAGATAATCACGATGGTGTGATCACTGACCTAGAGCCAGACATCCTGGAATGTGAAGTCAAGTGGGCCTTAGAAAGCATCACTATGAACAAAGCTAGTGGAGGTGATGGAATTCCAGTTGAGCTATTCCAAATCCTGAAAGATGATGCTGTGAAAGTGCTGCACTCAATATGCCAGCAAATGTGGAAAACTCAGCAGTGGCCACAGGACTGGAAAAGGTCAGTTTTCATTCCAATCCCAAAGAAAGGCAATGCCAAAGAATGCTCAAACAATTGCACTCATCTCACATGCTAGTAAAGTAATGCTCAAAATTCTCCAAGCCAGGCTTCAGCAATATGTGAACTGTGAACTTCCAGATGTTCAAGCTGGTTTTAGAAAAGGCAGAGGAACCAGAGATCAAATTGCCAACATCCGCTGGATCATGGAAAAAGCAAGAGAATTCTAGAAAAACATCTATTTCTGCACTACTGACTATGCCAAAGCCTTTGACTATGTGGATCACAAAAAAACTGTGGAAAATTCTGAAAGAGATGGGAATACCAGACCACCTGACCTGCCTCTTGAGAAATTTGTATGCAGGTCAGGAAGCAACAGTTAGAACTGGACATGGAACAACAGACTGGTTCCAAATAGGAAAAGGAGTAAGTCAAGGCTGTATATTGTCACCCTGTTTATTTAACTTATATGCAGAGTACATCATGAGAAATGCTGGACTGGAAGAAACACAAGCTGGAATGAAGATTGCCGGGAGAAATATCAATAACCTCAGATATGCAGATGACACCACCCTTATGGCAGAAAGTGAAGAGGAACTCAAAAGCCTCTTGATGAAAGTGAAAGTGGAGAGTGAAAAAGTTGGCTTAAAGCTCAACATTCAGAAAATGAAGATCATGGCATCCGGTCCCATCATTTCATGGGAAATAGATGGGGAAACAGTGGAAACAGTGTCAGACTTTATTTTGGGGGGCTCCAAAATCACTGCAGATGGTGACTGCAGCCATGAAATTAAAAGACGCTTACTCCTTGGAAGGAAAGTTATGACCAACCTAGATAGCATATTCAAAAGCAGAGACATTACTTTGCCAACAAAGGTCCCTCTAGTCAAGGCTATGGTTTTTCCTGTGGTCATGTATGGATGTGAGAGTTGGACTGTGAAGAAGGCTAAGCGTCAAAGAATTGATGCTTTTGAACCGTGGTGTTGGAGAAGACTCTTGAGAGTCCCTTGGACTGCAAGGAGATCCAACCATTACATTCTGAAGTTCAACCCTGGGATTTCTTTGGAAGGAATGATGCTAAAGCTGAAACTCCAGTACCTTGGCCACCTCATGCGAAGAGTTGACTCATTGGAAAAGACTCTGATGCTGGAAGGGATTGGGGGCAAGAGGAGAAGGGGACGACAGAGGATGAGATGGCTGGATGGCATCACTGACTCGATGGACGTGAGTCTGAGTGAACTCCAGGAGTTGGTGATGGACAGGGAGGCCTGGCGTGCTGTGATTCATGGGGTCGGAAAGAGTCGAACACGACTGAGTGACTGGTCTGATCTGATCTGTGCATATGTATGTGTTCAGTCGCGTTCAACTCTTTGAGACCCTATGAACTGTATAGCCCACCAGGCTCCTCAGTCTATGGGACTTTCCAGGCAAGAATACTGGAGTAGGTTGCCATGCCCTCCTCCAGGGGATCTTCCTGACCCAGGGATTGAACACGCGTCTCCTGAATTGAAGGCAGATTCTTTACCACTGAGCCACCAGGGAAGACTCTTGTATTTAGATGATGTTGCCTAAGTAAAGAACAGAGAAGAACAAATGACAGTGATGAGCCATGAAAGTGAAGGTGTTAGTTGCTTAATTGTGTCCAACTCTTAGCAATCTCATCGACTGTAGCCTTCCAGGCTCCTCTGTCCATGGAATTCTCCAGGCAAGAGTACTGGAGTATTCCCTTGTCCAGAGGATCTTCCTGACCCAGGGATTGAACCTGGGTCTCCCACATTGCAGGCAGATTCTTTACTGTATTAAAGACCAGGGAAGCCCGTGATGAGCCATAATACACCATAAATGAGCTTTGTCTTACTGCTTACACATGCAAGATAGTCAATAAATCTTAGAGTCCTCTCTGGCTGTTCAAATATTCATATTTTCAAGTAAATCCAAGTCAGTGTATCACTCAGAGGTATATTAAAATATCATTTTATTTCAGCTTTTATATGCTTGTTTTTAACACTGTCAGTGGTCATCTCAGCTGATGAAGACTTCCAGATAACTGGGAAGTTGGTTCAGTGACCTAAAAGATCCCAGCCAAATCTGATATTCTTGAGCTTTCTCCTAGGAATCTGTGGTTGGCTAGTGGAAAGAGGGGCCGGCCTGTTCACATTCTTGACAGTATTTCCTGTTGATCCTAAATGTATTTTTGTATTCACAGACACATAGGACAATACCTGACTGAGGCATTAAGGCCTTTAACTCCCCATGGAATCAAAGTCTTCCATCTTTTGTCCTAGAGTTCACATTGTCTATAACAGCTTGCCCAGCCAGCAAAGTCATGATGTTTGAAAATCAGCAGAGTTGAGAATGTCCAGCTTGTGCATCTGATGATCAGCTATCTGTTCTCTCTTGCAGGTGCCCAAAGGGCTAGCTCTCTGCCCACTTCAATTAATAGAATAATCCACATACAGAGCTAGTGGCCTATGGGTGTTTAATAAACACTCTCGGGTAATTAGAGTGATGATGGGTGACTGTCTCTGATGTCATTACCACTTGCCAAAGAATTAAACTACATTTATACTTTCAGTAATTATCTCCCATGCCAAATTGTTTCCATATGGACCCAAACATTGCAATTTAGGCTGGATTCACACGATAGCGGTGATTACTTAACTATTCTACTGTGAGCTAAGCCCAGTTCTCAAAAGAAACAACTTTCAAAACTCATTAGACTACTCTTTGGTCTGCTGGGTGTATTATTACCCAGTACTTGAGGATGCAGGTAGAAGTGGAACACAGAAATTTTACTGAAGACAGACAGTGGTGCTATAACCACCCCATTTTCCAGAGTTATGGTGCTTAAAGTTCCACGCCTTTTAAATAAACTAGTTATATTGCTATCTCATTGCAAGTATATAACCTCAAATAAGGGATACACACACACACACACACACACACACACACACACACACACTGGGCTTCCCTGGTGGTGCTACTGGTAAAGAACCTGCCTGCCAATGCAGGAGGCACAGGAGGCACAGGTTCAATCCCTTGGACAGGAAGACCCCCTGGAGAAGGAAATGGCAACCCACCCCAGTATTCTAGGCTGAAAAATCCCATGGACAGAGGAGCCTGGTGAGCTACAGTTCATGGGGTCGCAAAGAGTCGAACACAACAGAGCAGCTGAGCATGAGCACACACATTACATCAATAACAGTTTTGAATGAACTCTGTGCAACTTTAAAGAAAGAATAGGAAGGTATTGATTGGGATAAGGCATATACGCCACCAACTCAGGCATGCTCAGCAGACCACAGCCCTACTTTCCTCTTTTCAGTTAATACCAGCAATTTCCAAATCCTCTGGATCAATTACCCACGGAGTTAACATAGGAATATTTCTATTGAGTTTCAGATTAGGTGTCTGTTTAGTTGGCAGGGGGAAGAAGGAGTTGCGGAAAGGGCAGTTTTCATATATGTTATGGTATAAATGCTTATAATCTTTAAGGAATATTTCACTGTTTAAGCATGAGGATACATAACAATTTTTTCCTAAAAATTATTAACTTTTGAGAAAATGTATATACTTGTTTAAAGTGTGTTAAGAAGACAGGTGGCCTACCTAGGAATAGATTTAAACTGTAAACAACGGTTATACTTAAGCTTCTTCACATACAGGCAAATATTTCTGTGGTTTTCTTTTTTTTCCATTGAGTCTGTAATTTTTTATGATGATCGCTTCGCAAAAAGGTACCGCATGCTGATTTGTGTTTCTTCTGTGGAGTTGGTGCTGATGTTACTTTCTCCTCTTCTAGACTGATCTTGATTTGACTGAAATAATGTGGAATCAGAATGGCAGCCCAGAAATGTTAAATCTCTTATTCCAGAAAATGATGTAATCAGCTTTAATAATCTCCAATGGAAATGCTAATAAAAGGAGAAATACCGACTTAGAGGTCTGTAAAGTAGAGGAAATATTCACCCAATATTGACCACCATTTTTGTGCCTTTGGTAAAAATATGACTTAGGTGACCTATTTTTGGAAACAGAGTCTCAGCCTGGATGAAAATGCCTTTATTCAGATACTGTACTCTCTTAAGAGCCACAGAAGATCCCCCTCCATACACACACATGTAGGATCTTTTTACTTCTACTTCAGACAAAATTATTCTGTCTCTTCCACTCTATGTTCATATAACTTTATAGGTTTTTCTAAGCCAAGAGTCTCCCAGAGTTTATAGGTAACTCCAATCTTACTATGTGGTGGATTAGAGTTAGAGGCTTGGTATAACTGCTATGTGTTTATGCATATATACATAAGGGGGAAAATTAAAGCAAATCTCCAAGTAATCGAGACAAGTTGCAATCAATTCACATAATTCAATTAATAATGGTTTGAAAATATGTTTCTAATCCAATGTTGCAGGAATATATAACCCAATTCTACACCCAAGAACTTTCAATAAACCAGGTGCAAAATAAAACCTCACAAATGCAAATGTGATAACAAAACTTATATTCAAATACAGTGCTGTAGAGGTTGTGCTAGTGGTAAAGAACCTGCCTACCAATGCAGGAGACGTAAGAGATGCAGGTTCTATCCCTGGGTGGGAAAGATCCCCTGCAGGAGGGCATGGCAACTCACTCCAGTATTCTTGTCTAGAGAATACTGGAGGAGGAGTCTGGCAGGCTACAGTCCACAGGGTCGCAAAGAGTAGGACACGACTGAAGGGACTTACCATGAATGCATGCACACAGTTCAGAGAAAGGAAAGCTCATCCATGAATGGTCAAACTAATTAAAGCAATCCCAGCCTGTCTTTGACCTGACAGTGTTCATGAAAAGCTCTAGGCTTCTATTCTCTTTATATATGAGAAATGTCTGACTGAAGTCTTAGTTTTGGAGCATGAATAGTTATGGAACATAAAGTCTATGTTTGACTTAGTGGACCATTGGGAAAACTAAACCTATGTAGCTAAAACTTCAGTTAATAAGCGAAACCTGGTGTGGGGGACACCACAATAGCTGGGAGGTATCCCAAACTTAGTGCTAGTCCTGAAGGAAGTTGGTGGTCTATCTCTACTGTTGATCATGAGTGTGAACAGAGATCTGATCATGCTGGTTGAAATCAATTGACTTTCTAAAGGGAAACCCCTCATAGTCAAATTTATTTTTCTTTGTCATGCACTATGAATAAAATGATACTCACACCACTGCATAGTTTAAATTATTTCCTGGAGTGCAGTGGGGCTTTAGAACTCAGCAATCCCAATTTTAAATTAACTCTTGGGGGACAAAAGGAGCTGGCACTGCACAGTGAAGTATTTCAACACCCACACCCCTCCCCTCAAAGTTTTTATATTATAGGTACAAAAATTCCATTACTTTAGCCTGAGATCGAGTTTCTTCATACCATAGGTTTAGCTACACCCTCCAAATCAAAGAATCCAAACAGACACTTGAGAAGCTATCTACCATGTATCAAGTTCAAGCCAGTTGATTAGAAGAATATATTCTGAAATGATTGACAGTTCTTTGACAATACCACTTTATTACCTGTCAAGATGCAAGGTATGCTTTTGATATACAGAAGTGAAATAATATTGAAATAAAGCTAACTCTAAGTTAAAACAGGAGTTAGGCTATTGCAAATGGATCCCAGATGACTACGAAAAACATATTTGTGTGGGTAATAACAATTATATAAGTGATACATGGTTATTACATTGATGACAATATTCAGTGCAGTAAGCGCTCCTATCCTATTAAAATAAAAACCAATACTGAACTCAGTAACTTGAATGGAACAGAAATTTGGAATTATAAATTTAGACAGTAATATGTGGCAAAAGTTTGGTCATTAGTATTAAGGATTTGACTTATTTCCTATAAGTCACTGGGCTTACTTCTGAGTGTCAGACCCATACCTTAGGGAAAAAGTGTTATAATTGGTTCACTTTGGGTTAAATGATTGATATTTTTAACATATGAAACCTGTTATTTTGTAGCTGAAATTTGCCCTGCTTTCTTATAGCTTCACAAACTTTCCATTTTAAATTACAGAACTTCCATGCTAATTATAAACTTTTATCTTTAAAAGTGGTTCTGCCTTTTAATCATTTTCTGTAGTTGATTTGTTTTTTCTAAAACCTTATAGAAGATGGCACTGTTCTTAATTTTGATCAAGGAAGATTTTACTTGTCTAGCAGAAGATCAATGCTATATTAATACCCCAAGAAGTCTGGGTCAAAGGCAGAATTTACTGCAAAGCAAAATGTTTAAACAATAATTTATACTTGAAACATATGAATGTGTATCTATGTTAACAAAGGAAATAAAAGTTCTTATTTTTTCCTTACCTATGGAACGTATGGAGTGTTATTTCTCCCTTTTTAAAAATTAGCCACTGCCAGACTAATTCAGGTGGTAAGGCTGGAGTCTGCTCATGGGCAAACTAGTTAGCATGATTCTCTTCTGTATCACCACAGACTGTGCTGTGACCTTGGAACTCTGGGCCCTGGAGGTGGAGGTTAGAAAGGTAAGTGAAAATCCACCTCTAGAAGTCCCTAAACTGCTAAATATATGTGGCCCAGGGACAGTTCTTCAGTAGCCTTATCCTTGACTGATAAACACAGGAGTGGGAGGGGTCATGGGAGATGCAATTAACTCTGGCCATTGAAGTAGGAGTAACAATAGTTAACAATAATATCTATGATTTATTTGCTGTTCCTTCACACCAGGCATGGTGTTACCTACTTCCTCCCTCCACATATTTACAAATTTGAAACAGACATGTCTCATCTCAAAGCCCATGCTTAAAATCCAGAAGTTTTCGAACCTTGATCTGTACAAAAGGAGAATCACCTGAGAAGTTTCTTAAGCACCTATTTCCTGGCTCCAGGAGCCAAAGAATTTGATTCTGTGAACTCCGGGTGGAAGAAGGGAAGCCTGGGACTCTGGTGCCTTCTTTTTTTTTTTTTTTTTCTTTTTTAAACAGTTCCCCCAAGTGATTCTGACACTGACCCAGATTTAGAAACCATTGTTCCAAACAGTGCTTCCCAAGCCTGTTCACATCACGTTCCATAGGTAATGATATTTAATCTGTATGGTTCACAGGGAAGCAGAAAAAGCGGCTCCCGGGCAGAAGTGATGGGTCTGGAGTCTTCAGCCAGCATGGGTCCTACCCAAGCCTGAGGAGTCAACACCCCAACACAAAGGTAAGCCAAACCCGGAACAACAGCGGGTTCGGTTGGGACCAACAGTATTGCTTCAGTTGGGACTCCTCGATATGAAATCCTCAGCCAGACTGAGAGCCCTACATACTCAGTGTTTTGATACCATTTCATAGAAAAACATCTCATAGGAAGTGTTTCTCTAAAAGGACTGAATTTCTGAAATGGCTTCACACAGTTTCTGAATCCCAACCTGCTCCCCAGGAAAGGCTCTTATACTGAAAGGTATCTTACTCACTGGTCACAGTACTGGCCAAGAAGTAACTTACCTTTGGGCCTGAACTTAAGGAGTTCAGGCTTAGTAGCAGAAGGTTAGAGAGGAAAAGAAGGGACTGGTCCATGAAGGTGCTTTTTCTAATCTTGATAATAGAAAGAATTAGCCCATATGCCAGCAAATACTCAACAGATGGATGGGTTTCTTTGCTATGGGGAAGACAGAAAAATCGACATATAATTACAGTGGGAGGGGATGCATGTAACACGGAGGTACTCAAAGACAGCCCAATGGATGTGGTGATCACCTCAGAGGACTGGGGTGGCAGAGCAGGGAAAGCTGCTCTGAGGAGGTGAACTCTGAAAGGTCAGCTGGAGTTTTCCAGTCACAGAAAAGCAGAGGGGACCCCAATGAGGGGACCCAGCATGGGTAAGGTCACAACACCATGAACTCCATCAAAACAGGGACCAGATCTTGGTCTCCTCAGAATCAAGCACTGAAGCAGGAACATTATAGAGATTCCAAAAATATGTGTTGGATTGAAACAAAGGACAGAAAGTCAGCTGCCCAGGCATTTTAGGTAGATATGTTTCAAGCTCACAGTCTGTTTTGACTAATTTATTCTAGGTTCTGAACTCTTGGACCCAGTGAAATTTGCATGCCCAAACTATACAAGCTTAAGCACCTTTCAAAATAGCTAATTTCCATCAGATAAGTTTCTTACAATAGTAAAATTAACTCACATATACAAGTGAAGTCAAGAAATAAAAAATAAAGAATAATTTCATTGCTATGAGTAAAATGGTTTTGAGGTTTATATAAAACGAAAAATAAGTGTGGTATTGGTTATGGTGCATTGGGTTTGGTTAAATGTTTCGGTAAAAAAAATAAATGTGACCAATTTTATCAACACTAAATAATCACAGTTGACATAATAGCCACACTTTTTAGAATATTTTCTATGTGAGTACTTTCTTCCTAAATAACTAAAAATTACTTTAGTCGTGCCAATATTACAGATGGTAAAGTAAGTCCAAGAATATCGTGAAACTGTAAATTTGTTTTTAGTTTCATCCCTTTACCAGAATTTCTCAAATTTAGGTTTGAAATATCATTTGCATCTACAAAACTGCTTTGTGCTGTTCTTTTGTCACATCACCATAATATAGATGGCTCTGCCCTGAATGCAAATTGTATTTAGGGTCACTCATTATCATTTTAACAAATATTATAACTCTGTGTTCTTAAGTCTCTCTTTTTCTCTATCACAATGTACATAACTTTATGAGATTGGTATTTAACAGATAATTATCTCAAATTTAAAAGAGCAAATTGTTAATCAATCAATGGCAGGGCAAGAGGCAAAAAAGGTTTCATTAATGACATACTGGACTGACTCAAAAATTTCTCCAGTCATGAATCTGTTTGCTTGAAATAACTTCTATTAAAACATAACAACATTCATAAGATATATTCTATTCTATTACCTTAAAATTTAGGGCAAACTAGTGAAGGCGGCAGAAGAAAATGTGTGAGACCAAGAATGGCAAAACATGACATTATCCAGATTTTTTTGATGTAACATAGACCAGACTAGCTTCATTCTTCTAAGGCCTCAATGATACTCTACCAGGCATTAATTTTAAAGCCTCAAGCCACCTTGAGTCACTCAATAGAAACAAAAATCTAAGCAGGGGGTAGAGAAGACTAGCAATTTTTTAAAAAAGAAATTCAACTAGAGAAAATAAGATGTGTTTTGTTCCACTAGAAATATGACTCTTCATTTTCCCAATCTAACTGGGGATTGTTCTTATACTATGAATAATAGAGCTGTAACTCATCAGAATTGTCTACATTTTAATTTGAAAAATAGTTCCTATGTTAATCTTTAATAGCCTGTCTTCTGGACCAACAGAAAGAGCTACAAAAGAAGTCATTTACAGTGGCATAATTAAGGCCTATGAGAAGCATATTTAGTGATGTGGTGCCGTTCCCCTTTTCATCCAATGGCCTCGTTGGTATATAGATCCACCATTTGATCAGTGTATCTGGCCCCAGGGGCTTCATGGTCTGCAAGCCACAACCTACTAATAAGCACCCTCCAGCTTGTTTGCTAAACAGATCAGTCCTGGCAGGCACCCAAAAACTCCAGTCCTTGAAACTTGGAGCTCTTTAACTTGCACAGCCTATTGTGTGGCAAGCAAGAGAATAAACTATGTACCTCATAAATGCAGAGCAATTATGGATCAGTTAGTAATACAGCTGTGGCTCAAAAGATTGCTTACCTAAACCAAATCGAGGCCTAATTTATTTCTGTATTGTCTTTGTTGAAAACCAAACAAACAGCTCTGCAGAGCTTATATACACAGTAAAGAAAATGGCTGCGTTTTCCTTATAAACAAGATGGCAACTATTGGCTAAAAGAAATCATCCTCAGTAGCTGAAGGTTTTCTGTTAGAACCAAACCATTGCTTGTTGTAGATTCCTTATGTTGTTAAAGGAAACATGATAGGTAGGATGCTTTCAGATAGACATTCAGTGTGTTAGGGTCAGGGGGCTTCATGGTACTGCTCCTCATTGCATTCATAGATACCAGAGAAGATACCAACAACCTCAAGCAAAAAGATGTAAAAATGAAGCAGCCTTCATTTACAAAGAAATGGTAAAGGAGCATGAATTCGTGTGCACTAATGAGTCAACAATTATGATGTATACAGATAAACCTCTTTGGAAAAGCCTTGCTATAATCAAATTAATACTTGCCAACTTATGAATCCATATGATATAGAAAATGAAACAAATTAAGTCACATTAGGTGTGTAGAGATATTAGATTAAACTACCTGAAAATGGCTAGTGGAGCACCAGCATAGACTTCTTACTCTATAACTAATGTTTTTCCTACAGTTTGAGCATCTGCACTATGATAAGTACATTAAGTAACAAACAGACCCTTGGGAAAGTGTTGTGAGAAGACTTAGTGATCTTCTCTTTAAGAAATCTATAATTTAAAAAATGTCTACACAGATAATAATAGATAATAAAAACACAGTAAGTCTGGTTTGAAGGAGATAGCATCTAACTTGGTTTCATTATTTATTAGCCATGTGACATTAAGCAAGCAACATACCTTACTGAACCTCAGTCTACGCATCTGTAAAATGAGGGTAACATATTATGATTATCTTGAAGGGATGTTGAACAGAAGTAAGATAATAGATGGAAGTACTTAGTATGTGCAGACATCTAGAAATTTAAACTCTTGTTATTGCAGCTATATAAAAACATAGAGAACTATCAGGTAGATATATCTGTAAACCACTGGACAGATTTCTTTGGGATCAACTTTTAATGACACTAATCAGCTTGATATAGGGATTAGAATATTGATTTGGGATGTGTAGAGAATGTTATATGATCTCATCTTACCTTTTGATTTTCTGGGGTTTTTTTATTCCTAATTTTTGCTGTAAGTGTGGATATTTGCGATAAACTGATAACCAGATGCTCCAGTTATCAGCCCCAGCTCTTGGGGTACCCAACCTTGTATACACAAACCAGTATTAAGTGGACATTTTAGGACTTATCCCTGGCAGATGGTCAGTGTTTTCCTTCCTGCTTCTATTTTAGGTAATGTATTAGTCGGCTACTGCTTCAATAATGCTGTACAATAAACCACTCCAAAAATCCAATGGCTTAAAACAACAAGCAGGTATTTCCCACTCTCAAGTCTGCAGGTGACTGCCCCTTGGCCTGGCTAGTGTGGACTTAAGGCTCTGGGATCTGATCTTTGGATTCCAGAATCTAGGATATAGGTCAGCCATAAGTTCCACAGGTCTTTTATCTTCCTTGGATCAGCAACTACCCAGGAAATGTTCTTTTCATATCAAAGGAAGAGGCTTAAAGCATTGGGCCAGAATGCACACGCTAACATTTCCACCCATATTCCATTGGCCAAAGCAAGCCAAGTTATTGAGCCCAACATCAGTGGGGAAGGGAAGTATATTTCATTTCAGTGGGAGGAACTTCAAAATTACAGGGCAAGGGCCCTTGGTGTGTAATTCTAATACAAGGAAAGCATGACAAATTGGAACAATGATCCAATCTACCACACATGTTTTTATAAGTGAGCTTATATTTTAGTTTTATATATTTTAAACACCATTAATAACTTTTGATTACACTCTTAAATCACCCATAACTTAACCCATGTGGTTATTAAGCACTTGGAATATGGTTAGCCCAAACTGAGATATGCTGGAATTGTAAAATACGCATCAGATTTTGATGATTTTGCAAAAAAAAAATAGTTTAAAATATCTCATAATAATCTTTGTAAATGGCAACATGAGTAAGCAAGAGGAAATCTTTGCAGATTCTCTCTTCCCTGAACAACTCTTGCTGTCTTTATTAGAATAAGGGAATTCTACTTTTAAACCAGCTCCCCCAAATAAAAAAAATACCAGAATGGAAATCTTAAGTATACTCAATAAATATTTTCCCAAATGTTTATCTCAATTTTTGGTAAATGGATATTAGCTGATCACTATCGGCATGGATTCTGAAATGATCCTCAATCAGTCCTGATATTACAGGACTCTTTTTCTGATTTGGCCTCTCAGAGATCAATTGACTCTTATTTCCAGCAGAATATCACTCTTCCTGGAAAGAACTTTTTATTCACAATTTGCCCAAATTTTGAAAGGAGAGGAACTAAAAAATTCTATAACTGAGCTAATTGTAGCTATGTCAGTTCATATCTGCCAACACATCCCTCAAAAAAAAAAAAAGAATAGTAATAACAGAGAAAACTACATAAAAGCATGCCCTTAGTGTGAATAAAAGACTGAACAATTGAATTTAAGATGACCAGAGGTAAGAAAGTACAGATTAAATCCCAGCAAGCTGCCCTCCACTCCTGCTGCCCTAGCCTCCATGGACAGAAGGGCAGTCTGGGGAAGACCGGAGAAGTGGGGAAAGGCCATGGTGGTGGTGGTTTAGTCTTGCAACCCCATGGACTGTAGCCCACCAGGCTCCTCTGTCCCTGGGATTCTCCAGGCAAGAATACTGGAGTGGGTTGCCATTCCCTTCTCCAGGGGATCTTCCTGACCCAGGAATCAAAGCTGGGTCTCCTGAATTGCAGGCAGATTCTTTACTGACTGAGCTACAAGGGAAATGTCATAGACTGATCTAAAATCACAGGTTGGGAAAGCCCACCCTACATGCAAAAATGCCAGGAAGGCATCTTTATGGATCAGGGCAAGATCAGGGAAGAGACTTAAAGTATGTGCAGGACTCAGAGTGGCATCTTTGGAAAGGCAACCTTTCCAGGCAAAGGAGGGGTGGCTTTAACAAGAAGGGAGAAGTGTCTTGAGAAAACTGCACAGTGAAGGGGGAAAAGCAAGAGTAGGACTTAGGATTCCTTCAAGAGAAGAGAATATTTTATGTTTTTTAAGAGAAGAGAATATTTTTTTAAACTATCAAATAACAACTTCCTCCCATCAACCCCCTGAACACTTTATCTCTCTCTCTCTCTCTCTCTCTCTCTCTCTCTCTCTCTCTCTCCCCCTCTCTCTCTCTCACACACGCACACACATACTCACACACAGTTTTTAAAAAATCCACAGGATGCTACACTTACAACAGAGGGAGCTCTTGAGCTAAGAATCTTGTAAACCACCCTAATCACCATCCCTAGCCACAGAAATGCAAGCAAAAAATACCATAAAACAAAGATAAAACAATCCTGCTGATGAAAATTACTACCTCTTCTTCCACTGTTCCTGACCATGTCCTGGCAAGTCAGAGAAGTGAGGTTCCATGGAGGCCTTCACTCAGGAGTCAGAACAGTTCAGCTAGGACACTCTGCTCAGATAAATGTGTGCCTATAAGGTCATAGCCATAGAAAGAACAACAAATGGAAGCACAGAGGCCAGTTAGGAGATCAGGAAAAGGAGACAGTGATGGATTGCTCTAAGGAAGGTGGTAAAGGAGCAGAATTCTAAGTATATTTTTCAAATATCACCAGGATTGATGATGGACTGGATGTGACGATCCAACCAGTCAAGCATAATCAGTCCTGAATATTCATTGGAAGAACTGATGCTGAAGCTGAAACTCCAATACTTTGGCCACCTGATGCAAAGAACTGACTCATTGGAAAAGACCCTGATGCTGGGAAAGACTGAAGGTGGGAGGAGAAGGGGGATGAGATGGTTGGAAGGCATCACCGACTTGATGGACATGGGTTTAAGTAAGCTCCGGGAGTTGGTGATGGACAGGGAAGCCTGGTGTGCTGCAGTCCATGTGGTCGCAAAGAGTCCAACATAACTGAGGTACTGAACTGAACTGAGGTGACGAAGATAAAAGTAAAGAATAGATCCTAGGGCTTTGGACTGGGCAGCAGATGGAATGAATGTACATACTATGGACTGAGATAGTACTGGGGGAAGTGAGTGAAAATTAAGAATTTTTCTATGTGGTTTCTAAATATATGTGTTTTTTTTAATATCATGGGTTTTGATGCTATTAAAATTGTATTATTTAATTTCAATTTCCTATCGCTTAGTTCTGTAATTTAGAATTATAGTGTCATACACTGACCTTGTATCCTGCTACCATGCTAAATTCACTTAATGGTTTTAATAAGTTTTTCAAAGACCCTTTGGTTTTTATACATTGATAATCATGTACCTGAGCTTCCCAGGTGCTCAGTGGTAAAGAATCCGCCTGTGAATGCAGGAGACACAGGTTCAATCTCTGCATTGGGAAGATCCCCTGAAGGAAGAAACGGCAACCCACTCCAGTATTCTTGCCTGGAAAGTTACATAGACAGAGGAGCCTGGTGGGCTGCAGTCCATGGGGATGCAAAGAGTCGGACATAATTGTGCAACTGAGGTACATGATGCAGGCCATCATGTATCTGTGAATAAAAGCATCTTTCTTCTGTTCAGTCTAATAGGTATGTCTTCTACTTCTTTTTTCTTGCCTTACTGCTCTGGCTAGAACCTCCAATGCAATGAATTGGAGCACTGTGAATGTACTTGCCTTGATCCCTTCCTTAAAGGGATAGCATCTAGTGTGATATTGTAGATACTGTGTAGATGCCATTTATGAAGTTGATCACATTCCCTTCTGTGTCAGTTTGACTCCTCAAAGAAGCGGATGCCAAAATGGGATTATTTGTGCAATGGATTTTTCAGAGGAAATTCCTATGAAGGATAAAGGGGAGGAAGTGTTCAGAAGAGACTTCATGTCTGCTGCACGTCTGACTCCTGTGAAAGGAGAGCCAAGAGTCTTAGTGGCTTACCAGGTGGTATAAACCAGATCTTTATACTTGAGGGGTCTGAGCTCCTGATAATAAGGCCCTTCCCAGGCATTGCTGCACATGTGAATTCACAATTACATCAGGGCAAACGAGTACCAGGGTGATGCCCAAATGGATCACCTGAGTTCCACATGTTTTCCTATCTGTCCCAATTGTATAATGCAGCCCTAATTCCTGCTGATTGGAGTCAGTTATCCCTGCTGAGAGAGTGATTATTCCCTGAACACATGAAATTGAGAGTACCCTTTATACCCTCTCTGAGTAGCAGAACACTGCAGACCCAGTGTTCTGCAGGGATGCAGAGATGGAAAAGCAAATCCCAGTGGGTAAGTGAGGTTGGATGTTCAGAGGTAGGGGTGATTAGATTTGCCTTGGAAGTAGAAGTTCAGGCTGGTAAGGTCATTGATAGTCTTCATCTCTGCCACCCTGGCACCCCGTTAATAGTCTAAGCATGCCAGGTCAGGGTATGCCAATGTTGAAAATTTTCATGTTAACTGGCCAATCCATTTTATTTGCTGATTGAGGCTTTTTGTTAATGTATGATATAAAAATCTTCATATTTCCTGTCAACTCTCATAAGTTCATCCACATGCTTTCATCCTAAATCTCTTATTTTCCAGTTTTTTCCTTTCCAGGTGTCTGACAAGATGACAAAGCCATTGACTACTGTCCTAGGGTACTAATATATTCTCACCTTGGGCCATGACTCTTTCCACAAAATGGATGACCATTTGAACTACTCACAGTTCTGTCCATTGAGAATGTTTTGTCTTTTTACTGACATTCAAGGCCAGCCCTAGATGTGTCTACAATGCAGTTTCCATCCATTTTTAACTTGTTCCCACATATTAAGCTGATCCATCTGTAAACCTAACCAAAACCAAACTTCTTCAGTTGACTTTATGGGACACCACCATATGGCTTTTCTTGTAAGCTTAAGAAAGGAGAACTCTGAGCTGGGTGACATGGGGGTCTGAGCTACCTGCTCATGCTGAGTTTATTCATGCCCTCTGGTAATATTGGCGGTTTATCCTAGAGGTAACATTTCCATCTTAGTACAGGCTACTGCTATGAATGACAGATGATATCTTGGTTCATTCAAAAAAACCCAGATGATGGTGAACACATGGTTATCTGATGCTGTGGTCAAGTTCTTCTAGCATGTTACTAGGTCCAGGTAAAGACAAAACACTCGACCATGGAGCAACAAGTTGGAATGTCCTCCAACTTCCTCAATTTTCTGAAAGAATGTTTACGGTACTGGTAATTTCTTTTGAATGTTTCATAAAATTCAAAGCGAAGCCAACTGGGCCTGGCAAATTCACTGATACAAAGTTTTAAATTGTGAATTCATTTTTTTCATAGGAATAGGACTATTTATATTTTCTATTTTTCCTTAGATTTTTATAAATTTATGTCTTTCAAAGAATTTGTCCATTTCATGAGTCATTGGATTTATTGGCACAAAGTTGGGTTTAATATTCCCTTATTATTTTCCTAATGTTTGTCAGGTCTTTAGTGATGCTCCTTCTTTCATTCCCAACATCAATAATTTGATGTTTTTTTTTTTTTTTTCAAAAAGCATCAGTATTCTAGAATACTTTTACAAGTATGCCATCATTTGCCTTCTGTTGCAGAAGTTTTACATTGTATCATGACAACTTAGCTATGGATTCACTTTCTGTGCCCACTGTTATGATATAGATTAAGACCATATTAAGCTCTTGCCTGAAAACAATTATATTTTCTCTTTTATTTATGTTTTTTGCTCATTTTGTAAAGTTCTTTTTACTTTAACATATCTTGTAGAGCAGTTCTTCTGGCAACAAATCATCTCAGCCTTTGTTTGACTGAAAGTCTTTATTTCTCTTTCATTAAAAAAAAAAAAAATTCCAAAGTAAAGATAGAATTAGGTTGACAATTTCTTCCAGCACTTTACCAATACCCTCCCATCATCTTTTGGCTTAGAGAACTTGTGAAAATAAATCTGTGATACAGTCACTTTTATGTTTGTCTCTCTATATACTATGCATCTTTCTCCTTGATGCTTTACAATTTTTATTTTTGGTCTTTAGAAGTTTGATTATGATGTGTCTTGATGTGTTTTTCATTGTGTTTGTCCTGCTTGGGGTTTGTTGATTATCTTGGGTCTGCGGATTTATAGGTTTTGTCAAATTTTGATAATGTTTGGTCATTGTTTCTTCAAATATTTTTTCTGTTTCTCTACTTTCATGTACATTAGACTATTTAATATTGTCCACAAATCAAAGATATCCTGGGAGATTTTTTTGGTCTTTTTCCCCTATTTCAGTTTGGATAGGTCTACTGCTTTATCTTCAGGCTCACTACTGTTTTCTTTTCCAATGTCTACTCTGATGTTAACCCTCTCCAGAGAATTTTTCATTTCAGATATTGTGATTTTCCACACTAGAAATTCCACATGGTTCTTTTTCACGTTATCGATTTCTCACTATGTGCATTTTTAGATTAGCTATTTTAATGTGCATGCCCGCTAATACCATCACTGCTATCATTTCTAGGCCTATTTCTATTGAAGCTCTTTATCTTAGTATGGCTCACATTTCCTGTTTCTTGGAATGTGTAAAACATTTTTATTGGGTGCTGGACTTTGTGGATTTTATAATGTTGAGTGTCTGGATTTTATTGTCTATCTTTTTTTAAAAACTGGGTTTTTAGTAGGCAGTTAAGTTACATTTGGATGAGATCAATCCTTTCAAGGCTAGTTTTCAGCCTTTGTTGGATATGTCTATGTAGCCTTTATTCTAGAACAAAGTTAGCCTCCCTATGAAGGCATAACTGTTCTGGTTATCATCTGAATTCATGATATATTCAACAGAGGTTCTCCACTCTGGCTGGTGAAAGCCTGAACAATACTCAGAAGACTTCTGTGAGTTTGGAAACCATTCAGTTTCCTGTTTCCTCTTTGGTCAACCTCTTGAAGTTTAATATTATACAGACATGTGTTAGTATTTAGTAAAAATTCAGTGGGATCTCTATGTATATTTCTGGACCTCTCTTGTTGTGTGTGTAGTTCTCCTCGGAATGCTGCTTTATGACTTCTAGGTCCAATACCCTGAGCAGTAATCTGTCGCCAAGACTCAGAGAAACCAAAGCTGCCACACTCTCCTTGGGATCCCCTCCTTGTTCCTCCCACTGAAAAGATGTGGTGATTGTAGTGCTGATTGAAATGATTTCCCTTCTCTTGAGGATCACAGAAGTGTCCTTCCTGTTGCCCCAAGTATGAAGACTTTCTACTTCAAAGCTTTTATCCAGTATCCTTGTTGTATAAAATGGAAGGTAAATTCATGTTGCTCCATCATGACTAGGTACAGAATTTTTTAGAAAGTTGAATATTTGAGTCTGACTCTGGCACTGAGAAAACTTTAGTCAAGCTATCCATCTGGGAGTCATGCAGTATAGGCATTTCTCCAGACTTGATTATGCTGTGTGGAGATAGTACTTCTTTAAGCCCTCAAGGCAGCTGGGTGGTAACTGCAGGCTGTGCTCAGCCAATGGTTGCCGGCCCCACTTGCCACAGGATGAAAAAAATTTTAAATATACATTATTTGTACCTGCTCTGTGCTTAGTTGCTCGGTCGTGTCCAACTCTTTGCAACCCCATGGACTGCACCCTGCCAGGCTCCTCTGTCCATAGGGATTCTCCAGGCAAGAATAATGGAGTGGGTTGCCATGCCCTCCTCCAGGGGATCTTCCCAACCCAGGGGTTTGAACCCAGGTCTTCTGCAGTGCTGGTGGATTCTTCACCAACGGAGCCACCAGAGAAGCCCTGTACCTGCTCGACTAGAAAGTAATATGGAGAATAGAGCAAAAGGTTAAGTCCTGAGCATTTTGAAACTTAGATGAGTGGGAAGAGGGCTATTCATCAAAGAAAATGAGAAGTCTGGCTCATGAAGGAGGAGAAAATCAAGAGAACACGCTGCACTGGAAGCTAAGTGAGAAGACCTTTCAAGGGGGCTGGAATGATCAGATGGTGTCAGAGATTAAATAAAATGAAGGAGGAGATCTGAACACTGGCTTAGGCAAGATGCAGAGCTGGTCATCTGGCAAGAACATTTTCAGGGCAATGATGAAGGAAGCAGACAGTTGTCATGATGAGGAGCAGAGAAGATACCTGGAGGAAAATAAGGACAGGAAGACAAAGCCTTTTTTTAAAGACAGGTGTCCTTTACTGAAAAATGTTACTTATTTCTATAATAAAAGGTTCCAGTGTTATCACAATACTTTTTTAACCCTAATTTGTCCCATTCATAGATTTGCTGTTTCCCGCCCCTCTTTTTTTTTTTTTTTTTTTTTTGGCTGCACTGTATGTCTTGTGGGATCTTGGTTCCTGACCAGAGATTGAATCCAGGGCTACAGCAGTGAAAGTGCTGAGTCCTAACCACTGGCCCACCAGGGAACTCCCTCATCCACTGATTTGCTAATCACCTTTTCCATATATAGTAGATTCTCATTATTTGAGGATTTCATATGTTCAAATTCATCTACTCATTAAAATTTATTCAACCCACCCCCCCCACCCCAAATCAGTACTTATGGCCCTTTCGCGATCATTTGCAGACATCTGCAGGCTGGTAAAAACTTTGATTTGCTCCATGTGCACATTCCCAGCTGAGGTGAACAGGCAGCAATCTCCTCTGGTTGCAGGTCTGAAACTGTAAACAACTGTCTTTTTTCACGGTCTATTTAGTGCCATGTTTTCCACATTTTCGTGTTTTTTTTTTTTTTTTAGATGATTTCACTGTTTAAAATATCCCTCAAGTGTAGTGCAGAAAGGCTGTCTAATGTTCTCAAGAGAAAGAAAGCCATGATATATCTTACAAGAGACAGTATGGCTTCTAGATAAGCTTTATCCAGGCACAAGTTATAGTGCTATTGGCCATGAGTTCATTGTTAATGAACCAACGACGTATATCACATAGAATGTCTTCAAACAGGAATACACATACAACAAGGCTATGTGTTGACCATTGACAAAAATATTGTGACCAGAGACTTGCAGGGCCTTAATCCTGTTTTTAGCCTAGGAGCAGTGGTTCAGTAGCTGCTATTCATCTTTGCAGTGACTTGATAGAACATAACCATTGCAAATGAATGAGAGCTGACTGGATAATAATTTTCTTTAAAAGAAAGTAAGGTGTAGTACAAAAAACACTAGACCAAGAAATTTAAGAACTTGTTTCTAGTTTTCATTCTTCTAATAACCGGGAGTGCGTCCTTCACTCAGTACTCTGGCCTCATTTGATTTCTTCATGTATGAATGGAGCTCCTAAAATTAGATTATTGCTGAGGCCCTAAAAGCTCTAGCATTCGCTGACCTTGCAGCATCACTAAGGGAAATTCTCAATGATAGCTTTTTCCTAAGAAAGTCTCTTCTGCTTCATGTCAAATCACTTCACTCCATCAGCGGGTGAGGGAGGAAATAATGATCTTATATTAAGACAAATAAGCACCATGTTCTAGAGAGTGCCATAGAGATGAAATAAAATACATTGATTTTTTTTTTTAAATCTGGGAAGTTTTCCCAGGAAAAGAGTTGCTTATGGCTTTGGGAGTCATATCAAAATAACCCCCACATGTTAACAGTGCATTTCACATTAAGAAATAGATATTAATGAGAGATTTTAAAAGAAAACAACCACAGTAGGTTTAAATAGGGTGCAGCCTTCTGATGACAGCTTTGAATACAGAGTGCTAAAATGCAGGCAGACTGAGTGAGGTATGGGCACATTACTAAAAATACAAGGAATTACAGAGAGTACGGTCAGGTGGCAACCTGAATTCACACTCAGGGTTTTTAATATCAGAAGCAAGAAAGCCATTTGCAACTCTTTGTGAAAGGATGAGGCTCTGCTGAGTGTTAAGAATACAGGCCCATATGTGTAATGACAGAAGGTGAATGTCTTATGGGAGGGGTGGGTGTGAGGGGGCAGGGAGGGGATTGAAAAATGAAACAAATTCTCTGCATAATTTGGCTTTTTTTCTTTATTAGAAAAACATTAAGAGTAACTTGAAAATAAGGAGTATAATTTTTTAAATAGTTTTTCCCTGAGTAGTCTATGGTGCTTCACACAGTTTCTGATGCTGGGTGGAGAGTCTTTGGTTGTATAGGATTATGTCATTTGGCAACACTAGTCTGTGTCACAGAATCCTAGCAGGAAATTGAAGGCAAAAATCAAATCAAGATAATCTTGGGGTGGGGGGGGGTTGTTTTTTTTGTTTGTTGTTGATCTTAGTGGCAGCATGCAGGATCTTCTTTCTCTAGTTGTGGTCCACAGGTTTATTTGCTCCATGGCATGTGGAACCTGCGTCCCTGCATTGGAAGGTATATTCTTAACCACTGGATCACCAGGGAAGTCCCCCAGGAGGGGACTGTTTAAAAAAAAAAAAAAGATATATAGGGAAACTACAAGGAATAGGGCAGTCCCCTAGGTCCCCTGTTGGAGGGCATGGCAACCCACTCCAGTATTCTTTCCTGGAGAATCCCATGGACAGAGAAGCCTAGCGGGCTATAGTTCATAGGGCCACAAAGAGATGGACATGACTGAAGCAACTTAGCAATAGGACTAGTAACAGTGGAGTTGTTACCACTCCCATCTGGAAGGGACCAGAAAAGGGATATGTTTCCAGATCCTGGATTTCCAAACCTTGGAATTAGAGAGTCATGATGTGGAGGTCACCTGGAGAGGAGCAGTGACAACTGGTCAATCATCAGTGAGCTCAAGTCTACAGGAAGGGAACTAAAGGAATATCTACCTCAGTTCTCTCCATCTCCACTTCCTGATGGCTTGTCTCTATTCCTCACTGCACAACCAGAATTCAGTGAGGAAGAGGCACTGATGATGTTTCCCAGAAGGAGGATCCAAAAAGATTCCAAACAGAATTAGCAGATAACTTTCAAAGTAGAGGTACTCTGAAAATATATTTGGTCCAAAATTTTATAAAGGACCAAGAATGAAAACTCATATCCAACCAAGGCTAAAAATCATTATCACTGAATGGACCTTAGTTCAGTTTAGTTCACTCAGTCGTGTCCGACTCTTTGCGACCCCATGGACTGCAGCATGCCAGGCCTCCCTGTCCATCACCATCTCCTGGAGTTTACTCAAACTCATGTCCATCGAGTTGGTGATGCCATCCAACCATCTCATCCTCTGTCGTCCCTTTCTCCTCCCATCTTCAATCTTTCCCAGCATCAGTGTCTTTTCCAATGAGTCAACTCTTCGCATCAGGTGGCCAAAGTATTGGAGTTTCAGCTTCAATATCAGTCCTTCCAATGAATATTCAGGACTGATTTCCTTTAGAATTGACTGGTTGGATCTCCTTGCAGTCCCTCCAAGGGACTCTCAAGAGTCTTCTCCAACACCACAGTTCAAAAGCATCAGTTCTTCGGCACTCAGCTTTCTTTATAGTCCAACTCTCACATTCATACATGACCACAGGAAAAATCATAGATTTGACTAGGTGGACCTTTGATGGCAAAGTAATGTCTCTGCTTTTCAATATGCTATCTAGGTTGGTCATAACTTTTCTTCCAAGGAGCAAGCCTCTTTTAATTTCATGGCTGCAGTTACCATCTACAGTGATTTTGGAGCCCCCCAAATTAAAGTCTCTCACTGTTTCCATTGTTTCCCTATCTATTTGCCATGAAGTGATGGGACCAGACGCCATGATCTTAGTTTTCTGTATGTTGAGTTTTAAGCCAACTTTTTCACTCTCCTCTTCCACTTTCATCAAGAGGCTCTTTAGTTCTTCTTCACTTTCTGCCATAAGAGTGGTGTCATCTGCATATCTGAGGTTATTGATATTTCTCCCAGAAATTTTGATTCCAGCTTGTGCTTCATCCAGCCCAGCGTTTCTCATGATGTACTCTGAATATAAGTTAAATAATCAGGGTGACAATATACAGCCTTGATGTACTCCTTTTCCTATTTGGAACTGTTGTTCCATGTCCAGGTCTAAGTATTGCTTCCTGACCTGCATACAGACTTCTCAAGAGGCAGGTCAGGTGGTCTGGTATTCCCATCTCTTTAAGAATTTTCCACAGTTTTTTGTGATCCACACAGTCAAAGGCTTTGGCATAGTCAATAAAGCAGAAATAGATGTTTTTCCGGAACTCTCTTGCTGTTTCAATGATCCAGCAGATCATCTAAATGGGCCTTAGAAACCTTAGGAATGGACCTTAAGGATGCAAAAATAAAACTGAAACTTTATTCAAAATACTTAATGTTCATATTTTTTATAGTCAAACTTTAATAGGGCAAGATAAACAATTTTTCAGAACTGTCAGCTACTAACTTGCTCCTTATGTCACTGCACCATTTGGGGTATTAAATTTACATTCACTTCAACTGGCACTTTTAATAATATCACTAATCTTTTATATACAAAAAATATATATAGTTTGGAAGAATATTTTGAGTCACATGTTTTTTAGAAGAAACCTTATGCCTAGAATGTACTGTTATCCTTCATCTTCAAAAACTTAAAAATGGTTAGCAAACTATAGCAATCATTTCAATAATTTAAAAACAATTCATAGTTCCTATGTTAGATTTCCAGGGCTGCCATAGCAAAGTACCATGGTGTGTGCATGTTCAGCCACTCAGTTGTGTCCGATTCTTTGTGACCCCATGCACTGTAACCTGCCCAGCTCCTCTGTTCATGGCATTTTCCAGGCAAAAATCCTGGGGTGGGTTGCCATTTTCTATTCCAAAAGTACCACAGACTAGGTGGCTTAAAACAGCACAAGTTTATTGTATTACTGTTCTAGGCACTAAATGTCTAGAATTAAGGTGCTGGTAGGACCATGCTCTCTGAGTCTCCAGGAAGATTTCTTATTTGCTTCATCCTAGCTCCTGGTGGTGGCCATCAATCCCTTATTTGTGGCTGTGTCACTCCAGCTTTTGCCTTTGCCATCACATGATGTAATTCTTCCCTCAAGTGTCTCTGTGTTTTCAGATGATCTTCTTCTTCTTCTTCTTCTTTTTTTTGGCCACATTTCACGGCATGTGGGATCTTAGTTCCCTGACCAGGAATTGAACCTGAACCCATGCCCTCTGCAGTAGAATCTCGGATTCCTAACCACTAGACTGCCAGGGATCCCTCTGAAATGGTCTTCTTGTAAGGACACCAGTCATATTGAATTAGCAGCCCACTCTATTTCAGTATAATATCATCTTACTAATTACATTTACAAGGATGCGATTTTCTAAGAATGTCTCATTCTGAGGCAATGACGGTTAGGAGTTCAAAATATCTTTTGGGGAGACAATTCAACCCATTCAACCCACAATTCAACTTAACAGTGTCCATCAATTCAAAATAATAGAGGATTGTTCTTAAAGTATTCTTCAATGAAGTTTTGTAGTATAGTGAGAACCAATGTGCTTATAGAGTTCCTCATTTTTCTCTAATATTTCTTTTTTGATCACTTTTTCAAATTTTTCATTATGTCTGGATCTCAAAGTTAAATGATCATTGGCACCATTTTACTTTATTTAGGAGATTTTCTTTAATGTAAAAATTTAACTTTATGGTACTTTGATCTCTAGTCAAGATGGAATAACAGAGACCATATTCATTCTTCTGCTCAAAACACCTAAAACATGTGAAATGTTTTTCAAGATACTGAATATCAGGCAAAAAAAAAAAAAAAAAAAATGACCATTAAGAGATGGAAAACAAAAGAAGTGAGCCCTATAATTGATACAGCTTAGAGCCTAAGAAAGTTTCAAAGACCTCACATTTTTTAGATAAAAATGGAAACAACATCCTCTAAGCATGCACGTTACCGTGTAGATTGTAGAAAAGATTTTAAAAGCCCCCTGGATCTCATTTTCAGTGTCCTTTATTTTAGCCTCAGAATTTCCAAATATTTGATGCTAAATCTCTAAAACAAGAGATCACTTGTAAAAATGCTCAAGTAAACATTACTGAGCAGTTTGACCATCATTGTAGGCAGCCTTTATATCCGAAAGATCCTCTCTTCCCCAAACACACTCACTATCAATTTCCAAATCTCACTTTTAAAGCAACATTCTTGTGAACTGAGGAGTAAAACACACAAACCCAATAAGTCTGTCAACCTTCCATATCTAAGTGTAAACTGAATTATCCTTCTTTCCAAATGGACAATTCAACGTTGACTGTGGGAAGAAAGTCCCCAGGTGAAAGAAAGCTTGGCTGGGGACACTGGGCCACCCAAGTGACACAGAAATGCTGGAGGGCCCAGGAGGATGTGACCATCAGAGGACAGGAAGGGCCACAGAGAGGGGAAGAGCCAGACTCTGCTCAAATAGGGACAGAATCAGAGAAACAAAAATGCCACTGAGGCTGCCATGTCTGCCCTGGATATATGCCTTCAACATTCTTTTTTTCTTTTCTTTTTTTTACCTAAATGAAAAATACATTTCTATCTTGCTTGAGTCATCACTATTTTGTGTCATATCAAATAGGAAGCCAAACCTGATCCTGTATGATACATAAGAAATGATCTCATTTAATCATCCCAGCAACACTTCGGGGTGTGTTGTATCATTACCTTTGCAGATGTACAAACGGAGGCACAAACAGGTCATGTTACTTGTCCAGGTAACATAATTGGTAAGAGAGTGTGTCAACAGGACAAGGATAATGAAAAAGAGTAGAAAAGGGCTGACAACATGGCAATCAGAGTATCAGAGTAAGAGTACCAAGATTAATCCTCACCCAAAATGTGGCATTTCAATATTTTGTCCATGGGAATATTAGTCTTGAATTATCTGAAGTCTTTAGAAATGTATATCACACATAAAATGTGATTCTTAACTGTACAAGCCTCTACTAAGAACAAAAAAAGTAAGAAACATACAGAAGTGATTTTAGAGCCGAGATATAGCAGCCTTAAGATGTTGTAATTGATAGCTTCCCTTTTAACTCGATTGAGCAGAAAATGCTGTTTTCAATATCCTTTCAAAAATTGATTAATTTTTCTTCTTTACTAAATATAATGAAGATAATGGAACTTTTATATGACAAATGATGGTCTAGAAATTACTTTAAGCCGTTATACCAGATCCAGCAGTCACCTTGGGTAACACAGGCCTGTGTTCTAGGTCCATCTTGACCACTGATAAGCTCCTGATTTTAAACGTTGCAATTGACATCCTGGCTCCCTGTTTCCTCATTTATTAAAAAAAAAAAAAAAAAATGGTTAAGTCTGGATGGAAGGGGAGCTTGGGGAAGAATGGATACATATGTATATGTGGTCAAGTCCCTTTACTGTCTACCTGAAACTATTACAACATTGTTAATCTGCTATATTCCAATATAAAATAAAAAGTTTAAAAGAAAGATGGTTGAACTAGATGACACTTTCTAAGGCTTTTTCTAATCCTAATGCTCAATGATTTTGAATATGGTTTTATCATGTAAAAATGAAGACAATATAGAAGGAGTATCCTAGAAGGCTTTTTTTCTTTGTAACTCCTTGTGATGAAGTTGTTTAATTGACTCTGTTACCTGACCCCAGCTCCCCGCAAACAGCAGAGTGCAGTAAAAACACTTTAGATGGATGGAGTCTCCTGATTATTTAGGAGCTGCTTAAGCAGGACTTTAATACTATTTACCATGAGGCCTGAGAAAATTGGTGGGATTAGAGTTACAGCCCTAATAATTTGCCTTTATAGATTTAACCAGAAATAACAGGCCAAAGGGACAAATAAAATTAGCAGTTTCCTGGATAATTCCTGGACAAATGTAAGTATAAAATCCTGTTTAAAAAAAAAAGCAACAAGCTGGTAGCTAAAGTTCAAAACGGCAGAGAAGGGAAATAGCTAAGTTTACTCTGACACTTTGTTTCAGCAAAGTTCTGGCTCCTGGAGTTTGCCTCACCTCGGAGTGGGTCAGCTCCTTCTCTTGAAGTAGGTGTCAGAGAAACAAATGCTTTTCCTTGCGGGCAATTTCCCTCATATGGAAATTTGCCAGGAATCCAGAAATAAGCAAAAAAAAAAAAAAAAAAAAGTCTCTCAGGAGCCCAAAGAGCAACAGGGAATATAAATTTAGCTTGTGTCCTTAATTCAATCTCATTCATTCATTCATCCACTCATTCATTCAAGTGCCTCATAATACTAGGGGCTGTGGAATCAAAAAGGATTTAGAAGCTATAGAAGATACTGCTATCTCAGTTATCAAAAAAATGACAGTCTGTGTTTTGTTTTGGTTGTTTTCCAGTTGCGGCATGTGAGTCCTTAGTTGGGGATGTGGGATCTAGCTCCTCAATCAGGGATCAAACCCAAGACCCCCTGTATTGATAGCCCAGAGCCTTAGCCACTGGAAAGAAAGTGGAAGTGCTAGTCCTTCAGTTGTCTCTGACTCTTTGCGACCTCATGGATTGTAGCCCGCCAGGTTCCTCTGTCCATGGCATTCTCCAGGCAAGAATACTGGAGTAGGTTGCCATTGCCTTCTCCAGAGGATCTTCCTGACACAGGGATCGAACCTGGGTCTCCTGCATTGCAGGCAGATTCTTAACCATCAAGGCACCACCCTCCAGGAAAGCCCCAGAAATGACAGTCTGTATTACAGATATTTCCATTTCCCATTGACTGGAGGGTAGTTTCTATAAAATTGTTTTTATATATCCTGTACCTTTGCTTCTCAAACTTCTATCTTTATGGGTCTTTTTTTTTCTATCTTTCTTCAATATTTTCTTTAAAATTGCTCAAAAGCCATAGACTCTCCCAAGAGTAAATGGTCACACTATAAGGAGAGATGTGTTTGCTTCTTTGACATGACAAAGCCTTTGCTGTCTTCATGTTTTTCATAGAAAAATATTATAGCCAACAAAGACTACTTCCAAGTCTCCATATAAAAGCAGCTTTTCTACTAAGAGAAAATTTAAATTTCCATGGAAATGCAGGCACAACTGATTAGCAGAGCTGCTTGCTGTGAGATAAGGAGGGGAAGGAGGGCAAGACTTGATTTAGAGCTATTCAAAGAGGAATCTTTACTTCCAGGGCCTGATGAATGACACCCACTTTATTCCTTCCAACACTTGTCATCAGCAGCACATAAACATCCTTGCTCAATCGTTTTCAAAGAACAAGCCCCCAATGACAAATGCAGCCAGAAAACCCACAACTGCTTCTACCATGTTCTTCTGCAAACTTGCTGTGGGAAACAGATGGGCAACAAAGGCTGCAGCAACACCATCATCCCTGGATTCATTACTCAAAACATCCTCTTTATTCTCCCACAAAAATGGCTGAACATGGACTTCTCTGGTGGATAAGAATCCGCCTGTCAATGCTGGGGACGTGGGTTCAATCCCTGGTCCAGGAAGCATTCTGTGGCGCAACTAAGCTTGTGTGCCACAACTACTAAGCCCACAGGCTGCAAATATTGAAGTTCTTGCACCCAGAGCCCATGCTCTGCAACGCGGAGAAGCCACCACAATGGAAAGTCCGTGTATTGCAACAAAGAGGAGCCTTCACCTTCACTCTCTGCAACTCGAGACAGCCCACAGTCAGCAACAGAGACCCAGCACAACCAAAATTAAAATAACATATAAATAAGTTTTTAAAAGTTGGGTCTAACAAATGTTCCCAAGGAATGGTTGAGCTCTGTGAAGCCAGTAAAGCTGTCCTTGAGCACTTGACTCCTTGCAGGAAAAATTAGGCAAGATTGATGAGGAGGAGAACTTTCTAGGACAATAGGAAATTGAATCTAGCTGGTGAGTTACTATGAGTATTAGTTTCTTATGGCTGCCATAAAAAATTACCACACACTCAGTGGCTTAATACAGCAGAAATGTATCCTCTAATTGTCTTGGAGGCAAGAAATGCAAAAATCACGACATTGGCAGAGCTGCAATCCCTACAAAGACTCCAGGTGAGAATGCTCCTTGGCCTCGTCTAGTTCTGGTGGCTCCAGGTGCTCCATGGCTTGTGGTGGCAATGCTCTAGTCTCTGATTCTGTCTTCATGTGGCTTCTCCTCTGTATCCTTTCCCCATCCCTTCTCTTTGGAGGATAGTTCCCTTGTGTTTAGGATGCAATGTAATCCAGGTTGATTTCATCTTGAGATCCCTAAATTAATTACATCTATGAGTCAAGGCTATGGTTTTTCCAGTGGTCATGTATGGATGTGAGAGTTGGACTGTGAAGAAAGCTGAATGCTGAAGAATTGATGCTTTTGAACTGTGGTGCTGGAGAAGACTCTTGAGAGTCCCTTGGAGGGACTGCAAGGAGATCCAACCAGTCCATCCTAAAGGAGATCAGTCCTGGGTGTTCATTGGAAGGACTGATGCTAAAGCTGAAACTCCAATACTTTGGCCACCTCATGCGAAGAGTTGACTCATTGGAAAAGACTCTGATGCTGGGAGGGATTGGGGGCAGGAGGAGAAGGGATGACAGAGGATGAGATGGCTAGATGGCATCACCGACTTGATGGACATGAGTTTTGGTGAACTCTGGGAGTTGGTGATGGACAGGGAGGCCTGGCGTGCTGCAATTCATGGGATCGCAAAGAGTCAGACACGACTGAGCAACTGAACTGAACTGATGAAGGTCCACTTTCCAAATAAGGTTATATTTATAGCTTCAGGTAGATATGTCTTTTGGGGTAGGGGTCACCACTGAATGTACCACACTATGTTATCCTTTAACTTGATCTTATCCACTTCAGAAAGCTTTGTGCTACACAGTATAAACAACTTTAACCTGGATGTTAGCTGAAGTCTTCCTGTTCTTTGAGATAAAGATGTAATTTGCTAGAAGCCCAATTGCATGTCCTGGGGAAACCTAATCCCTCCCTAGGGCATCTGCTACCTCTTAGAATGGGTGAAACACATGACCAATAAACTCCCTTGAATTAATTCAGTTCACGAATTCTTACTGCCTGTTGTTCTTTCCCTTATATTCTGCCAATCCAGAAACAAGGTTTGCCCTAGTTCTGCAATCAAAAAACAACCACTCTTACAAGGTTCTAACATAAGCAACAGATTTTATTAGATTATCAGTAATGGGGTGAGGGTGAATATATGAAGGGAAATTTCTTTACATTGAATATGAGAAATTCATTTTCTCAATTCTTCAGCCACATTTTCATATTCCCACGTTCCCTGTGTCATCTCCTTTCTCTTCCTTCCTTCTCATTCCTACTTATTCTTAGTAGGACAGTTTCATTATCTACTTTCTTTCCTCCTTCAGCAAGCCCTGCCCTTAGGGGCTTACCTTTTACCCTGGAATCTTATGAAACTAGTTTCCTTTCAGGGATAGTCTCAACCTGAGAAGAATTTTGGTGTCAACTATCAAGATTCTAACCCCCTCTCCCCTGCTTACTATAAACCATTTACAATCTATTGGGAAAGATCTTCAAGGTAATTTTTTTTTTTTATCAAGTTGTGTAACAATCAAGAATCAAAACCTTTGTGGTAGCATTGCTTCTGAGGGAAAAGTCATAAAGAACTTTACTACTTTTATTTCTAAAATGTGTTCCAGGGCTTCTATTTAGACAATAACAAGAAAGAGAGAAGGAAAGCACAAAAAAAGAGCAGGTATTAGACAAGGACCTACTGTATAGCACATGGAGAATAATGTTATATGGTAGCCCAGATGGGAGGGTCATTTGGGGAAGAATGGGTACATGTATATTATAGCTGAGTCCCTTTGCTATTCACCTGAAACTTCACAACATCGTTAATCAGCTATGTTGTTGTTGTTTAGTCACTAAGTCGAGTCCAACACTTTTTCGACCCCATAGACTATAACTCACCAGGCTCCTCTGTCCATGGGATTTCCCAGACAAGACTATGTCTCCTGCATTGACAGGTAGATTCTTTACCACTGAGCCACCAGGGAAGCCCTAATCAGCTACACCCCAATACAAATAAAGAGTTTTTTTTAAAGTGTGGGTATTGGAGACACAGGGATTCCCAGGTAGTGCTAGTTGTAAAGAACACACCTGCCAATGGAGAAGACATAAGAGATGTGGGTTTAATCCCTAGCTTGGGAAGATCCCCTGGAGAAGGAAATGGTAACTCATTCCAGTGTTCTTGCCAAGAGAATCCCATGGACAGAGGAGCCTAGTAAGGTACAGTCCATAGGGTTGCAAAGAGTCAGACATGACCAAAGCAACTTAGCACTCATTGGAGACACAAGGAGTTACTGCCATGATCACAACTGAATCTGATCTATAATTTGATCATGTTGAAGGTGTTCAGATTCCCTCATTTAATAATATGGAGCCACAAGCTGCTTTCTAACTTACAAGAAAATTTAAGCCTCAATCAAAATTTATCAGCTTTAATAATCAGGGTGGCAATAAATGAACAGTAGAACATGTTTGATTAACATGTTCTGATTTCTTGGGTTTCCAACAGCCCTAGATTACAGCCCTAGATTAACAAGTACTAAGGGCACAAATCCTAGCATTCGTTTTGTATCTTCAGATGATTAAGGAAGGACTAAGAGAAGAAAGGCATTAAGAAGCAGCTGTCGTCAAAAATGTGGTTAGGTGGGACTTCCCTGGAGATCCACTGATTAAGACTCTGAGCTCTCAATGCAGGGGATGTGCATTTGATCCCTGGTCAGGGAACTAAGATCCCACAGTCAAGGCCACTGAGGAAATAAGCTTCACTTCTGCATAGTCAACTACTCTGGGATGTTGTTTGGAAAATAAAGATTTGACTATACAGAGCTTCCCTTGTGACTCAGCTGGTAAAGAATCTGCCTCTAATGCAGGAGAGCTGGGTTTCAACCCTGGGTTGGGAAGATCCCCCGGAGAAGGGAAAGGCTTACCTATTCCAGTATTCTGGCCTGGAGAATTCCATGGACTGTATAGTCCATGGGGTCATAAAGAGTCAGACATGACTGAGCGCTTTTCACTCACTTTCATACAGGGAATAACTTCATTCAGTTCAGTTGCTCAGTCGTGTACAACTCTTTGTGACCCCATGGACTGCAGCACACCAGGCTTCCCTGTCCCTCCTGAAGCTTTCTCAAACTCATGTCCATTGAGTCGGTGATGCCATCCAACCATCTCATCCTCTGTTGTCTCCTTCTCCTGCCTTCAATCTTTCCCAGCATCAGGGTCTTTTCCAATGAGTCAGTTCTTCACATCAGGTGGCCAAAGTATTGGAGTTTCAGCTTCAATAACTTAAATTATCCTATTAAAGGACATGAGTCTAACACATAAACATATTTTTCTAGAATTAGGCCTGCATTCAAAGTCCATTTATGACTCAGTTCATGATCTACTGACAATGATGGAACTGTAGCCAAATTAAGATGAAAGACTTAACAAAAGGCAGACTTTAACCACCAACCTACCTCAAAGAATTTATTTCCAGAGAAAAATAGTTAAAAGTTACAGTGAAAAAAAGTTAACAGGAGAGAACAAGATGGTGGATGAGTAGGTGGATATGCAGTACATCTCTCTCCATGGATGCATCAGGAACACACCTTCAGACGCAGAATTGCATGCAGAACACCAGCTGAGAGTGGACAGGAGTACCTGACCAGTGAAAAATAATATATAGAACCACACAAAACTCGGTAGGATGAAGGAACTAGGGGGACAAACAGGAGTGTTAGTAGGACTGGACCTGCCCTTGGAGGGTGGGGGAACTGAAGCAGGGGTCTGATCCCCACATCAGGGGAATTATCTGAGTCAGAGGAGAAACATTTAGGGCTGAGAGTGAAATAGCTGATCTGTGGCAGCCTAAATGGAATGGGAATCACATAGTCCTTGCAGCAGCCATACATACCCCAGACAGGGATGCAGGTCCCCTGGAAGGCACAGCAGCTGGGAGCTAGAGTTTAGGGATTGTGGAGCAATCCTTGGGCAAGGGCTGCTGTTGACTGTAGAGACATGGATTGAGGGGATGTGAGGGAGGAGATTGTGATGGGAAATGCCTGTGGAGGAAAGCTGGGTCAGCCATGGAAGCAAGGCGATACTGCTGAGTCATGCTTACAGGGTGGCTGCTGCTGCTAAGTCGCTTCAGTCGTGTCCAACTCTATGCGACCCCATAGACGGCAGCCCACCAGACTTCCCTGTCCCTGGGATTCTCCAGGCAAGAACACCGGAGCGGGTTGCCATTTCCCTCTCCAATGCATGAAAGTGAAAAGTGAAAATGAAGTCGCTCAGTCATGTCCAACTCTTAGCGACCCCATGGACTACAGCCTACCAGGCTCCTCCTTCCATGGGATTTTCTAGGCAAAAGTACTAGAGTGGGGTGCCATTGCCTTCTCCGTACAGGGTGGAGCCGTCACCATAACCTCTCTCACCCCACACGCTAGCGTCAGCAGCTGAAAAATAGAGAGGCTGGCCCATCAAATGCCTGACACACTGAACTACCGAGTAGGACCCCACCCAGGGTGCCCTTTTAAGTGCCTGATGTACCAATCTACAGAGTAGAACCCTGGCCAGGGGGCCCCCTGTACGTGCCTGACACACCAAACAACAGAGAAGGACCCCAGGAAAGGGAGCCCTCTAAGTGCCTGAGCAGGCAGAGCTATGGAGAAAGACTGGCCAAAGAGGCCTTCTGATTGCCAGCTACAAGAGGCTCGAGAAAAGGCTCTGAAAGGGCCATAACTCTTGCGGCAGAGGCAGTCCGTGTCCTTGCACACTTGGCACTGCCGGGGTCCCCGCAAGCCAAGCAGCTGCGCCAGCTTCATACTCAACTCTCACTGGGAGAGAGCTGCCACAGGCAAAAAAAAAAAGTCTTGCATCTATGCACGCAGGGTTGCTTCAGTTGTTTCCAACTCTTTGGGGCCCTGTAGACTGTGGCCTGCCAGGCTTCTCTGTCAGGGGCATTCTCCAGGCAAGAATATCGGAGCGTATTGGCCAACACTGGTTGCCATACGCTTATAGAGCACTATATTTCCTGCTACCCTAGTCACCAACTCCCCTGAGTACCTGCTCCTGCCAGAACCCCTGTGACCCAAGCAGCTGCACCACCTCCACACCTGGCCCTCACAGGGGCAAACCCAATTCTTCCAGGGCAGCCTCAGGAGCAAACCCCAGTGGACGACCCACATGCAGAGGTGGAAATAAAATCACAATTGAAACCCAGGGGGCAGTGTGGGGTAAGGAAGAAGACCCAAAACCTTGCCACCAGCTGTACAAACTGCAGATCAAATCAACAGGATCAACTAGGCAGACTCTGTGTCTATGGAATACATAAAAGGACATTGAGAGCTCCCACAAAAGAAAAGGCACTAGTTCTAATAGCTGTGAACGTTGGCGGCAAGAACACATAGGAGTAGGACCAGATTAGAATCTGAGCTGCCCCCACAACAGGTCCAGAAATCAGCACAGTGTTGGAGGGCATTCTAGGGAGATGAGGCGGACTGTGACTCCCAGCAAGGGAAAGAACTCTGACAGCAGTGACTCAAAAAAATTTATTATTCTTATGTTTTGAATATGAATGTTATATTGAATATGAATGTGAATATAAAATATGAATATGAATATATATTCATATAATAATATGAATATTATTCTTATGTTTTGTTTTGTCCTGTAGATTCTTTTGGATTTTTTTTTCTTTTTTTTTTCCTTTTCCCCCCCTCTGTTGTAGTTGTCAATTTTATTGGGACTATGAAATCTAATTAAGATTTTGAGCATTTTTTTTCCTCAGTCACATTTTTTTTATTGTCGTTATAAGCCTCTACATTGGGCTTTTGCAGTTCTGTAGAGTTCTTTTCACTTTCATGCATTGGAGAAGGAAATGGCAACCCACTCCAGTGTTCTTGCCTGGAGAATCCCAGGGACAGGGGAGCCTGGTGGGCTGCCATCCATGGGGTCACACAGAGTCAGACACAACTGAAGTGACTTAGCAGCAGCAGCAGAGTTCTTTTTGGAGAAGGCAACAGCACCCCACTCCAGTGCTCTTGCCTGGAAAATCCCATGGACAGAAAAGTCTGGTGGGCTGCAGTCCATGGGATCGCTAAGAGTCAGACATGACTGAGCGACTTCACTTTGACTTTTCACTTTCATACATTGAAGAAGGAAATGGCAACCCACTCCAGTGTTCTTGCCTGGAGAATCCCAGGGACGGGAGAGCCTGGTGGGCTGCCGTCTATGGGGTCGCACAGAGTTGGATACGACTGAAGCAACTTAGGAGCAGCAGCAGAGTTCTCTTTTTTCTTATCTGTTTTTAATTTTAATTTTTTAAACCTATCATTATTTTTTATACATTTATTCCTTAGTTTACTTTTCCTACTGCTCTTTTCCCCTTGCAGCTAATCTTTAATGTATATAAATCTTCTTTATCTGCCTCTATTTAACTTTGCATATCTATATTCTCTTTTTTTTCTTTCTTTCCTTTCCTCTCAACATATTTATTAGTATTATTTTCATTGCTTTATTCCCCAATTGGCACCTTGCTTTAGTTTTGTTTTCCAGTTTGTGCTTTAGTTTTGTTCTTAACTGGTAGATATAATTTTTGGTTTCCTTTGTTCACCAGGTCAATCTTTTGTACTTTATTTTTGTTGGACTGTTTTAATTTTGCTTATGGGTCTATATGTATATGTATATATTCAGTCACACTTTTTATTGTTCTTATAAACCTCTGCCTCTAGATTGAGCTTTTGTAGTTCTGTGGAGTTTTCCTTTTTTTCTTTCTTCTTCCTTTTTTTTCTTAAGCCTATTATATTTTTTCTACATGTATTCCTTTGTTTCCCTTTCCTACTGTTCTTTTCCCCTTGCAGTAAATCTTTAATGTATATAAATCTTCTTACTCTACATGTATTTAACTTTGCATATCTATTCCTTTTTTCTTTTCTTTCTTTCCTTTCCTCGCAACATATCTGTTAGTTTTATTTTCATTGCTTTATTCCCCACTTGACACCTTGCTTTAGTTTTGTTTTCCAGTTTGTGCTTTAGTTAGTTTTGTTCTTAACTGGTAAATATAATTTTTGATATCCTTTGTTTGCCAGGTCAATCTGCTGTGTGTACTTTATTTTAGTTGGACTGTTTTGACTTTGCTTATGGGTGTATATGTGTATATTCCATTATTTTAATTATTTGCCTGATTTTGTAATTGCAATTTTTCTGGGGTTCATCTTTGGTTTCTGATTTTGGGTATTTGTTTTAATCTCACTTAATGCGATAACAAACCACTTATGAAATCTTTGTTCCTGACCAGAGATCAAGCCCTCAGCCTTTAGAGTGGGAGCACTGACTCCAAGACCCTAGACTACCAGAGAACTAACCTTAGGGAGTATTAAATAGTGAGAACTCACAAAAATGAAACCACTTGAATACAAGACACAGCATCACCCAATCACCAGCAGCACCCTGTGCAAGAAGCCTCACCTAAACAACAAACAAAACAAAAATACAAACCCAATCATTAGCCAGCAGGATTACCACCTCATTCAGCCTTGCCCATCAGAGGAAAAACAAACAAACAAAAAACTCAGCATAAATCTCACCCTATACGAGGCTTATAGAAACCACTGGACCAACCTTAGGAGGGCTGAAACCAAAAGGAAGAAAGAATTCAATCTTGAAGCCTGGGAAAAGGAGACCCCAAACACAATAAGAAAAAAAAGTAATGAAAAGGCAGAGACATACTACATAAATGAAGGAACAAATTAGAAACACAGGAGTCCAAATAAATGAAGGGGAAATAGGCAAACTATCTGAAAAAGAATTCAGAATAATGGTAATAAAGATTATCAAAAGCCTTGAAAACAAAATGGAGAAAATGCAAGAATCAATTAACAAAGACCTAGAAGAATTACAGAATAAACATACAGAGACAAACAACACAATTACTGAAATTAAAAATACTCTGGAAGGAATCAATAGCAGAGTATCTAAGCAGAAGAATGAGTCAGTAAGCTGGAAGATAAAATGGTGGAAATAACTTCTGAAGAGCAGAATAAGTAAAAACAATGAAAAGAACTGAAGATAGTCTCAGAGACCTCTGGGACAATATCAAACGCACCAACATTCTAATTATAGGGGTCCCAGAAGAAGAAGAGAAAAAGAAAGGGTATGAGAAAATTTCTGAAGGGATTATAGTTGAAAATTTCCCCAACATGGAAACAGAAGTAGTCAATCAAGTCCAAGAGACGCAAAGAGTCCCATACAGGATAAGCCCAAGGAGAAAGATGCCAAGACACATATTAATCAAACTAACAAAGACTAAACACAAAGAAAGAATATTAAAGGCAGCAAGGGAAAAACAAGTAACATACAAGGGAAACCCCACATGTTTAACAGCTGATCTTTCAGCAGAAACTCTGAAGGCCAGAAAGGAATAGCAGGATATATTTAAAGTACTGAAAGGTAAAAATCTACAACCAAGATTACTGTACCCAGCAAGGATATCATTCAAAATTGATGGATAAATAAAAAGCTTTTCAGGCAAGCAAAAGTTAAGAGAATTCAGTACCACCAAACCAGCTTTACAACAAATGATAAAGGGACTTATATAGTCAAAAAATACAAGAGGAAAAAAGATCTACAAAATCAACCCCAAACAATTGAGAAAACGGCAATAGGAACCTATATATCAATAATTACTTTAAATGTAAACAGATTAAATGCTCTAACCAAAAGACACAGACTAGCTGAATGGCTACAAAAACAAGACCCATATATGCTGTGTACAAGAAACTCACTTCAGGCCTAAAGACACAGATAGACCGAAAATGAGAGGATGGAAGAATACATTCCATGCAAATGGCAAGCAAAAGAAAGCTGGAGTATCAATCCTCATATCAGACAAAGTAGACCTTAAAATAAAGAAAATTACAAGAGATAAGGAAGGACACTACATAATGATCAAGGGATCAATCCAAGATGAAGACATAACAATTGTAAATATCTATGCACCCAACATAGGAGCACCTCAATACATAAGACAAACACTGCTGCTGCTAAGTCGCTTCAGTCGTGTCTGACCCCATAGATGGCAGCCCACCAGGCTCCCCCATCCCTGGGATTCTCCATGCAAGAACACTGGAGTGGGTTGTCATTTCCTTCTCCAGTGCGTGAAAGTGAAAAGTGAAAGTGAAGCCCCTCAGTCATGTCCGACTCTTCACAACCCCATAAACTACAGCCTACCAGGCTCCTCCGTCCATGGGATTTTCCAGGCAAGAGTACTGGAGTGGGGTGCCACTGCCTTCTCCAAGACAAACACTAACAGACATAAAAGGAGAAATTGACAGTAATAGTAGGAGACTTTAACACCCCACTCACACAAATGGACAGATCATCAAAATGGAAAATTAATAAGGAAACACAAGTCCTAAAGGATACATTAGATGAGATGGATCTCATTGATATCTTCAGGACATTCCATCCAAATGCAAAACAATACACCTTCTCCTCAAGTGCACATGGAACATTCTCCAGGATAGACCACATCTTGGGTCACAAATCAAACCTCAGTAAATTTAAGAGAACTGAAATTGTATCAAGCATCTTCTCTGACCACAACACTATGAGACTAGATATCAATTACAAGAAAAAAACTGTAAGAAATACAAACACATGGAGATTAAACAATATGTTTCTAAATAACCAACAGGTTATTTAGTAAGCCAGGTTACTGAAGAAATCAAAGGGAAATCAAAAAATTTCTAGAAATAAATGACAATGAAACCACAACAACTCAAAACCTATGGCATGCAGCAAAAGCAGTTCTAAGAGAGAAAAGAAAAAAGTGAAGTTGCTCAGTCGTGTCTAACTCTTTGCAACCCCGTGAACTGTAGCCTACCAGGCTCCTCCGTCCATGGGATTCTCCAGGCGAGAATACAGGAGTGGGTTGCCATTTCCTTCTCCAGGGGATCTTCCCAACGCAGGGATCAAACCTGGGTCTCCCGCATTGCGGGCAAATGCTTTAACCCCTGAGCCACCAGGGAAGCTATAAAATCCTACCTCAAGAAACAAGAAAAACATCAAATAGACAACCTAAATTTCTATCTAAAAAAACTGGAAAAAGAAGAACAAAAAAACCCCCAAAATTAGTAGAAGGAAAGAAATCATAAAGATCCGAGCAGAAATAAAAAGAAATGAAAGAAACGGTAGTAAAGATCAATAAAAGTAAAAGTTGGTTCTTTGAGAAGATAAACAAAATTGACAAACCTTTAGCCAGACTCATCAAGAAAAAAAGAGAGAAGACTAAAATCAACAAAATTAGAAATGAAAAAGGAGAGGTTACAACAGACAATGCAGAAACACAAAGGATTATAAGAGACTATTATAAACAACTATATGGCAATAAAATGGATAACCTGGAAGAAATGGACAGATTCTTAGAAAAGTTCAATCTTCCAAGACTAAACTAGGAAGAAATAGAAATTATGAACAACCCAATTACAAGCACTGAAATTGAAGCTGTGATCAAAAATCTCCCAAAAAACAAAAGCCCAGGACCAGATGGCTTCATAGGAGAATTCTATTAAACATTTAGAGAAGAGCTAATATCTATCCTTCTAAAATCTTTCAAAAAGTTGCAGAGGAAGGAACACTTCCAAACTCATTCTATAAGGCCACCATTACCCTGATACCAAAACCAAAGACAACACAAAAAAAGGAAACTACAGGCCAATATCACTGATGAACATAGATGCAAAAATCCTCAACAAAATTTTAGCAAACAGAATTCAGCAACACATCAAAAAGCTCATACACCATGATCAAGTTGGGTTTACTCCAGGGACACAAGGATTCTTCAGTATACTCAAATTAATCAATGTGATACACCATATTAACAAACTGAAATATAAAAACCATATGATAATCTCAATAGATGTGGAAAAAGCCTTTGACAAAATTCAGCACCCATTTATGACTAAAACTCTTCAAAAAATGGGCATAGAAGGAACCTACCTCAACATAGTAAAGGCCATATATGATAAGCCTACAGTAAACATAATCTCAATGGTGAAAAACTGAAAGCATTCCCCCTAGGATCAGGAACAAGACAAGGGTGTCCACTTTCACCACTGTTATTCAACATAGTTCTGGAAGTCCAAGCTACAGCAATCAGAGAAGAAAAATAAATGAAAGGAATCCAGATAGGAAAAGAAGAAGTAAAGCTCTCACTGTTTGCAGATGGCATGATATTGTACATAGAAAACCCTAAAGATGGTATCAGAAAATTACTAGAGCTAATTAGTGAATTTAGCAAAGTTGCAGGATACAAAATCAATACACAAAAATCACTTGCATTTCTATATATAACAATGAAAAATCAGAGAAAGTAAGGAATCAATCCTATTCACCATTGCAACAAAAAGAATTAAATATCTAAGAATAAACTTAACCTAAGGCAACAAAAGAACTATACACAAAAAATTGTAAGACACTAATAAAAGAAATGTTCCCTTGGTATCTCTACTTTTCTTGAAGAGATCTCTAGTCTTTCCCATTCTGTTGTTTTCCTCCCATTGATCACTGAGGAAGGCTTTCTTATCTCTTCTTGCTAGTCTTTGAAACTCTGCATTCAGATGCTTATATCTTTCCTTTTCTCCTTTGCTTTTCACTTCTCTTCTTTACACAGCTATTTGTAAGGCCTCCCCAGACAGCCATTTTGCTTTTTTGCATTTCTTTTCCATGGGGATGGTCTTGATCCCTGTCTCCTGTACAATGTCACGAACCTGTCCATAGTTCATCAGGCACTCTATCTATCAAATCTAGTCCCTTAAATCTATTTCTCACTTCCACTGTATAATCATAAGGGATTTGATTTAGGTCATACCTGAATGGTCTAGTGGTTTTCCCTACTTTCTTCAATTTAAGTCTGAATTTGGCAATAAGGAGTTCATGGTCTGAGCCACAGTCAGCTCTTGGTCTTGTTTTTGCTGACTGTATAGAGCTTCTCCATCTTTGGCTGCAAAGAATATAATCAATCTGATTTCGGTGTTGACCATCTGGTGATGTCCATGTGTAGAGTCTTCTCTTGTGTTGTTGGAAGAGGGTGTTTGTTATGACCAGTGCATTTTCTTGGCAAAACTCTATTAGTCTTTGCCCTGCATCATTCTGTATTCCAAGGCCAAATTTGCCTGTTACTCCAGGTGTTTCTTGACTTCCTACTTTTGCATTCCAGTCCCCTATAATGAAAAGGACATCTTTTTTGGTCTTAGTGCTAAAAGGTCTTGTAGGTCTTCATGGACCCGTTCAACTTCAGCTTCTTCAGCATTACTGGTTGGGGCATAGACTTGGATTACCGTGATATTGAATGGTTTGCCTTGGAAACGAACAGAGATCATTCTGTCGTTTTTGCGATTGCATCCAAGTACTGCATTTCGGACTCTTTTGTTGACCGTGATGGCTACTCCATTTCTTCTGAGGGATTCCTGCCCACAGTAGTAGATATAATGGTCGTCTGAGTTAAATTCACCCATTCCAGTCCATTTCAGTTTGCTGAGTCCTAGAATGTCAATGTTCACTCTTGCCATCTCTTGTTTGATCACTTCCAATTTGCCTTGATTCATGGACCTGACATTCCAGGTTCCTATGCAATATTGCTCTTTACAGCATCGGACCTTGCTTCTATCACCAGTCATATCCACAGCTGGGTATTGTTTTTGCTTTGGCTCCATCCCTTCATTCTTTCTGGAGTTATTTCTCCACTGATCTCCAGTAGCATATTGGGCACCTACTGACCTGGGGAATTCCTCTTTCAGTATCCTATCATTTTGCCTTTTCATACTGTTCACGGGGTTCTCAAGGCAAGAATACTGTAGTGGTTTGCCATTCCCTTCTCCAGTGGACCACATTCTGTCAGACCTCTCCACCATGACCCACCCGTCTTGGATGGCCCCACTGGCATGGCTTAGTTTCACTGAGTTAGACAAGGCTGTGGTCCTAGTGAGATCTCTTCAAGAAAATTAGAGATACCAAGGGAACATTTCATAGAAAGATGGGCTCAATAAAGGACAGAAATGGTATGGACTTAAGAGAAGTAGACGATATTAAGAAGAGGTTGCAAGAATACACAGAAGAACTGTACAAAAAAGATCTTCATGACCCAGATAATCATGATGGTGTGATCACTCACCTAGAGACAGACATACTGGAATGTGAAGTCAAGTGGGCCTTAGAAAGCATCACTATGAACAAAGCTAGTGGCGGTGATGGAATTCCAGTTGAGCTATTTCAAATCCTGAAAGATGATGCTGTGAAAGTGCTGCACTCAATATGTCAGCAAATCTGGAAAACTCAGCAGTGGCCACAGGACTGGAAAAGGTCAGTTTTCATTCCAATCCCAAAGAAGGACAATGCCAAAGAATGCTCAAACTACCACAAAATTGCACTCATCTCACACGCTAGTAAAGTAATGCTCAAAATTCTCCAAGCCAGGCTTCAGCAATACGTGAACTGTAAACTTCCAGATGTTCAAGCTGGTTTTAGAAAAGGCAGAGGAACCAGAGACCAAATTGCCAATATCCACTGGATCATGGAAAAAGCAAGAGAGTTCCAGAAAAACATCTATTTCTGCTTTATTGACTATGCCAAAGCCTTTGACTGTGTGGATCCCAATAAACTGTGGAAAATTCTGAAAGAGATGGGAATACCAGAACACCTGATCTGCCTCTTGAGAAATTTGTATGCAGGTCAGGAAGCAACAGTTAGAACTGGACATGGAACAACAGACTGGTTCCAAATAGGAAAAGGAGTACATCAAGGCTGTATAATGTCACCCCGCTTATTTCACTTATATGTAGAGTACATCATGAGAAATGCTGGGCTGGAAGAAGCACAAGCTGGAATCAAGATTTCCGGGAGAAATATCAATCACCTCAGATATGCAGATGACACCACCCTTATGGCAGAAAGTGACGAGGAACTAAAAAGCCTCTTGATGAAAGTGAAAGTGGAGAGTGAAAAAGTTGGCTTAAAACTCAACATTCAGAAAACGAAGATCATGGCATCTGGTCCCATCACTTCATCGGAATTAGATGGGGAAAGAGTGGAAACAGTGTCAGACTTTATTTTTTGGGGCTCCAAAATCACTGCAGATGGTGACTGCAGCCATGAAATTAAAAGACGCTTACTCCTTGGAAGGAAAGTTATGACCAACCTAGATAGCATATTCAAAAGCAGAGACATTACTTTGCCAACAAAGGTCCGTCTAGTCAAGGTTATGGTTTTTCCAGTGGTCTTGTGTGGATGTGAGAGTTGGACTGTGAAGAAAGCTGAGTGCCGAAGAATTGATGCTTTTGAACCGTGGTGTTGGAGAAGACTCTTGAGAGTCCCTTGGACTGCAAGGAGATCCAACCAGGCCATTCTGAAGGAGATCAGCTCTGGGATTTCTTTGGAGGGAATGATGCTAAAGCTGAAACTCCAGTACTCTGGCCACCTCATGCGAAGAGTTGACTCACTGGAAAAGACCCTGATGCTGGGAGGGATTGGGGGCAGGAGGAGAAGGGGACAACAGAGGATGAGATGGCTGGATGGCATCGCTGACTCGATGGACGTGAGTCTCAGTGAACTCCGGGAGTTGGTGATAGACAGGGAGGCCTGGCGTGCTGCGATTCATGGGGTCGCAAAGAGTCGGACACGACTGAGCGACTGAACTGAACTGAATGAAAGTAATCAAAGATGACTTAAACAGATTAAGAGATATTCCATGTTCCTGAGTAGGAAGAACGAATATTGTGAAAATGACTATATTACCAAATGCAATCTACAGAATCAATGCGATCCCTATCAAATCACCAATGGCATTTTTCACAGAACTAAAACAAAAAATTTCATAGTTCATATGGAACAGAAAGCTCCCAAATAGCAAAAGCAGTCTTGAGAAAGAATGGAACTGAAGGAATCAACCTTCCTGATTTTAGATTATACTACAAAGATACAGTCATCAAGACAGTGCGGTGCTGGCACAAAAACAGAAATATAGACCAATGGAGCAAGACAGAACACCCAGAAATAAACCCACACACCTATGGGTACCTTATTTTTGACAATGGAAGCAAGAATATACAATGGAGCAAAGACAGCCTCTTCCAATAAACAGTGCAGGGAAAATTGGACAGCTACACGTAAAAGAATGAAATTAGAACACTTCCTAACACCATACACAAAGATAAACTCAAAATGGACTAAAGACCTAAATGTAAGACCAGAAACTATAAAACTTTTAGAGGAAAACATAGGCAGAACACTCAGTGACATAAGTCAAAGCAAGATCCTCTCTGACCCACCTCCTAGAGTAATGGAAATAAAAACAAAAGTAAACAAGTGGGACCTGATTAAACTTAAACGTTTTTTCACAGCAAAGGAAACTATAAGCAAGGTGAAAAGATAATCCTCAGAATGAAAAAAAAAAAAAGCAAATGAAACAACTGACAAAGGATCAATTTCCAAAATATACAAGCAGCTCATACAACTCAATACCAGAAAAACAAACAACCCAATCAAAAAGCGGGAAAAAGATCTAAACAGACATCTCTCCAAAGACACATAGATGGCTAATAAACACACGAAAAGATGCTCAACATTGCTCATTATTAGAGAAATGCAAATCAAAACTACAATGAAATATCACCTCACACTGGTCAGAATGGCCATCATCAAAATGTCTACAAATAATAAATGCTGGAGATGGTGTAGAGAAAAGGGAATGCTCTTGCACTGTCGGTGGGGATGTAAATTGATATAGCCACTATGGAAGACGGTATGGAGATTCCTTAAAACACTAGGAATAAAACCACCATATGACCCAACAATCCCACTCCTAGGCATATATGCTGAGGAAACCAAAATTGAAAAAGAAACATGTATCCCATTGTTCATTGCAGCACTATTTACAATAGCTAGAACATGGAAGCAACCTAGATGTCATTCAACAGATGAATGGATAAAGAAGTTGTGGTACATAAACACAATGGAATATTCAGTTCAGTTCAGTTCAGTCGCTCAGTCATGTCTGACTCTTTGCGACCCCATGAATCGCAGCACGCCAGGCCTCCCTGTCCATCACCAACTCCCGGAGTTCACCCAGACTCACGTCCATCAAGTCAGTGATGCCATCCAGCCATCTCATCCTCTGTCGTCCCCTTCTCCTCCTGCCCCCAATCCCTCCCAGCATCAGGGTCTTTTCCAATGAGTCAACTCTTCGCATGAGGTGGCCAAAGTACTGGAGTTTCAGCTTCAGCATCATTCCCTCCAAAGAAATCCCAGGGCTCATCTCCTTCGGAATGGACTGGTTGGCTCTCCTTGCAGTCCAAGGTACTCTCAAGAGTCTTCTCCAACACCACAGTTCAAAAGCATCAATTCTTTGGTGCTCAGCTTTCTTCACAGTCCAGCTCTCACATCCATACATGACCACAGGAAAAACCATAGCCTTGACTAGACGGACCTTTGTTGGCGAAGTAATGTCTCTGCTTTTCAATATTCTATCTAGGTTGCCATAAAAAGAAACACATTTGAGTCAGTTCTAATGAAGTGGATGAACCTATCATACAGAACCTATCATACAAAATGAAGTAAGTCAGAAAGAGAAAGAGAAAGATTGCATTCTAACACACATATACAGAATCTAGAAAATGGTACTGAAGAATTTACTTACAGGCCAGCAATGAAGAAACAGACATAGAGAATAGATTTATGGACATGGGGAGAGGGGAGGAGAGGGTGAGATGTATGGAGAAAATAACATAGAAACTTACATTACCTTATGTAAAATAGATAGCCAATGGGAATTTGCTCTATGTCTCAGGAAACTCAAACGGGGGCTCAATATCAACCTAGAGAGGTGGGATGGGGAGGGAGATGGGAGGGAGGTTCAAAAGTGAGGGGATATACTTTGGCCACCTCATGCAAAGAGCTGACTCATTGGAAAAGACTCTGATGCTGGGAGGGATTGGGGGCAGGAGGAGAAGGGGACGACAGAGGATGAGATGGCTGGATGGCATCACTGACTCGATGGACATGAGTCTCAGTGAACTCCAGGAGTTGGTGATGGACAGGGAGGCCTGGCGTGCTGCGATTCATGGGGTCTCAAAGAGTCGGACACGACTGAGCGACTGATCTGATCTGATGGTTGATTCATGTTGAGGTTTGACAGAACACAACAAAATTCTGTAAAGCAATTATCCTTCAATAAAAAAATAAATAAAAAAAAAGTTAGGAACAATGCAAGTAAATAAATGACTTGGACTCTTACATTTAACCATTCATAACCCAAAAATAGTGCCCTGAGGAATTCTGAATTTCCTAAGCAAAATATAACAGCATTCAGAAGATGAGGTGGTTGGATGGCATCACTGGCTCAACGAACATGAGTCTGAGCACATTCCAGGAGATAGTGAAGGACAGGAAAGCCTGGTGTGCTGCAGTCCATGGGGGTCACAAAGAATTGGACTTCGCAACTGAACAGCAACAAGCTAAGGTCTTAAAGATAATTATGAACTAAGAAGTTCTCAACAGGAAAGACTCTGATGAGTCCATCTATTCTAGCCCCTTGCTATCAGATAAGACCATTGTCTTCTTCCCAGAAAGGAGAAACAAATTGCTCTCAGAAGTCTCCAGGAGGGGAATCTAGTTGTCCTGATCTAAGAATTCTCACGTTAAATCAGCTTAACATGTTCGCAGTCCTCTCCTTCTGCTTCTGTCTTTGTATTGAGAGAACAGTGATCTCCAAGTAGAAAGACTATTCTCAAGTTCACCATCAGCCTCATTTTAGCCCTTATTTTCTATTTCTCTAATATTCGCTAGCCTTCTTGAAACCCTCCTCTATTTTTTCATATTTCACCCTAATTATGAAGTCCAGATATGAATTGTCCTCAAGAAAATTCCTTTATGCTGCCCCAGTGGTTATTATTCCTCATGTCTTAAACGAAATGTTAACAGATCAAAGGAATTTTCAAACTCCTTGGTTTGGTCAATTCTGCAAATGTTTATCAAGTACTCACATGTGCAAGGCAATGTGCTAGGTTATAGAAAAGAGAGACACAGATATTTGTAATAACAAAAAAGTAACCATCCGTTCCTATAACACTGTAGGGCAATACCAAGTGAGGTAGATCTCCAAGTATTGACATGACTGTGCCTCCAAGACAGACTGATAAGTGAAAAAGGCAAGCTGCAGAGAAAAATTAATAACAGCTATCATTTACATAGCCCTTGCTTCCCTGGTGGCTCAGACGGTAAAGCATCTGCCTGCAATGCAGGAGACCCCGGTTCAATCCCTGGGTTGGGAAGATCCCCTGAAGAAGGAAATGACAGCCCACTTCAGTATTCTTGCCTGGAAAATCCCATGGACAGCGGAGCCTGGTAGGCTACTGTCCATGGGGTCGCAAAGAGTCGGACACGACTGAGCAACTTCATTCACTTCACTTCACTTTGACGTTTACATGCAAAATAGAGCTACTTCAATAGTTCCATAAAAGCTAAATACATAAACAATAGAAAGGTCTTAAAAATACACCCTAAATGACCAAACACATGATCATGGTTACCTAAGAAGCTGAGTAGGGATTAAGGAAAAATTGACCATCTTCACGATGGTAGATCTTTTTTTCACATGGCAAAGGGAATTTATGTTACTCAGTAATTGATAACTTTTTGATATAGAAGATTAAGAAGGCCTGGCCACTCACTTCAAGTTGTCCATAACTGAGTTAGAATAGGCATGGGGGAGAGCAGAGGGCAGTTTTTCTATCTAATCTACAAAACTACGCTAGGCCAAACAGTATTTGTGTCAAGTGAGGGATACAGGTTGTCTGCAGGAAAGGACAGAACTCATCTACCAACAATGATGTCTTTGGGAAGATGGTGTTTGGTGTAAGCTTGGAAAGATGGGGAGGCTGCAAATGTCAGGATTTTGGACTGGGAGCCATTTTAAGCTAAAAGAGCAGCTTGAGAAGAGGCTAAAAGGCAGGAAAGAGCAAGGCAGGCAGCTCTTAATTTGACAGACAATAGGGAAACATAGAGGGTTTGTGATCAAGAAATTGATCTTACTAGGGATGCAGCTGAGGAATGAGTGAAGGGTATCTGAGACTGGACAGAGGCTGGTAATGGTCTGAGAAGGAGACCTGCCCAGAAGGGTAGCCACAGGAAGAAAGAAGAGAAGAGAGATGTTTAAGAAGTAAAAGTCATGGGAACTAAATAAGGGAAATGGCAGCATCAAAGAGGCTGCCAAAGCATGAAACTCAAAAGATCATCACTGAAAATTTAAATGTGAAATACTATTCAGACATATGTCTGATAAACTGAGCAAGTGGATCTAGGAAACCAGGGAGAGAGATTGTAATTCAGAATCAGAGCATGACATGAAGTTAGGAACCACCATTGTTAGACACCGAGGGATGCACATCCCTAGGACAATAATGACAGGTAGGTTGTCCATGCTCTGTTTGCCAAAGCAACTCAAAGTGTGGTCCAGGGACTAGTGCTAGGCTATGAGCTCTTTGCTAACCCATGTGATGAGACAGGCATTGGAATCAAGAGAAAGCATTTAGAAAGTTTTATACTAATTTAACAGAGTAATTTTCTGTTTATTGGGACTAGTGATAACAATTGCACTTATATTTTTGTATGTCTTTTTATTTCATTTACTTTTATACTAATCTAATAGAGTAATTAATTATATATTTATTGGATCTTGTAGTTCTTACAATCTCACTTATATTTTTGCATGTCTTTTTAATTTCACTTTCTATCAATTCATTTTTATCATATTTATAAAAGTTTCAACCCACTATTGAAGAGAACAAAAACTCTTTGACCAAGAATAGTTTTAGAAGTGCTATTGTAGATTGTTTCATATTTAAATATTTTAAAGTACTTTTTATTATTTCATTTTATCTTGAAAATATCTTTAAATAAGTAGTGCAAGCCTGGTTTCCAGATTTGCATAAAAGTGCAATTTTACACAAGGAAACTTGATTCTGTGGGATTTTATACATTTAAAATTTTTAATGGAGGTATATTTGACATATAGCATTATATTAGTTTAAGGTCTATAACATAATGATTTGATATTTGTATATACTGTGAAATGATCAGCACGATAAGTGTAGTTAACATTCATCACCCTGCATAGTTACCCTTCTAGAGGAGTTTTACAAATTACCCCCAAATCACACAAAGTTGTAGAGGGTGGCAGAGTGGAGAAGCAGGTATAGAAAGTCAGGTTTCTTATTCAAAGTCAAAGAATCTCCAGTAGCTCATACTGTTGTATGTTGAAGTTGCTTTTTAAGACTCAGATGAGCAATTTTGCTTTTTAAAACATGCAACATTTACTGCAGTGGTTCTCAGAAGCAAATTTAAGGTATCCTTAGATAGAGGCAAAACATTTCCAGCTTCTTAGTCCCTTTAACTCTAGAATTCAAATGAATCACGAATGATTCCAACTAGACACCCACCAACCAATATTTTTAATCAATTTTTAATGATTATATAGTAGGTGGGATATTTGGAGATTATTTTCAGAAAATCTCCTTTTAGAGTTGAGGCTTCTCTGGTGGGTCTGACAATAAAGAATCTGTCTGCAATGCAAGAGACACAGGAGATGCAGGTTTGATCCCTGGGTCAGGAAGACTGCTTGGAGAAGGGAATGGCAGCCCACTCCAGTATTCTTGTGTGGAGAATCCCACGGACAGAGGAGCCTGGTGGGCTATAGTCCATGGGGTCGCAAAGAGCTGGACATGACTGAGCAACTAACACTTTCACTTTTCACTTTCTTTCTTTCACTTATCTTAAAAGTTATCTTATCCTAAAATCAAATCATTTTTCTTATTTTTACTCTAGGCTCCACAAAGTTGGATGACACACCATCATCAAAGTCTGCGAATACAGCCTGGTATTTCAAACAGCACCGAGAATGACTGGACCCTGAGAATACAGAATTGTAAAGTTCAAATTCTGTTTATGCTCAGAAATTGTGAAAGAAAAAAAGATAGCATTTGCTAGAGGATTCACCAACCTCTTAGATAATGAAAATCAGTCAGTTAAGTTCAGTCACTCAGTCGTGTCGGACTCTTTGCGATCTCATGGACTGCAGCATGCCAGGCTTCCCTGTCCATCACCAACTCCCGGAGTTTGCTCAGACTCATGTCCATCGCGTTGGTGATGCCATCCAACCATCTACAGATAATGAAAAGACTCCAGTAAAATAACATCCTGATGAACTAAGTGTAAATGAACCAGAAATATGTAGAATAAATTTCTTTTGAAACACACATGGTTTTTAAAAATTACAGGGAAAATATTTGGCAAAATTCACTAAAAGAATTTGCCAAACCCCGAATGTTTGATAGACAGTTAGAAAAATGAGGCCAATACAAAACTGTCATTCATCCTGACCTCCAGGTAAGAACCACAACCATGTCTTAGACTTCCATCAAAGCTAACAAGCAACTAGAATGCTCTTAAACTTACTAATATAGTCAATTACACAAAACCACTAACTTGAGAAACTGATTATTTCGCTGGGAAATGAGTCCTAAATATGAGATTATCCTAGTGTTTAGCAACACAGAAACTCTAAGAAAATCTTGATTTTCATTTTTTACATTTTATTTTTTGACCATACCTCATGGCTGATAGGATCTCAGTTCCTCCATCAGGGACTGAACTCACACCCACTGCATTGGAAGCACATAGTCTTTACCACTGCCAAGGAAGTCCCCAAAACTTGATTTTTAAAGAACAATTGGTTCAATGGGTGAATAACATAATCCCAATTTTGACCTGTCAATTAATCAAACATTGGGAAAAGTATGGTGGAAACCCATGTCCATCAATTTATGCTATGCTTTGGATCAAGCAAATTGACATTCATGAAACAGGCTAAGTGTTCAACTTTATGAGATACATCATACGTTAAAGTATTTTACAGAGTAAATGGTTGGTTTGATTTATCCAATAGTGACTGTGACTCTGCCTTTTTTAAAAAAAAGTGCACAACAAATTAAAGTTTATAGCTTAAATCTTTATAGGAGCCTATTCCATGCTTCCTTGGTTTTTCCCTAGACATATCTTTAGTGATGGGCAGGAAGCATTTGCATTTGCCTCTCAGGTAAAATCTTATTTTACAGAAATGGGCAAATAACGTTGAGAATTTATAAGTGTACATGTTCCTGTTTGTTTTGTCCTGTTTGTTACTGAAAATGTGCATGTCCAGATACCACATTTGTGTGTTCTTCTCTTACTAAAATTGAAGCTTTGTGGAGGCACCATTCTTGTCTGCCACATTCACAGCTTCACTGAAGTTCCTAGCATAGCTCTAGACAGAAATAAGGCAATATTTGTTTCATGTTTATGAATGAATAAAGCAGCCTCAGAATGCTTATGCTTAGTCCCTGAGTTGTGTCTGATTCTTTTGCGACCCTGTGGACTGTATGGGCTTCCCTGGCGGCTCAGACCATAAAGAATCTGCCTGCAATGCGGGAGACGTGGCTTCGATCCCAGGCTTAGGAAGATCTCCTGGAGGAGGGCATGGCAACTCACTCCAGTATTCTTGCCTGGAGAATCCCCCAGACAAAGGAGCCTGGCAGGCTACAGTCCACGGGGTCACAAAGGGTCGACTGAGCGACTAAGCACACATGGACTGTAGCCCGCCAGGCTCCTCTGTCCATGGGATTGTCCAGGCAAGAATACTAGAGTGGGTTGCCATTTCCTCCTTCAGGGGATCTTCCTGACTCAGTGATCAAACCCGGGTATCCTGTGTATCCTGCATTGCAGGAGGATTCTTATTCCACTGAGCCACTAGGGAAGCCAGCCTCAGAATAAGCGACATCTGTTTTTCTCTCAAACAGAGGCTCACCTATGACAGTAGACAAATCTATGACTATGCACACTACCTTCTAACAGCCTCTCCTTGGACAGCTTTGAATTCATTCAGAATGAGTGGTCTAAGATTTCCTGCCCAGCAAATCCATTGAAATAGCCAGCACCAAACCCAAGGAGGTTTGAGACTTATAGGGAAGCAAGTGAGATAGATGGCATTTTCATCTGTCCATCAGCCCCAGTGTTAACTACCTTTTAAAAAGTGCTTTCTGGTAAGTAACGCTCCCCAAGCCTCCAGGCACTCAAACATTGATCTGTAAATATTTAACAGTGATAAAGAGATACATGCAGGTAAGTGAAATCATCCTGTAAAGATACATATCTGTAAAGATACAGAGCAAAGAGACTATTCACCTGCCTCTTAAAAACATTCCTCGGGTCTTCAGTGTTCTGCCACATTTCCATGAGCCTCCTTGGATCATTTACCTGCCTTAGTCAAACAGACGCTAGCTTGCCCTCTGGCCTCCAACTTGTTCTTCCAGAACTGTGGGGATTCCTGACTTGCTCACTGGCTTTAGAATTTACAAATGTGGATGCTAACCTTGACTTTCTAAACAGAAGAAAATCTTACAAGTATTACCAGCAGCATTCGCCCTTAAAGGTATAAACAGCAAAATGCCTTTTGTTCCATATTTTGTCTTTATCTCTGTTCTACTAGTTCTGTCCATTATTGAATCCATCTAGCTGCCTTCACAAAGGATTAACAACATGTTTACCTGCTTCGATTTGATTAAGAAAGAAGCAAATATGCTTCTGATAGGGTCAAGCCTGGTGATGCTGATTTTTACAGGAAGAACTTGATGAGTGTCACTCAGCATCACACCAGTGGCATCACTTCCAACAAAGGCTGTGTCTATGCTGCCCCCAAAAAGTCGGCTGCCCATTCACTCGTCCAGACAACCAATCAACCAAGTCAAATAAATAGTCAGTGAAACCGGTTGTTTGACTGAGTCAAATCATTTGATTGGATGGATTAATTCACTTCAAAGCAACTGTCCTGGAGGCCCTGTGTTACCTGTCTGTATAGCCCCACAACCGAATGAATGCTGACCACAGAGGACACAGAGAAACAGGGCACTCTGGCAGAAGGCCATTGTCTGCAGGAGTGCTGAAGCACAGGGTCTGACAGCAACTTCACCGTTTTTGTCCTCCACACTCTCCAAGAGCCGTGACACAGTGGTTAAAGGTATGGACTTTGGAAACAAGACTCCCTGGGATGAAATCTCAGCTCTGTCACTTACCATTTTTGTGACGTGAAGTGAGCTACGCAACTGCTCTCTGCCTCCCACCTAAAATTTGAACATGATACTACCTATCTTAAAGGGTTGGGTTGTTTGGTGGAATAATGGATGGATACAAACAAAGCACCTAGTGAACATTTAAAAAATGTTTGCCATCATTATTTTGTTATTGTAATTTAACAGAAAGACACTTCAGATAGGAGACCGTGATATGACCATAATTTCCCAGAGCCTTGGATGCTTTTAAATTTAAAATAATATATCTCCCAGCAAAGACACTTTCATTTGTCAATGAATATTAGATTTTTCCATAGTTCTCCAAATACTCATAGTTTTTATACTAGATATAACATCAATGGGAAGGTTACCTGGAATTATCCTATTGAAAATATCCATATTGGCTCCAAAATGACCAGACTTCTTATTGTTCTGACTAAAATATATCATCTTCCAGAGAGATAAACAATATATGAGAAATAATTTCAGTGCAGAGGACACTGATTGCTGTGTCTGCCTGGCGCAGAGGAAGCTTCATGAAGGTGCCACCTGGGAAGTGTCACAGGCCCCTTTACAGAGCCCCAACAGAGTTTGATGCTCTGTTGTCTTCTTGAAATTCTTAATAACTTTTGAACAAAGGGCCCCAAATTTTCATTTTTCCATGGGCCCTGTAAACTAAAGCCTGGATGTGATCTATTACCAGTAGCTAAGATTCTAGGGTAATGGAACCTATTTGCAAAGCAGCAATGGAGACACAGACATTGAGAACAGACTTACGGACATGGCTGGAGGCGGTGGGGAGGTGGTGAAGGAGAGGGTGGGAAGTATGGAGAGAGTAACATGGAAACATACATTGTGTGTATTAGTCGCTCAGTCATGTCCAACTCTTTGCAACCCCATGGGGGTATTCCCTACCAGGTTCCATCCATGTGATTTTCCAGGCAAGAATATTGGAGTGGGTTGCCATTTCCTTCTCCAGGGGATCTTCCTGACCCAGGGATTAAACCCAGGTCTCCTGCATTGCAGGCAGACTCTTTACTGTCTGAGCTACCAGGGAAGCCTTACATTACCATATGTAAAATAGATAGCCAATGGGAATTTGCTGATGGCTCAGGGAACTCAAACCAGGGCTCTAGAACAACCTAGAGGGGTGCGAAGGGGTATGAGGTGGGAGGGATGTTCAAGTGGGAGGGGACATGAGTAAACCTATGGCTGATTCATGTTGATGTTTGATAGAAACCAATGCAATACTGTAAAGCAATTATCCCTCAATTAAAAATAAGTAGATTTTTTAAAAAAAGATTCTAGGGTAGCGCACGTTCCACAAACCAGAGATTTTCTGTTAGAAGATTTTAATAAAATGCTGACTAGCTCAGCTGGTATGATACTTGTAACTGAAGTGTAAGTTTTCCTGTGGTTATTGTCCATGGGGGAGCTGCCTCAGAAGGCAGCAGCTGCTCACAATACAGAGTCACAAGACAGAGCCACAGACGGGCTCCACCTAGCTCCTCCCAGGGCCTCGCAGGTCAGGAGGATTTGATGAGAAACAGCGATTCTGAGCCGGTTCCCCTCATCCGTGATTCCACTGATGTCAGCCCATTAGTCAAAAACATACCTTGAACAGTCTTAAGAGCCTAAAATGATCTTGATACCAAACACTAAAAAAATGGATTTGGAGTCTTCTATTCTCCATCCCAGCCTTCTTTAGTTCATATCTCATTTCTTAAGCCCTTGACATTGTCTCTATCATTTTTCTATGGCAGGAGATAAAAACCACTGTTTTAGTTGTTTGATTTTTACTGTGTGATTAGTCTAAGCATGATATAGAGAAAAGCACGTAAAACATTATTTTATTTGAAAGCCAGAAGCACATAATGTTTATTAATAAAGAGTCTGGTTTACATAGATTTTATTATTATTGAGCATAAAATGGTTTATATTACAAGCAAGGGTGAAATTACTAACTAATTAGCCTGTGAAGATCATGTTTAATGGAATATATAAATCTAGGGTGTTGCTTTTTTTTCTGCAAACCTTAAGGGTCTTATTCATTAAACATGTACATATGCAGCCTTTATGCTGAAACAGGGGATTGTGACATATATTCAAGGTCAAACGATTCATTCTGTTTCTGGATGTCCAAAAATCTCAGAGCTTTAAATTCCTTAACTCTTAATGGAAGTTGGTTTCAACACACAGCTGCTGTAGCATGCCCACTGAATTCAACCATAAATGATGGTAACTGAGAAAAGCAAAAGTGAAGAACAGAAGGGCTAAATTATCTATTTGTCTGTCTGTCTCTCTCTGGATACTGTAGCTTAAAACCCACTTAACTCTTCCAAAGGAACTTTGTTTCTATTAACTTAGAGGATTGCACAATCTTTGTAAACACACCATTCTCATATATTTCAGTTAAATTTTGTAATAGTACCATAAAATGTGTCAGGCATTGCAATAAACTATCAGTTACAGGAAGCACAAATTGGTATGGGAAAATTACTAGAAACCATGTCTTAGAAGGAAGAAAAAAATTTTTTAAGAACTTGGAAAAAGAATCCTAAATGTTTCCTTAAAATATGTGTTTCTTATTTTAATAAAAACAGAGATTGTGTGTTTTAAGTCCTGTTTCAGGGTTAGAAGCAGTGTGGCTACTTTATTTCAATGCTAGTCTCTCAAGGCCACTAGAGACTGTAACCTTCTCTCTTTACCTATCTCCTACCACTCTGGAGTAGGAATGCTATCAGGGGCTAAAGCAGGGACAGGCAGACAAATGAATGTTGCCATTTTTTACTTTCAGAAGCCGTTTTAGGGGCAAAACTTAGAGCATATTGGGTTTGCTGTATATTACATCATTGGTTAAAAGTTGACTTGCCATATATCCTGACTCTAGTCCTTTCATTCAAAATCCAAGTTAGTAAAGGTGACCAACTCACCTCTGCTCTGGAATGGGAATATGCTTCTTTGCAAGAGTAAAGAGGCCTGGGCTGAGGGCTTGCTGCTGCTGCTGCTAAGTCGCTTCAGTCGTGTCTGACTCTGTGCAACCCCATAGACGGCAGCTCACCAGGCTCGCCCGTCCCTGGGATTCTCCAGGCAGGAACACTGGAGTGGGTTGCCATTTCCTTCTCCAATGCATGAAAGTGAAAAGTGAAAGTGAAGTCGCTCAGTCGTGTCCGACTCTTAGCGCCCCCATGGACTGCAGCTTACCAGGCTCCTCCATCCATGGGATTTTCCAGGCAAGAGTCCTGGAGTGGGGTGCCATTGCCTTCTCTGGGGCTGAGGGCTTAGACTGGCTGAATGGTAGCAAGTTGTTTCATTTGTCTCTTGCTTGTTTGAACAGCCTCAGAGTGACTACAATAAAAAAAAAAAAAAATCAAGTCAAAACAGAAAACCCAGCTTAGCTACCATGATAATACTAGAGTGATTTTCAGTTATCCTGGGACCATCCCAACAACCCCAAATGATGAAAACATTATTGACAATGAGATAAGGCTGCATGTTTCCATAAAGGCTCTGACTTTCCATTTTATGGAAGTGCTTTTGTTTTAATGGCAGAACTCAGAACGAATCTAGACTTACCAAACCATAAGATTTGTATTCAGGAAATATGTGTTTAGGAAGAACTTCGAATGTTTGCTCTGGAGGGCGTGGGATTCTTGGACGAGGGTGTTTGCGGGCTCTGAGAGCAGGGCTGGCAAGGCGCACATCATTTAAAGATGAACACTGCCCCCTGCTGGCAAGAGGCCACATTACCTCCCGAAAGTACATGTGAGGGTGGAAAAACCACCACTGTATAAAGGGAAAATTCATTGTGATTCTTTCAACTTTTCTTCAGTTCTTAGCTTGACAGCTGAGTTCAGAAGTATTATAACTGCCAAGCATCACTATTGCATTTCAAGACAACTTGGTTTATTTTATTATTCTCAGCTCATTATGATGAACTACCACCCCTGGCAGAAATCCACCTAAATGAAAAGATAAGAGAAACAAAGACAGCCACTGTGGTGACTGGGAGGGCTTTTAAGATGGACTGGGGCACGGAAAAGAGAAAACTCTGTAAAAACCGATTTGATAGTTTATAATTCGACTCTAACCAGTCACAACCTCAAATGCTAGAGAGAGAATTCAAGATGACAGTTCTCAAAGAGCTCACAGAAGGAGCTTAATCATTTAATTTTCTGTCTGTATCTTTTCCTCCTAAACTGAGCACCACAATAGAGTTGCCAGGGGAAGGGTGTGGAGCCCAGGACTGGGGACTCGGAACTTTAGGAGGGGTTAGAGCACTCTAAGGATACTCCAGGGTGTAGCCCCACCCCAGCTTCCTTCCTGCCAGGGAGCTCTCAGAGCAAAGACTCCAAGAGGAAAACTTGTGGGCACGTTGCTGAGGGGACATCGGACACACAGGTCAGATTCAGTTCCTGAGTACCCGCTATAACAGTGGGCAGTGTTTACCAGTTATTCACATAGATTGCGGAGAAGGCAATGGCACCCCACTCCAGTACTCCTGCCTGGAAAATCCCATGGACAGAGGAGCCTGGTAGGCTGCCGTCTATGGGGTCGCACAGAGTCGGACACGACTGAGCGACTTCACTTTCACTTTTCACTTTCATGCATTGGAGAAGGAAATGGCAACCCACTCCAGTGTTCTTGCCTGGAGAATCCCAGGGACGGGGGAGCCTGGTGGGCTGCCGTCTATGGGGTCGCACAGAGTCGGACACGACTGAAGCGACTTAGCAGCAGCAGCACATAGATTGTCCTTTTAATACTGTTCTATAAATACAACTCTCTGAGGAAGGTATTACCTCAGCCCTTTACGAGTTAGGAAATTTGGAATTGAAAAGATAAAATAGCTTGCTCATGACCATGCAGTCAGCAGGTGGAACAGACCCTGTGCTCATTCCGCTTTAGACATCTGTGGAGTTAACACGCAGCTCTGCTTTCCAAACTTCCCCTGCCAACCTGTGGAAGTTTAGATAGCAATGTGCTGCATGTGGTGATCTAAAAATTCTATTAAATATTCACTCTGTTCATTGATAACATTCCTTGTAGGAAGTCGTTCTGGCCTCCAAAGTACCACCATGCTTTGTAAATAAGAACTGATTCCATATTAAGTGACATTTTATGCCCAAGTTCAGAAAAATTATTATACTTAGAGAACAAATCATATATTCCCTCAAAACATCTTTCTTCTCATAGACACTAACTTTAAATAAAATATGATCATGTCACTCCCCTCCGAAAAGTCTTCATTATTCTTTGGAACTGGATAGTAAAAGGTGCTCAGTGTGAAAAGTATTCTAAAATCAAATCAGTTTAAAGAAAGTTTCATTTTATATTGCACTGTGGGAATACCAATAGCTCTGACAAATCCAACAGTAAGAAAGACTAATTTTGTTGGAACAAACATTTCTCCAACTTATTGAGCCACACAATAGTATTACTGGAACATTTTTTAACAGATCAAAGAATATGGGGAACACAGTTTAGGGACTATTGGGTTAATGAAAAATTCTAGATTCTTTAGATTGGCACATAAATCTTTCATAAACCAATTCTTGCTCACCTTCAGCTTCTTTTTAACCCTCCATGCAGCCTACAATTGAAACAAATATTTGTTAATTCCTAAATTTATCTTGTTATCTTATGCCTGTGTGTCTTTAAATATACTGGTCCTTCTGCCTGGAGCATCCTTGGACCTCTCTGTCCACGGGGCCACCTCCTAACCATTCTTTCAAGCCTCAAGTCAGCTGTTTCTGTGTGAAGATGCTTCTTTCTCTAACTTCCCCCAGGAAGGTTTAGATACTGCTCCTTCTATATCTGGAACTTTCTGGGTACCTCTTTCCTCTTACTGCAACATTGTGCATTTTTCTCCTTCTCTTTCTCTATTAACTCTTCAGGAAACCCAAAGTATCCTTATTCCCCAGGATTTATCAATGCCTGGGGAATTTGTTCTGAGATTTCCTTCTTTATTTAACTTCTTTCTTTATTCAAAGCTGTCCTATACAAAGTAATTTCATCTCCTCTTTAATATCTTGAAAATGTTAATAATGATAATAGCTAATATTTGAGCGCTTAGTATATGCCAGGCTTCACACTAATTATTTTCCATAGATTAGCTTGCTCACTGATATGAATATATGATCATTTCCATTTTACAAACAAGGAAATAAAGGCACATGGAAGTTAAGTAATCTGTTCAAGTTCATGGAACAGGTAAATAAATGGTCTGTACCCAAAGGATCTGTACACAAAGATTCTCCACATAGTCTCTATATTCTCTTATAACATTACAATATAGGACCTATAGTATTATATTCAACAGGAAAAAAAGTTCATTACAATGGAAATAGAAAAACAAGACATAAGCTTTCTTCCAATTCACCAAGGAAGGGGATAGTGGTTTAGTCGCTAAGTCGTGTCTGACTCTTTCATCCCCATGGACAGTAGCCTGCCAGGCTCCTCTGTCCATGGTATTCTCCAGGCAAGAATATTGGAGTGGGTTGCCATTTCCTTCTCCAGGGCATCTTCCCGACCCAGGAATTGAACCTGGGTCTCTTGCAGGCAGATCCTTTAGTGACTGAGCTAGGAGGGAAGCCCAAGGAGGGGGAAGAATTAAATATTTATAGTGCAGTGAAGGAGGATCACAGAAGAACTAATCTGAAAAAAATCCACCTGTCAAGTTCTTGGGGGAAAATGAGAGCATTATAAAGAAGGTTGGGAATATTATTTATTCCTCAATAATGGAGCAGCCTCCAGAGTTACCTGGAGGGCCAGCTGGGGACTGAACTTGGGGTCAGCTGCTGTTCCACCACTGGAGGGAGTGGCATATTGCTGGCAGCTGTGGTTGGGACTGCAGTCATGTGGCCACAACAGCCATGACAACCACCCCACAACTTCAATGTATCTGTCCCGCACCCTGCAGTTTCCCCTTTACAGAAGGGAAACAGGCTCTGAAAGGCCCATGACTGCTCCAGGTTACTCAATCAGTAACAAAGTTGAGCTCAACTCCAGATCTCACCCCAGAGGCCTTCACTCCAGGGAAAAGAAGCTGTCTTTAAAAGCCTGTTAGCATTTTAGCTGCTTCTGTGAACTTGTATTTGCTCTTGTATTTCTTTTTCTTGAATTTTAGCCTGGTCATTCAAAACCAGACTGGATATCTCTTGAGATGGAATGTTATGCTTTTGTCTATTGGTGTAGAGTGTAAAGTACATCTTCACTGAATACTTGTTCACTGATTAATTAAATGAGGCCCAAGACCAAATGCTAGGTGAAGTGGGTGGACCTCTTGACTATCAGGCTGCTGAAGTTGTTACATCACTCTGTGGGGAACCCTGCCACTCTGTCTCTGATTGGTCGCAAGGCATTCATTAAGTTTCTTGATTTCTCTTTGTCTCCACTGCATAGTTAATAAAAATGAGGATACAGATTTCTCTGAGGGTCCTTCTAGTTCCAAATTTCTAGGGCGAGAGTTTCAACATTGAAGAGAACAGAAATTCCCCCAAGAATACTGACATTACTGGTAAATAATTTGAATTTGCAGTGGTTTGCAGAAGAACTTGAAAGCATGAGTACTGGGTTTCCAGTACATAGCTTGCCCTTAAAAATAAATGAATAAAGAAACAGACAGGCTCTTTTCCTAATTCGTATGCCTGTTGCAAAGGCTTTCCAACCATAAACCAGGCCGTAGGCTTTATATATATCTTGTAGTATGGCTGATGCCACAATTCGATAGTAATAATGCTGTTTTAAACACGAGCCAGAGATCACAGAACATGCCTTACATTGCCACCACCTTAACACTTGAGAAAGTCCTAACTTTTTAATGACTATGACTGTTTCAGGCAAACTGCTGGGAAAACCTCAGAGATGCCCTTGGTTGCTGGAATCTCTGCTTTAAGCTGAGAATTTAAACTATTAAACTTTCTGTTATGGAAGGAATTGTGTCCCCCACCTCCCCAACCCAGCAAAGTATACATTGAAACCCTAATTTCCAATGTGACTGCAAGATCTTTAGCGGGTAATTAAAGTTAAATGAGGTCATAAGATTGAGGCTCTAATTCAATAGAACTGATGTCCTCCTGAAAAGAGGAAGAGACACCAGAGATCTCTCTCTCTCTCTCCCCCATCATGTGAGGACACAGTGAGAAGATGACCACCTGGAAGCCAGGAAGAAAGGCCTCAGAAGGAATCAAACTCGTCAACACCTTGATCTTGAACCACCGGCCTCCAGAACTGTAAGAAAATAAATTTCTGTTGTTTAAGCAACATAGTCTATGGCACTTTGTTATGGCGGCCCTAGTAAAATAATATGCCCCCTAAAACCACAGTTTTGTGATAGCCCCTAAAATCACTTCCATTTGTATTTAGTGATTAAATCACAGCCTCTGAGACTTGGCCAAAGGCTATAGGCAAAGAGATGGGGAAATGCCACACAAAGCCTTGTTCATTTTGCCCTTAGACAACTGGTGAGTCCATGCCTGCCTCTTAGCTAGCACCATGGAAGCATGACCACCGGGGCGGCAGATTCCAGAATTTTGTGCTGCTCCATGGGCGCCTGCCTGTCTGTGATGTTCCCCACCTGTCAGCTTACTGCTTTGCCTGTGGACCGAAAAAAAGAGACGGCAGACCATCACTCCCCTGCTGTGCCCAGTTTTACTAATATTCATCCATCCATTCTGTTATTCAACAAACATTTATTGAAGCCTACTGTATGCCAAGCACTGTTTCAGGAACTTGGGATATCGCAGTGAGAAAAATAAGCAAAAATTCCCATCTTCATGGAGTTTACATTCTAATGAAATAACTCCTAATGGAGCAAGAATTCTCATTTATTTTATCTTATTTTAACACTGCTCTTTATTTTTCACAAGTTACCTTATCCTTTACTACAGCAGGTTTCCATCTTTAGTCATTTTCTTGATCTGCTTTCCCATGTCCTTTAGTCCATTTTACCAATAGGGAGGTTGAAGGGCAAAAGGTAATTGAGTCTACTATTTGTCAAGTCTGGAGTACAGAATAACCATCAGAAAGCAAAGCACAAGTGCTTCATAGTCTTAGTTTCCACTAAGCCCTGTACTGGCAGTAAAAATACAAACAAAGTTCCCCATAACCTCTCCATGGGGACCCTTCTTGGCTGATTTCTTGTAACTCTGTTGCACTGGTTCAGACAAAATCAACCAAGGTCATGACAGTGAAATGCATATTGCACGCTGATCCCAGAATTTGAACATGAGTTACAAGCATGAACTCAAAGCCAGAACACAGGATCTACCCTGTAATTATTTTATTTTTGACTACACAAAGTCTCAATCAAATGGCTATCCTGGATTCAAAGCACTATTTTCTGAAAACATCTAGAAACCAACGTATACTTATGTGTAAAATGTACATATTAAATATAAATGATTCAGCAACATGGATCAGATTTTACATACTATAAAAAAAAATCTCTTCTTTAAAGCTGATCACCCTAGAAATTACCTTCATCATATTTACAAATCTGTTTGAAGATTAAATCTTTTTTTTCCCCCTTTACCCAAATCAGTAAACAACTATCAATGTCCCAAGGCTTTATGTTAAAGCAAGAGAATTTCTCTAGGCTGTGGTTAATCACCCTTTGTATTTGTTGTTGTTGTTGTTTTTTCTTAACTCCTCTGACAGTTTTGTCACACTGGGAGCTCACCCTCTCTAAAATTAAGACAGTGACAATAGTATTGAGGAGTATGTGTTTGGGTCAAAAATAAAATGGGGTTTCATTCCAAGAAGCTTATCATACAGAAATTGCCTAGACTTGACCTTCCACCATAGAGGAACAAGTTAGAACAAGCTCTTGGAATGGTTGTATATAGTCAAGGCAATCTGATTATCAAGACAAAGCTTAGTAACCCCCACAATGCAGATGCCAGATCACTAGAGAAATCCAAGTCCTTGACCTTGGAACTCCATGAGGAAGTCAGCATCTGATGTACAGATGAAGCCCAGCCCGAGAGACATTAAAAACAATGTTTGCTGTTCAGTCACCAAGTTGTGTCCAACTCTTCACAACCCCATGGACTGCAGCACGCGAGGCTTCCCTGTCCCCCACCATCTCCCAGAGTTTGCCCAAGTTCATGTCCATTGAATTAGTGATGCCATCCAACCAAACAGACATTGCTTAAAATCACTGGTATTTGGCCATCATACATCAAACTGGCTTGAAAATCATAATCTTTCTACTAAGGGGTTAGATCCTAAGACTAGCAGAGACACTGAACCCTCATTACATATATTGGAAAGTAACCTCCACCAAGAATCACAAGCAGGTGGGTTAAGACCTCCCTTGGACAAGGTGTTCTCTGCATTTATTTTTCTGTGGGAAATTAAATAAGAAGAACTCACTGCTGGGGCTTGGGTTAAATAAATAAATAAACCCCATTCCCAGCTTCCCAATTGTGTTCCTTGTGTTCAGCATCCTGATTACAGATGAGAGTGTTCCTTGTGTTCTGCCAAACAGAGGTCCTTCTTAACTCCTCTTCTCTCCCTCACCTCCACTAACCTGTCGGGTCACCAGGTCAAGTTCAGACTGACATTCTTCTGCATTTTGTCCTCACTGTTGGCATAAGTAACATCCTGTTTCAAATAAGGTTTAAAAAAAAAAAAACCCTCATAAAGCTCCTTGGACATCAAATGGCTCTTACAAAACAACAATTTGATAAATTAAGTGTAAATGAATCAGAAACATGTGGATCAAGTTTCCCTCAGAATACGCATGGGTTTAAGTATTCAGAGGGAAAGTGCTTGGGAAAAACGTGTTCTGAACCCAAAATGTTTGAAAAATAAGCCCAAACTTCTTTGGCAGTTTCCCCACCCCAGATCAACCCACGTGATAAATATTGGTGTGCGTAGGTATAGCGCAGGGTCACGGGGGGGCTCGCAGCCCCGCCGCCATGACTAATAACTGGTATATGGAGTGAGCCGTGAAGAGGGGCTACGAGGCTGAGGCCTCCGGCTCGCCTGTGTTCCCACTCACCCCGGGTTTGTTTTTGTTTGGTTTTTCATATGAGAGCAGAACCGTTGTAATGATTTCCACTACCACTCCCCTCCCCATCGTTTTATTCCCATCGCTGAAACCCTCGGGGAGAATCTACTGTGTGTGACAAAGAAATATGTCTTTTCTCTGTGTTACAGACCTTGGATCGCATCCAGGGCCCCCCTTTTCCCCGGAGGCCTGCTCTGCTCGTTTATGATTCGCATTTCATTGCGGTACACTGAACCCGGCAAGAAGTTGTCTGAACCAGCAGAATGGTGAAAGCTAAAAGTAGCAAGCAAGAAGTCTCCATTCTCATTCTGCCCAGAGTCTGCACTGCCAGAAATCTAAAGCCAAATTTGATCTAAAATTTATACAAGCAAAGAGCATCAACACGAGTACACTCCGTCTCTCTTCTCTTCCCCTTTCCCAAGACCCTCTTGACCTGGGAACCTCTATTTTATGTTTAATTTAATTTTGGGTTGCTAATTATCATCTTTTTCTTTTCCCCCACCCTTATTTGATCTTGTCATTCACTTTCACAAGGTCCTTATTTTATTTTTTTAAGCTTTTTAACCCATGAATCTTTAACTTGCAAAACTGAACAGTCAACTTTTGGAATATGAAAACTATGAACTCCAAAGAGGAAGGAGAGGAAGGAGTAGGCACAAGAAGAGAAGTATAATATTTGGAAGGGAAAATTCAATTTAGAAGGTATTAAAATACACCAAATATATTCTATATAGGGAAATAATATATTAGCATTTTTTATATTAGCATTTTTATAAATGCTAGTGAAAGAGTTATAGGAGAGTTTGTTTCTTTGTTTGTTTTTAATGAAGTCATCTCTGATATTCAGATAGGTTAGCTGGGACTACAAAAGAAAAGTACTAATTTTAAGACAGATCTCCTAAACTACACATCCTTTTTTGGGAAGTTATACTGAAATATATTCATGGGGAAGTCTTACCAGCACCTCAAAATAACAAGTACCTCCTCCCCTGTATCCCTACCTTTGTTAAGGATAATGGATAAAGTGACTTCTTTTCACACTCCATGTCCAAGAGGCCATGAAGTGAAAATGTTAGTCGCTCAGTCATGTTTGACTCTTTATGACCCCGTGGACTGTAGCCCACTAGGCTCCTCTGTCCTTGGGATTTTCCAGACAAGAATACTGGAGTGGGCTGCCATTTCCTTCTCCAGGGGATTTTCCCAACCCAGGGATTGAACCAGGCTCTCCTGCATTACTTTACCTTCTAAGCTACCAGGGATGCCCCCAAGAGGCCATTATGAGTGATTATTTGCTAAATGCTTCCTATTTCCTTCACACCTGAGCCCCTCTGCCTGGGTTTGTACAACCACATGCTCATCTGTTTGTGATCGGTGTGTCAGTCCATCATGCACACTACAATCCTAGTGATGTTTTCTTATGCACCCCTTAGTGTGACCCAGCCCTGCTGAAATCCTGCCATGCCTTCCATTCCTAGGAAACTGGTGCTCAAGAGTCAAGGGGTGGAGGGAAGAGAATTGAGTTGAATCTCCCCCCAGAGCTTTTACATTCTGTATTGTTTCTATAATAACTGCCTTTCCTCCCTCTTGATTGGGCATAGTGTCAGGGCTTGCAAGTGAGCTGGAAAGGAATCTGGTTCATTGTGAGGTAGTCACTCTTCCCCTTCCTGCTCACCTCCCCTTCTCCTCCACTCCTCAAAACCTTCTGGCCTTGAAGATGGAGTCTAAACTCCCCAGGGTGCAGGAGGCCTTGCAGGAGTGGGGATCCAGCAGCTCTGCCCCAGCTCTGCCCTGCACATACCCTACTGCGGTCACCCATTCTGACTCTCTTTTTTTCTATATTGGTAGTGCCTGCTCTTTTCTCCACCTGAAATGCCCTTTCTTCCCTGACTAACTCCACTTCTCCATCAAGCCTCAACACAAACATTTTTTCTAATCACCTGGGCACACTGGGCCCTTCACATGTCACCTGTCTGTCTCTTTCCCAGAGCAGGACTTCCTGAGGAATGAAACCAGATCTTACCAGTCTTCATTCCCCCTAGAAGATGCTAAATGGTTTTTGAATGACTAGATTCACTCATGTATAAATAAAAAATGAGTAAAAGAAATCACAGTAGTCAGGTCTATATGAGCTGACTAATATGTTTTCAAACAATTTGTACTAATATCTTATTATTAAACAATTAATCCAACCTGGCCACTAAGCTACCAGCAATAACCAGGCTGCCGTACAACTGAACTAGTTATTTCGGTCATCTTAACATGCAAATGAGATTTAGCCATTTATTGATTAAGCCATATATGAAGTAAATTCTCTCTCTAAAAAAAGAAGTATATAGCAACTATTATAAATTTAAAATACTAACACATTTACTTATTGAGTACTTACTATGTACTGGGCAGTGACTTACATGTTTTATGTATATTGATTCATTTAGTCCTCAGAAACTCTGCAAGGTACGTGCCTTATGGTACCCACTTAACAGATGAGGAAGATACCTACAGGTACCCAGCAGAACACACACAGCCCATGTTCTCACCCAATAGTTTATATCCTGTCTCTCAGGACACAAATGGGCATTGTGTATTTTTTATTAGAAATAGCAAACAATATTTTCCAAAGGAGAACCATAATTATATTCTCTACAGTTTCCATCCTATATTCAGATCAAAGTGAAACTCTCTTAGTCCTGTTCAACTCTTTGTGACCCCATGGACTATACAGTCCATGGAATTCTCTAGGCCAGAATACTGGAGTGTGTAGCCTTTCCCTTCTCCAGGGGATCTTCCCAACCCAGGGATCAAACCCAGGTCTCCTGCATTGCAGGCAAATTCTTTTACCAGCTGAGCCACAGAGGAAGCCCATTCAGATTGAAAAGGCCTTGCAAATCCCAGTTGCTCTTGTAGTTAGATCCTGTCACTTCCATTGGTCAATTCATTCATAAAACATAACACAGCAAAAGTTGGGGAGATAAAGTTGTTTCTGACTTAACTGATTTTTGCTCCCTTACCCATAAAACTGGTTTTGAGATGACTTTAACTTAACCATTCCCTGGAGAGCAAAAAACTGGGGTGCCCTTCAGCTTTTAGGATACTGGATTCCAAAAAGGGCCAAAGACATGTCAATCAAGGGAGCAGACCCGGAAGCTGGAGTGACCAGGAGAGGCAGGGAGAGGCTCAAGGTCTCTGACGTGGCTGACTATCCACACAGCCTCTTCTCTCAAGACTCTGAACTTTTAAATGAAAGCATTTAAAATAGAGTATTGCCTGTCAATGCTCTGTTTAACCAAGATAGGAAACCAGGTTTAGTTAAAGGAGGTGAAAACCATACTTGTAGCCATGTCATCTTTTGCTATTTCTTTTTGTAATCTTATGTTATAATTACTTTGAAATAACAATAAAAATTAAATCAATAATGGTTCTTCTTTCCTAAAATGTGGGCAGGAGGCTTGTATTCATATTCACTTCCATGGTCTTAACCCAATTCCCAGAGATCCTCAGTTGGGCCTTCTGGTCTACCAGGATACTCTGTAACCTTGTGTACCCGACACTGAATTCTGTGCCCAGCTCCTCAGTGGAAAGCAGACCATTTAACCTTCCTTCGCCTCTATCTCTCCATCTGTAAAAGATGTGAAATAATGCAGGCCACCTGCTTCCTTCACAGGAGAGTGGTGAGAATTAATGATATCAGGTTAATGCTGTCAGCTTTCTGAAGGGTCCAGGGAATTTGGAATGAGAGACCCCGTATGGATATCAGATATGGTTCCCTAATCAAAGGACTTCGGGCTGTCCATATATCTTCAGAATCAGGGGCATTGGAACACCAGCTTTTCTATTTGTTATTTGAAATGGTGCCCAAAAGAGAAGAGGACAAGACATGACGGAAGGATATGACCGAGACAACCCTTCTGGTGACCGTCCATTCAACATCTGTCCGAGGGGAGGTGATTACAGGCTTCAGATTGCCAAGTCCATTATCATTAGCACATTATTTGGTGCTGAATGCATTGAAAGGACAGGTCAGGCCACAAATGTCTTTGTTAAATGGAGAGCAACCCCCACCCTCTTCCTGCCCACTCCAGGCAAGTGTGCTGTGGGGTGCCTTTCTCCCCTCCCCACAACCCTAACTGCACTAGCACCCCATCCTAGGCCCCTACCCCTCATTTAAGAGTTCACAAATCGTTCCTGCTAGTTTAAGCAAAAATGTTCCAAGAGGTAACGGGGCCACGATAATTAATTTTGCTCCTTGACTGGAAGGTGAAAAGCTTTTTATTATGTAAATTATAAATGTCCTGAAGGGAAACTTTATCTCTCTCTCACCAATGAGCCCATCAAGCTGCCTGAATCAGGATTTTTTTTATGTTTATTAGTCTAGGGGGGCCAGTTAGGACGTTTCATGGCTTCTAAGTGCTGACATTTATCTATTGCTTCCAAATAAGCTTAGTGGCAGGGAGCCATGGGCATATCGCTAAATACAGAGGGGTGGGGGGAGAGTCCAACTACAGACAGGCAGTGCAAATGGAGCAAACCTCTGGGCCTGAAAGATGGGTGAGAGCCCACTGCTCCCTGTGCTGAGGGCTTTTGTTTCTCCCTGTATTCCCCCTTTATCCCATCTTGCTCTCCTGTGATTCCTTCTGACCTGTCTAATTTCTGTCTTGGCTAATGATACCCTGGGGTTCTGGACACAGCCAACCCTTCCTCCACAGCCATCATTATCCCTAGCCATACTCTTTAGGCTCTTTGTTTGGGGACCTCTTCACTCTCAAAGAACACTAGAGTTTTTTCCTTCCCTCAGAGGAACAATTTTATACACTACAATGGTTGCATTTTATATATCAGCTTGACTGGGCCCCAGTGCCCAGATATCTGGGCAAATGTTATTCTGGATGTGTCTGTGTTTTTGGATGAGATTAAACTTTAAATTGGTAAACTTTGAGTAAAGCAGATTGTTCTTCATGATGTTGGTGGGCCTCATCCAATCAGTAGAAGGCCTGAATAGAGCAAAAGACTGAACTCTGAGCAAGAAAGGATTCTGCAGCAGATGATTTCGGACTTGAATTCCAACACCCACTCTTGGCTGGGCCTCCAGTCTACTGGCCCACCCTGCAGATTCAGGACTTGCAGCCTACAGAAGTCAATTCTTTAAAATCTCTATATATAGATAAAAGATATAGGTGTATACTATTGTTTCTGTTTCTCTGGAGAATCCCGACTAATACGTATGCCTATGAGCATATAGACTAAAACACCACTCCACTCCAAAAGGTTAGGGTATATGATAGTGACCTAACAAGCTTTGAGGACAGGTAAGCTTTGGTGTTCTTATTTGACACAATAACATCTTTTGAACTCTAGCTGGGCTGTTGGGTAACAAGTCCTAGACTTCACAGTACAACAGAAAGCTGATAGAAAAGAGGCAGAGAGAGGTGAGATGAGTGTTTTCTAAACAGTCCAGATTTGAGTGCAGGCTCTGCATCCTTCATTTAGGAAGTAATAACTTATGGCTGATTCATGTTGAGGTTTGAAAGAAAACAACAAAATTTTGTAAAGCAATTATCCTTAATTAAAAATAATTTTAAAAAGAGAAGTAATAAATCTATCTCATTGATGGACATATGGCACAATTTCATAAGAAGCTTATAGGAAGAGTTTCATCTTCCAACACTACAAAGGTCTAGACAGAGGAGATGAAACAGTGCCTTGCTTTCCTGGAGCTTATAATCTAGTGAAGGATTCAGGTATTAAACAGAAAACACATGTGTGCTCAGTTGAGTCCAGATCTTTGCAACCCTTTGGACTGTAGCCTGCCAGGTTCTTCTGTCCATGAGATTCTCTAAGAATACTAGAGTGGGTTGCCATTTCCTCCTCCAGGGGATTTTCCTGACCCAGGGGTTGCACCTGAGTCTCCTGTGTCTCCTGCATTGCAGGCAGATTCTTTACCCCTTGAGCCATAAAGTCACATGCAAATATATGTCATGATACCTGCTGAATTCCACTAGAGGAAATAAACCTGTTTCATTATAAGTTGAAAGGAAAAGTGAAAGTGAAGTTGCTCAGTCATGTCTGACTCCTTGCAACACTATGGACTGTAGTCTGCCAGGCTCTTCCATCCATGGAATTCTCCAGTCAAGAATACTAGAGTGGGTTGCCATTTCCTTTTCCAGGGGATCTTCCCAACCCAGGGATCAAACCTAGGCCTCCTACATTTCAGGCAGACTCTTTACCATCTGAGCCACAAGGTAAGCTCAAGAGACAACAGTTTAGAGAAACTGAAAAACAAATCGGAGTTGCCAAAGTTAGGGGAGAGCATTTCAAGTGAAGCAGCAGCAGATGTGGAGCTTTTAGGCAGGGCAGATCTCGATGAAAAGCAAAGGAAAGGGAGTGTGGAGAGTGGAACCCTGGCGTGAGGAGGGGTAGGCAGGGCCAAGCATGCCAGAGCCCGTCTGCCCTGAAGAGGAAGCTGTGTTTTCTCCAAGTACAGTGAAAAGCTAGTGAAGTATTTTAAGCAGAAGAGTGGCATTATCTTAATTTCTATTTGCAAAAATTATTTTGGCTCCCTCTGTGTGGAAAATAGATTGGAGAGTAGAGAGTACATATGGTAAGACCAACATGATGGACATTTTCATTTCCTCTCTTCTCCAACTGGATAAAGGGAAACCTATATTTGCCAGTCCTACCTTGGCTTGTTACCTTGTGGAGAGATTCTTGCTTATAGGGGGATATATTTAATTGAAATATATAATTGAAAAATGGAGAAATAAGACAGAGAGACATGGGTGAGGGAGGGGGTTGAAAGGAAGGAATTATAGTAAATAAGAACGTTATTTGAGGCTTCTCTCTTTTTATGGGAGCAACTTTCAAGGATAGAAAACCAGTGGAGAAGGAAAGGGGAATTTAAACTATTGTGGATTATGATGAGATCTTTCTATATTTATCAAGAAAAGTAAGTTAAGAATGAAAGTGAAAGTTGTGTCTGACTCTTTGCAATCCCGTGGACTATACAGTCCATGAAATTCTCCAGGCCAGAAGACTGGAGTGGGTAGCCTTTCTCTTCTCCTGGGGATTTTCCCAACCCAGGGATCAAACCCAGGTCTCCCACATTGCAGGAGGATTCTTTACCAACTGAGAACTATGAGGGGAGCCCCAAGTTAAGAACAGGAGTCCTTTATTAATTACTGCTGGTTGTCGGATGGTGCTTCCTTGTGTCTTCCATTCCTCCATGACTGGACTATGTAGGACTTTATAAAACGGTTGTCACTTTACAAAAGGTATACTTAAGCACCCAACAGATGAGAGCAATGGACTTGGCTGATAGAAGAGGACCTTGGGACCTTCTAGAGGTGGTGGAGACATAAACTAAAAGAAGGAACAGAGCTGACATTGTCCTCAAATCCCTTGTTTTCTCCCCTTCCTCCATGTAAAAACATTTTATCTCAGCATTTAGACACCCAGAGTACAGACTCTAATCCCCAGACTCTTTTAGAGTTGAATATGAGTGACTTTGTGGCCAAATTACGGCTAATGGGATGAGTGCCATTTCCAGAACATGCCCCTCAAAGAAAGTGGCATCCCCTCTCCTGGCCCCTTTTCTCCATTTCCACAGGCTGGACTGTGGTGTGCGGTAAACCATCTTGGATGATAAGGTATCATCCATACAACACACCAGGGGTGGTTGAGCTAAAGACAGAGGCACCTAGAGCCCCCACACTCCATCAGGCCAAGACGGCCAACACTTGGACTAGTGTGTAAGGAAGAAATAACTTTTAGCTTATTTAAGCCATTATTTTAAACCATATCCTAAGTAATACCAGTTGTTTACTAGAGAGCCTCTAGTTCTCTCTAAAAGTTTCCTGTCTCTCCCACTAGAGATGTGGGGGTAAAAAATCAGGGTGGAATCTTCTCACTACCCTGTTCATAGACTGGGGGACTCAGGGATCTCATAACTATGCCCTGAAGGTTAGATAAGCAGCAATTTACAAACTGAATATATATTGTTCTGTACCCACTTCCTTAGCTGTGGTTAATTAAAAATTTAAACACATACGCAACTGAAAAAAATTTTTCCCAGTATTTCTTAAAAAAAAAAAAAAAAAAAAAACAGTTTCAACACTTACAGTGGTAAAAATTTCCAATCAGGCTTTGGAAAATCTCTGCAAAAGACATTCCCACATAGTCGAAACTGTGAAATCCATCATAGAGAACATGATATCTGAGTAAAAGACTCTAGTTTTACTACCAGCCCCACAAGTGACATCACAGGCAGCCTGCCTGAGCACTTTAATGCTCTGTACCTCTATTTCACATTTCAGAAAGAGCAGCTGTTCTAAAGAAATATTGTGAGTATTTGCATCCTAGATACCCGGAGTGAAAGAGGACATCACTGGGCACCTGGTCCAAGCATCCACCCAATGCCTGTTTCCCTGTCATCACTTCCTTGATAAGAAGACTGCCTTCCAAAATACTCAGTCTGTTTCCAGGTGGTAAGGATCTCATTATTATTCAGCTTAGTATGGTTGAATCATACCGCAGTAAGCATTTGCTAAAAACACCACTTTTAGGAATTCCCTGCAGTTCAGTGGTTAGGACTCAGTGTTTTCACTGCCAGAGCCTGGGTTCAGTCCCTGGTCGGGGAACTAGGATCCCACAAGCTGCGTGGCATAGCCAAAAATAAAAGCACCGTTTTTACTCTGTCACACTGCTTTTTTGTGACAATACATGAAAAAGAAAAATCAGCATGGCAAAGTGAAGGGAGGACAGACTCTCAAAGTCAGGCAAATCTGGCCTTGAACTCAGGTCTACCATTTATGTGACCTGGGGCAAGTCACTTAATGTCTTTAAGCTTCCGAGGTTATTGTAATGTGTATTTTAGGGACCACAAATGGTGAAATATACAGGGACACATAACTCCTGTACATAGGACTTAGTTAATAACTAACTTGGCTGTTGTTTTGCTATTACTACATTTATCATTGTCAGTCTTATAGTCACTCTAGGAACTGGCCCAGCTTTGCCACTCACCAACTATGTGACCTCGAATAAGGTTCTTAATTCTTCTGGGCCTCCATTTCCCCATCTATAAATGAGGAGTGATGGTAATACATCACAAGTTTGCTGTGAAGGTTAAACGTGTAAAACAATATAAAACACTTTGAACTGAGCTTTAGTAATTGTGTTATATAAATGTCAGCTTCTGTAACTATCAGTCAAACTAAAAATTATTAGGAAAGCTCTCAGCTATAAGGTAAAATGAAGATCATGAATGGGGATATTTTGGAACAGTGCCTAAAAGAAAACCTCTTTTATTTGCCCTTTATAGTAAATTTGCTTCTCTAAATATGCTTTTCATTTTGATAATGTTAAGTGTTCTCAACATGAAGCAGTAAGTAGTACAGGGAGCAGGAGACAATCTGGGGTTTAAAGTGGGCAGATGGAAGTCTAATATGTTTAAAGTTCTCAGAAATATTTTAAATAAAATCATAGAAAATGTGCATTTGAGAACCTTCTCTTATCTTACTCCCAATGCTGCTGCTGCTGCTGCTAGCTGAGCTGAAAAGCTCAGAAGAAAGCATGGTTGACAGAGCATGGGAATAGGAGCCTGGTTTCTTTAGGGCTTGGGCCAGGTCTTTCCACCAACCAGCTGGCTGACTTACACTGTATCACTTAACATCTCTGAGCCTCAATTTCCTTATGCAAAGTGAGAGGCTTAATTAAAAGATCTCTAAAATGCCTGGGATTTCTCATTTTAAGATTCCATGTGAACCTGCTCAGATACACATTTGCAGGCAAACAGTCCTGCCTAGTTTTACGGATAACTTTCCAAGGTGACTTATTCCATATCCTATTAAGTAATCTCAAGGTATTAGAGTGCTGTTTGTTTGTTTGTTTGTGCTGCTGCTGCTGCTAAGTTGCTAGAGTCTGTGTGACCCTGTAGGCGGCAGCCCACCAGGCTCCTCCATCCCTGGGATTCTCCAGGCAAGAGTACTGGAGTGGGTTGCCATTTCCTTCTCCAATGCATGAAAGTGAAAAGTGAAAGTGAAGTCGCTCTGTCGTGTCCGACTCTTAGCGACCCCATGGACTGCATGCAGCCTACCAGGCTTCTCCGTCCATGGGATTTTCCAGGCAAGAATACTGGAGTGGGGTGCCATTGCCTTCTCCTTGTTTGTTTGTAGAGACCTATAAATGCAATGGTACTGTATCAGTCATAGTAGGTTAGGTTATGCTATGATAACAAATAATTCCAAATATCTCAGTGGCTTTCAATAACTCCGTTTTGTTTTTACTAACACTATATGTCAGCTGTTGCCCTGCTCCACATCTTCATTTCAGGACCTAGGCTGAAGAAGCAGCCTCTATCTGGCAGTTGCTGTTCTTCTGGAGAAGGTGGCTCTTAAAACTACGGCATGGAAATTATACACATCACTTCTACCTATATTTTATTGGCTAAAGCAAATCACATGGTTTCTCCTGACTTCAGCAAAGAGGGTATGACTAATTCATCCACCTGTGGGGAAAAAAAAAACACAGTTGGCAGAGAAAATAGAGTATTTGGTGAACACCAGTACAATCTATGACAGAGGTCAATGGAGAATTTATCTCCTGAATTGGAAAATTACCTGTCCCTAAAAGGAAGGAAAAAGAACTGTGTTGAAGGCAAACATCCATACAGGAGTATTTGGAACCCAAGAACATAAAGGTAAGGACACTCACTTCTAGGAAAACTACTAGTGGAGGAAGCAGTTGTCTATTTTGCTACTTTGTGAGAAAAATAAATACCAAACAAATAAAGGGGCTGGGGGAAATAAGGAATAGGGTGCCGATGGGGATGCGGAGAGAGAAGAGGAGCTGGGGAAACCCAGTCTTGGAGAGACGACACCATTTTCTGCAGCTCCAGGCGGCTCCAGCTAAGGACTGCGTGCAAGCAGAGTGTGAGTGCTAAGGGTGCCAGCAAGTACATAAAAGGCAGAGCAAGAAGGATCAACATGTTTTGCTGCCATTTCCAGGAAAGGGATGGTGTCCCCAGCAGCCTCCCACAGTAGATGACCAGAAAAAAAAGCAAACACAAATAACACTCATTGAAACTCTGAGTCGTGACTACTGTGTTTCATAGCACATCCTCCTTCAAATCCTGGCTGCGAACCAGCCCAGCCACTTGAAGCAGCGCTGGCAGCGTGCTCTCTCTCTTGGCACTGGGTACGCATGGCAGCTGGATGGCTTGTAGTCAGTGCAGTTTTGCAGCTGGTGGTGGTAGCAATTGGCAAAAACTAGCTGTCCAGATGGGCATTAAATTTTCCTTAATGTTTATAATATGTCAAAAGAGAATAATCCTATGTCAAAGTGGCTTACAAGAACTTTGTCTCAGGAGCTTACAGAAATTCCTTTATGACAAGATGGAGGTTGCTTTATTTCGGCTACATATGTGAGTCCTCTTCCCTTATATTAGGTCCAGGTACTCCTCCACAATGGAATCTCCTTTAGCTAAGAAGGGCTTTGGTCGTGGGGAGGGGGCTCTCCAACAGATTCTCTTTCTCAGGTTTTCCACAATTCATTGATCATTAGCCAACATGTAGCAGTACAGTCACAGGATTTGAACTGAGGGTCCAAAAGGAAAATAATGTTTGATTCTGGAATTGTTATGTTCCTCAGAGGGACCAGTAGCGTTCAGGTAATGTTATAAAATTAGGAGTAAAATAATAACTGTGTTGTATAGAAAAAAATAGCACTGGGAAAAATATTTTCAGATACATAAAACAGGCAAGGAATGAATATCTGAAACATGTATTTTAAAATCACTATAAATCAATGAGAAAAACAAAGCAACAGCAATCGGTTTTTAAAATATGCTTATGGTATAGCATGCATCTCATAGAAGAGGAGATTACGATGACTTGTACATTATGAAATGATGATCGGCCTCGTTAGTTTTGTGATCAGGGAAGAAAAGCAAGATACCATTCTCACCAAACGCATTGAGAACAAACTAAAGACTGTTCCAATCAGAGGTGGCAAGCTTGTGAGTCAAGGTAGCCCCCGTACCACATACACTGCTGGGGGAACAGCCAAGTATACAAAGCAGTGTGACCGCTTTGGAGGATAACCTCTCAGTAGCCATAAAAGGTCAATGCAAAAGGCCTATCACTCAGAAAATCCTTCTTCACCTCGACCTCCTTCTCCCACCCTCATGCAAGAACGTTCACAAGTACGCACAGGAAGGTTATGCATTGATATTCATGACAGCAGTACAGCTCAAAGGCTGGTCCTTGAACCGCCAGCCTCAGAGTTCTGAGAATGTTTACCTTAGCATGTCTAATGCTTGTTAAAAATGGGACCGGTATTCCATCCCACAACTTCTGAATTACAGTATGTGGGGGTGAGGCCAGGAATCTGTTTTAACAAGCCCCTCTGGTGATTCTGACATTTATGAAACTTTGAGCAGTACTGTGTCATAACATCATTTGTAATGGAGGAAAAACGGAAACAATTTAAGCTCTCATCATATGCTAGGGCTTATTTATACTTTAGAAAATCAGCTAGCAGTTTAAAAGAATGAGGTTGATACATGCTGATCTAGAAAAATATCCAAGATAGACAATATTGTAGAATCAGGTGCAATGTATAGTAGTATTTATGTTTTTTAAAAGCTATAGAACAATATCATGTATTTCTACATACACATTTCTACATATATATGTATATATGTACATTGTATGTATACATGTAAACATTCAGCAAAATGTCATATCAATTGATAATAGTGGTTATTCTGGAAAGGGTTTGGGATTGGAACAGCAGTCAAGAAAGACTATAGTTTTGGGGGAACTACATTCAATATATTATCATAACCTACAGTGGAAAAGAATCTAAAAAAGAATATGTACAAACACACACACAAATATATATGTATAACTGAATTACTTTGCTGTATCTGAAACTAACACAGGATTGCTGCTGATGCTGCTGCTAAGTCACTTCAGTCGTGTCCGACTCTGTGTGATCCCATAGACGGCAGCCCATTAGGCTCCTCTGTCCCTGGGACTCTCCAGGCAAGAACACTGGAGTGGGTTGCCATTTCCTTCTCCAATGCATGAAAGTGAAAAGTGAAAGTGAAGTCGCTCAGTCGCAGCCTACTCTTAGCGATCCCATGGACTGCAGCCTACCAGGCTCCTCCGTCCATGGGATTTTCCAGGCAAGAGTCCTGGAGTGGGGTGCCATTGCCTTCTCTGTAAATCAACTATATTTCAATGAAAACTTTTTAGAAAGACTAACCTTTTGTCATTTGATTTTTTTGTAAGGGCTTAGATGTGAACTATTTGTAAAACTATCTTTCTAGCTGGAGATCTGGGTCCTAGGCCCAACCTGGGCACCATCTAATTTCATCATCTTGTGCACATGTCAGCTTCCTCAGGCTTCAGCTTCCTAAACTGCCAAACCAGGAATCAGACCAGTCAAGTCCAGAGTCATTTTATCCAGCTTTATCTTGCTACAATTTTTGTCAGAGTTGTCTGAATATGAAAATTAGGTTGCATAATATATTTGACCAAAGAAATAAAGGGAAGCATGCATATCTATGTCCCTTGAGGAATGAGTTAATAATTGCTTCCACATGTCATCTTAAGACTAATGACTTACATGAGACTTCTTGTGTTTAACTGTCACTTTTGGCTATATGAAGCTTTTTATTTTTAAAATTAAAGTCTAGAGACTTGATAAAACAAATTGCTCCTTTAATTTTTCTAAGGGCTGGGTATAAGTGAATCTTTAGGACCCTGATTTTAATAGCATAAGCGTATGAAAATAAATAATGACTAAAATAAATAATACATCCTAGCAGAAGGTATAAGCTCAGGCAATAATAATGCATGTGATGATCATATAATTACTTTGGACACAAAGATGGTGTTAGATTGAAAATCTGCAATGATGGTGCCATGTTTCCATTAAACAAAAAATCTAGAGACTTCTTTTCTATTTCTTCAATTTTTCATTTGTTGTTGTGGTTCAGTCGTTCAGTGGTGTACATCTCTTTGAGACTCCATGGACTGCAGCATGACAGGCTTCCCTGCCCCTCACCATCTCCCAGAATTTGCTCAAACTCATGTCCACTGAATCAGTGATTTCATCCAACCATCTCATCCTATGTTGTCCTTCTCCTGCCTTCAATCTTTCCCAGCATCAGGGTCTTTTACAAGGAGTCAGTTCTTCCCATCAGGTGGCCAAAGTACTGGAGCTTCAGCTTCAGCATCAGTCCTTCCAGTGAATATTCAGGATTGATTTCTTTAGGACTGACTGGTTTGATCTCCTTGCAGTCTCCAAGGGACTCTCAAGAGTCTTCTCTAACACCACAGTTCAAAAGCATCAATTCTTTGGTGCTCAGCCTTCTTTATGGTCCAACTCATACATCCATACATGACTACTGGAAAAACCATAGCTTTGACTATACAGACTTTTGTTGGCAAAGTAATGTCTATGCCTTTTAATATGCTGTCTAGGTTTGTCATAGCTTTACTTCCAAGGAGTATGTTTCTTTTAATTTCATGGCTACAGTCACCATCTGCAGTGATTTTAGAGCCCAAGAAAATAAAGTTTCTCACTGTTTCTCATTGTTTCCCCATCTGTTTGCCATGAAGTGATGGGACTGGATACCATGATCTTAGTTTTTTGAATGTTGAGTTTTAAGCCAGCTTTCACTTTCATCAAGATGCTCTTTAGTTCCTCTTTACTTTCTGCCATAAGCGTAATATCATCTGCATAACTGAGGTTATTGATATTCTCCCAGTAATCTTGATTCCAGCTTGTGCTTCATCCAGCCCCGCATTTCACATGATGTACTCTGCATATAAGTTAAATAAGCAGGGTGACAATACACAGCCTTGATGTACTCCTTTATTAATTTGGAGCCAGTCTGTTGTTCTATGTCGGTTCTAACCATTGCTTCTTGACATGCATACAAGTTTCTCAGGAGGCAGGTAAAGTGATCTGGTATTCCCATCTCTTGAAGAATTTTCCACAGTTGGTGTGATCCACACAGTCAAAGACCTTAACATAGTCAATGAAGCAGATGTTTTTCTAGAATTCTCTTGCTTTTTCTATGATCCGATGGATGTTGGCAATTTGATCTCTGGTTCCTCTGCCCTTTCTAAATCCATTTGGAACATCTGGAAGTTCTCAATTCACATACTGTTGAAGACTGGATTGGAAAATTTTGAGCATTACTTTGCTAGTGTGTGAGATGAGTGCAATTGTTCGGTAGTTTGAACATTCTGTAGTTCAAAGTACTATGTAGTGCGGTAGTTTGGCATTGTACTTCTTTGGGATTGGAATGAAAACTGACCATTTCCAGTCTTGTGGCCACTGCTGAGTTTTCCAAATTTGCTGGCATATTGAGTGCAGCACTTTCATAGCATCATCTTTTAGGATTTGAAGTAACTCAGCTGGAATGCCATCACCTCCACTAGCTTTGTTCGTAGTGATGCTTCCTAAGGCCCACTTCACTTCATACTCCAGGATGTCTGACTCTAGTCAGTGATCACAACATCATGGGGATCTGGGTCATGAAGATCTTTTTTGTATAGTTCTTCTGTGTATTCTTGCCACCTCTTCTTAATATCTTATGCTTCTGTTAGGTCCATACCATTTCTGTCCTTTATTGTGCCCATTTTTGCATGAAATGTTCCCTTGGTATCTCTAACTTTCTTGAAGAGATCTCTAGTCTTTCCCATTCTATTATTTTCCTCTATTTCTTTGCACTGATCACTTTCTTTCTTTCTTATCTCTCCTTTCTTTTCTTTGGAATTCTGCATTCAAATGGGTATATCTTTCCTTTTCTCCTTTGCCTTTCACTTCTCTTCTTTTCTCAGCTATTTGTAAGGCCTCCTCAGACAACCATTTTGCCTTTTTGCATTGGATGGTTTTGAGCACTGCGTCTTGTACAATGTTACGAACCTCTGTCCATAGTTCTTCAGGCACTCTGTCTCTCAGATCTAATCCCTTGAATCTATTTATCACTTCCACTGTGACAAATCATAAGAGATTTGACTTAGTTCATACCTGAATGCCTTAGTGGTTTTCCCTATTTTCTTCAATTAATGTCTGAATTTTGCAATAAGGAGTTCATGATCTGAGCCACAGTCAGCTCCTTGTCTTGTTTTTGCTGACTGTATAGAGCTTCTCCATCTTCAGCTGCAAAGAATATAATCAACTTGATTTTGATACTGACCATCTGGTGATGTCCACGTGTAGAGTCTTCTCTTGTGTTGTTGGAAGAGGGTATTTGCCATGATGAGTGCGTTCTCTTGGCAAAACTCTGTTAGTCTTTGCCCTGCTTCATTTTGTATTCTAAGGCTGAACTTGCCTGTTACACTAGGTATCTCTTGATTTTCTACTTTTGCATTCCAGTCCCCTATGATGAAAAGGATATCTTTTTTTGTTGTTAGTTCTATTAGATCTTGTAGGTCTTCACAGAACCGTTCAACTTTACTTTCTTCAGCACTAGTGGTTGGGGCATAGACTTGGATTACCATGATACTGAATGGTTTGCTTTGGAAACAAAGAGAGACCATTCTATCATTTTTGAAATCGCACTGAAATACTGCGTTTTGGACTCTTTTGTTGACTATGAGGGCTACTCCATTTCTTCTATTTCTACTCCATTACTACTACTGTGGGATTCTTGCCCACAGTAGTAGATATAATGGTGATCTGAATTAAATTCACCCATTCCAGTCCATTTTAGTTCACTGATTCCTAAAATGTCAATGTTCACTCTTTCCATCTCCTGTTTGACCACTTTTAATTTACCTTGATTCATGGACCTAAATTTTTTATATATAATCTTATACAATTAAGAAAGAGAAGTAGCTTGTATCATGTATGAATCTAGATTTTCACTAAGATATAGGGAAATCTGAATAAACCAGAATTCCCATGGGGACAGATAAAAGAATCTTGGTTAAATAAAAATTAAAAGAAAATAAAAAATAAAAGAAAACCAAATTTATACTAAAAAGCAAAAAAAAAGGCAAAATTAATTACAAAGTTCAATCAATTCTGCCCCCTCTCCTAAGAGAAAGTCCTGCTTTCTTTCTTTCTTTCTTTTTTTTTTTTTTCTGATCAAATACAGTATTTAAACATAGAAGTGAACCAGAAAGAAAGTTAGAGACCATTAACAACCCCATTATTTTATAACCAATTAATGCTAAATTTGAGACTAGAATCCAGCCTTTCTGTCTTTTAGTCCAAGGCTTCTTTCTGAGTGTTAATAGAAGAAACACAAATTACTTTAGCACCTTGTATACCAGCAGATGAGCCAGCCCAATTTTATAAAGAAATTATTTTTGAAAATAGAGTTAAATGCCTTTCATCATATATCATTAAAGTGACTTTAAAGAAGATTTATGGGGGAAGCCTTTCTAAAATGTAAATAAAGTACACCTTTTATTGCTGTTGTTCAGTTGCTAAGTTGAGTTCAACTCTTTGCAATCCCATGGCCTGCAGCACACCAGGCCTCCCTGTCCTCCACTATCTCCTGGAGTCTGCTCAAGTTCATGTCCATTGAGTTGGTGACACTATCCAACCATCTTATCCTCGGGCGCCCTCTTCTTCTGCTTTCAATCTTTCCCAGCATCAGGGTCTTTTCTAATGAGTCAGCTCTTTGCATCAGGTGGCCAAAGTATTGGAGCTTCAGCTTCAGCATCAATCCTTCCAATGAATATTCAGGGTTCATTTCCTTTAGAATTGACTGGTTTAATCCCCTTGCTGTCCAAGGGAGCTCTCAAGAGTCTTCTCCAGCACCACAATGCGAAAGCATCAATTCTTCAGTGCTCAGTCTTTTTTTTTAAATAGTCCAACTTGCACGTCATACCTTTTATTAGAATTTAGCAATTCTGGATATGCAGTCGTTTCTACTATTTTTTTTTTAAAGAAAGAAATGATAAAAATGGTTTGGTTATTTTCCGTGTGCCATCCCAAATCCATTCTCCAGCTTTCCCTGCCCTGCTCTGGCCCTTGGAAGCTAACCTCCACATTGGTATCCTTGCCTCCAGCCTTCTGCTGAGTTCATACAGTGGGAAATAAGGCAGAAATTAGAATTTGGAGGAGACAGTGGGGTTGGGGCATATCCTTCTGCACCCCAGTCTCCATTCCTACCCTGCCTCCTCACTGTCTTGTCAGCACTGCTGAGCTGACAAACCCCCCTCCCATGGCTTTGAGCTATCTCCAGTTACAGTGGTCCCTAAGTCCCTTGCCACCTTTCATTGGAGTCCTTGACCCAGCCCTAAATCTCTGAAATTAGACCCTTCACAAAACCCTTTTTGGTTAATCCCATAAGTATACCATCAATTTCTTGCAAGGACTCTTAACTGCTTATGCTCAAAGCCATCAAAAGCCTGTAGGTATCTGTGAATACTGGTATAAAGCCAGTAACTGGTAAATGAAGTCCCAAGCCATCCCAGAACAAATCCCAGCCAGGGCCAGATCACATCCTGCACGACTGAAGTCTGCACAACTGAATGCTCTGCCCCACTGTTGGGAGAAGCCACCTGCCATAAACCTGAGCATCATGTGAGTTCTCGCTAGGTGTGCTGAGAGTGCAAGGCCCTGACCTCTCTTTACCCGGGTAGTTGGATGAGATGATATCTCTCTCCAGGACAAAAAGCAGTCTTGGTTACCTCTATAGTAGTAACTTGGTAGTAACTTGGTTACTACCACTGCTATAAATAAAGCAGGTTGGACACAAACTCACTTAACATGGAGCATCCTCCTGGCCCATTGATGTTGCCCTTGTGGATCTCCAGGAACAAAGGGAACAGACACAAACACAGTGTTTCTGCTGCTGGCTGTGCTGAGACTGGTCCAGAACTCTCAATGTCTTCTTCATCCATGACACAGGAACAGGCTAACTTATTTGCTTGTGTATGTGGGGTGAAATCTCAGATTCCGACACCTTCATTTTTTTACTCTAGCCACCCTGGCCTCTTCCTACATCAGGCACACAGCTGACTTCTGTTTTTTGGATCTTGCACTTTCTCTTCCCTTCATGTGGAATGCTTGGTCCCAAGGTCTTCATGTAGCTGATTCCAGCTGTTCTCAAGCCTCAGATCACCATGTGTCACCTCCTCAGAGAGGCCTTCCATCACCATCCCAATCAGGAGTCACTCTCTTCCATCTCATATTTTATTTTCATCTTATAATTTTTTTTTACTATTTCACATTATCTCTCAGTTGTTTTGTTCTAATGCTTCTTTCCCCCCACTAAAATGTAAGCTCAAGGATGAGTCTTTGGGGTCTTATTCTCTATCTCCCTATAACTCAGAATAGCTCCTGGTCCAGTGAAGTAGCACAAATGGATATTTGATGAATAAATGAATAACCAAATGAATGAATGAGCTTTTTCAACTCTACCTTCTAGTTTGTGATATTATATCCTCTTTGAATTTCAGGTGTCTCATCTGTACAATAAAAGTAAAGAAATAATCTGTCTGGTGAAAGTGAAAGTCGCTCAGTCGTGTCAGACTCTTTGCGACCCCATGGACTATATATAGTCTATGGAAATGTCCAGGCCAGAATACTGGAGTACGTAGCCTTTCCCTTCTCCAGGAGATCTTCCCAACCCAGGGATCAAACCCAGGTCTTCTGCATTACAAGTGAATTCTTTACCAGCTGAGCCACCAGAGAAGCCCATGGGTAGGCTATCTCTTCTCCAGCGGATCTTCCCAATCCAGGAATCTAACTGGGGTCTCCTGCCTTGTAGGCAGATTCTTTACCAACTGAGCTATCAGGGAAGCATATTATATTATATTTTTATGATATATTTTTATATTGTTTTAATAATATATATATTAATATATTGTATAACTGTATTGAATATAATTATAAATTTGATGTTATATGTAACAACAAAAGATACTATTCTGAAACTGTAAAGTATAATATCATTCCTGTAAAATGCAAGGTTAAGTTTTGAAAGTACACATGTGGAGTCAGTCTTAATATTTTCTGCTTTGTAATAATAATATCATTTAGAGAGGTCACGTATAGTCACTGGATGCATGTCTGATTCATGTCTACTCAAAAAGGGGGTATTAGGAACATTAAAGAGTGAGAGGCATTTCTCAACACGTCTATTCCTAAGTAATAACACATCAGCAACTTCTAACTAAACAGCACTGCTAAGGGCCTATCCAGTTCTACGTCACCACAATTATGTAGACCTCATGCAGAGATGACAACACTCAAGTGACTTCCAGGGCTTCACCCTCACTAATTAGGTGGATTCCACCATCCCTACAGGAAAACCAGGCTCACTGCTGGGTGCTCCAGCTGGGGTTGGAAAGTTCACACTCTCCTCTCCTCCAGCATGACTTGCAGTTTGTACTGAATTTTGCAGAGCCTATTGGGATGTTGGTGATTTGCATCCTTATGTTACAAAATAAGACTGATACAATATTACAAGGTGAGAGAGGACTGGGAGGATCCCTGCTCTAAATATTTTTATGTAGTGCCCACCAACCGAAGATTCAGATTTTTATAAAAGAAATAATGGTGCCTTCCTTGGCCTCCTTCCAGCTCTTTCCTCATCTTTCCCCAACCCCCAACTCGTCCACTTCTACTCCATACTTATTTTTGGTGACCTTACTCAAGGATGGGGCAACCTGTAGATTTGAACAGAGACCATTCCATAGGAAAGAACCTCATGCAATGCTGAGAAGTAATTAGAAAAATCCCAAAATTCCTGACTTTATTTTCTTGGGCTCAAAAAGCACTGTGGACAGTGACTGCAGCCACTAAATTAAAAGACACTTGCTCCTTTGGAAGAAAAGCTGTGACAAACCTAGGCAGCATATTAAAAAGCAGAGACATTACGTTTCCCAAAGTCCTGTATAGTCAAAGCTATTGCTTTTCCAGTAGTCAAGTATGGATGTGTGAGCTGGACCATAAAGAAGGCTGAGCACTGAAGAACTGATGCTTTTGAATTCTTGTGGTATTAGAGAAGACTCTTGTGAGTCCCTTGGACTCCAAGGAGATCAAACCAGTCAATCCTAAAGGAAATCAGTCCTGAATATCCATTGGAAGGACTGATACTGAAGCTGAAACTCCAGTACTCTGGCCACCTGATGCAAAGAGCTGACTCCTTGTAAAAGACCCTGATGCTGGGAAAGATAGAAGGCAGGAGAAGACAGGGATGACAGAGGATGAGATGGTTGGATGGCATCACTGACTCAATCAACATGAATTTTAGCAAGCTCTGGGAGATGGTGAAGGACAGGGAAGCCTGGAGTGATGCAGTCCATGGGGTTGCAAAGAGTTGGACATGACTGAGCGACTGAACAACAACAACAAAACTTCTGATACCAGTGACTTCATGAAAACAAGGTTTTATTCCAGACTAGAGGAAACGCCTCAAAAATTTGAAATAAATTATGTTTAAGAGAATTTTATCATGTGAAATAACAAATTTGGAGTATATATTTTATATATATATACATATATAAGGCAATGGCACCCCACCCCAGTACTCTTGCCTGGAAAATCCCATGGACGGAGGAGCCTGGTAGGCTGCAGTCCATGAGATCGCTAAGAGTCGGACACGACTAAGCGACTTCACTTTCACTTTTCACTTTCATGCATTGGAGAAGGAAATGGCAACCCACTCCAGTATTCTTGCCTGAGAATCCCAGGGACAGGGGAGCCTGGTGGGCTGCCGTCTATGGGGTCGCACAGAGTCGGACACGACTGAAGCGACTTAGCAGCAGCATACATATATGTATATATATAAACAGAGCACACACTACATGCCAGCTAATGTCCAGTAGGATCAGCACTGCAAAAACACTACTAAATTACTAAAACATTACTTTGTTTAATCCTCACAAAAACCATTTGAGGCAAGCACTCTTTTTATTCTTATTCTATGGATGAAAAAGTTGAGGCAGGGATAAGTTACGTGAACTCCCCTCATACTGTGTGTACGTGTGCAAGCCAAGTTGCTCAGTCATGTCTGTCTCTGTGTGACTCTATGGGCAGTAGTTCACCAGGCTCCTCTGTCCATGGCATTCTCCAGGCAAGAATACTGGAGTAGGTTGCCATAACCTCCTCCAGAGGATCTTCCTGACCCAGTACTCGAGCCCCACGTCTCTTCTGCCTCTTGCACTGGCAGGCAGGTTCTTTACCACTAGCCACACCTGAGAAGGCCTCTTGTACTATGCTAATTCTCATGATTCTATTCTCTCCAGGACCTAATTTCCAGTATGTTCTAGTGTGTCTAATATTCATATGATAGATTGATTGTTTGGCCAGAATTTCTATCGGATAAGCCATCTTATTCAGGAGAGGATTTCTATTCCCTTTTGGAATTCAGAGGTATTGAAATCTACTTCTCTCCAGGGCTCAGAGAGGACAGCCTGCCATTTATTTTACTTAGTAAGGAGAACTTACTATGGATGCCTTAAAGGAAGTGTCTTCAGGAGACCCAGGCATAAGAACCCTAGAGTCCAGATGTGCCTTCTGTTGTAAGAGCTCTGCCCAGGACACACAGTCCTGGTGATGCTCTCTCGTGTTATCTAAGTATCCTGTGTCATCTCAGACCATCTAAGTGGGTGGTCTGAGGCTCAACAATATGCTTCCATGTCTGTCATAGTTAAAAAGCTCACACCTAGAACCTGAATATATCTAGGTCTTATTTTTCCCATCTCAACACCCAGATCAGCAAGATTCAGTCCCACAATATTCAATAGTAAAAAGTAGTAAATAATAACATGAGTGATAAACAGGCAGAGCACAGAGGATTTTTATAAGTGTTAAGCAACTCTGAATAATATGTATAATACCATAAGGGTAGATACATGACCTCACATACTGTCCAAACCCATATGATATATAGCAACAACAGTAATCCTAATGTAAAGTACGGACTCTGGGTGATAATGTTGCATGCATGTGGGTGAACTGTCACAAATGTACCATTCTGGTGGGGGATGCTTCAAGTTAAGGAGGCTATGGGTGTGCTGGGGCAGAAGGTATATGGAAACTCCGTGCTTTCCACTCAATTCTGCTGTGAAACTAAAACTTCTCTTAAAAAATAAAATTTATAATAACATGAATTTTACTTCAGTCTCTTGAAAAGGAGACAAAAAGGAAATCCCATCCTGGAACCACGCCCACATCGCACCTCTTTTCTATGTTCCCTGAGACTTCAGTCGCTGCGGTTATGGTTATCCTGCCTTGCTCTTGGTTCTTTCTCATTCTCAATTCCTCCCCATTTGCTTTTCTTCCTGCTTACAGTTTCACACACATAAGCATGCATGCACCACATTCCCCACCCCACACACAACAGCCATAGTAGATCTTTTCTCATATGAGTGAAGTTCACTTCCTGCTTTGCCATTCTCCTCCTGCCCTTACTCTCATCACTCGACAAGATGCAGACTACCCTACCAGGGCCTACACGGAACCCTCTATACATTGTCCAGTAGCTGAAAATACTGTTAATGCAGTAAGGTAGTACTATAAATGCAAATTTTAAATTGCAAGAAGTGCAAAATTATGCAATTTTTAAACAACACAGTTTAAACAACATTAAGAGCTTTATGCACATATTTTGAAATGTATTATTTCCCATAAATAAAGCTTTGTACAGATGACCTAACTTAGAGCTGACAAGCTGCATAAATTGTAAACAGACTTTAGTCATTGCCATGGCCTTACCACATTACCCTATGAACAGAAACCCCTGCCAAAGTTCATTTGTTATGAACTACGGCCCTGAACTCAGGCAGATAAGAACTCCATGAGGGTGTCAGGGTGTATCTTTTGATTGAATGAGAATCATTCTTGTCGTACGTTAAGAATTTTGTCACTGCTATATGATTTAGGTAAATAATTAGATAACCACAACATACTAAATTGAGGCTTAATATGGAATTCAATATTTCATTTTCTACTTACAGTGCTAAGCATTTTCTAAAGAAATATAATGTATTCATGTATAAAACAGTGCTTTTTCAGCATATGCAGCCCTGAACTTAAGCGTCCACTTGATGGTTAATGATACATCTGCTAAGTGTGCAGATTGTAAAGAAAGTAGTTTCTATTGTTCAATAATCTGCCCTATTTAATTGCTCTATTATTGAATAAAAATCCCTAAAGAATTTTCACTTCCAGCAATGGTTTCTGACTTTCTTTTGGTGTCTAGACAATAATGATTTACTGAAATGTGTGGGGAAAAACATAAGAAAACTTCTTAAAATATTAATATTTAATATTCGTAGTTATTGGAGTGGGGGGAGGAGAGAAGAGACAAAGCAATATTACAGGTTGCTACTACATTTCCAGATCAGAATAGATTTGGTATAAATATTGATAAATTTTAATGATCCCCAAATCTCAATGTAAAATAGAAGAGATGAGTGGTGTAAGAGCTTGCCCCTCCAAAAGGAGAAGGTCAGAATGGCTGGGCACGGTGAGCATTCTCACAGAGGCCAGGAAACGCCCAGAAGTGTTCTCCTGGCTCTTTCACACTCCTCCCCCAGACTGCTGCAGCAGTCCATGGTGGTACTGCACTCAAGGAACACTGCTCAGCGGCCACACGTATGCAATTTCCTTCCTGACTTCCAAAACTTTCAGTGTTGAGTTCTCCACCATTGCTTTTGCTTTCCACTTGTATATCCATGAGCGCTCATGGTCTGCCACTCTGCCAATGTCTTCTATTTGCTTTTCTAGATCCACTTTTCACCCTTTCCCACCTCTGCCCCAGGAGGTTGACCTTCATCAATATTCCAGCTGAATTTAGCCAGGAACAGGCTCCAGGATTCTGAAGGCAGGAGGAGAAAGGGATTCGGGTATCTCCCCCTGCTCCCAACAGCTCCTGCTGGCAGAGTTGCAATGCGCCGGCTGTCATCAGCCCCTCTTCTGAAGGTTTCCCTTCTCAGACATGCAAGTCCTGTTATGATGACCACTCCAATCTCTTGCTTCTTCAGACATAGGGTGGTAATGGCTCCTCTCTTTTGCTAGCCCAGGGCATTGCATCATCTCCAATCATTTACCTGAGCCTCGGCCACACCTGTGTAAATGTCCCCTTTATTAAACTCTTCTCAATTACCCAGTTTGATTGAGTCATGTATTTCCTGCCAGGAACATGACTCACCCTCAAACCAGGAATGGCCTATTTTTAGCCCTTCTCCACCTCCCCAATCCTACCCATCCTATAAGGCTCAGCTCCCATTTTGGTTCAAATCTCACCTCTTTACTTATGCACTCTACATCAATATCGCCTATCTGAAGTGCTCTAGACTTATCAACCACAGCACACAGGTGTCGCCTGTTTCAGTCTCTTTATCATCCTCAGCATCACCAGCACAGCTGTAATATTCTTGGCTTACATCCTAACAACTCAGTACTGTGTTGGCTGAGTATTAGGCTCTCAGTAAATCTTTCTTGGGCTGTAGAGGTCGCTCCTTCCTTTGAAGGGGAGCATGTTCATCTGAAATCTTCAGAACATGTCACAGGATCATAGCTACAGTAGAAAGGAACTAGGGAGACACTTTGGCCCAGTTTCCCCATTGTGGTGATGAGAAAACTGAGGCTGCGAAAGGTGACCTAACAGTCCAACATTTCACAGTCAGGAGGTGGCAAAGCCAGAGGGGGCCCAAAGCAAGAATTTTTTCATTATTCTTTGCCACTCTGATACTGGTTTTAGTGTCTCTGTGTCTTATTACCAAAAATCGCACCTCTTCATACCTGAATACTTAGTTATTCCTTCCCTTTCAAAGACATTCAAAGACAGCATGCATTTGTTCCTCATAGTTAAACACCATTTCTTGAGTCCCCAGAGCTGTTACCTATTTGTGCATTATCCCCTGCCCTGACCACTTTAAAAATTCACCACCCCAAAGCTGGATTCTACTCTTGCCCGCATATCTGGGAAGGGGAGAATAGAGCCCTTTTGCTCTTGACTTTAATATTCTCAGATACACTCAGGACAACACAAAGAGATTCTGGCCATTGTCTGCAGCTTCACTCACAGCTACATGCTGAATAGGAAAGGGATCAACTACCCACATTTAAAATGTTCATAATTACAGACTCTGTCCTCTAAGGAGCACCTGGCTGCCTGTGGACATGCGCATGCACGCACACACACACACACACACACACACACACACAGCACTGCATGCGGTTGGAAGCTCTTACTCTGTCCTGGAATCCAGGCCCTTTAAAGGTGCAACACTGGAGTTCCGAGCATTCAGATCAAATGCCAAGCTCCCGGTGCTTCCTTTCAGTGCTCTGACTGCTGCCTTGGGGACTCCTGGACATGCAGGGGTGAATTTATTCTCTGGGCTTCCCTGATGGCTTAGATGGTAAAGAATACTCCTGCAATGCAGGAGACAGGGATTTATCCCTGGGTTGGGAAGATCCCCTGGAGAAGGAAATGGCAACCCACTCCAGTATTCTTGCCTGGAGAATCCCATGGACAGAGGAGCCTGACGGGCTATAGTACATGGAGTCAGAGAGTTGGACATGACTGAGAGACTAACTGATGGAGAATGGTAAGCATGTGCCTCAATCACTGAAGTTTAGCAGGATTCGAATCTCAAGATGGGTGCTTCATGACACTACTCTGCTTAGTCACACCAGTCAGCTTCAGCATAGCAGAAGCGATGAAGATGGCAGGCTGTGGCCCATGTCATGACCTGGAACACTGTAGCGCGGATCTCCATGGATATGCCACCCCTCCCGTGTCAGACACATCATTTAGTGCTACGCTTTTATTACATTAAAGGAGGCTCCACATAAAAATGTCAGCAGCTTCCGTTGACTCATGGAATTGAGAACCATGCATTAGCTGCCGATTTAAATTAATTTTGCTTCTTGAACCATGAAAAATAGTTCTTTGAACAAGAATTCATGATAAATACACATGTGTAAAAGGCCTTTAATCATAATTATTTTAAATACATAAAACACGATTTAAGCCTCTCAGCCTCATTAATTTCTTATGGTATAAAAGAACAGAAACAACCAGTAAATGAAAAAACTGTAAGTCATAATTTAAGTGTGTTATGCATGGTCATTTAGCTCATTAAATGAAAAGATTCTTTGTAAACTCTGGGCCATGGAACATTTCTGTATTACCCAGTGATGGAAGCAACGATTTTCCTTTTGGTAAAGAACTAATTTTTTTTTTTTTTTTTATCATTTAGATCTTAAAAGAATGTCACCAACAGTTAAAACAGCCAGAATTAGGATAATGAAATCATCTTGTAACACCTTGGATGCCCTCTGTTAGAGCACTTATCTCTTGTCTTACCTGCAGAGTACTAAAGACCAAGGGTCATGGTCTCATGGTATGGCACGTAGTTAGTAAATATCAACTGTTCTGACTCTCTGCTAGGCAGTGTGCTCTATATTTACACAAGGGGACCCAAATCCTCCCCCACAACCCCATGGTCTGAAAAACGGTACGGTCTGTCTTCCATTCTCTGCAGCACACCTGTCTTCCCAAAGATCTCCAATACATCTGCCACTTCTGGTCATCCAATCTGACTGGCTCAGTGGTAAAGGAACCATCTGCCAATGCAGGAAACACAGGTTCAATCCCTGGATTGGGAAGATCTCCTGGAGAAGAAAATGGCAACCCACTCCAGTATTCCTGCTTGGGAAATCCCATGAAATAAGAAGCTGGTGGGCTACAGTCCTTAGGGTCACAAACAGTCAGACACAGCTGAGCGACTAAACAACAACATCAGTATGGTGAGCTAATATGATGTTCTTCAGGACATCCAGATGACCCAGGTCCCTTTAGACTATAGTAAGTCCCCTACATACAAATGAGTTCTGTTCTGAGAGTCCATTCATAAGTCCAATTTGTTCACAAGTCCGAAAAGTTAGCCTAGCTACCCAACTAACACAATTGGCTATATAGTGCTGCTCCTGCTGCTTTTCTATCTACATGGACTGTAGCTCACCAGGTTTCTCTATCCACGAGATTTCCCAGGCAAGAATACTGGAGTGGGCTGCCATTTCCTTCTCCAGGGGATCTTCCTGACCCAGGGATCGAATCCACATCTCCTGCTTGGCAGGTGGATTCTTTACCACTGTTCTACCCGAAAAACCCAGGCTACACAGTACTGTACTGGAATAGGTTTAGAGTACTTTTCACACAAATGATATATTAAAAACAAATGCAAACAATAAAGAAAACATTTTTAATCTTAAAGTACAGTACCTTGAAAAGTGCAGAAGTATAATAGCTGGCATACAGGGGCTAGCATCTACTGAACAGGCAAGGAGAATTCACTGGAGGAGGAATCAGGGGTAGGAGATGGTAGAGTTGAAGGATCACCAGCAGTAGAAGACAGAAGGCAAGTCGCAGTTCCACACATGCCTGACACTGATGGAATGTACATTCGCATATTTGAAACTTCACAACTTGGAGGTTCGTATGAAGGACACTTACTATATATTGTGATGGAGGGTGGGACTGTGAACGTACCCTTGATGTAAGACCTTAATGCACACTGTTGTCTGTTCCTCCTGAATGTAAACAGCTTTTGCTTCCCCTTCCTGACAGAGATGGAACAGAACACACAAGCCAAATCTATGACTGCACACCACGTAGTGACAATTGCTGTGTCAGTCTGCTAGAGAAAAGACCAACCTGGCTCAGTAACTGCATCTGGGGCTACTACCTGGCTGAGTTTGGAGAAGTCCATTGTCATCCTTTAAGGGACTTGGTTGCAGGTTCTCAATAACCAACACTTCTCAGCAGCATGGAAACTGAGTAACGATTCTGAACCAACCACAGAGTCCTTTATATCCCCATGTTGAAGATAAGAAAACTGAAACAGAATAAAATTCATTTTCCCATAGACACCCAGCCCTTGGGTAATTTAACTCCAATTATTTGAATGCAGGTGTATATAGTTCTAAATCCCATAGTCCTTCCACTAAGCCATAACTTCCGAAACAGTGCAGCAATGTCTCTGGTTGTTCTTCTACCAGTTCTGGGAGAATTTCAGCTTTGCTCACATTCTTCCCAAAGAATCGCTGGCTGGGGTGGTGGGGGCGGAGAGATTGGAGGTGGTGTCTGAACAGCAGGCAGCTATAGACACCAGTCTTCCTTTTCTGCTCCAGGTAGCCATGCTCATGTCTCCGGTTGCTGCCTGTAATGACAGCATTGAGTAAAATCTCCCCAACCTCCGCTTCTCCCCCACTTCCCACAGTCTACTTTAGAAAAGACAGAAAAGAACTGAAGCAGGAAACATGGGCAGGAAAGAAGGGAGAGAAAGCAAATGAAATTAATATGCCTTGAGAACCTAATAAGTACCAGGCTCAGTACTAATCTCTTTAGTCTGTTTCCTGATTTGCCTCTTACAACAACCCAATGAAATAAGGATAGCTTCCAGCTTATAAAGAAACCAAGGCTCAGAATAGATTATTACAGTAGCAGTTTACCTTTTCAAGTGGCCATGACTCCTTGGAATTGTGCTATAATGTAGCAAAGTCAGAAGCTGGTCTTGCCCAAAGTACCTTAGATTTTAGGGCTCTATCTGTCATAGATGAGAGCAAAGGTACAAATGTCTGTCACCTAGCTCTAATGAGCATCTATTAACAAAATGTACCTATGTCACAAAACATCTCACAACAGACTTCTCAATTTTAAATATGCTCCTCTACTGCTCGCATATTTTCAGCCCCATCATTCTACCAGCCTAGTTCCCATGACAAATGGTAGGGACACTACCTGTTTTCCAATGATATATAATCCTGAGCTCTGGAAGTTTCCCATGCAAGTATGGGGTTTAATTAAACATTTTGGCCTCATAAACATCACTTTGGTCTCTCTCTGTGTTTCACATTATCAAAACTGCACATAACTCAAGAGCCAACTGGGCAAGGTAAGGATAGGAAATAAAAACAAAATATTCTGCCACAAAAGATGTTATGGACACTCTTGTACATACAAGGTGAACCTCACCCACTATTTGGTTCAGATAGACTTAAAATGTCACACACACTAAAAGTATATGGAAAAAAATTATTACTCACTGTATTAGTCAAAGTTCTCCAGAGAAATAGAACCAGTAGGATAGATGTGTGTATATGGGAGAGGTGTGTGTATATGGGAGTGGTGTGTGTACATGGGAGTGGTGTGTGTGTGTAGAGACAGAGACACATAGAGGGAGACAGAGAGATTTATTTTAAGGATCACACAGTTGTGGAATCTGGCAAGTCCAAAATCTGCAAGGTGGGCTGTCAGCCTGGATACCCAGGGAGGAGCTGATACTACAGTTGAAAGTGAAGGTGGGTTGTGGCAGAATTTCTTCTTTTTTAAGAGAAGTCAGTCTTTTTCTGTTAAGACCTTCAACTGATTGGATGATGTCAACCCACATTATGGATGGTAATCTGCTTTACTCAAAGTCTACTGATTTAAATGTTAATCTCATTTTTAAAAATACCTTCACAGAAACATCTGTAATAATGTTTGACAGAATATCTGGTTACTGTGACCAAGCCATATTGATGGAAAAAAAAAAAAAAAAACCATAATACTCACATGATAAGGCTTTCTGGGAAGAGCAGGCTGCTCCAAAACTGACTCAAGAGAAAAGGGACTGGCTTGGAGTTTTTACTGTAGTGAGTGTGTGAGGTCAGGGTGAGGGTTCCCAGACACTGGCAGGGGTTTGCATGCTTTGAACGTCTCTCCAGTACCAAAGCATCCAGACTTTCTTATGGATGTCTATCTGTGGGGTACAATGGGGAGGAGGAGGATTGATTCTTCAAAGATGTCAGCAACCACAGATCAAAAAATGGGATCAGACTCTGTTACAAAAGGGTATTCATATTTTCGTCAGTTTAATGGATAAGAAAATAAAATGAGGGGCTTGCCTCATGGTCCAGTGGCTAAGACTTCACCTTTCAATGCAGGGGATGTGGGTTTGATCCTTGGTTGGGGAGCTAAGATCTCACAGCTTGCAGCCAAAAAACCAAAACATAAAACAGGCAATACTGTAACAAGTTCAATGAAGACTTTAAAAATAGTTCACATAAAAAAAAAAAATTTTTTTTAAGAAAATGATAGAACTAGTGATCCAGGAAGAAGAAATATTAACCAGAGTAAGTATAAATGCTATTAGATTAAAACTGCAGACAGGAAGTCCACCTGAAGTCATTACCCTGCACAATGGACAGTGACCCAGGACACCACAGCCAGCAACTGGGATGTGGCCAGCTGCTACACTTCTAGGTTGAAGGAGGAGCTAGGCTTATTATTCTTAACACATGAATGATTCTTGTCTCTCCATATTGAGAGCATATTTGAAGAAGTTACTACCTAAAAGCCAGTATGTTTCTAGGTGGGGAGGAATAAAAAAAATCGGGAACATAGTAGAAATGCAGAAAAATAGAAACACTCTCCATCCAGTGAGATTACTCAGAAAGTTCCCAGACAGTATAACTTTTCAGAGAACCTTTTTTGCATTGCATGCTACTAAGAATGACATACCAGTGTCAAAATTCAGCACCCTCCACTCAGCATATCTAAGGGCACCTGAGAGCACTTTAGGTCCCTTTAAGCCATCACGAGACTTTAATTCCTCCTTCCAGGGAGTCGGGAGGGTGGTGAAATCAACAAGCCTATAAATTAAGTCATGAGTCTTATTTTCCCAGCAAAGCAAGTTCAGAATGTACCATATAATTCTCCAAGCTTGACATATCTCCATTAAAGGGGATGCCCACTGAGTGTGGGATTACAAAAAGAAATTACAGATTTTCTAATAAATGCCTCAAACTGCCAAGAAAATCTGGTTCTCAGGATATTTTTTTTCCTTTGTGGCTGAAAGTAAACATGTTCATTGCTTTATAGTTTCCTGAAATGATGACATTCTAGTGTAATTGCAAATTCCTATGACAGGCAAACAATTTCTACCGACTCCAGTGATCTGGGAAGGGCATTTATAATGGCTCAGGGAAGCCTCTATCACTGGATACAAGGACCAAGTGATCATCACAAGGACTTTCTGTGCCAAGAAGGAGCACTTGGTCATGTACTTTTCCATCAGCTTACAACTGAAACTTTCGCTCAGTCTCAAAAGGCATCTCTCCAAGTTCACGAGTGCAAAGATGGACTGCAAAACAAAGATTTCACCCAGAACTGCTATCCTTAAGGAAAGAGAAAGCCAACTGAAATATCTCCTGCTATTTTCAAATCATAGTTGCACAGAGAGTGAATATTTTTGTAAGTTGGCTAAATCATGTGAGCAAAAGACTTTATTAATGTTTGTTCAGTAAAATTTCAAGACTCGAACTATAAAGCTGAAGTGAAACATATTCTAGAAGAGTTATTTGGTATGCCAAGGAATCTAAACTTCCCAGATTTACTGGAAAATATAAGTGTTCTTGCCAATGATCTAGGCCTGGTGTAATCATTTCATAGAGAAAATCCATCCATTGCCCACATCCGCACTCATATTTCCAATCTCTGTGTCTCTCTTGGACCAAACAGATGTTGGAACCCACGGGCTCTGCTACGTGTTAGTGGAACAACTGCCCAAACACATGAACTGGGTCCTGCAGCACCTTCCTGAGATGATCCCTCCCCTCCCTTAGCAGGTCTAGCCCTTCTTTAGCCAAGTTATATTGTAAGTCACTGAATCATTGGTGTGTAGACAGGTGGGACTTTCCAGGTGGCGTTAGTAGTAAAGAACCTGCCTGCCAATAAGGGAGACATAAGAGACGCAGTTTTGATCCCTGGGTCAGGAAGATCTCCTGGAGGGGGGCATGGCAACCTACTCCAATATTCTTGCTGGGAAAATCCCATGGACAGAGGAGCCTGGCAGGCTACGGTCTATGGTGTTGCAAAGAGTTGGTCATGACTAAGGTGATAACCACACCACTGGTTGGCAGTGAGCACCCCCATCCCTGCCATCAGATGGAGTACCAATAGCCCCTGGCATACAGCTTGAGTGCAGTTCATAAACTTACCTAGTGGTGAGCAGGGACTCAATATACGAAGACTGGAATGCACCGGTGGAGGAATATTGCAGGCATCTGAGGGAGTAGGAATTATGAGGACTTTGGAATCAGACTGCTGAGATGGTTGGATGTCATCACCAACTCAGTGGACATGAGCTTGGGTAAACTCTGGGGGCTGATGACGGACAGGGAAGCCTAGAGTGCTGCAGTCCATGGGGTCGCAAAGAGTCAGACACGACAGAGCGACTGAACTGAACTGAAGGTGATAACACACACAGCCTGTAGGCAGGTAGGGTACATTCTGAGTGAAGTGCTAAAAGGAAGACTTTGCAAACAAGGAAGGGTCTTGTTTGACAGGAAGGAGTATGCCAGACTCCTGCAGACCTAAAGAGTTCAGATAAATCTAGGGATTCAAGATTTTCAAGGGCATCGTCCCACCTGTCCCCATTTCAAGTCTCAGCGTGTCACTCTTTCCCAATAGGGACCCTAAACTCAGTGTAGCCAAACTCTCAAGGTTGAGAATTAAATCTGTGTTGATGCTCCACTGCCCTTATAATTAGCCTTTTCTGCCTTTCAAAGACTGGAGATGAGAATATCATTATATGCTACCAAGTAGGCCCACTTGGTGAGAAATTACCCTTAAACTTGCCTTGATGTATCAGTGGTTCTCAGCAACAGCAGTCTGATTCCAAAGTCCTCATAATTCCTATTCTCAGATGCCTGTGATATTTCTCCACCAGTGCATTCCAGTCTACACATATTCAGTTCCTGCTCACCACTGGGTACGTTTATGAACTGCACCCAAACTATATGCAGGGGCTACTGGTACTCCATCTGATGGCAGGGATGGGGGTCCTCACTGCCAACCAGTGGCGTGTGTTCTTGTTGTTCAGTCGCTAAGTCATGTCTGACTCTTTACGACCCCATGGACAGCAGCACACCAGGCTTCACTGTCCCTCTTTATCTCCCAGAGCTTGCTCAAACTCATGTCCATTGAATAGATGATGCCATACAGTCATCTCATCCTCTGTCACCTGCCTTTCCTCTTGCCCTCAATCTTTCCCAGCATCAGGGTCTTTTCCAATGAGTCAGCACTTCCCATCAGATGGCCAAAGTATTGGAGCTTCAGCTTCAGCATCAGTCCTTCCAAGGAATATTCAGGATTGATTTCTTTTAGCAGCATGTGATTCAGCTCCAAAATCCCTGTTGTAGATTGTACCGCTTGGGAAATAAACTCGGAGACTCTGGGATTTGCCTGCTAGAAGAGTTTTACTGAGGATACTTATCAGGGGTGAAGGGAGCAAAATTAGACAGAGGGAATTTAAAGGCAATGCAGCTGCAATAGAGGCCTCAGCCAATCCTTCAGGAGCCATTGGAGCTGGGAAGCCCTCTCAGAGTTGCTGAGATTGAGACAAGGAGGTTGGGGCTCTGTACCACACATCAACCAGTTGTGACAGAGGATCCTTCCAGGGAGGAAGTGTGATTTGGGCAAGGCATCTCCCTTTGTCTGGGGCAATTCCTGGAAGAAATTCATCTGTCATCAGCAGCCAACTGTGCCAGCAGCTGGCAACAGATGGCTTCTAGAAAGCAGGATCTGAGTTGTGCAAAACAGCATCTACACCATCACTAAAGAGGGACTTGGAGCCAGAGAAGAGTTAGGACGTGCAACCAGTTAACTATAAATGCTAGAGAAATTTGATATTCATCTGAACAAAAATAAGAATATTTAATGCTATTCATCTGAAGCTAAAAATTAGGATTTCCCAACTTGCCAACATCCATTGGATCATCGAAAAAGCAAGAGATTTTCAAAAACATCTACTTCTGCTTTATTGACTATGCCAAAGCCTTTGACTGTGTGGATCACAAAAAACTGTGGAAAATTCTGAAAGAGATGGGAATACCAGACCACCTGACCTGCCTCTTGAGAAATCTGTATGCAGGTCAAGAAGCAACAGTTAGAACTGGACATGGAACAGCAGACTAGTTCAAAATAGGGAAAGGAGTATGTCAAGGCTGTATATTGTCACCCTGCTTATTTAACTTATATGCAGAGTACATCATGCAAAATGTCGGGTTGGATGAAGCACAAGCTGGAATCAAGATTGCCAGGAGAAGCATCAATAACCTCAGATATGCATATGACACCACTCTTATGGAAGAAAGCGAAGAGGAACTAAAGAGCCTCTTGATGAAAATGAAAGAAGAGAGTGAAAAAGCTGGCTTAAAACCGTGTACACCCGTGGCGGATTCATGTTGATGTATGGCAAAACCAATATAATATTGTAAAGTAATTAGCCTCTAATTAAAATAAATAAATTTAAATAAAAAAAACTCAACATTCAAAATACTAAGATCATGGCATCCAGTCCCATCAATTCATGGCAAACAGATGGGGAAACAATGGAAACAGTGACAGACTTTATTTTCCTAGGCTCCAAAATCACTGCAGATGGTGATTGCAGTCATGAAATTAAAAGACACTTGCTCCTTGGGAAAAAAGCTATAACCAACTTAGATAGCATGCTAAAAAACCAACATTACTTTGCCAACAAAGGTCCAACAAACATAGTCAAGTCTATGGTTTTTCCAGTAGTCATGTATGGATGTGAGAATTGGACTATAAAGAAAACTGAGTGTCAAAGAATTGATGCTTTTGAACTGCGGTGTTGGAGAAGACTCTTGAGAGTCCCTTGGACTGCAAGGAGATCCAACCAGTTGATCCTAAAGGAAATCAGTCCTGAATATTCATTGGAAGGACTGATGCTGAAGCTGAGGCTCCAATACTTTGGCCACCTGTTGCAAAAAACTGACTCAGTGGAAAAGACCCTGATGCTGGGAAAGACTGAAGGCAGGAGAAGGGGACAACAGAGGATGAGATGGTTGGATGACTCGATGGACATGAGTTTGAATAAGCTCTGGGAGTTGGTGATGGACAGGGAAGCCTGGCGTGCTGCAGTCCATGGGGTCACAAAGACTTGGACACGACTGAGCGACTGAACCGAACTGAACTATATGGTGAAGTGGCAAGATTTGTTGCTCACCACTGCTTGTTCTTTCTTCCCTAACTTGACATAGGGAAGTTGACTTGTGTTGGATCGTATCATCGACTCAATGCACATGAATCTGAGCGAACTCCGAGATAGTGAAAGACAGGGAAGCCTGGCATGCTGCAATACATGGCGTTGCAAAGAGTCGGACACAACTGATTGACTGAACAGCAACAAACGTGACTTATCTATCCTGCTTCACTCACTGGTTAGAGCATATTCTTAAGTATTTTCACAGATCTTAAATGGGAATGATCTGAATTGTTATATATCATATATGTAACACTTTTCCTTCTATAAGGATCTCTGAAACCTTACAGATTCTTAAATTGTAGTGCTTTTTACTCATAAGCCATAGATATTATTTCAAGTTACATCTTTATAGAGTTTTAGCAGCAGTTCATAAGACTGGATTTCATGCTGCTTAGTCACCAAAAAGAAATGGGCTTTGCAAGTGGTGCTAGTGGTAAAGAACCCACCTGCCAATGCAGAAGGCGTAAGAGACCCAGGTTCAATCCGTGGGTCAGAAAGATACCCTGTAGAAGGGAATGGCAACCCACTCCAGTATTCTTGCTTGGAGAATCCCATGGACAGAGGAGCCTGGTGGGCTACAGTCCATAGGGTTGCAAAGAATCAGACACGACTGTAGTGACATAGGACACATACATTCACCAAAAGAACAGTAATGTTGTCCTAAAGAATTTTGTGCCATACCCTTGATTATGAGGTAGTGTAATGACCACACGCCTTGTCACAATCCTTGTCTGGGACAATGGGCTGCCTCCAGAATTGTTTATAGTATATAATAGGGGTGGGGGAGGGGTCTCCAGAACTTTAAAAGAGGGTTACACTTAGTCCAGGTCAGTTGATTAATTTTACTTTTTGGCTCTTAAGGTATTGACATATACTCCCCCCTAGCCCTAAAGACCTTTAAACTTGATAGAATCCCACTTCCTTCCATATTTTTTCTTATTAGGCAGTGGCACAATTACCTCAGATATTACAATGATGTCTAATGGGATTCAAAATATCCTACGATCATCTAAGTCCACAGTTTCTAAGATGATTTTTCCTAGGACATCTATTTAATATAAATATATCCATATTTTGTCGATTTCAAGGTGTATATTTTTTATACTTCACTGTCTCTGAAATCAGAACATGTCCTCAAAATGCTGTCATTCAGGGGTCAGTCTTGAGATAATATCATCACTTGCACATTTAATCTTCTATTGCTGCTAGACAAATCCACAAATTTAGTGCCTTAAAACAATACAATTTCATTATCTTACCACTGTGGGGTAAGAAACCTGAAATGGGTCTCGATGGGCTACATTCAGGGTGTTGGCAGGGCTTGCATTCCTTTAGGGAGGCTCTGGGGGAAGCTCCTGGCCTTTCCCAGTCTTGAGAGACAGCCCTGTTTCCTTGGCTCATGGCCTTCTTCCTCCACCTTCAAGGCCAGTGATGGTGGGTCAACTTTTCATATTGTACATTCTCCAGCAGCAATAGAAGACTAAAGATATGTATCTGTTTTGCCTCCCTCTTTTGCATTTAAGGATCTTTGTGATTAAGTTGGACACACATGATAATCAAGAATAATCTCAATATTTTTAAGGTTGGCAGATTGGCAAGCTAATTCCTTCTGGAACCCTGATTCACTTTTGCCATGTAATCTAGTCACAACTTTCAGAGATTAGGATACAGATATCTTTGGGGGCCATTCTTCTCCCTACCATATGCATTTTTTAAACTGATATGCAGTTGATATAGGGGCTTCCCCAGTGGTTCAGTGGTAAAGAAGCCGCCTGCCAATGCAGGAGACTTGGGTTTGATCCCCAGGTGGGGAAGATCCCTTGGAGGAGGAACTGACAATGCACTCCAGTATTGTTGCCTGGGAAACTCCATGAACAGAGGAACCTGTTGGACTACAGTCCATAGGGCTGCAAATAGTAGGACACGACTGAGCATGCACACGTGCATATGCTCACATGACAGTTTAGCTTCAGATGTGCAGCATGATGATTTAATATTTACCACATGTATGTTTATCAAGACTTGTAAACTGGTCTCAGAGGTTTGGGAGGAAATCTCAGAGACAAGAGTGAAGCATTCTTTTAAAATATTTTGCATCTTAGTATCATAGAGGATATTTTGTGATAAAAACATATATGACTATCAATCACTATGAATTTAAAGTGACTCAGAAATCCAGTCTCTGAATGTGAAAGGAGTTTGGGGAACACTTCATCTAACTTATTCCACTTACACATTCAATTTTATCTATGCAAGAGTAATATTTATATGATTAAATATCTATGTCTATCATACTAAGTGAAGTAAGTCAGATAGGGAAAGACAAATATCATATGATAGCACTTATATGTGGAATCTAAAAACTGTTACAAATGAACTTATTTACAAAACAGAAACAAATTCACCGACAGAAAAGAAACTGCTGCTGCTGCTGCTGCTAAGTCGCTTCAGTCGTGTCCGACTCTGTGCGACCCCATAGACGGCAGCCCACCAGGCTCCCCCGTCCCTGGGATTCTCCAGGCAAGAACACTGGAGTGGGTTGCCATTTCCTTCTCCAATGCATGAAAGTGAAAAGTGAAAGTGAAGTCACTCAGTCGTGTCCGACTCTTAGCGACCCCATGGACTGCATGCTATTATATACAAAATGGATAAATAACAAGGATTTACTATATACCACAGGGAACTATATTCAACATCTTATAATAACCTATAATGGAAAAGAATCTGGCAAAGAATATATATATGTATATGTATAATTGAACCACTTTGCTGTACGCCTGAAACTAACATAGTATTGCAAATCAACTATACCACAATTTAAAAAAAATATACGTCTAAAGAAGTCTAAAAGCAATCTTAAAGTACAAGATTCTAAGTGCTAAGAAGCATTGAGTCATTGAGCTCTCCAACTGGCAGAAATTTTTCTTTATTAATGGTAAAAAGTAAATAATGACATAACCTAAACTCAATGGATCTTAGATTGACTAAAACAAGTACTTATTCAGATAGCCAATTTCAATATTTTCATATTTAAATAAAAGTAAAAATTATATGAATACATATGTTTTCCAAGGACATAACTTTGTTTTGTACCCCTGTGGTGATACTGCCATTACCACTAAGTGTAAAACTGAAATTGTAAGCATTGTGTATTTTTATTCAATGCAAGGAATTTGATTTCTCCATTAGAGAATAATAGCCAAAGCATTATAAATAGGTAATGAGAACAGGAGTGCTGAGGGAAGGGAAAGACAGGAATTCAAGGGAAAAAAGACTTTTTTTAAGTAGAAATTTTAACAGGACATACTCTATGATCACAACATAATAATATTAAAAGCAAACAATAAAAGGATGAACATAATCATCTGAGCAACTTGGAAACCTAAAAATATTCTTTTATATAAGCCCCAAAGATGAAGTAAAAAGAGAAATTAAGATACAGCAAGATCTTTGCAGAGGAAAATTTATGGCCTTAAATTATTTGTTTTTATAGATAAAAGGCTAAAAGTTAAAGAATTAAGTGCTCCCTCTCAAAAAACTGGGAAAACAATGACAAAATACACCTAAAGAAATTAGGAGGCAAGAATCAATAATAACAAGAGATAAAAGCAATGAAATAGAACACAAAAGAAATGGAAAGGATAGATACATCATAAACAGTTCATCTTTGAAAAAAATTTATAAAGTCATTTAAAAAAATACTCAAAAGCCAGATAGATATAAAAGTGAAACAGGATGCATTTTAACTACACATATAAAAGAGATTAAAAATTATAAGAATACTATATATAGATCAGATCAGTCGTTCAGTCCTGTCCGACTCTTTGTGACCCCATGAATCGCAGCACGCCAGGCCGCCCTGTCCATCACCAACTCCCAGAGTTCACTCAAACTCATGTCCATTGAGTCAGTGATGCCATCCAGCCATCTCATCCTCTGTTGTCCCCTTCTCCTCCTGACCCCAATCCCTCCCAGCATCAGAGTCTTTTCCAATGAGTCAACACTTCACAGGAGGTGGCCAAAGTACTGGAGTTTCAGCTTTAGCATCATTCCTTCCAAAGAAATCCCAGGGCTGATCTCCTTCAGAATGGACTGGTTGGATCTCCTTGCAGTCCAAGGGACTCTCAAGAGTCTTCTCCAACACCACAGTTCAAAAGAATCAATTCTTCGGCGCTCAGCCTTCTTCACAGTCTCACATCCATACATGACCACAGGAAAAACCATAGCCTTGACTAGTCGGACCTTTGTTGGCAAAGTAATGTCTCTGCTTTTGAATATGCTATCTAGGTTGGTCATAACTTTCCTTCCAAGGAGTAAGCGTCTTTTAATTTCATGACTGCAGTCACCATCTGTAGTGATTTTGGACCCCAAAAAATAAAGTCTGACACTGTTTCCACTGTTTCCCCATCTATTTCCCATGAAGTGGTGGGACTGGATGCCATGATCTTCGTTTTCTGAATGTTGAGCTTTAAGCCAACTTTTTCACTCTCCACTTTCACTTTCATCAAGAGGCTTTTGAGTTCCTCTTCACTTTCTGCCATAAGGGTGGTGTCATCTGCATATCTGAGGTGATTGATATTTCTCCCGGCAATCTTGATTCCAGCTTGTGTTTCTTCCAGTCCAGCGTTTCTCATGATGTACTCTGCATATAAGTTAAATAAACAGGGTGACAATATACAGCCTTGACAAACTCCTTTTCCTATTTGGAACCAGTCTGTTGTTCCATGTCCAGTTCTAACTGTTGCTTCCTGACCTGCATACAAATTTCTCAAGAGGCAGGTCAGGTGGTCTGGTATTCCCATCTCTTTCAGAATTTTCCACAGTTTATTGTGATCCACACAGTCAAAGGCTTTGACATAATCAATAAAGCAGAAATAGATGTTTTTCTGGAACTCTCTTGCTTTTTCCATGATCCAGCGGATGTTGGCAATTTGGTCTCTGGTTCCTCTGCCTTTTCTAAAACCAGCTTGAACATCAGGAAGTTCACAGTTCACATATTGCTGAAGCCTGGCTTGGAGAATTTTGAGCATTACTTTACTAGCATGTGAGATGAGTGCAATTGTGCGGTAGTTTGAGCATTCTTTGGCATTGCCTTTCTTGGGGATTGGAATGAAAACTGACCTTTTCCAGTCCTGTGGCCACTGCTGAGTTTTCCACATTTGCTGGCATATTGAGTGCAGCACTTTCACAGCATCATCTTTCAGGATTTGGAATAGCTCAACTGGAATTCCATCACCTCCACTAGCTTTGTTCATAGTGATGCTTTCTAAGGCCCACTTGACTTCACATTCCAGGATATCTGGGTCTAGGTGAGTGATCACACCATCGTGATTATCTGGGTCATGAAGATCTTTTTTGTACAGTTCTTCTGTGTATTCTTGCCATCTCTTCTTAGTATCTTCTGCTTCTGTTAGGTCCATACCATTTCTGTCCTTTATCAAGCTCATCTTTGCATGAAATGTTCCTTTGGTATCTCTGATTTTCTTGAAGAGATCCCTAGTCTTTCCCATTCTGTTGTTTTCCTCTATTTATTTGCATTGATCGCTGAAGAAGGCTTTCTTATCTCTTCTTGCTATTCTTTGGAACTCTGCATTCAGATGTTTATATCTTTCCTTTTCTCCTTTGCTTTTTGCTTCTCTTCTTTTCACAGCTATTTGTAAGGCCTCCCCAGACAGCCATTTTGCTTTTTTTGCATTTCTTTTCCATGGGGATGGTCTTGATCCCTGTCTCCTGTACAATGTCACGAACCTCATTCCATAGTTCATCAGGCACTCTATCTATCAGATCTAGGCCCTTAAATCTATTTCTCACTTCCACTGTATAATCATAAGGGATTTGATTTAGGTCATACCTGAATAGTCTAGTGGTTTTCCCTACTTTCTTCAATTTAAGTCTGAATTTGGCAATAAGGAGTTCATGGTCTGAGCCACAGTCAGCTCCTGGTCTTGTTTTTGCTGACTGTATAGAGCTTCTCCATATGTAACTTCATAGCAAACAATCTGAAAACCTAGAGGAAATGGATGATTTCCTAACTGAATATAAATCACCTAAAATCAACCTAAAAAGTAAAAACATGATAATTACCACAGTAAGAGCTATTATTTTGAAAAGTCAACAGGGCAATATGGTGTTACCCCATCTTTCAACAATTAGAATTGCAAAAACACTTAAATTATTTCGGACTCTAGCCAAAGATGGAAAGCTCTAGTACTTTTTTTAAGCATAAGCTTAGTATCAAAACCTATTAAAGATGGCAACACAAAAAAGAAAAAAATAGGCCCATTTCACTATAAATATAGGTAAGATTCTAAACATAATATTAGCAAAAATATAACCAATGTGTCAAAGGCATAGTTAATATATGCTATGCTATGCTAAGTCACTTCAGTCATGTCCGACTCTGTGTGACCCCATAGACGGCAGCCACCAGGCTCCCCCGTCCCTGGGATTCTCCAGGCAAGAACACTGGAGTGGGATGCCATTTCCTTCTCCAATGCATGAAAGTGAAAAGTGAAAGCGAAGTTTCTCAGTCATGTCCGACTCTTAGCGACCCCATGGACTGCAGTCTACCAGGCTCCTCCATCCATGGGATTTTCCAGGCAAAAGTACTGGAGTGGGGTGCCATCGCCTTCTCCAATAGTTAATATAACTAAGGTTTATTTATGGAATGTAAAGTTTTTAATGGTAAAAAATCTATCACATAATTCCTTATATCTACACATTTAAGAAAAAAATCATTGAAAATATTAATAAATGACAAAATGTTATTTGATATGATTCAGCAGTCATCTCCAATTACAAACACCCTAAGAATAATAGCAATAGAAGAAAACAACCTACAGGCGGGTAATTAACTAAAAATCAAGAGTATGTATTATCCTAAATGGGAAAGCATTGCTAAGTATCTTAATTAAGAACTTAGCAGAAATGTTCAGTATCTTCATTATTATTTAATTCTGTCTTGGGGATTTTTGAAGAAAATAAAACATCTGGCATAAAAATAAGAAAAGAAGACACAAAACTATGTATTATCTGTTGGTAATATGAATGCATGACCAGGAAGCCTATGAGAAATACAAGTTTAAAAAAATCTTTAGAATTAACAAAATTAGCAAGAAAGCTGGATATAAGATAAATATCAACATCTTTTCTCCATTTAGGTCCCTAGCAATGATAAATATTATGTTTATAGTAGCAACAATAAAATACTTAGAATAAATTTTCCAAGAAAGACAGAGGACCTCTTTGAAGAGGACTGTAACCCATTGAAAGATGTCAAATAAGATCTGGCTGGTAGAAGGACATACCAGGTTCTTGATTGAGAAGACTTTACTTGATAAAAATGTCAATTTTCAAATGTAATACCATTCCTATTGGAATTTCAACAGGGTTTTGTTTTAGGGAGGTAGGAAAAGAATTAGATAGTTTTATTTTTGGAAAGGGGTATGTAAAAAGAATTTTAAACTTGTATATAGCATAAAACATGTGAAAGGCAAGAAAGAAACAATAGATATACAAAACATATTTGCATCAGAGATGATATATAAAGGGGTATATGCGAGAGTTGGACTGTGAAGAAGGCTGAGCGCCGAATAATTGATGCTTTTGAACTGTGGTGTTGGAGAAGACTCTTGAGAGTCCCTTGGACTGCAAGGAGATCCAACCAGTCCATTCTAGAGATCAGCCCTGGGTGTTCTTTGGAAGGAATGACGCTAAAGCTGAAACTCCAGTACTTTGGCCATCTCATGCGAAGAGTTGACTCATTGGAAAAGACTCTGATGCTGGGAGGGATTGGGGCAGGAGGAGAAGGGGACAACAGAGGATGAGATGGCTGGATGGCATCACCAACTCGATGGACGTGAGTTTGAGTGAACTCCGGGAGATGGTGATGGACAGGGAGGCCTGGCGTGCTGCGATTCATGGGGTTGCAAAGAGTCGGACACAACTGAGTGACTGAACTGAACTGAACTGGTATCTGGGCTTCCCAGGTGGTGCAGTGGTAAAGGATCTGCCTGCCAGTGCAGGAGATGCAAGAGACACAGGTTCCACCTCTGGGTCAGAAAGATCCCCTGGAGTAGGAAGTGGCAACCTGCTCCAGTATTCTTGCCTGGAAAATTCCATGGACAGAGGGGACTGGAGGGCTACAGTCCATGGGGTTACATAGAATTGGACATGACTGAGTGACTGAGCACACACACACACACACACACACACACACACATTTGTAATATGGGGCTTCCCCAGTGGCTCAGTGGTAAAGTCTGCCTGCCAATGCAGAAGACATAGGTTCAACCTCTGGGTCAGGAAGATCCCCTGGAGAAGGAAATGGCAACCCACTCCAGTATGCTTGCCTGGGAAATCCCACGGACAGAAGGGCCTGTCAGGCTACAGTCAGTCCATGGGGTCCCAAAAGAGTCAGACAGGACTTGGTGACTGAACAACAAGTTGTCTGTAATATACAAAGAGATCTCACAATATGATTTTTTTTAAAGGTAGAATCTAATAGGTGAGGATATGAATAGGCTATTCTTAAATAGACACAAATTTTCAATAAATATATTCTTTAAACTCATCCAAATTTTCAACCAACAAATTCACTTATAGTCAGGAAGATGCAAATTAAAGCAACAATGAAATTTTGTTTTACACTTATCAGAGTGGCAAAAACTAAAGAGAATTATAACACTTATTGCTGGTAGGGACATGGGGAAAAGATATTCCCAAATATTGCTAGGTACAAATGTAATGTATTACTGTCCTTTTGGGAAAGTAACATGTAACTTTTATGCAAAATTTAAAGTATATAATATGCTCCTTGACCCTACAATCCCAACTTCTTAGAACCCATCCCATAGAAATCAAAACACCACCGGTGAGGACAAATGTATAATGATGTTTATTGAAGTTTATTCATAGCAGAAAAGTAGAAATGAAGTAGCTAAATAAATGTGGCTCATTCACAACATGGAATATTAAGTAGCCATTAAAAGGAATAAATAGGAACTACTGTATATCAATTAATTTTGGTGGATTTCCACAAAATATTGTTTTATATTTGTAAATGTATATATAGGCCTGTATATAATTGTATGAAAACAAAGGGGAAGAAAATGAAAGGATAATTACCATTTGTTAACATAGTCTGCTGGGATGGGGAAGGAAGAAGAGAAGAGAAATGTGGGGACCCGGAAAAAGAGAAAGAGAAAAAGGAGATTTTTACTTTAAGAGTATGAGCATGATCAAATTATGTATTTATGAAAAGTTATAAACCTATGTGCATGTATACAAAAAAAATTTTTTTGAATAGGGAAATCTAAATGTTACCTATTGGATTGTGATTGAAAAAACACGAAACTGAGTTAAGACCCAGGGGAAGGACAACACCATAAAGCACTACAGTTTAGTCACTATGGTAACCTGCAAAGTATTTTTGCAGAGCTGTTCTCACAGCTCCCACATGTACAATCAAAACAAATATGCTAAACATTAAAATTTAAAGAGAATTGGTCATTTTATTTGTTGTATTAACACATTTAATAGTGTCATTGTACATAATGTGAAATTTATGTTAAATCCATATAATATTATACAGTCAAGGCCATCTATTTTTGTTTATTTATGACTGTGGTTTGCAAAGGATGGATAGTATAAAGAAAAATTTCTGATGCTATAATACAAGGTGATGAGAGAGGCTACATGCAAATATAAGGTGTCCTTTTCAAACATATACACATGAAGGTATGCATATATACATATTTGCATACACTGTGCTGTTCAGTCACTAAGTCATGTCCAACTCTTTGTGACCCCATGGACTGTAGTACGCCAGCTTCCCTGTCCTTTACCATGCTATACCATATTTGTATATGTTATCAGATTTTAAAAAATCGTATCGCTTATGTGAGTTCATTTCCATAATGGTACTAAAAGAATTAACTATATTACCCGCTTTAGAAGATAAAATTGTAGATGAATAATGTAGAGTGCTTTCCATTATGAATTTTATCTTTTTTCTCCTTATAATTTTATGTACTTGCCTGCTAATGCAGGAGAGGTAAGAGACACAGGTTCAGTCCCTGGGTCAAGAAGATCCCCTGGAGGAGGAAACAGCAACCCATTCCAGTATTCTTGCCTGGACGATCCTGTGGATAGAGGAACCTGGTGGGCTACACCCCATAGGGCTGCAGAGTTGGACACGAGTGAAGCAACTTAGTACACATATTACCCTCTTTATAAGATAAAATTGTATATGAATAATGCAGAATGTTTCCATTATGAATTTTGTATTTTTTCTCTTTATAATTTTATGTATAAAAATAATTCACTGTGAATTTTGTTAAAAAGAAAAAACACAAAAACCCAAAAATGATGGAAGATGAATTTTGGAGAAAGTTAAAACTTTTCTATTGTACTTAGTTTTCACAAGTATGAAGTCCCGAAGCAATGTGCAACAGGGTCTCACAAAGTAGTAGGTCTTTCATTAAATTTAGAAATAATTGTTACTAGATAATTAAAGAACATGGAAGATTGTTTCTCATCAGAGATATCACTTCTATCCAATGAAATCTTGGTATTTCTCTTGTTGAATCTCCCTGCTCTGTTCTTCAAATTCTACCTCTCTTTCAAGAAGCCCGCCCAGACTCCTCTAGAAGCATAGGATATTTTACTCTTACCATCTATTCTAACCTACTGATGCTATATTAGGTGGCTTGCATATTCTACTCCCTGCATGGCTGTGAGCTCCTTGAGGGCAAAAACCAAGGCCTGGGACATTCTAGACCTGCAGTGTTGACTGCATGCTGCTGCTGCTATTAAGTCGCTTCAGTCGTGTCCGACTCTGTGCGACCCCATAGATGGCAGCCCACCAGGCTCCTCCATCCATGGGATTTTCCAGGAAAGAGTACTGGAGTGGGGTGCCATTGCCTTCTCCTACATACATGCATACAAACAGCCCATTTAGGTACCACTTATTTCCCATTTCTGTACTCTTATTTATGGTATATCATTCTTTAATATTCTCACCCTTCTCAGTAATTTGTGTCTCCTAAAAAACTGAATGTATTTCCCTCTGATGATTTCTTATTTCTACTGACCGTTTATGCCCAGCATAGAGATTTATCTCCTTCTTGTGTCCAGGCACTGCTTCAAATTGCTCTCTAATTACTCCATATGTTCATTCTTCGTATCTAAAGCTAGATCCTAGACAGAAATCATGGGGACTGCTTTTTAAATTTTCAAATATCCTAGTACCAAGCACAAGTATTTTAATCATTAATTATGGTTAAATTAAGGAGCACAAATGTATTTTTCACTCTCTAGAGTCTCATTGTACTCTCAGATATGTTATTAAATTTATAATTCTTTGATTTGTATTTAATGGGTGGATTCGGGAGCATACACACCAACACAATGACTTCAAAATGCTGCTAGAATCACACAATGGCCCAAGGAAACCCTAGGAAAGTGATGAAATGAGTCTTTTTTCTTCATATCCCTACAAGATGACTCAAACTCCTAAACTAGAGATAGTCCTTGATCTTAATTGCCATCCTTATACATATGAAATTAACATCTCAAACTGCCTGCAAGTATCTCTCTGTCCAGACTTCCCTTAGAAGCACAATGAGACTGTTGGAAATGCAAAGAATACATGAGGTTGAAAAATAATAATAAATTAGGTGAGATAGGAATAAAGAACATATAACCCAAAGCATAATTCTTATCTGGTTTTCCACAGAGACTCTCTGGGGGTTAGTGTGAATTGCCTGGGACTAGATCAAGGAGGAGGGTATTTACCTGAGAAGCAACTGACAAAAATATAAAATCTACATGAATGATCATCAACTTAAAAAATAATAAAAGTACCAAAAAATGACTAGAGAACAAAGAAAGGATAAAAGTGCTGAAGTTTTAAGTACATTTATACACTCATTTTGCTTTTGTGAATCTTTACTACAAAATCTTATTCACTCTTCAAAACTAACCATGATTTGACTACAAAGACAGTTATAACTCTAAGCCAATTTTGAGCTAGACCTTTGCATTAAGAAGAAAAAGCAGAATCCAGTATTAAATGCACAGCACACATGAATGAAGAGAGGGTCTAAATGACTACTGAAGTGATATTTTCCCCTACACATATGGCATTGACATCAAGAATTCATAACCACTTGGACCAAGACCTAAAACCAGCTGTAACATGAAATCTGCTAAAGAAGTAAAGAATATTTCTGTATTGCATTAAACTTTGGTATCTTTCCAGAGCTATTATTTTAACAGATACTCATTTAACAAAGCACTGCACTTTGCTATCACTTTTTTCTCTCCAAGGTTAGTTCAAAGTGTAGGACCAAAACCTTACAGAAAGACATAAAGAGGAAGATCTGCATCTCTAATCATCCCAGTCGAAGATCACTTTTCCATACACTGATGTTCACATGAATCAGTACCCCAGCTGACATGTCTTAGATGGATAGAAATACCTAAACTTCATCATTTAAAATACAGATGCCTTAAAAAATGTATAATTCCAGATGAATAGTAATGGCTATTAACCTTACTAATATATATTTGAGTACAGACTGGAAAAGGTGGGAGCCAGCAAATCTTCAATATATTTTCAAGTATGCATAAAGGAACTGGGTAGTTTTTACACATAATAGTGAATTGTCTATATCTTTTTTAAAAAAGAATCTTTGTTTATTGACTTATGGTTGTGCTGGGTCTTCATTGCAGCACGCGCTTTACTCTACCTGCTAGGAGCAAGGGCTACTTTTCCTTGCATTGCACAGGCTTCTCATTCTGGTGGTTTCTCTGGTTGTGGAGCACAGGCTCTGGGGCTGGTGGGTTTCAGTAGTTGCAGTGCCTGGGCTCAGTAGTTGCAGTTCTGCAACTCTAGAACACAGGCTCAACAGTCCTGGTGCACCTGCTTAGTGGCTCTGTGGTATGTGGGATCTTCCCAGATCAGGGATCGAACCCATGTCTCTTGCATTAGCAGGTGGATTCTTTACCACTGAGCTACCAGGGAAGCCCCAGTGAGTTGTCTATATCTGTATAGATAAACCAACATACCTAATAAGGTACACAAGTTTAAAGATAAAAAACCTTTGCGGCTAAAGCAGATATTTCCTACTTAAGAGAAGAAAGAAATTACAGATTATTTGAATCAGTGGTCCAAAAAGTCAAACGTACAAAATAATAGCCATGCTACCACTTCTCTGTGGCTAAAAATCCTGGGGCCTCTAATGAAGCCAAACCAAGGTTGGTAGTCATTTGCTATTGTGACTTTTCCTAGTAGACAATTCAACTTTTCTCACTCAGTTAAGAACTCTAACATTTGCCGCATTTTCAAGCTATTTTAATAACGCATTCATATGGCCATTTCCCCAGGCATTTTACCCTCTTGGGTAGGCAAGAGCATACAGGAAGGGACTTTGGGGTCAGACTGACACAAGGGCACGTGCTGGTTCCACCATTCAAAGCTATGTGGGTCTAAGCAAGTCACTTAACCTTGGTTAAGCATCAGTTTCCTTGTTAGAGAAAAGCATATCATTAACACTGGAGTGGCGGCTGCGTGGTACTTGAGCAACTGTGAGGAGATACCCCACATCCAAGGGCAGAGAAACCCCAGCAAGATGGTAGGCACTGGAGCAGCGGCTGTGTGGTGCTGGAGCAACTTTGAGGAGATGTCCCACATACAAGGGCAAAGGAGAAGCCCCAGCAAGATGGTAGGAGAAGTGAAATCACATTTAGAATCAAACTCCATACCTGCCAGAGATGCTCAGAGGGCTCAAATATACCTTGTGTGCACCAGGACCCAGACACCCACAGAGACTGAGCCAGAACTGTGTTTGAGTGTCTCCTGTGGAGGCACATGTCAGCAGTGGACTGCTGCAGGGGCAGGGGCTCTGGGTGCAGTAGACCTGTGTGTGGCATAAGCCCTCTTGGAGGAGGTCGCCATTAACCCACCATAGAGCCACCAGAACTTACACAGGACTGGGGAAAGAGACTCTTGGAGGGCACAAACAGAATTTTGTGTGCACCAGGACCCAGAAGAAAGGAAGAGTGACCCCACAAGAGACTGACTTAGACTTGCCCATGAGTGCCCAGGGCTGAGGCATGGGTCAGCGATGGCCTGCTGCAGAGTTGGGGGCACTGAGTGTAGCAGTGTGTGCATGGACGTATTGAAGGAGGACATTATCTTCATAACCTCCACCATAGTTTGGCCTCAGGTCAAATAATAGGGAAGGAACACAGCCCTGCCCTTCAATAGAAAATTGGATTAAAGATTTACTGAACATGGCGCTGCCTATCAGAACAGGACCCAGTTTCCCTCTCAGTCACTCTTTCTCATCAGGAAGCTTCCATAAGCCTCTTATCCTTTTTCATCAGAGGGTAGACAGACTGAAATCACAATCACAGAAAACTAACCAATCTGATCACTTGGATCACAGCCTTGTTTGACTCAATGAAACTGTGAGCCATGCTGTGTAGGGCCACCCAAGACGGTTGGGTCATGGTGGAGAGTTCTGACAAAACATGGTCCACTGGAGAAGGGAATGGCAAACCACTTCAGTTGTCTTGCCTTGAGAACCCCATGAACAGGATGAGAAGGCAAAAAGACAGGACATTAAAAGATGAACTCCCCAGGTTGGCAGGTGCTACTGGAGATCAGTGGAGAAATAACTCCAGAAAGAATGAAGAGACAGAGCCAAAACAAAAACAACACCCAGTTGTGGATGTGACTGGTGATGGAAGTAAAGTCCGATGCTGTAAAGAGCAATATTGCATAGGAACCTGGAATGTTAGGTCCATGAATCAAGGCAAATTGGAAGCAGTCAAACAGGAGATGTCAAGAGTGAACATTGGCATTTTAGGAATCAGCACACTAAAATGGATTGGAATGGGTGAATTTAGTTCAGATGACCATTATATCTACTACTGTGGGCAAGAATCCCTAAGAAGAAATGGAGTAGCCATCATAGTCAACAAAAGAGTCCAAAATGCAGTACTTGGATGCAATCTCAAAAATGACAAAATGATCAGTTTGTTTCCAAGGCAAACCACTCAATATCACAGTAATCCAAGTCTATGCCCTGACCAGTAATGCTGAAGAAGCTGAAGTTGAACGGTTCTATGAAGACCTACAAGATATTCTAGAACTAACACCCAAAAAAGATGTCCTTTTCATTACAGGGAACTGGAATGAAAAAGTAGGAAGTCAAGAGCTACCTGGAATAACAGGCAAATTTGGCCTTGGAGAACAGAATGAAGCACAGCAAAGGCTAACAGAGTTTTGCCAAGAGCACTTGTCATAGCAAACACTCTATTCCAACAATACAAGAGAGGACTCTACACATGGACATCACCAGATGGTCAAAATCGAAATGAGATTGATTATATTCTTTGCAGCCGAAGATGGAGAAGTTCTATACAGTCAGCAAAAACAGGCCTGGGAGCTGACTGTGGCTCAGATCATAAATTCCTTATTGCCAAATTCAGACTTAAATTGAAGAAAGTAGGGAAAACCACTAGACCACTCAGGGACGACCCAAATCAAATCCCTTATGATTATACAGTTCAGTTCAGTCACTCAGTCATGTCCGACTCTTTGAGATCCCATGAATTGCAGCACGCCAGGCCTCCCTGTCCATCACCAACTCCTGGTGTTAACTCAGACTCACATCCATCGAGTCAGTGATGCCATCCAGCCATCTCATCCTCTGTTGTCCCCTTCTCCTCCTGCCCCCAATCCCTCCCAGCATCAGAGTCTTTTCCAATGAGTCAACTCTTCACAGGAGGTGGCCAAAGTACTGGAGTTTCAGCTTTAGCATCATTCCTTCCAAAGAACACCCAGGGCTGATCTCCTTCAGAATGGACTGGTTGGATCTCCTTACAGTCCAAGGGACTCTCAAGAGTCTTCTCCAACACCACAGTTCAAAAGCATCAATTCTTTGGCTCTCAGCTTTCTTCACAGTCCAACTCTCACATCCATACATGACCACTGGAAAAACCATAGCCTTGACTAGACGTTACTTTGTTGGCAAAGTAATGTCTCTGCTTTTGAATATGCTGTCTAGGTTGGTCATAACTATTCTTCCAAGGAGTAAGCGTCTTTTAATTTCATGGCTGCAGTCACCATCTGCAGTGATTTTGAAGCCCAGAAAAATAAAGTCTGACACTGTTTCCACTGTTCCCCATCCATTTCCCATGAAGTGATGGGATACAGTAGAAGTGAGAAATAGATTGAAGGGATTAGATCTGATGGACAGAATGCCTGAAGAACTATGGACAGAGATTCATGACATTGTATAGGAGGCAGTGATCAAAACCATCCTCAAGAAAAAGGAGTGCAAAATGGCAAAATGGCTGTCTGAGGAGGTCTTACATATAGCTATAAAAAGAAGAGAAGTGAAAAGCAAAGGAGAAAAGGAAAGCTATACCCATTTGAATGCAGAGTTCCAAAGAATAGCAAGGGGAGATAAGAATGCCTTCCTCAGTGATCCGTGCAAAGAAATAGAAGAAAACAATAGAATGGGAAAGACTAGAGATCTCTTCAAGAAAATTAGAGATACCAAGGAAACTTTTCATGCAAAGATGGATACAATAAAAAACAGAAATGGTACAGACATAACAGAAGCAGAAGATATTAAGAAGAGGTAGCAAGAATACACAGAAGAACTATACAAAAGATCTTCATGACTCAGATAATCACGATGGTGTGATCACTCATCTAGAGCCAGACATCCTGGAATGCAAAGTCAAGTGGGCCTTAGGAAGCATCACTACAAACAAAGCTAGTAGAGGTGATGGAATTCCAGTTGAGTTTTTCAAATCCTGAAAGATGATGCTGTGAAAGTGCTGTACTCAATATGCCAGCAAATTTGGAAAACTCAGCAGTGGCCACAGGACTGGAAAAGGTCAGTTTTCATTCCAATCTCAAAGAAAGGCGATGCCAAAGAATGCTGAAACTACTACACAATTGCATTCATCTCACATGTTAGTAAAGTAATGCTCAAAATTCTCCAAGCCAGGCTTCAACAGTACATGAACCGTGAACTTCCAGGTGTTCAAACTGGTTTTAGAAAAGGCAGAGGAACCAGAGATCAAATTGCCAACATCCGCTGGATCATCAAAAAAGCAAGAGGGTTTCAGAAAAACATCTATTTCTGCTTTATTGACTATGCCAAAGCCTTTGACTGTGTGGATCACACCAAACTGTGGAAAATTCTGAAAGAGATGGGAATAGCAGGCCACATGACCTGCCTTCTGAGAAATCTGTATGCAGGTCAGGAAGCAACAGTTAGAACTGGTGGAACAACTACAGAATGGTTCCAAATAGGAAAAGGAGTGCATCAAGGATGTATATTGTTACCCTGCTTATTTAACTTATATGCAGAGTACATCATGAGAAACGCTGGACTCAAAGAAACACAAGCTGGAATCAAGAATGCCGGGAGAAACATCAATAACCTCAGATATGCAGATGACACCACCCTTACGGCAGAAAGCGAAGAACTAAAGAGCCTCTTGATGAAAGTGAAAGAGGAGAGTGAAAATATTGGCTTAAAATTCAACATTCAGAAAACTAAGATCATGGCATCCAGTCCCATCACTTCATGGGGAATAGATGGGGAAACACTGGAAAAAGTGACAGACTTTATTTTGGGGGGCTCCAAAATCACTGCAGATGGTGACTGCAGCCATGAAATTAAAAGACGCTTACTCCTTGGAAGAAAACTTATGACCAACCTAGACAGCATATTAAAAAGCAGAGACATTACTTTGCCAACAAAGGTTCATCTTGTCAAAGCTATAGTTTTTCCAGTAGTCATGTATGGATGTGAGAGTTGGACTGTGAAGAAAGCTGAGCGCCAAAGAATTGATGCTTTTGAACTGTGGTGTTGGAGAAGACTCTTGAGAGTCCCGTGGACAGCAAGGAGAGCCAACCAGTCCATCCTAAAGAAAATCACTCCTAAATATTCACTGGAAGGACTGATGCTGAAGCTGAAACTCCAATACTTTGGCCTGCTGATGCAAAGAGCTAACTCATTTGAAAAGACCCTGATGCTGGGAAAGTTGAAGGCAGGAGAAGGGGATGACAGAGAATGAGATGGTTGGATGGCATCACCAATTCAATGGACATGAGCTTGAGTAAACTCTCGGAGTTGGTGATAGACAGGGAGGCCTGGTATGCTGTAGTCCATGGGGTCGAAAAGAGTTGGACACAACTGAGCAACTGACCTGAAAATTTGTTCAACTTGGAGACTGCTGCAAAATACCCAACCCAATACCTGCCACACAAGACATTCAATAAATAGTAGATCTTTTGGTATTTACTGGAGAATCAAGGACCGTTTGACCTAAATACTCTTGTAAGTTGTCCCTTCCCCAGTTGTGATGCCATGTCAAACACATACTGAACACAAGGCAGCTAGAGAGGAGGATTTTGTTTGTTTTATTCCAGCTGTCTTATTGCCCTGCCTTTCTTTCATACAAGTACTCTTTCTTTCTGCCCTGTCTCAGCTCAAAAGGCATCTTATCAGTGAGGCATTCTCTGACCACCTTACAAAGATGCAAACTGCCCTAGACAACCACATCCTCCTCATTCTGCTTTTATTTTTATGTCAAACTTCATCTGACAGGTGTGTAGGGTCTTAGTTGTGGCATGTGGCATCTAGTTCTCTGCTCAAGGATCACACCCAAACCCCTGCATTGGGAGTGTGGAGTCTTAGCCACTGGACCACCAGTTAGTACCCTGACCATTTTTTCTATTCACTTATTTATTTGTAGACTATTACTAGAAAGCAGTGGAAACAGTGGCAGATTTCATTTTCTTGAGCTCCAAAATCAATGCAGATGGTGACTGCAGTCATGAAATTAAAAGATGCTTGCTCCTTAGAAGAATAGATATGACAAACTTAGACAGTGTCTTAAAAAACAAAGACATCACTTTGCTGACAAAGGTTCATATAGTCAAAGCTATGTTTTTTCCAGTAGTCATGTATGGATGTAAGAGTTGGACATCAAGAAGGCTGAGCGCTAAAGAACTGATGCTTTTGAACTGTGGTGTTGGAGAAGATTCTTGAGAGTCCCTTGGACTGCAAGGAGATCAAACCAGTCAATCCTAAAGGAAATCAACCCTGAATATTCATTGGAAGGACTGATGCTGAAGCTAAAGCTCCTGATGAGAAGAGCTGACTCACTGGAAAAGACCCTCATGTTGGGAAAGATTAAGGGCAAGAGGAGAAGGGGGCGACAGAGGATGAGATGGTTAGATGGCCTCACTGACTCACTGGACATGAGTTTGAGCAAGCTCCAAGAGATAGAGAAGGACAGAGAAGCCTGGAGTGCTGCAGTTCACAGGGTTGCAAAGAGTCAGACATGATTAAGTGACCAAACAACAACAACTAGAAAGCACGTTCCCTGAGCGCAAGGGCCTTGTCTCATTCACAGCTCTATCTTCCAGGACACTGCCTGACACACACAAGATGTTCTATAAATAGTTATTGAATAAATACTCTTCTGAGAAGAATAAGCTGCCTCCTGCCAGGTAATGACCTGAAAGCAACAATAGACAGGCACTTCTTCCAACCCCTCTTTGGGGTCTCCTTCAAGGAGGGGATCTCTGTGCTCACTTTCAGGCTGAAAATGCAGAATTTGGGGAATGCTGGTCGCTCTGATCTATTTATCACATTGTTATTCACCCTTCTTTTACTTTTCTAAATGCCATCTCTCTTAATTTCAAACTTTTAGGAAAAAGCACTGGGTCTATATTATTTTCTACCACCAATAACTTTTAGGTGCTTAGTAAATGCTTAGAGGTTAGGATTTTTCGCTCTGTGGAAAACACAAAGCCCCCTGAATTTTAGTTTATTAAAGATAATCTTTATACTCTGGAAATAGTACACAGCATGTTTGATGATATTTCCTATGTCTTTGAGATTTATGTTATAAAAATGACACAATAGAACACATGGAAATGACTGCAATTTTAATATTTTACAACAGATTTAAAATAAATTTTTTATTTTTTTGTTACTGTCATTTAAGGTTTTGTGTAAGCTCATCATGGTGACAATAAAAACAATGAATATACCAAGTAATTCAGAAAAAGCATAACTTTACCAGAATTATTTATAATGGCTGCTCCAAATTGCTACTTTCCTATGTATCACATTAAATAATGAACTAAGAAAATATTAATAATCAAAATATACTCATTCAGTGGACTTATTCTCAACTGAAGTATCTTTCTCTAGCAAATAGTATCACCATCAGAGTCAAAACATGTGAACTTTATTTATAAAACTCACAAACTCTATACTTCTTAAAGCTGACTTCACTGGATTGCAATTAAGAGACTATTGACCTTCTGGATGTTGAGTGCACTTGGTTTTAACTTTAAACAATCAACTCTAGGTCAGTCATTGCTTCAAGTCTAGATTTTAATGCGTAATTGAAGATTTCAGATCACATACTCATAAGCTGATTAATTGTGACTGACACAGTCTCTGCTGCTAAAGTCTGGATCAATAGCAAATTTACTCATATTACAAAATTTGTTCATGCAGTGATTTTTTTAAGTGCTATTCTTAAAAAAAAAAAAACAAACAAACAAAAAAAAAAAAACAAAAGAAAACCAATCTGCTTACCCTCAAATGTCCCTTCTGGCTCAGAAAAAAAGCAGTAAATATTTAATAGCCTTTTAAATGTCTAATTCTTTACAAAGTAAGCTGTATTAAATGGTAGAACTCAATGCTTTTAGCCTCATGAATCAACTCTACACTGGTGAGATCTAAATGTGACCAGTAATACTCTTTCCTTTTCAGCTTCTCAAGAAACTTAAACTAAATATACCAGAAAAAAGTAAAACATAAACAAATCCTACATTTTATTTTATTAGAATCACAACCACAATTATTGCAATAGAGCATTATTGATAGGTAGTATGTTAGCTCATAAGCTATAGAAATCGTTTCTAATGAGAAATATGATATTGAATAGTGATAAAAAATATACTTTCAATTTCCTTTTCAATCTATGCTCATTAGCAATAGTGGAGGCTAAATCAAGTAGAAATGAATTTCAATATGCAGGATGAATGAATCAATTTATATTGCAGTTGAAATTCCATGAGATAAACATATATTTACTCTAAGAAGTAAAAAGCTATGTCTTCCACTGTCTGGATAGGAATACCTGAAATTTCATGCTTTGGAGTGCTTTAATTTTTTTTATTTACAAAAAAGTCACACACCCAAAATGCTATTTTAAAATCAAAGAAATCTGTTCGGAATCTCATTTTACTATTTAATAGAGCAGCTGAAAAATGACTTAAAGATGTGGCCATATGGTGTGAAAATCCAGAATCAAGGAAAGAATGAGATACTGTAAACATGTAGAAAGCAATAAGAAGAGGCAACTCTGAGCTCAGTTAATGAAAAGCTGATGATGGAGACTGTCTTTTATTGATGACATTTGAGGACAGTGACTCACTGGTGTTTTCCAAAACATGAATTCTGCATTTCAAGTGTTGGAGAGATTCGGCTACGTCTCTTTGCCTCAGCCTGCAATTGTTTGCACAGAAAGACTCCATAGAATAAATTACTGAACCTTACAGCACAGCTCAATTAACTGAATGAAACAGGGAGAGAAAAGCTCCAATCTGGTACCCACAGAACAGAAACTGGCATCATTTTTACTTAAAGACTGTTCAAGTGGATCTACAGGACATTTAAAAGACAGTCTGAATCTAAGTAATGCCAACAGGAAGATGTGGGAGGCACTCACACTAACACGTTGCCCTCTGCTGACCTTTCCATGGGGAGTTAAGAGTCAGGTGTCTGCATCTGGAGTCACTTTCCTGTGTGCCTTCATGAAGAATTTCAGTGCCTCCACCCTGTTTCTGCAGTCTCATACATACACTGAGCCAGACTTTCTGTTCCCCGGAAGTTCCACATGGTTCCTTCCCTTAAATGTACCTCCTCGGTGTAACTTAACTTCATGCAACAAAATCTCAAGTCTGTTGATGAATGATTAAACCATCTATGCTTAAGAGCTGACTAGTTCTGACATTCTCAGTGCTCTGAATTCAGTTATTTGGACATTAATTCATTTGACAAAGATTTTCTCATGCCAGGCACTGGTATTACCAAGGTGAATGAAATAGTCTCAAAGAGCTCACAGTCTAGCGAGGAAAACATCCTTGCAAACAAAATTAATAACAGAGGAGTTAAATATGCCAGCCAAGGTATGCACAGTTTTCAGAGGGGACTTCCGAATTGGGGAAACACTACAGTTTCTGCTGGGTTATGGTTTACCCAAATCCACAGAGCAATTTTAGATTTAATTTCTTAGGAAACACGTGGATGCTTTGAAGGCATCTGAGACATTTCCCTTGCTTCCTTGAGAGTGAAGTGTGGTCCTTCCTACCCAGCCCTTCCCCTTAATTCCAGCACGTGGGTGGGTGGCAGAGGGAGATCCAAAGGGGACTGCTCTGAGGCTGACTTGCAGACAAAGAACTGAAGACTCTGCCCCTTGGCTCTCGCAAACCACTTGGTGACAAGACAACAATAAAGGAGGAATAATGCTAACAATCATAGGGTTTTGCTTACACATTAACAACCGACTATTGCCCTCAACCATACATGATCCCACAGTCAAATAAGTCAGTAGCTGTGGAAGCTGCGAAAACCACAACTTAAAGGCTGAAAGACCCACATTGTACCAATGGTGTTTCCTTAAAAACAGACGACATCCTAGTCAGTAGCAAGTGCTGAAAACACAAAGAATGACTGAAAGAGAGGAGGGGTGGGTGTGTGAGCAAGCTAAGAGATGTTTGCGAGAGTTGAGAAGAAATCCTGACACACCAACCTGACCCCTCCCCACAAAATCACTGGGTCTCCTTTCAGCCCAAGGCCCCCTCCTGCCTGGGGAATCTGGCCTCATTCCAATGGCAGTGCCCTCGTGTGCTGCATTGAAAATAAAACAAAGGATGCCATTCATCATATTTTTCAACAACTGGTTTCTTTTCTTAGTTTGGAAGAAAAACTTGGCAATCATAAAGCTCGGTTTTTTATTTTTATATATTTTTTTCTTACTGTCAAAATAAACTGAAAAAGAAAAAAAAAAATGCCCAATGTTAAGAAAAGAAAAATACACAAAACCCTTCAGAGCTTAGTCGGCCACACACTGCCATTCGGCTGACACCAAAGCGTGGAATGCAACACTCTTAAGTTCTCCCAACCCAAAGGGCTGGCTGCCTTCTGCTTCTGTAAGATGTGGCTACTTAGGGAAATTCACATAGGCTCCCAGTGTTAACTGTGCTGCATATTTACTTTAATCAAAGTGACATTTCCCAGATGGTGTTATCCAGAAAACCTCGTTTGAAATGAGGAGTATAAGAGAACTCAGTTGTACATTCCAGGGAAAATTGGATACAGGTGTTCCCCCATTTTAAGAAGCCTCAGTTTACAAAACCATAAGACGATGAAACAGATACATGTATGGCATGTGGCCAGCACTCTTACCCCCTTAGAACTGGGTACCTGGTACCTAGAATGGGAACCAGGCAGCCATATGAAGGTGAGAATGAAGAAATGATAACATCACTCCTTTACCGAATGTACCACCCTAACACACCCTGGTGTTAACTCGGAGCCTAACATTTTGTGGTTCCCAGACCCCACCACCACCTCCACTCGGGGTGGGGAAGAGGACAGGTGAGAAAGAAAATGTCTGGAGCAAGAAACCACTCAAAGATATCTCTGAAAATTAGTAGACCAAAAGGATCTCAATGGACATGAGTTTGAGCAAGCTCCGGGAGTTGGTGATGGACAGAGAAGCCTGGTGTGCTGCAGTCTATGGGGTCGCAAAGAGTAGGGCACGACTGAGTGACTGAACTGAACTGAAAGGATTATACTGATTATACATGCCAAGACTCTATGCTGCAAATAGAAGGTTTCCTCCATGGAAAGCGAAGCATAATAATGACATTTACTTTAGTATTTAAACTATTGTGATGTGGGTTCTGAAAGAAACAGCAGGCATCATGCAGCCTATATCCTAACCCAATGGTCTTAGAAGATGTTTCAAAGGAAATGACTCATTGCTCCAGACACTAGAGAGCAATGGGTAAAAATCACAAGCTTGAGAAAGGACAAACCTAAATGCAAATCTGGTCTTGCAACTTATCAACTGTATGACCTCAAGGAAGTCACTTAAGCTCTCTGAGCCTCAGTTTTTTGTTTTTACTCAACTTAGGCATTTCTGGTGCTGCATATCAGAGGACGTATTCATTTGTGACAAGCCTCTGGCCCTGTTTTGAGTGTCACAACTGTGAGTGAGCCATCACAGTTGGGGAGGGTGGGGGCGGTAGTTCCTGGAAGCCATTTCCCTACTGGGAGAGTTGGCAGTAACTTAGCTATGAATGGAAGTGACTATGAACCACATACATGTATCACACTAAATCCTAATTATCCCCAACCCAGCCTCCCTTTAACTTGGTCCAAGTGCCCATGGCCACTCCCAGAACCAGCTACACAATCTGTGGGGCCCAGTGCAATGAAAACTTATTCAGAATTTCAATGACAACAGAACACTAAAACACGCAGAGCACCCTGGGCTACTGCGCAGGCTGGAAGCCCATGAAGCTGACCTGGCCGCTCCAGTATCACCTGTCACGAGGAGACGTTTCAAGAAGTATTATTAGGAAGAGACAGCAGTTTCAATAAACTGTGACTAAAGATCTTATGTTTGCAAGTTTTACAAAATCATACAAGCCCATGAGTTTATGACCAGGGCCTGTCCCAGGCCTCACAAGGGCTTCACACAAGCGTGGGCACTTGCAGTTTAGATTTCATTCGCACAGTGGTATATTTGCCCTGCTAAAACACAGTAGGTGCTCAATAAATACGTGGGAATGAAGCCTTACCCTCAGAGACTGTACAGTCTAGCCAGCAAGCCAAACAAGAGATCAATAAAGCCCTGCTACAACTCAGCATATCAAGTCCGAAAAACAGAATTGTATGAAGTGTGGGGACATGAATTCAAAGTAGAAAAAACAAAAGACTCTACAGTCGGCCAGGAGTTCTGGGGTGCTGGCTGCACAATTCAGATTCACCCTGGTCCTAGCTGCAGTTTTGGCACCATCTGGTGGCAGTTTTCCTCCCTGATTTAAATATCGATGGGCACCACCCTGGGCTTCCCTGACAGCTCAGCTGGTAAAGAATCTACCTGCAACGCAGGAGAGCCGGGTTCAATCCCTGGGTCGGGAAGATCCCCTGGAAAAGGGCATGGCAACCCACTCCAGTATTCTTGCCTGGAGAATCCCCATGGACAGAGGAGCCTGGCAGGGTGCAGTCCATGGGGTCACAAAGAGTTGGACATGACCACGACTAAGCAAAGCACAGTACAGCACAGTGTGGATCACCCTAGGTCCTATGGCCATCTTGGCTCTTTCAGGACAGTGGGAAGATTCCAGGAATCTCCCCATTAACTGTGGCAAGTTTTGTGGCTCAAGCCATGGAAATTCATCTGGAAAAAACCTGGGAATAGGGAGATTCATCCTCTACCTCCTCAGTTGGTGAGGCAGGGATGTACTTAGCAGCAGCACTGGATCAGTCCTACAGAGGAGGCGAAGCCAGTCTAGGGGAGGAAACAGTGAAACTAGATGTTGATGGATCTTCCAGGAGGAGGAAGGAATAAACGGGCAAGAACTCCATATACCATAATTGTGTAAAACACAGATCTGAAAGAAATTTTAAATGAGAAAAGAGTACAGAGGCACTGGAGAGCAGTCTAAGTTCTAGAAGTTTCAGGATTTTGAGGTGGGCCATCCTATGAAACTGCCATGAAAGGGGAAGTTCAACCAACTGGATATACAGTTTCTGAAACTAGAGACAAAAGCTGGCCAGGCCTAGGACAGAGAGGCCTGAAGTCCTGACGATGGGGGTCCCCTGCGCTGTTTAGGGTTAGAGTGGTGGTATAAACCTGTAGAATAGGTATTATGGTGGGAGGAGGCTCCTGATTGACTGGATGGGCTAAAAAGAACTTTGGGGATTTTATTTCTTTACAGTCCTCTATGGGTTTTATTTCTTTACAGTCCTCAAAGGGTTGTTGGGGAAAACCACATAATGGTCCTTGACACTTAGTTGGAATTAAGTGAAAGATAGCACAATTAACCATGTGAAAAGAGTTCACTCAAGACTTCTTTCCTGCATCTTGCTCTTTCATCTTGCTTTTATCCTTATGAAATAGTGGAGTGGATATGCAGGAAGCTGAACTATTAAACATAATTTTAAGGTAGACAGAGAGTGAAAAGTGAAGTCGCTCAGTTGTGTCCAACTCTTTGCGACCCCATGGACTGTAGCCTACCAGGCTCCTCTGTCCATGGGATTTTCCAGGCAAGAATACTGGAGTGGGTTGCCGTTTCCTTCTCCAGGAGATCTTCCCAACCCAGGGATTGAACCCGGGTCTCATAAAAATTCTTTATACTTACTAGAAACAATATAGTTTTATAACAATAGGTCATTTCTAGACTACATCAATCATAGAGATTACTTTCTCCAGAGTAGTTGGTTTCATGAAAACAGAGAAGTTAGGAAACTTCTAAGAAGTTAGGAAATGGTGACTAGTTGCATATGGGGTTTCCTAAGAAAAAGTCAGTAGGATGGTGCACAGAAGGTTTGAGAAAGATGTTTGACTAGGCACCTACCACCAGCTAAAAACCATCATCTATCTGGCAGGTGAAGGAAAGGAAAGACATGCCCTATTAAAAGATTGAAAAGATTTTAATTCTTTAAATAATATTAGTCTACATTTTTAATGGTGCAATAAGCTACTATAAGAAAGACATTCACTGGAAAACTCCATCCAGTGATTTACCATATTTCCCATCCTTACCCCAATTCAATACTTGGCTTTCCATTAGCTGAAAGAAAAGCAAGACCGTCAGAGGAAACACAGAATGTGACAACAAGAAAACGATGAAATTCAGAGACTACAATGCGAATGAGAAGGCGAGTAATCATCAACAAGCTGTTTGCATCAGGAACTACAGATCCACACTGAGTATCTTCTGCCTTCTCCTTTCCTTCCATTTGGTCTGTTGATAGTTTGTTTCTGACAAGATCCAGTCAGGAAGACGGAAATCACACTAAGTATTTCAAAAGAAATAACACTGAAATTTTGGGGAACAGTTGTTGGAGAACTAAAAGAGCTAAGAGAGAATCTGGTACCAGACACCTAAGGAACTGCAGGAAGCACCAGGCCCTGAGGCTGGAGGAACATGGGAGGAGGCAGTGTACTTGGAGCCTAGAGGCTTAGAGAGGCCTTGCAGACGAGCTGGGGCTCAGCCACTGCTGGAACTTCTGAGGGGCCTGATGAGGCCAGTTCCGAAAGTACCAAGAAAAAAAGCTAGAGCCTGGAACCAAGAGCCATTGTATCAGGTCAAGAGCCACTGCTGTGGTGGGGCTGCCAGAAACCGCAAGGAAGCAGCAAGAGCAAGCCCCTATGCTTCTTTAGCCCTGCAGCCTCGCGTCTGGCTCCGGGGAACCAGCTAGCAAAGAAGAAAGGCGGTGTGCAGGGTCCTGGCAGCATAAGCAGTGCAGGGAATGGTCGGTGTGGGCTGAGAGACAACAGCTGAACCGTACACACACCATGCATTTAAAAAGAGAAACTCATCGCATAGTTAGGTCTCTGATGCATATCTTAACTCACAATAAACTAATTTGCCCCAAAATACTGTAAATAGGGCAAAAGAAGTGACAGAGTAATCCAACATCAGGCTGAGTTCAACCAGAGCCATGCTCACCAGGACCTTTCCGTGCACCTTAGGGGAGCACTCTCAGAGACTGCTGTTAGTGTCCTAAACGTTCTTACCTATGAAAAATGGGCTCCTGCGAAGCCATGTGCGGGCCTGCTTAAAACAATAAGCTTTTCTAACCCCCAAGCGCGACATACTCCGGGAGCATGGTCTGGATGCTTATCAAACAAGTTCCTGAGCCATTCTCTGAAGTTTCTGGGCAAGTACAAACAACAGAGTCAAATAAATGCCTTTTAAAAGCGAGGCAGTGGAGCACGTACCCTGTCAGTGGGATCTTCATATCCCCACAAAGTAAACAGTAACATGAGAATATTTATACTAAACAAAACTGTATATCAAGTCTGCTTTGGCTCAGCCAGAGGGAATGATAAATTCCTTGCAGATCTCTCATAGAGTGGTCCTTTGTGGTCCACGGACGCCACTTCCAAGACAGTACAAACCAATTACAGAGCAAGGCTTTTCATTATGTTGAGGAATGAAAATATCACCCCCCATTTTGCTTTATTTTACAGTTATGTTTCACTTAGCCCGCCCCTCCACCTTATGTTAAAGACATTTTAACATCGTGGAGTTAAGCCCAAATTCAGGATGGAAACAAATGACATTGCCCCTCACCACCACCAACAAAAGCCCTTATCACCCTCATAGACTAGCTTTTTGCTTTCCTTATCCCTCTTCTAACAAACTAGAAGTTGAAGTGGAAACTGGGGTAGAGTTTATAAAGAGTTTATGAAGTTTATGAAGAGTTAATAAAACGTAAACTCTATTTGTCCACATCAATTCTGTCCCGTTTACAATAGGCACAAGTCATGGGCAAAGTCATCTGGCAGGAGACAGCAGTTAAACAAGCTATGAAGCCACATTCCATACAATGTCCACTTTAAGGTCCAGTGGACAAGATACTGCAGAACATTAGCACAAAGTGTTGGTCTGCTTGTAATAGAGCAATATGAGGAAAAGTTAATATGAATTAGGGTATTTGTTAGTTTGTGTATCTGTAGTTTGGTCAGATTTTCTCAACCCAGTTTGATAATGCTTATCATTATAGATCCAACCAAGCTGCTTCTGTCAGCTTATACATAGAACGAGCTGATGATACCATGTCTGTCCCTACGATAAACCTTCAGCAATTTACAACTGTTTCAGATTTTCTGGAGAAACATGGTGGAGCAAGAAAGAAAGGGAAGACAAAAAGACAATAGAAAAAACAGGGAAATTACAATATGAACAAGAGGTAAGGAGTAAAATTGTCCTGGTTTTGAAAATTATTTGTAACAAAAATAGTAAATTATTGTTTTAAATGGATAGCTGTATCATAGGCCAAATTTAATTAACTCTATTTTAAACCAATGAACTAAGCCTCAAATGTAGTACTTGAGATTATCATAATAGATGAAAAAGGGAAAAACAGGTCTTACATGCTTGTATACTTTAATGGATATTACAAATTTGACAAAATTTTATTTACGAAGTGTGGGGCTAGTGAAATTATCTTATTCAGATTTTTTTTGTTTTAAACTTTTATGAAATTAATATATAATTTTCAATAATTAATTGTAAAATACACATAACATTTACCATATTTAAGTGTGTAGTTCAGTGGCATTAAGTGTTTGTATTACTGTACAATCATCACTACTATCCATCTCCGGAATTTTGCTTTTTTTTGCCTTCAAGAACTGAAACTCTATACACCCATTAAATAGATGTTTGGTTGTAAATAAGCCTTGCTCAAAACCAGCAGTCTGGACTACAGTGATATGAATCTGGAGAGGTTAAGAAGGGAAATGGCAAATGAATCAACTGCTACTACATCCCCAAATGACACAGTGACATCCTGTATTTTTACTCTCAATCACCTGCTTAATGAAAGTGTTAGTCACTCAGTCGTGTCCGACTCTATGCGACCCTATGGTGTGTGGCCCGCCAGGTTCCTCTGTCCATGGAATTCTCCAGGCAGAAGTACTGGAGTGGGTAGCCATTCCCTGCTCTAGGGGATCTTCCCAACCCAGGGATCAGTCCTGGTCTCCTGCATTGTGGGTGGACTCTTTACCATCTGAGCCACCAGGGAAGTCCCACCTACTTAACGGTGATGACCAAAACTGAAGCAAAGCTCCAGGTGAGATCTGGAAAGAGTGCTGATATTTCATTTTTACATTACAGCTTACAAAGTACTTCCATTTAATTCCCCAGAACACAATCTGGGTGGAAACTCTTTTCCCTATTTTACAGGTAATTAAACTATAGCTCCATGAAAGATAACAAGGGCCAGAACCCAAGCCAGAATCTGCTGTCCAGTGCTTGTCCTATTAGGCCACATGGCCTCTGCCAAAGCAAGAGAAAAGCAAGGCATGACTACTTCACAGCTCTCCCAGATCCACTGGGTCTAACTGGAGAGCATCTTCTCTTTTCACCACAGCAACTACACTTCCCTGCATCTGAAAACCACACGTGGTTCATCATTACTCCATCTTTGTTGTATTTATATTGACAGCAAAAAGAAAACACCCAAAAAGTATAATTCTGAAACAAAATTAATGCAATTGCAGTCAAGAGTCAAATGTAAGTCAAAAAAAATATGTTAAGATACAGACTCCCCTGGTGGTCCACTGGTTTTAGAATCTGCCTTCCAATGCAGGGGATGCGGTTTTGATCTCTAGTTGGGGAACTAAGCCCATGGGCTGCAACAGGAAAAGCCCACATGCTGCAACTAGAGAAAGCCTATGCACCGCAACAAAGAGCCCCGCACCACAACTGAAGACCTAGTGCAGCCAATGTACAGATGGGATAGATTACCAGATCCTATGGGCTTCCCAGGTGGCTCAGTGATAAAGAATTTGCCTGCCAGTGCAGGAGACACAAGACACCTGGGTTTGATCCTTGGGTCAGGAAGATCCCCTGGAGGAGGAAATGGCAACCCATTCCAGTATTATTGCCTCTAGAATCCCATGGACAGAGGTGTGTGGTGGGCTAGAGTCCCTTGGGTCTCAAAGAATTGGACACAACTGAGAATGCATGCATGCACTGGATCCTATAAAAAGACTGAGTTCAACCTCTTTTATTTTTAATTAATTAAATTCACATTATGTGCTCTTATTAACCAAAACCACAATTTATTTGCTAAACAAAATCTATGGAAAATTTTATTTCGTTGTGTTTTATAGGTAGAAAAACGCCTTGTACTAAAAAACATAAGCACTAAGGATTTACATAAAATTGCCAGAATTAGCAAGTGGCTTCTTTTAGTTCACAAAAAGGCAACATATTTTGATTTCTTTCAAATAAAATTCTTCCACCAATACCCTTCACTTCACTCAAGAGTAATAAATTCCCTAAACCTTCAGACTTCCATTTAAATTCCAAAAAGGATAAATATAATCCCTTGAAGTCATGCCCAACACCACCATTCCACATCCCCACATAAACATAAAAAAATTAGACAAATCTGGCTTTTGGAATTATCTCCAGAATGAACAGTAGGTCATCCTAAATAAGACAAGAAAGAACAAAAGAACATGATTAGTCTTTTATTTGGTAATTTTAGTTTATAATTCTCCCCATTTAGTTACTTAGTACTTGATTTTTAAAAGTGCACATTAAAATAAAAATGATTACTCAGAAAATGAGAGTTGAATACAGGACTTTGGAATAAAGAGCTCAGGAACACCAAATAAACAGAGTCTATTTTTAGTTTAGTTCATGATAATCAAAGATGATTCCATAACTATGGCCATTTTATCCAGCTCATTCAGGGGGGCTTCTAGTACACCCAAGTGCATGAACTTGATACAGAGGAAGATTTCACAAAGTTTCAGTGATGACTAGAAATATCATAAGGCAATTACAATCTATAAATACCTGTTGCTGTCGTTGGACAGAGAAGGCTTCTAGTTTTCCAATTCATACCTGGAACCAAGCTCTTGGATCTTCTTGTCTTCACATGCCAATAAGAAAAGTTTGCAATGCCTGATATTTTTTTCTTACAATTTCAACGAAACCTTAGATTGGCTCACATGAAAACACCTTCACGTATCTTCCAGAACTCCCCAATACTTTCTCTTATTGCATATTCAGCACAGCTCTTGCACTCTTGGGGTGTAAATCCAATTAACGCTCTCCCTATCGTACCAATTCCTCGATCACTTGCCAATTTTTTAACTTGAGCTTCTATGTAATGAGGAGATACATAATAAAAATGGTCCCCAAGGACACTGTAAGCCATGTATTGAGAGCCTTTGGAGGTTTCTGTAACTTCTTGATCTTCAAAACTCTCTACATTGCAAGCTATCTCAATTTTCCCTTCATGAGGAAAAGCCATCGTTTGGACGCCCTTCAGACCATTCACATTCGAGCCCCGAATGGCACTAGCAATTTCTTTTCCCAGAGCCAAGTCTTGAGAATCTATGGTAACATTGCAGTTCATCACGTATGGGCTAGCGCCGATGCCTGAGTCATTAGAAAAGCATGTTAGTCAAGCAAAGTAAAGCCTCACCTTGAAGATTCTATTCTTTACCCAATTCTCTTCTATTCTATTAACTTTACTTAATTTTATTTTAAAATAATACACAGAAATACTCCTCATTCTCAACTCAAGAATTTTCTAGAAGTCATACATATTTTTTACCAACAGAGTTATCTGAGCTATAAATAGATATTTTTATCTACTCTAAATGTATCTGGATGTTTACTCTAGAATGGTTAAGAAAAGCTCAGACTTTTGAAAATATCAGCAGATATTTCAAAAGGCACGTTTGAAAATTAAATATCAATAGCAGTAAAATGTATTGGCCTTCCATTCATTTCCAAGGCCATCTCCGCAGGGGCTGGAATTCAGTGCCAGGTCTATGGGTCTGGGAGACAGGAATAAATCACACTCTGTATTCATCTCTTCCTCCCCAAACACAGACCTGTCATCACTGAGCTAGGTTAAGATCATATTCGAATGAACCTCAACAGTCTTGGCTAGTAAAGGAGGTCACTAAAAAGTGACAAATAGTCTTGGAATTGGGAAGGACAAAGGGACTCTTGTGTCTCATGATGATGTAGGTTTGGCAGGGCAGGATTTGGAGCACTATGTATACCTTCTTGGTATAACCAGTTGGAGGTATCTCTTTCTTCCATCCTCGGCTTCCCAAGGGACTAGGACTGTCATTGCTATTCCAGAGCCCAGTTACTCTAGAGCATGTTTTACCCTGCCTTGGGGATGATGCAGCTCATATTACATAAATATCCCTGCTCTAATTATAGTTTACATTATAAGATGGACAACTTGGTTAAATTAGCATTGGTATAAAAAGCTTAGGTTTGCAGTTTCCTCATTTTGGGGCAACTTCACATTTCTAAAAGCAAAGTTGACTAGGGATTGATGAGGGATAAAAGGCTGACCTCATCTTCAGCATAAGACACTTTTTTAGCTACTATTTCAACATCATTTTACTGTCATTGCTTTTTCTTACTACTTTCAAACTTACTGCTCACGATGTCAGTATCCAACGAGAGATCCTGTTGAATTCACTCTCCCCTTGACAGCCGTGGTTTGGGGGCTTTGCTGCCTAGCCTGGGTACTCTCATACTAATAGACGTTTTACAGAAAATCAGCACACGGAAACCACATTTCATCTTTTTCCCACACATGTACATAATGAAACATTTCAACTCCCGAGGCTGGGCCTCTTTCTACTGGGAATTCTGCAGGAATGAATCAAATTACAGTATTTCTCCATAATGCTGATTTCATAAAAATTAAATTTCCTAACAGTCAATACATATCTCTCTCAACCTCATACACCAATCACTTACTCTAAATATCTTTGAGAATTATATCAGTTTTAACATTTCACAGAGTACAACTGGAAATTTTTTTTTTTGTCAGTGCTAATGTCATTCATTAATCGAAAGCATCCAAGCATAGTCTCTCTCTCCTCTACCCCTGAACAGGTAGTGTTACAAACAATCCAATTTCCTCGTATCTGATACACATACCCTATTCTGACTCAAGAAGTGGCCTCACCTTTATCACCATTCAAACAAATAGCTAGATCATGCTCAGAGTTTGCTGAAAAGTATGTGTGTGTATATATAAATATACATATATAGAGTTTCATATGGGGGGCGCTTATACTAAGTACTATTCAAAATATCTATTGGGTCTATTGTGCTCTGCTATTCCAGAACTTTGATATGCCTAGCCAATGTTCAGATATTTATATGTAATTTATCAGCTTGGGGGAGCAAGTCACTTTCAAGGCAAGTTCATTCATATGGACCCAGGGCCTCCTGACAATATGGTAGCATGGACCATTTGATCCCTAAATACATGGGACAGGACTTCCTCTAAATCCTCTAGTAGATTGCAAGGCACCTTTTATCCCCATGTGCCCAATAACTGTCCCTTTTGTCACCGAGTTTCTAAAATTGATCATTCTTGCTAATAAATGAATTCATTACCTCAGATAAAAGGTAATGTAAACAATAGTTCACCTAAGATAAATTATTAAATGCATAAGAAATTTAGATGTTAAGTCCAGAGCACAAGAGTGTCACAAAGAATTCACTTGTCCCAACAATGACTTAATCAATTAAAATAAAACTCTACTTAAAAAATTCCTTCAAAAGCATACTTTAAAATTAATTATTTCTTAGAAAAATAAAATTAAACATAAGAAGTAACGTTTATATTCTCTTTTGAATAAAGTAAGAGTAATCACTTATATAGAGAATGATACTTTCTGGTGTATGTCCTTGTTACATGTATTTTAAATTCTTCTATTAAGCTTTAGCTATACAATACTTGATTTTGTTTTACCACTATATCTTATTCAAGCAGTGAATAAACAGAGACAAGTCAATGAAGCTGAGAAGTTTCTGGTCTAAGCAGGTATTAGTTTTCACCCTGAGGGGTTATAAGGCCATGATCCATTTCTGCCTTAGGAAAAAGAAAGAAAGGAAGAAAAAAAAGACAAGAAGAAAGGAAGGAAGGAAAGAAGAAAGAAGGAAGGAAAAAGAGAGAAACTGTTTTCTGCCCAAATGCACACGTTTCTAATTCTTCCATTTAATTCTTCCCAAGTCCAACACCAATATGGTGATCCAATTCTAATCAATCAAATTCTGCATTTAAATCTAGAAGTCCCACTGACCTTATTAAGATGCTGAATTTGACTTTTTATGCTAATTTAAACTTAGTAAAAATTTTTTAAATAAGGGAGGCAATTAATCCCAGCAAATCGTATTTCTAGTTAAATGTCATATAATTAAAGTAATTCCATTTTTTGCTCTAAAATTAGAAACCTGATGTGAAAGTTTGTTTCTCAGTTTGCGGTTTCGCTCGGCTCCTGCCTCCCGCAGATTGGCACTCGGCTGCTCTGGCGGCAGCATGAATCTCACTGCAAAGCTGAAATTCCAATTTTATTCCAAAGCAACTGTCACAACGCCCTGAAGCAAGCTAAAAACAAGGAAAAAAATCTTTGGTATGATTTCACTTTCCATGTGTTCTTTAATGAAAAATTTATCATTCTAAATATTGGTGTTTACTCCTAAATACTTTTTTTTTAAATCAAAAAGAAACTGAGATTCAGTTGCTATTATTTCACAGGGAAATATAACAGGCCTGATGTTTTCCTGACAATTCTGTTATTTTCCTGTGTGGAAACACTGTATTTATCATATACTGTACGGCTGGTGATTCAGATATTGTAGAGACCTTATGGTGAACTGATATAGATGTAAACTCTTTATGCCAGATTGTTTAAGCATAAAAAAAACAAATGCACTTAATTAACATCTGATGTGTAGTTTTTACAAACACAAATGCAATATTTGTGTTTGAGCACTGGCAGTAATGGCTGTGAACCATGCTATTAATGTCTGGTTTAAAGATGCTTGTGGTAGGACCACGTCTGGAATAACAAAAATAAAAAACTGCATTCAGACAAAACAATAGTGAAGAGCCCATTAGAAAAAATGGAAAAGCAGCACTCAGAAAAAACATTTTTTTTCCCTTTAGATCAAAATTATTCTCAAAAATTGTTCCAGGCACCATCACCTTCAATCAATCAATGGTGAAAAGATTCTCAATATTTTCCTCCAACAGAAAAGGTTTTATTTTAGGGGGTCAGAAGTTTGCCAAGAGATGTATTTAAAAGTTCTCTTTATTATATTAAGCTCTTCTTTGATGGCTTAGCTTTAAAAGATGCGTGAGGAGGGAACCGAGGTAGTGTTTTGGAGTATATGGCATTTTTATGTCTGAAGAGAGAACTTCAAATTTATAGATTGCATTACAGTTTGAATAAATAAAGAGATTCTCATGAACTAATGTGTGGCTCTCTTATTAAATATGTTTTTACTGAAACCTGCTGAGTGCCAGGAACCATGCAGGTTACTGCGTGTAAAAACATGAATGTTAAACAAAGATAAAACCTAGCCTAACTGTGGGCCTTGCTTCAGAGTAACAAACAGAGCAAGACGACAGACTTGGAACTCGGGTTCAAAAATATAAACAGCTGTTATTACACTGAAAGCAATTAGTCATCATTACATATTGGTATTTTACATTTTTTAGAACATGTATTAAAGAGAAACCACAGCTGAAACAGGACATTTGATGACTAAAGCCATAAAACTCAAACATAATTGCTAAGTCCGATACTCCCATGGCGGGAAGAACGCAGGACTCTTGTGCATGTGGCCAAATCCACAGAAGAGAAAGCTAAGTGACACTGTGCGGCACGGGGCTGGGAATGGCTCCCCAGGGGTCTGAGTTCAAGTTCCACTTCTTCAGGAACACTGCCTCTGCTCAGCTGTCTTTCTGCAAAATAGCTATGACATTTTCCCACTCTGTGAGGAACCGTTAAGCCTCAATTTCTCAACTCTGAATCTTTCAGAGTAACAGCAATTCAGAGATGAAATCACAGGGGTAGATACATGTTAACATCATCATGGAATGAAGCCAGCCCAGGTGAAAGCAACCTCAGGTGACTTCCCTGCTCCCAGGTTTTCTATAGAAAAGTGCCTTTCACTAGCTCATGCAGAGACATAGTCCTTCATGTTTCAATTACGGGTGACACACTTAATTACACATTGAGACTTTCATCTTCCATCATCCAAATAGATTTACAAGCAAACATAGAAAATTACAGATATAGGCTCCTGAAAACAGGACTCATTCTCAGGCTAGAAATTATTTTTCAAAGACTAGGTAAAATTTGGGGTATGCAGTAAATGGCATTATTCAATGTCAAGAAAAGTGCCTGATGCAGCAGCTTCTCATTTACAGAGAGAAAGAAGTAAGCAGGGGCAGCTCTCAGTAACCCACTCAAATAACTAAACAGAAGTCCCTGATTCCAAGATGCGCCAGTTACCTCCATCTATGATTCCTACGGCATCATGTGAAACTACAGTTCAAAGAATTGTCCCTCATTTTTAAACAATGATGCATATATGCAGGCCAGTCATACAATATATCAGCCAGCAGTGTTTAAATTATCCCATAAATGTTTAGGGTTTTAAAATATATATGTATAAAGTATTTATTTATAGATCTAAAAGTATCAACTATTACTGCTTTGTCCTTATTTATGTTCCTCATGAGTTGGCCAACTACAAACTTTTAAAAGGAATTTGGTTTAAAAGATTTTGTGTGTTTGGCACTGACTCTGGGTGTTAATCATTTCTGAGGTCACTTTTTTCTCTTCTGTTTATAATATTCTCAAGGAACTTCAAAACAGAAACCTGTTCCCTTATAGATTCTGCTTCCTTTCGGGTACTGTATAGATTAATTTGTCATTGGAAAGTTAACTGTAAGTGTTCAGTTCATAGCACCAATCATTTCTATTTAAATTTTTTAGGAAAAGAAATAAACATAGCAACAATGTGTTGAAGCTTTTCTGTTTTGATGGGAAGAGCGGAAAATTATGTTGAGAAACACTGATGTAAATAAAGAATGTTAGAAAAATATATAAAGCCATTAAATTTAAAAATAAGGAGGGAAATTGCCACAGTTGTGAACTAAGCTTGTTGAAAAATTAGATGAATAATATTTCTACCCTAGTGACAGAGGTGCTAGAAATTCTACTGCAATAGATATTACTTTTAAAAATGAAACCATTTTACTCCTTCTTACATATGAATTTCTTAATGGATAACTTGGGCAAGTAAGGTAATCTAAGATTTCAGTGGATCATGTGACTTAAACTCGAATTACAATCTTGTTCATGAAACCATTTATCTATACTCTATGTTCCTCTCTGAAACATTTTAATTTTCTATTAGAATCTGCTTTGAGCCTATTAAATGAGTCCCTCAAGGAGTAACGGTCTACCTAAACTTGGCAACTTATAATTTTCATGTCTTTTGCACAAACTAAAGAGTCTACCACTTGAAAGGAGATATTAGCAAAAAAGACATATGGGGGGAAAGTTGTGCTGCTTTTCCTTTCTTATTTGACTCTTTTTTGTCAGCAATATGAATGAATGCACTGAAATCCAGCTTCTACAGACCTGATAAACCTCAATAATTGCCCTTTATGAAAGATGATGGAAATAATAACAAGATCAATTTAAAGAAATAGTGAAAATAAGTTGGAAGCTTCAAGAATTTCCTTTCCTTACAAACATATAAGATAAATAAAAGAAATAGGTGCATATATATTTTACAATATTGAAATCACACTACACAGCTTTGTATCCTTTGGCCTTGACCCTGGATGTTCCTTCTGCCTGAGTCTCCTGTCCACATTTCCACGTGGCCAACTGCCTCTCTCCTAGTCTTTACTCCAGTGCTGCCTTCACAATGAGGCCTACTTTGGTTTATCCCATCTGAAAACCATAGTTTACTCCCATTCCGGGCACATGATGTCCATTGCTCTGTCTGATTTTTTTATTTTTTTTTTTGGCTGTAGCATTTATTTTCTAGGGACTTCCCCCATGGCTCAGCAGAAAAGAATCCACCTGCCAATGCAGGAGACCTGGGTTCAATCCCTGCGTAGGGAAGATCCCCTGGAGAAGGAAACAGCAACCCACTCCAGTATTCTTGCCTGGAAAATTCCATAGACAGAGGAATCTGGTGGGCTTACAGTCCATGGGGTCACAAAAGAGTAGGACATGATTTAGTGATTAAACAACAACACTTGTTTTCTAACATATCATATAATTAATTATTTATTAAGCTTGTAATTTTCTGTTTCTCTTTTCACTCTCTTCACCTATTCCCCACTGGAATATAAATTCTTTGAAGGCAAATAAATTCTATTTTTCCATTGATAATAGTCCCTGGCACATTTAGGTACTTAATAAATATTTGTTGTGTTAATTAATAAACTAAAAATTTTCTCTACATTGTACTGTATTTTCCACTTGTCTAAAAATTCCTCCAAACCTTCACACTTAATTGCTTGCATAATGGTCTCTCACCAAGGTATTCCATAGTTTATTTAATCACTCTCAAATTCTTAACATTTATATTATTTCCAGCATTTATTATTATAAATAGTTCTTTGATAAACATACTGGTACATAAGTATATGTACCTTTTATTGCTTCCTCAGGAATAAATCTACTTACTTAAGATAAATCTAGAATTAGAATTTCTGCAAAGCAGTTACATATATTTTTAGAGCTTTTGATGCACATCACCAACTCACTTCCAAAAAGTTTATATCAATTGATACTAATTTATACCATTAGTTGCATGAGTGCCTCTAACTGCATCTTTACCAGATGTCATATATTACCTTTAAAATACCATCTTTAAACATTTCTGTGTCAATCTTGGCATTTTAAAGTAAACTTAGGATTTTCAGATGTTGATCAAATTCTCCATGTAAATCACAGATCTCCATGTGGAGTAAAAAATAGAGAAGGAATCAAAATCCCCAATGGGTTGTCCATTCCAAACAAACAATGTAAAATAGGTGAGATTATCAGACAATCATTAGGTGAGATGGGGGATCACTGTTCACTTTGGTTTAAACAGTTACAAACTCAGTCTGTTCTTAGAAGATTGAACATGATTAGTGATAACATGAACATTTAGTTTTTAACTCAGATACGCTTTTCAGAGCAGGTTAAAGTTCTTTCCAAACACCAACCCATTCAGCCCCACAACACTGCAGAAATGAGACTTAAGTTTTCCTAGGGACTGTCTATGCTATGCTATGCTGTGCTATGCTATGCTATGCTATGCTATGCTAAGTCACTTCAGTTGTGTCCGACTCTGTGCGACCCCATAGACGGCAGCCAACCAGGCTCCCCCGTCCCTGGGATTCTCCAGGCAAGAACACTGGAGTGGGCTGCCATTTCCTTCTCCAATGCATGAAAGTGAAAAGTGAAAGTGAAGTCGCTCAGTCATGTCCGACTCTTAGCGATCCCATGGACTGCAGCCTACCAGGCTCCTCCATTCATGGGATTTTCCAGGCAAGAGTACTGGAGTGGGGTGCCATTGCCTTCTCCGAGGGACTGTCTAACCCAGCACTAAATCCTGTTCTTCTGTTCTCTAGTACTAGGATTCCTGCTTCTAATTCCCATCCTCTAACTGTAATCTCAGTCACCCGGCACTGTGCTGACTAGGTTTGTGGAATAATCCTTTCGGTTTTCAGTGAGGCTCAAATTAGAAACCAGGAAATAGCTTTCTGAAAAGTTAGTCACAAACTTACACTTCTCCGTTTGTGAGACAAATCGTGGGAAAATATGTGAGGTTCAAATTGGCAGGGAGCAATCAACTTCTTTTTTTTCCACAAGTAAAGACTAAAACACATTTATAATCACTTTTTAGATAAATCTTTTCTCTAAACGGAAGGAAAAAATGGTCCCTTGGTACCATGTTTGGCACTTAATAGTCATCCTTTCAACTTTAGTCTCATGAGGGAAAAATAATTAATATGGCCATTTTAAAGATATGGGAACTGAGGCTTATTGAGCTAAGGAACATTCTGAAGTCACATGGCCAATGAAGAGCAAGGTCAGGATTTGAGCATAGCCTCAAAGCCTGCACTCTGGGAGTCTCTGGTAGCTCAGATGGTAAAGAATCAGCCTGTAATGCAGGAGACCCAGGTTCACTCTCTGAGTCAGGAAGATCCCCTAGACAAGGAAATGGCAACTAGTATTCTTGCCTGGAGAATTCCATAGACAGAGGAACCTGGTGTGCTGCAGTCCATGGGGTGGTCACAAAGATGGGACACGACTGAGCGACTTTCACTTTCAAAGCCTACACTCTTTTCATTGTACTGCTGTAGCTGATGATGTCATTGGTTTGAGAGCAGAATTCTGCACCAGGGATTAGTAACCAAAAGCCTATGTGTAACTGTGCCTTGAGGAAATGTGTTTCTTAAGGTCGCCCACCTCTTGCTTCTTGGGACCTAGTATTTCAGTAACAGCTAAGATATTAACTATCAAAATGTGGCCTAACATGGTTTAACTAGTGATCCCTACAGAAGATATTAGGGGATAAAAAAATCAAGACTCAAATAAATGGACCTGGGATGGTGAAGTGCAGCGAGTGATACAAGAATCAAGACTCAAATAAATGGCCCTAGGATGGTGAAGTGCAGCAAATGGGGATGGAGTTTTTGATAGGGTGCCATTGCCTTTTCTGAAGATATGCTCTAAGCAAGGTGTGGGCAGGAGTAGCAGAGAGAGACATGAGTGGATGAGATCCAGGGCAAGGGAGAATACTGCTCCCTGTGTTTGTTCTCTCTGTTCTAGAGCCCGCAGTGTAGAAAAGCCTCTCTCCAGGGTGCCTCCACCACTGACTGCCAGGTGTAAGCATCAACCTGGACACTCTGGATGTACTGAAAGCCTTTCTCACCAGCTAAAAGTAAGCTACACCCACATCCTGAGCCGCCAGGTGTCTCCTGATACAACCTCATGCCTGGCCAACAGGACCCATCAACCCAGTGATAACCATTCTCATCATCAGTGCAGCCACTGATGAGCAGGGCTCATTGCCTATCATGAACATCCCTCTTGGGGGCTCTTATCGAGTATCTGATGAGGGCTTCCAGCCTCCCTGAGTGGCTCATGAAGGCGTGAGTAGAAAGAGCTGAGAGGAGAACTTCAAGCAAGTCAAGAAAGCTCCAGCTGTAACCCTCCTGCATTACGTGGGAGAGACCAAATGAAGGCAACCTCAGGATTCTCAAGTTTAAAAACCAAAGCGGAAAAAAAATCCAGACTGCGAACCTGTCAAACCACATCTTCTGGCAGGTGCAGCTCCCAGGTCAGGTTTAAGAGCGCTGAAATCCCTCCTGGTGAACCAGCCCAGCTGCTTCCTTCTCTGGACAAGGGGGCGCTTCTCGGGCAGATCGGCCTCACCAAAGAGAAACACACTGCAGCCAGGAACACTGAGGACCAAATTCTCAGCGAGGCCTATGGGCAGCGGGAAATTTTAACAAGACTAAATTAAAGTCAGTACCGCTGAAAGAAAACAAAGCACAGAATTTTCTTATTGTGGTAAAATACACTTAACACAAAATTTACCATTTTAACCATTTCTAGGTGTACAGTTTAGTCGCATTAAGTGCCTTCCCATCACTGTTATAATCATCACGACTAAAGGGGATATAATTCACACAAATTTTAAAATTCAAAGTTTGAGCATAATTAACTTTTCCTTGGTTAGTCTCATAATAAAATTTATGTACAAGGCTTCCCTTGTGGCTCAGATGGTAAAGAATCTGCCTGTGATGCGGGAGACCTGGGTTCAATCCCTGGGTCAGGAAGATCCCCTGAAAAAGGGCAAAGGAAAATCCCCTAGAGAAGGAAATGGCAACCCTCTCCAGTATTCTTGCCTGGAGAAATCCATGGACAGAGGGGCCTGGTGTGCTATGGGGTCGCAAAGAGTGGAACACCACTGAGCAACACTTTACACTTTAAAGGAGGCTAGAATTTCTAAGCCATTACAAATCTAATTCCATAAGGAAAATTTATCACCAAGGTGAATGAAATCGGTACCTTCAATTTTTGAACAATTTTATAACAGCTCCAAAATGTGTATACTGTTAGGAGAAAGAAAAATTTAAGAATACAAGGGCCAGATCCACACTGTCCAATATAGCAACGCCTAGCTACACATGCCATTAAACTTTAATTAATTAAAATGCAGTAAGTTGTTTTTCAGTTGCAGTAGCCACATTTCAAGCGCTCAGTAACCACACGTGGTCTCCCTATTGGACAGCATAGATACAGAACATTGCCATCATCATAGAAAGTCCTTCTGGATAGCAGCACTGGGACAGATATTCTGTAAGAAGCCTAGTATCTAAATACAATTTTATGGAGGCTACTCTGAATATCAATGCTTTTTCACCTTCTTCTTCCACTTTTACATCTAGATTCTGTCTCTGACCTTATCTTCTCAAGATAGATTACAGAATTGCTTTCCTGTCTTTTTCTAGAGAACTGCTTCAGGGAACTGCTGTTTTCATGTCACTAAGTATAGTCCCCAATAAGCGAGGATAGAGATAACATAATTTATTTTCCCGATGTTTTTTGTTTTTTTTTTAATTTTATTTTATTTTTAAACTTTACATAACTGTATTAGTTTTGCCAAATATCAAAATGAATCCGCCACAGGTATACATGTGTTCCCCATCCTGAACCCTCCTCCCTCCTCCCTCCCCATTCCATCCCTCTGGGTCGTCCCAGTGCACCAGCCCCAAGCATCCAGTATCGTGCATCGAACCTGGACTGGCAACTCATTTCATACATGATATTTTACATGTTTCAATGCCATTCTCCCCAATCTTCCCACCCTCTCCCTCTCCCACAGAGTCCATAAGACTGTTCTATACATCAGTGTCTCTTTTGCTGTCTCGTACACAGGGTTATTGTTACCATCTTTCTAAATTCCATATATATGCGTTAGTATACTGTATCGGTGTTTTTCTTTCTGGCTTACTTCACTCTGTATAATAGGCTCCAGTTTCATCCACCTCATTAGAACTGATTCAAATGTATTCTTTTTAATGGCTGAATAATACTCCATTGTGTATATGTACCACAGCTTTCTTACCGATGTTTTATTTATCTTATCGATAAAACCGATGTTTTATTTTAGGTATTTTATTGTAGGTATTTCGGGAGTTTGGTGGAGAAGGCAATGGCACCCCACTCCAGTACTCTTGCCTGGAAAAGCCCATGGATGGAGGAGCCTGGAAGGCTGCAGTCCATGGGGTCGCTGAGGGTCGGACAGGACTGAGTGCCTTCACCTTCACTTTTCACTTTCATGAATTGGAGAAGGAAATGGCAACCCACTCCAGTGTTCTTGCCTGGAGAATCCCAGGGACGGGGGAGCCTGATGGGCTGCCGTCTATGGGGTCGCACAGAGTCGGACATGCCTGGAGTGACTTAGCAGGGAGTTTGGATGCTGGCCTGGGAGGGCAAGAGTGTGGGCCTCCTTGATTTAAAGGTGCATCATGGGACATCCAAGGCTGAGACGGAGCCTTTAGCCACAATAAGCATAGGAAACCTCAAACTGCAATTCTGAAGTCTGGTATTTGTTTCTTTATAATGTAGACTGCCACGTTGATTGGGAGGGGTGAAATGTGGAGGACATTAAAAAAAGATTGTGTACCTCTGGGTCGTACAAAATCTAGGGAAGTGTTCTTTCTTCCTCTGAGTCAGGTAGAGATGCCAGCATTAGAAACCCATGATATTGTTGACACCACAAAGCCAAGAAAATCTCCCAAATTTACTAAGTGATCTCTGCTTCTTTAACACTACTTTAAGATACTAATGGACCACAGGTTTCTGGGGGGGTGGTTGGGGCCAGATGCCAGGGACACAAACAGTCAACAGAGCTTTAGAAATTGCAGGATAATCTTTAGGCAGTTACCTAAATACTCCCCTCAAATCTGGAATGGCAGAGAGCTAGGGTGGCAGAAGAAAGGGAAAGTGGTTTAGAAGAGCTAGTTAAGACAACTTAATATCTGAGGACTCTCCAAATTATTCCCATCACTGATATTTGGTCCAACCATAATTTACAGTGACTCACACTTTGGCTGTTGCAGGAGCCTAAAGCACAAACTGTGATGGGAAAGCCTCTCCCAAGTAGAGACAATGTGACCTGTCTCCTGGGTTGGCCCAGCTCCTGACCTAGACAGGCCAGCGCCTCCATTTGGAGCTACAGCTCTGGAGTACTGTATAAGCGTACAAAGCCCATGGTGCTGTAAAGGAGGAGTCTTGAAGCTGTTTCCTGAAGAGCAAAGCAAGGGACAAAGACAGTTGCAGTAGCAGTTGACAGGGTTGAGGGCAGGGGTACATAGTAGAAATAGCACGAGCTTTTGAGGCCAGAAGATACTGGTTTGAATACCATCTCTGTTCCTTAATAGCTGTTTGAGATCTTGAGCAATTTTTTTTTTTTTTTTTTTTTTTGGCCGTCTCTGAGCTTCAAGTTCTTTATCTATAAGATGAAAAAATTAAAAAAAAATTCTTCCTCTAACGCACCAAATCCTTATCTAGAAGTCTGGTGATTAAAAAGAATAAAAATAAGCATTTACCTTCCCTTTCCTATATAAACTGTATTTCAGTGTAGCCAGATAGCCTGAACTGATGAGGGAAAGATTTTTTAACTTAGAAAGAAACTCTTAACTAATAAATGTGGAAGAAAGCATTAGAAGATCACTATTTTGGATCTCCTATGAAAATAACTGTTTCAGGGCAAAGATCATCAATGGATGAAACCCTCCTGAAAAGTCAATTACGAACAAAGGTAGTTCATCTTTACATCACTAGATGTGAGATAATCAGAAACTATGGCTTCCTCACAGAATACATACAAAGCTCACAGCCTACCTCTGAATAACTTTTGCCAAAAAACAAAAACAAAAAACCGTTCAAGCCAATCAAACCTCTGGAGCTAACCTAAAGTTTGTAGGAAAAGAAAGGGATAAAGATACAAATTACATGACACCACCAGGGATCCAATCAAACAGATCCAGAATGTGGGAATTCCATAGGACAAGTGACCCAGTTTCTGCAACCAGTGAATCAGAAGGAAAAATGTGGGGGTGGGGGGTGCATGCGGGGAACTGGATTCTATCAAAAGAGACAGGGATACAATAATCACCTCTCTGTGTGAATCATGTATAGATCCAGATTCAGACAAGCCAATCACAGAAAGACATTTACTTGGATTACATACTGGATATTAGATGGTACCAAAAAAATGATCATTTTGATGGATGTGATAATGGCATTATGGTGATATAAAAATATGCTTAGATATTTTAAATAAGCCAGGGTGAAAGAATATGACTTCTGAAACCTGCTTTAAAAAATCTTTAATAAAACTAAAAGAAAAAAGAGGGAGATAAAAAGAGAGGAAAGGGAAAAAAATAAAGGAAGTAAAGAAACAAGAAAGAAAAGAAGCTATCCCATAGAATGGATAGAGAGATTAAGATTAGATAAACTAAGAAAAGCATCGATTGAACACAATGCTGGGTGCACAGTGCCCAGCATACATTGCTTCTTTTCCCCTCTGCAAGCCTACCCCTCTGTTCTGAATTCTGAAAATTCCAAATACCTTCCTGTACTGTTATGTCCCTACTTACTCGAAATTCTCACATATTTAAACAGCACTCCTCTGCCATTATCTCTTCTACAGCAATTCATGATGGAAAGATTCAAACTTAATTTTTATTCTTATAATGAAATTTTATTCTTATAAATTCTTAATTTATATTCTTATAATTCTAATAATGAATAAGACATTTCATTATTCTCATGCAATGAAAGACAACCAAGGCCAAAATAATATTTAGCGTTAGAGATAGTACACTATACTCTTCATACTCAAGGAAGTAACTTTTATGTTTCTAATGACTGTAACCCAAAGGCCCATGGAAGGTTAAGTATTTGTAATGTCGCTGAAGAGTAAATTAGATTGTCTGAATTTCAGAGAAATGTCTCAAATTTGGTCAGAAGAATACTTGCTAGCAAGGCATTTTACTTGTTATATGAACTGCATTTTAAAAAAGGGTTTTAATTTTATCATTTTATTTTCACAATTAGTCTATGTAAAAATTATCCCCTGTACTATAATTACAAATGCTCACATCATGCAAACAAACAGGCCTGTTAAAGAAGATAAAATTATTGAATCTTTAAGCTCAAGTCTCACAGTTTTTAGGTAAGTGGCATTGTTTAAAGGAATAGTTCTGTGTGCATTTCCTGTAAATTGGGTGTTCCCCCAATAGTGGAATCAGGCATTTCCAGAGCAGGGACTTTCCACATTTTCAGTGAGTCCCAGGAAACCAGAACTTCTGAACTTATCCCTGCTTTGTCATTGCACTCCCTCCATCCTCCACTGATTTAATTTCTTCCTCTCATGTTCATATAGTGGGCTTCCTGGTTGCTCAGATGGTAAAAAAAAAAAAAAAAAAAATCCATCTGCAATGCAGGAAACCTGGATTTGATCCTTGGGTCGGGAAGATCCCCTGGAGAAGGAAATGGCAACTCACTCCAGTATTCTTGCCTGGAGAATACATGTAGTACAGCTTTTATTGAGAGAACATCATATCTAATCTACTTGTATTATATAGTTAATCGTGGACTTTTTTCCTCTATCTAGGTTTCAAACTCCCTAAACAATCAACACTTGTTAAGTTGAATGAATTGAATTTGGTTCCTAAGCACTTTGCAGATGTTGGACTCTGCAAACCTGAAATGGCAGCATCCATTCCAAACCTACACGTGGAAGTAAGGGGTCGCTATGCTAACAAAAACGAGAACAGGGTTTAAAGACCAGCAGACATCCGATGTATCCCCAGTGAGAAACCATGTGTTCAGTTTTCCATCACCGGCATCATGTTTTACGAGCTGTCTTCCAGCCCCCAGCTGTCAGAGCCACCCGCAGCTGTGGGCTACCTGAGACAGTAACGTCAGAGAGGAAACATCTGAATCACCTTGTACCAACAGAGTGTGATGTCATCCTGCTGGCTTGAAACAGATAAAGCAAAACTGCAGCTTCCTAAATTGTTCTTTATTAAAAGATCAGTATTTCCTAGTTTCTCTGCCATTCTTGACAACTTTTCCCTACCACTGTTATTTGTATTTCTGATCTTTCCATTTTCATTAGTCATATTCTAAAAAGGCTGATTTAATGACAGTATTTTAAAACATAATGCAACCTTTACAGTTAGCTGATCTTCTGTACTTAAAAATTATTTTTTAGTCATTTCTACACATGTATAACTATCATTTACAGCCTTACCTCTAGAGACTTCTATTAGTTTGGTTATTCCTCTTTGCAAAAGGAGGATCAGCACAATGAGACAGGAGCTTCATATCCCTAACACAAATGCTTATTTCTGAGCCTGTAATGGACTTAACTATGGCTGAAATGTAGTATTTTATTGAGAATGTACAATATTTAAGACAGTATTTAAGAATCCATCTTATAAAATGTATTCACCTGCCTTACACTAACACATACTTCATGTCTACAAAAGTATCTGATTATTCTTTCTCTTTCTGCTTTTGTTTATTTCAGGAGCATTTCAGGACTACTGATGTAAATGGAGTTAAGATTTAACTGTTAAACAGAAACTGCATTTCAGAAGCTCAAAGAACATAACTGATAAGCTTGGGTTTGTTACATTTTTGATGGCAGTCAAAATGCACAGCTAGGAAAAACCTCAAGCCTGTCATTCCCTTTCCACTAGGAATAGATAAATTCTATTTCCCCGGCTCACAGTCTGAAAGTAAGGCTTATTATTATTATTTTTAAACCAGAACTCTAATGATACTCAAAAAAGCCTACTTACACATTCTCATCAGGACATACCAATCAAAAAGTGTATTTTTCAACCCCATCACCTCATACTCAATAAAAAGCAGAGGGAAAAAAAGCACAGAATCTAAAAATTAAACTGAGTGCTAGACTTGAAATCTTACAAGCATCCTCTAGTTTTAGTATAGCTATCTTAATATAGCCAAGTTTCTTGTTTAGTTGATTTTTTTATTTATGTATTTTTTAATGAGAAGGAAAAAAAAAAGATTCTCTACCAGAAGCCATAAAAATCTCTCAGATGGTAAAACAGATAGCCCTAAAAGTTTTTGCCTAAATTCATACACATACCTAAAATAAAACTGGCCGATTAATCTTGCTACACTACTTTGAAAAAGAAGACATTTGAAAATACAGTGTAGTTGTGATGCTTCACTCTCTCTAATTAAGTGCAGACTAGGAAAAATTATTCTTAGTTTAGTCTATGGAAGGGGGGTGGTGGTAATTTCTCTCTTTGCAATTCAAAATTATTTTAAAGATGGAGTGTTTCTTTTCCAATGTCTTCATTAAACAGAGCTGTTAAGAATTGTCTCCCAACCATCCCCAAAGAGCACAAAGCTACCCAGTATTCACCCCATATGCTCGGCTTTGAAGTGTGAAGCTGTGACCATCCCACCAGACTCTTACGCCACCATCAAAGCCATCTCATTATGCCCAGCGCTGAGAGTTAAAGCGCGGGGCCGTAACCACTCCAACACAAACACTGCATTAACAAAGCAACCACAATATTCCTCCCCCACATGGCTAGAACTTGAAGAAATTTTTACCATATGTACACATGCACGAGATACGAAAATTTATTGTGCTAGAACATCACTGAGAAGTACATTAAACATGCTGACTAGAACTGGATGTTATTCTAAGGGACTGGAAAAAAATAAAATGCAGCTGATCTTTATGATGAAAGAGCAGAAACATTATGCTGAAAAACAAGATCAAGTGCAATTCCTAAATTGCATTTCTACTGACACATTCTGTGGCCTGTTCTTTCTTGAGGGAGCAGAAAACAATTTAGCCGGGTTGGGGGCAGGGGGTGCAAAACTGCTGCATATCACTGGATGCTACTGTTTACCCTATCGCATTTCCTTTCTAAAGGACAAATAAGCTTACAAATAATGCTATGCTGACAACAGCGTCTATAATTCAAAATGAATAGTACTTGCTAAAAGAACATCATTTCACTTGTGTCTCTGAGCTGTCAATTAACCATTGGCATGGCAGTAAAAAATAAAATGCAAAGAAAAAACTTGTTATGTATTAATGGAAACAAGGCCAGAATAAGCACTTGATTTTCATATAAAAATTAATCTTTGAAAATATTTTGAAACATTTGTACCTAAAGATTCCATTCTTTTTTTTTGCTCTAAAGAAATCCTTACATTTGTATACAGGAAAGTATATTCAAGAATGTTCACTGCTACATTATTTGTATTGGAAAAAATGAGAAACAACCTGAATGTCTATAAATAGAATAGAAAAAATGTGATATATGTATATTATGATAACTATACAGCAGTTAAAGGGAATGAACTAGATAGATTTCCATGATATCTTGCTGAATATAAAACTTATAGTATAAGAATCTTCAATATTATATGTATACATATTATATATACACTATACATATATAAAACACAATCGCTTTGTTGTATACCTCAAACTAACAATTGTAAATCAACTACACTTCAATTAAAAAATAAAATTAAAAAATTTTAAGTGATAGTACAATAGCATTTAGACTACAAACACATACAACAAATACTGTATGGACTTATGAGTAAATACATAGGTAGAAATAAAAGTATGGGGGAAATTCTTGACTGAATGTGAGCATACTATGCCATAACTCGGCAGGGATGTAGCTGATGGACAGAGGTGAACTTTAACCACATCTGTAATGTTGAAATTTTGAAAAAGAGAATAAAAAGTTCTAGGCAAGGTCGAGTAAATAAACAGCTGTGAGAATCCTCTGTTCTGTTGCTGTCTTGATGGAAAACTATGAGTAAGTTTCTTAATATTTCTAGGTCTGTTTTCCAGCTATAGAATAAAAAAATTGGACCTATCCTCATGTGCCCCAAAAACCTTAGCAAATCATATAATTTCATGACCATATAGGTATCCATAAAAATACATGAACCCGCCTGCCGATGCAGGTAGACATAAGAGATGTGGGTTCAATCCCTGGGTCAGGAAGATCCTCTAGAGGAGGGCATGGCAACCCACTCCAATATTCTTGCCTGAAGAATCCCATGGACAGAGAAGCCTGACACGCTATAGTCCATAGGGCAACAGAGTCAGACAGGACTGAAGCGACATAGCATGCATGCATAATATATTAGTAGTCTAGAACACATTTTACATATATGCATTTACTTTTTATTTCTTGGTTGTGCCACATGGCTTGTTGGATCTCAGTTCCCCGATCAGGGACTGAACCTGGGCCACGGCAGTGAGAGCCTGGAATCCCAACCACTAGGCCACCAGGGAACTCCCCCACACATAGATCTTTATATCCAAGAATCTTACTGTTTCCTTGCATATAACATACACTTTCATGGAGATATGTATACATAGAGCTTGTTATTCCTTTGTAGGAAATATGCTGCAGATTTCGTGCAGACATGATACTCTTTCTTTAAAGAATTACACTTCCTTGAGTGACCTAACATATGGAACTTACACTGCATTCAGTCACTTGCTTTATTGTGTCCCATGTAAACAACAACAACAAAGGGTGTTCTCTCCTATTTCAGGTGCAGATTTCATGGCCCAGCTTTCTTGGGGAGAGGAGCTCTACTATGCTTCTCCTATAGTCCCCATAGCCTGTCCTATGGTAAATGGAAACATAACAAGCACCCCAACACTGCTTGGATGCTCACAAATACCTCTTCATTTATCTGCATGGCAGGTCTCTGAAATGGGAACCAAATACCATTTCAAGATAAGAACTGACATGGAAGAAACTGTCTGCTATAGGACTTAGAATTTTAGAGTTGAAAGCACTTCACAGATCTTCTGCCTGAGAGGTTTGCAAACATCTTGTCGTTCAATCCCTTTCTCAAGAGGTACTTTATTTAGAATCTCAATAACACAAAACAAAGAAGAGGAATCCACTCTCTTTATGGTGGAGGGGGATAACCTAGGCCCCCACTGCTCAGCAACCCCCTCCATAAGGTCATAGAGAATCACTAAAAATAGTGACAGCTCTTTCCTGGTGCAAGGCAGGGGACCAGGGGCTTTACTTATGGGCATTATTTTTCATAACCATCCTGACAGGACGATATTATTCCCCATGGTAAAGACTATAAAAGAGACTAGACAATTTTCCTTAAGTCAGTTGGCAAGTAAGTAGAATATCTAGGTTTGAGCTCAGGTTTACTCAGCTCCAAAAACCTTATTTTGTCCACTTACCATCTGGCTTTCCTGTCTAGCCATTCAATGTGATGTAACTGTTTAGGTCACAGTGATCAAAACCTCATGGGCATATGTATATTATAAAGGGTGGGTGGGATTGAAATTGGCCTGTGGCTTCCTTATAGTGCATCCATTTCACAAGGACCTCTTATTCTCTTTCAGTGAGGATGTTAAGAAGCTGGGACTCCCCAAAAGAGTAGTTCAGTTGAGACATGGCTAAGCTTTGGGGATAGCCAGGAAGCCTTCTGCTGGCCAATGGATCAGCAATGTGTAAACAGCCTTCAGTATAAAGTCAACTTCCCACAGCAAGAGACAGTAAAGGTGGCTCTTCCACACAACCAGAGATACCCAAATGCCAAACAAATAGTTTGCATGAGGCAGTCTGCATGCTCCTCATGCGTGTCTGGCTCTCATACCTCTTCCATCTTCCTGGCCACTGGCCAGTGTCAACACTCGACAACCTCTTAGTAGTCTCATGTCTAGCCCGAACTCTCACCACTTGCCCCCAAAACAGGGCAAGTCTTCCCATCCCCCATGCACAATCTGTCTCCTTTTTATCACCTCTCAGGGGATGCCCATTTCCAGGCACCCATGCCCACCACTTTAAATCTCCTTCTGAAAGTATACAAACAATAAATGCTGGAGAGGGTGTGGAGAAAAGGGAACCCTCTTAAATTGTTGGTGGGAATGCAAACTAGTACAGCCACTATGGAGAACAGTGTGGAGATTCCTTAAAAAACTGGAAACAGAACTGCTGTACAACCCAGCAATCCCACTGTTGGGCAGACACAGCAAGGAAACCAGAATTGAAGGAGACACATGTAACTCAATGTTCACTGCAGCACTGTTTACAATAGTCAGGCCATGGAAGCAACCTAGATGTCCATCAGCAGATGAATGGATAAGGAAGTTGTGCTACATATACACAATGGAGTATTACTCAGCTATATAAAAGAATGCACTTGATGCATTATATGCATATATAAAACGCTTTTGATGCATATAATGCATATATATGGAATTTAGAAAGACAGTAATGTTGACCCTATATGCAAGACAGCAAAAGAGACACAGATATATAAAGAACAGACTTTTGGGCTCTGTGGGAGAAGGCAAGACTGGGATAATTTGAGAGAATAGCATCGAAACATGTATATCACCATATGTAAAACAGAGGACAAGTGCAAGTTCGATGCATGAAGCACAGCACTCAAAGCCGGTGCTCTGGGACAACCCAGAGGGATGGGGTAGGGAGGGAGGTGGGAGGAGGGTTCAGGATAGAGGGACATATGTACACCTGTGGTTGATTCATGTCGACGTATGGCAAAAACCACCACAATATTGTAAAGTAATTAGCCTCCAATTAAAATAATTAAAAAAATAATAAAATATCTCTAACAAGTAAAAATAAATATTTCATAGACTCAATAAAAACAATATTTTATCTACCATCAATAACATGTGTCAGAACTCTGTGCTGTTTAAACTCAATAAAGTGTACCATGTGTGGGATAATAAATAAATAAATAAATAAATCTCCTTTTGAAGGAAAATGCTTCTTGCTCACTACTGATGTTTATTTCCACATGTAGAGAGTACTGCTGGTCTTACTGGCTGTTATGAGTTAAACTGTACCCCTGCCAAATTCATCTGTAGAAGTCATAGCCCCCAGGATATGAGAATGTGACCTTATTTGGAAGTAGGGTCATTGACATATAATTAGTTAACATGATGTCACATATTGGATTAGAGCAGGGCCCTAATCCAACATGACTGGTGTCCTCATAAAAGGGGACTTTTGTACACAGACAATATACAAGAAGGATGCCATGTGAACACGAAGAGAGCCATCCACAAGCCAAAATGGAACAGATCCTTCCTTCCCTCCCAGTGCTCAGAAGGAACCGGCCCTGACGACACCCTGAGCTTGGACTTCTAGCCCCCAGAACTGTGAGATGATAAATTCCTGGAGTTTATATCACCTAGTTTGTGGCACTTTTGTTACTACAGCCTTTAGGAAATTACATCACTTGGCCTTGCTCCCTCCCAACATCCATTCCCTGATGCGGAGTTTGGGAGAGAAGTGGGGTGTGCAGAGGCCTGCTCCTCCCTCCTCTCTTCCTTCTTCAGAGGTAGCTGTCGGCAGGAAACGCCCATTCCACTCCATCTCCTCCTTGCCATTAGCTTGCCAGGGTCAGGCCTGAGCTGTCTAGTGCTGCCTGTAACTGGTTGGATGTCTAATTCTCCAGGTGGGTAAGCTGAGCTGTCACATTAGTTTTTATCAGTAATAAAGTTAGTATTTCCACTTCTCATCTGACTTTCTCTACTATTGAATTGATTCAAGATTTGGGAAAGGAAGACAAGTACTATTTGTAATGCTCTCCTCCCAAAGCCCAACCCCAGTCCTCATCTTCCTGGGAGCAAACAGGGAGGTGGCCTTCCTTCTTTCTCGACTGTATTGCTATGGAATACACTTTGTAACCTGCTTTCACAAGTCCTATCCTTTTGGTTGCCAAAACTTCACACACGAGTTAATGTTTTCCAATTTCTCCATCTCTTCTTTTTTTAAATTTTCTTTCTCAAGCCTTTATCAAAAGGCTTGTATCAAAAGGCCTGTATCAAAACCTTTTGTATACATATATATATATATATACTATATATATTATCTATATTTTAAAACACTAATTTTTGCCTAACTAAAAAATTTATGATACTCTGGTTCAAGATGACAGAGTAGAAGGACATGCGCTCACCTCCTCCTGCAAGAGCACCAAAATTGCAACTAGCTGTTGAACAACCATCAAGAGAAGGATGCTGGAATCCACTATAAAAAGACACCCCAGTCCAAAGACAAAGAAGAAACCACAGCAAGACGACAGGAAGGGCACAGTCACAATAAAATCAAATCCCATACCCACCAGGTGGGTGGCTCACAAACCACAGAACAATAATCCCTAAGAAGTTCTCCCATTGTGAAGATTCTGAACCTCATGTCAGGCTTCCCAGCCTAGGGATCTGATAAAGAGACTGTGGGTCACCAGGGAATCTGACTTTGAAGGCCAGTGGGATTTGATTATAGGACTTCCACAGGACTAGGGGAAACAGAGACTCCAGTCTTAGAGGGCACAAACAAGATTTTGTGCACACCACGATCCAGAGGAAAGGAGAAGTGACTCCACAGGAGACTGAACCAAAACCACCTGCTAGTGTTGGAGGGTCTCCTGTGGAGGTGTGGGTCAGCAGGGGTCACCTTAGCGACGGGGACACTGGCAGCAACAATACTGGAAGGTGCTCTTTGGTGTAAGTCCTCTTGGAGGTCACCATTAACCCTACCATACCACCCACAGACCCCAGAGCTGGGTCACCTGAGGCCAAACACTCAACAAGGTGGGAGTGTAACCCCACCCAGCAGTAGATAATTGGATTAAAGTTTTACTGAGCAAGGCCCTGCCCACCAGGGCAAGACCCAGTTTTTCCCACTGCCAGTCCCTCCCATCAGGAAGCTTACATAAGCCTCTTAGCCACCTCCACCAGAGGGTAGACAGAAGAAGCAAGAAGAACTGCAATCCCACAGCTAGAACAAAAACCACATTACAGAAAGTTAATCAGGGTGAAAAAGCAGGAAGTTATGTCCCAGATGAAGGGATAAGATAAAATCCCAGAAAAACAACTAAATAAAGTAGATACAGGCACCTTCCAGAAAAAGAATTCAGAATAATGATAGTGAAGCGATTCCAGGATCTCAGGAAAACAATGGAGAAGATGCAAGAAATGTTTACTAAAGACCTAGAAGAACCAAAGAACAAACAAACAGAGATGAATAATACACTATAGTAGGAATCCATAGTAGAATAACTGAGGCAGAAGCATGGATAAATGACCTGGAAGACAGAATGGTGGAAATTACTACCACAGAACAGAATATAGAAAAAAGAATGGAAAAAAATGAAGACAGCCTAAGAGACCTCTGGGACAACATTAAACACATCAACATTCACATTAGAGAGGTCCAAGAAGCAGAAAAGAAACAGAAAGGACCAGAGAAAATATTTGAAGAGATAATAGCTGAAAATTTACCTAACATGGGAAAGGAAATAGTCAACTAAGTCCAGGAAGCACAGAGTCTCAGGAAGGATAAACCCAAGGAAGAACACCGAGACACATAGTAATTAAACTGATAAAAATTAAAGACAAAGATAAAATATTAAAAGCAACAAGGTAAAAATGACAAAAAACTTGCAAGAAAATGCCCATCAGGTTATCAGCTGATTTCTCAACAGAAACTCTACAAGCCAGAAGGGAATGGCAAGATATATTTAAAGTGATGAAAGCCAAGAAGCTACAACCAAAAATACTCTACCTGGCAAGGCTCTCCTTCAGATTTGATGGAGATATCAAAAGCTTTCCAGACAAGCAAAAGAAAATTCAGTGCCACCAAAACAGCTTTAAATCAAATACTAAAGGAACTTGTCTAGGCAGGAAACATAAGAGAAGGAAAAGACCTACAAAAAAAAATGGTAACAGGATCAGACATCTCAATAATTACTTTAAATGTAAATGGACTAAATAAATGCACCAACCAAAAGACATAGACTGGCTTGGTGGATGAAAATGTGCTTGTATGTACTTCCACTTATCACATCATTCAGCTTGACCCCCCCCAAACTGTATGTAATTATTTTATATTGTTAGGTTAATCATGTTTCCATTATGGCTTGCAATTGTAATTATCTTTTTTTGTCCTGCTGTTGACTGTAAAAACCGATTAACATCTTTTACTATTGTGATTACATAACTATTACTCACTTAATACCACTGTATCATGATGGTCAACAGAAAAATAATAGAATTCTATATCACCAAAACTATCATTTAATAGAAAAACCTGTGATCACTTTTTAACATCCAGATGACAATCAGAGTTATCTTGGAATTATTTGAAAAATACAAAGGCCCAGATACTGCTTTTTTTCTCCAAACTCCAGATATATTTCTAATGAGTACTCATGTTTAAAAACAACTATGTGTGTGTGTATATATATATATATTTTATGAATAATATGTATATCTTAGAAAACTTATGAATGTTTGCCTAACTAAAAAATTTATAACATTTTGACTCACGTGTTTGACTTAGTGTGAAAAGAATGCTAGATTTCTAATGAAAAAAATAGACAGGCAATAAGCAACAAAGATTTACTGTATAGCACAGGGAGCTATAATCAACACCTTATAATAACCTATAATGGAAAATAATCTGAAAAATAATATATATGCATAACTGAATCACTCTGCTGTGCACCTAAAACATGTAAGTCAACTATACTTCAATGAAATGTATATATTAAGAAAAAATTTAAAAATTAAATGGCTCCTAAAAATTCACACACAAACACTGATGGCTACTTCCTCACTCTCATTATAACAATTCTATTTCCCTCAAGGTAGCAGATAACTTAGACTATCCAGGAAACTGTCATGTATAGACTATGAGGGTAAGAGAGGCACAACAATTTTTATCTTGAGACATTACCTGATGATATATTTTGGTTAATTAAAAATGGAATGTGAGTTATTCAATATATGCAATTTTGAATCATACAATAAATGAAAATCTAATAAATAATGCTATAATTATTATAAAAGCATTTCAGGATAACCCGTGTTGCCATCATGACTATTATCACATGCTCTGGGTCTCCTGAGAAGCACACCCTCATTTGCCAAGTGGAGAGCAGGTGGATAGGCTGGCAACACATGAGGGTGTACAGAGACTTGTGCTGATGCACTTAATTTTACAGGCCCATCAATGCCACTAGCATCACTACATTATTTCTTCAGAATTTTTTTATCCTAGTGGCCTAGAAATCACTGCATATACTAGGAAGGACAGATGGAAAGGAATTCAGGAAAAGCATAGCCAAGGTTAGAGGTCTAGGCTCAAAAAAGTTAGCATCATATCAATCATTTGCTATAAATCCTCTGTTAGGTCAATATTGTCTAAAACAACATTAGCAATGACATAAATGTAATTTCTGGGTGCTATATACACACACATACACACACACAAACACATACATATATATATATACTGAAAATCAGAAAACTTAGAACCTCTAAACTTTAAGACCCCAGACCTGCCTATGCTAGTATAGGGTGAGTGTTAATATCTCCCACAGTGACCCATGACTAATCCTGAGTATTCTAGGAGACCCCTTCCCTAGGTGAAGTGGTGGTGGGGTAGGGGTCTCCCAGTTTTAAACTATAGACTTTTAGACTAGGGAAGAATTATGAAAAGTATAAAGTCAGGCAGCAAAGATTTCATGAACTCCACCTACTCATCCCAATTAGAAGATTCTTATAATACACATGTGTGCTGTGCTAAGTCACTTCAGATGTGTCTGACCCTGTGCGACACTATGGACATTAGCCCACCAGGCTGCTCTGTCCATGGGATTCTCCAGGCAAGAATACTGGAGTGGGTTTCCATTTCCTTCTCCAGAGGATCTTCTCAACCCAGGGCTCGAACCCATGTCTCTTACGTCTCCTGCATTGGCAGGTGGGTTCTTTACCACCAGCACCAACTGGGAAGCATAACAATTATTTTATTAATTAAATAAAATAATAATACACTTATTCTTGTCAAAATTTTCAATAAAGTCTATTCAGTACACACCAAGAGTGAAACAGGAAAGAAAGAAAAGCCAGTACAAGGGTGTGTTATCACACCAGTCATTGCTGTGAGCAACTGGGGCTTGGTCTTGCTGGAATGGGCCTTAGAATTGTCCATCCATGGCTCAGGTACCCCACTGGCCAAGGGGTGGCCACGGAGTGTTTGTTAATGTACTTGGATTTCAGGTTGCTGCAGAGCCAAAGCGATAGAAAGAGAGCAGCTTTTGCAAGTTTGACTGTGTGTGTTGGTAACTGCCAGTCATGGGAGAATAACCTAGTTTATCCCAGTCCTTTCATTTGGCCTTTTTCTTCCTCATGAGTAGCTCTGTTTTACAGTGGTAGATATAATCTTGTTGCATTTATTAAGCCTGTAGCAATATGCATTTATGAACAACCTAATAACTCTTCTTTGTAGTTAAAGTATACTCAAGTTGCTGGAAATCAATTTGGATATTTTAAGTACTTTCCCAATGCATAATCCCTTTTTACCAGCTTTTTGTCTGATGGCAGTATTCTGTAAATCTCAAAGTAAATGCTATGTCCTTAAACTATGTTAACATATGCTTGTAAAATCAACCATTGTTTTTATGCTATGGCAATGAGGGTAGTGTTAATGGTAGAGAGAACAATATCAGAACTCAACATCTATACTGATTAATAGCAATGAAATCCAAGGCTGTTTTATGAGATGATCTCCATAGCAACTGGAGAATCAGAGTAGGAAATTCTTGAAGTAAAAAGTTGTTCCTGATTTGCCAGATCAGCCCATGTTTTGACAATCTGTAATAAGGTAATCGAAGGGTCTTAAGACTACCACACAAGTGTTGATGTCGTGTGAATCTGTCATGGCACATGTTCTCCAAGACATAAAAACACTTGAAACATCACCTAACAAGGCTGATAAATCTAATCAAATTCATTAATGGTCATATATTTTAAGGTAAATTAAAAAAAAACCAATCATGTAAGTGCTAAATCTTTATTTATGTAACTTACTTAACTAGCATTTTATCTTTCCAATCTTCTAAATAATGTCAATTCACAAAGCATTATATAAACATCATTTCATTTGATTAATGACATAGCACAAAAAGCAAGTTTCCATATGATTTACAGTACTCATAGCTATGGTCTAGACTTTCAAAGCAGAATATTATGAAATCACAGGTTAGTTAAGCCCACTTTCACTGGCAAATCATTGGGGGGATTTGTCTGAGCACCTCCTGCTCTGACCCCACCCCTCCATCTTCATTTAGTCCTTCTTAGCAGCAGCAGGAAGGTTTGAGTGTGAGTGAGAAACAAGGTCACATTTCAGAGACACTGTCTCTGGCACGTGAAACACTGAGCAAGGAACAAGTGGAAAACATACATGCAGCGCAATGGCCCACAGTAATCAGTCTATAAAAAAATAATTGAAGTCTAGAAATTGAGACTAAATACCTTTGATTATGAGGTAGAAGTCAGAAAAAAGAACAATGTTCCTGTAAATTTATCTTTGGTTCCAATTAGGTGAATTCATTGCACTCTTGAAGGATCCAAGATAATCAAAATCACCAAGAGGAATCAGAGAAGTAGGGACTTCCAAGTAAAGATGAGAGTGTAGATCCATCCCTATGTTTACATTCACTTCTTCCAAAAATCCCAGAAAAAAAGATGTCAAAGAGATCTATTTGCAAAGCATTGATTCCCTCAAACAAACAGAAATGGAAGAGGAAGCGACGGGACTGGAACTTGGAGAACGGATATAAGACAAGCAGGAGACCCTGGACAGCAGAGAAGCGGCCTGACTTACAGCACAGGCACCTGGAAATGGTCACAACTGGTGACCTCACTCCGGGATAGAAGCTAAAGCCATAGATCCGAACAGGGAGACTGGTGGAAAGTCTGTTTAAGCAGCAGTTAGATCCCACCCCCTCCATACGGATGGGGAACTGGCAGAAGACATAAGAGATAAACACTGTGTGTGTCTGGACTAGGGGATACAGCTGAGGGCAGTGGGGATTCAGGAAAAGAGGGGAATGAAGGGAACATTGGCATACTAACTGCTGAGACTCTTCTAGTCTCTTCTGCAACTCAGTTCCTAAATCATGGACAGCTGAATACTCCAGGCTGAAGACTGGTGGATTCTTCTTTAGGAAACCAGAAAAACCCAAGAAGAAAGACCCCAAAGATACTGAGATAGTAGAAGTTCTCCAAAGAAACAACCCGGCCACAAACCTCACTTACATCCTCAGATTATCCACTCAGTCTTTCAGTGTCCACTCTTGGAGTAAGCAGCCAACCAATGATCATCTGACATCTGAGGAAGGTATTAAAACAAAACAGGAGAAAGCAACCTGGGGGTGTAAGTGGGGTAGGGAGGTGCGAACAGACAACATGCAGAAAGAAGAAACTGTCAAAAATTATACATTGCTACTATACTCATGAGATGTGACCAGGATGTTATTTAGAAAAATGAACACTCAGAGAGTAAATAAAAGCACCTGGAAACTAATATAGAGGAAATGAAAAACTTATTGAAGGCTTTCGATATAAAGTAGAGGACATTTGCAAGTAATTATTGTAAAAATACAAAGTGATTTAAAAAAAAGGGAGAGAGAGAGAAAGTAAGTGTAGAGAACCAGTACAGAGTTCCAGTAACCAAATAATGGGGCTTCCAGAAAGAACTGAGAAAACAGAAGTCATCAGTGGAATAACGCAAGAGAATTTCCAGCAATGAAGGATGAGTTTCAAGGACTCAAAGGACCTACCATGTGTCCAACATAATGGATGAAAACAGATGCATGCAAAGGCACATCATAGAAATTTGAGACCACTAGAAACAAAGTGAAGATCTTACAAGCTTCCAGAGAAGGGACAGATCATATACAAAGATCAAGAATCATAATGGCTTCAGAAGTCTCAACAGCAACATGGAAATAAGAATTGATACAATGTCTTCAAAATAAAGGAAAATAATTTCTAACATATAATTCTATACCTAGGCAAACTAAAAATTAAGTATGAAGGTAAAATAATGGCATTTTCAGACATGTAAGTTCTCAAAAATTTATTCTCCTCCTCCCCTCTCATTTTTTATAAAGCCAGAAGAGGATACATTCCACTAAAACAAGGGCATAAAATAAAGTGGGGGTGGGGGGGAGAGAAGATGTGGGATTCAGGAACCAGGATATCCAAAATGCAGAAAGATGAAGGGAAAACCTAGGAAAATAGTAATAGGAAATGCTATGATGACAGTTATCCTTAACAAATTTAGAGTAACTGGTTCTAATCAGATCAAAGAGTTCTAGAAGATAGTTGTTTAAGAAGACAAAATTTATAGAACAGTCAATACATGATGTGTTTTATCTGAATGCAGGGATAAATGTTATTACTGACAGAGTCTGGTGTTAAATCAGTGGTAAGTATATAAACAACCTGAGTAAACAAACAATCAAAAAGATAACAATCAATTCTAGCAAAAAAGAAAAGGTTTTACAGAAAGACTTCCCCAGTGGCTCAGATGGTAAAGTGTCTGCCTACAACGCGGGAGACCTGGGTTTGATCCCTGGGTTGGGAAGATCTCCTGGAGAGGGAAATGGCAACCCACTCCAGTGTTCTTGCCTAGAAAATCCCATGGACGGAGGAACCTTGTAGGCTACAGTCCATGGGGTGGCAAAGAGTTGGACACGACTCAGCGACATTTACTTACTTACTTAAAATAATAAAAGTCGAAATGCTTCATTGTGAATAATGTTTATATAGTGATAATAACATGACCACTAAATACTGATCCAAAAAATGTAAGTGTGTGTGTCTGTGTGTGTCTGTGTGTCTGCACGCACACTGGAGGTGAGGGATGTGGTGAAAGGAAGCTAAATTCTCATCTTCTACAGTGAGAAGTCAATAGACAATGCCTAACCAGTCCATTCTAAAGGAGATCAGTCCTGGGTGTTCTTTGGAAGGACTGATGCTAAAGCTGAAACTCCAATACTTTGGCCACCTCATGCGAAGAGTTGACTCATTGGAAAAAACTCTGATGCTGGGAGGGATTGGGGGCAGGAGGAGAAGGGGACGACAGAGGATGAGATGGCTGGATGGCATCACCAACTCGATGGACATGAGTTTGGGTGAACTCCGGGAGTTGGTGATGGACAGGGAGGCCTGGTGTGCTGTGTGATTCATGGGGTCACAGAGAGTCAGACACGACTGAGTGACTAATCTGAACTGAACTGAACTGAAAATTGAAAAAAAAAAAAAAAAAAGTACCAAAATAGGATTTGAATCCTAAATAATAAGATAAAAGAATTGAAAGACCTGGCTCAGGGGAGAAGGAAATAGAAGGATGTGCATAGTGAGGGGGAAGGGAAGTTATGTAGGTCTTCAGAGTTTGGGGAACAAACTATGTACATTTGACTTTTAACCATGTTTATGCCAAGGGAACATTTCAGGCAAAGATGGGCTTGATAAAGGACACAAATGTTATGGATCTAAAAGAAGCAGAAGATATTAAGAAGAGGTGGCAAGACTATACAGAAGAACTATACAAAAAAGATCTTCACAACCCAGATAATCATGATGGTGTAATCACTTACCTAAAGCCAGACATCCTGGAATGTGAAGTCAAGTGGGCCTTAGAAAGCATCACTATGAACAAAGCTACTGGAGGTGATGGAATTCCAGTTGAACTATTTCAAATCCTGAAAGATGATGCTGTGAAAGTGCTGCAATCAATATGTCAGCAAATTTGGAAAACAGCAGTGGCCACAGGACTGGAAAAAGTCAGTTTTCATTCCAATCCCAAAGAAAGGCAATGCCAAAGAATGCTCAGACTACTGCACAATTGCACTCATCTCACACACTACTAAAGTAATGCTCAAAATTCTCCAAGCCAGGCTTCAGCAGTATGTGAACTGTGAACTTCCAGAGGTTCAAGCTGGTTTTAGAAAAGGCAGAGGAACCAGAGATCAAATTGCCAACATCTGCTGGATCATCGAAAAAGCACTGGGATGACCCAGAGGGATGGTATGGGGAGAGAGGTGGGAGAGGGGCTCAGGATTGGGAACATGTGTATACCCGTGGCAGATTCATGTTGATGTATGGCAAAACCAATACAATATTGTAAAGTAATTAGCCTCTAATTAAAATAAATAAATTTAAATTAAAAAAAAAGAAAAAGCTAGAGAGTTCCAGAAAAACATCTATTTCTGCTTTATTGACTATGCCAAAGTTTTTGACTGTGTGGATCACAATAAACTGTGGAAAATTCTGAAAGAGATGGCCATACCATACCATCTGACATGCCTGTTGAGAAACCTGTACGCAGGTCAGGAAGCAACAGTTAGAACTGGACATGGAACAACAGACTGGTTCCCAAAAGGAAAAGGAGGACGTCAAGGCTGTATATTGTCACCCTGCTTATTTAACTTATATGCAGAGTACATCATGAGAAACGCTGGGCTAGAGGAAGCACAAGCTGGAATCAAGATTGCCGGAAGAAATATCAATAACCTCATATATGCAGATGACACCACCCTTATGGCAGAAAGTGAAGAAGGACTAAAGAGCCTCTTGATGAAAGTGAAAGAAGAGAGTGAAAAAGTTGGCTTAAAATTCAACATTCAGAAAACGAAGATCATGGCACCCGGTCGCATCACTTCATGGAAAATAGATGGGGAAACAGTGGAAACAGTGGCTGACTTTATTTTTGGGGGCTCCAAAATCACTGCAGATGGTGATTGCAACCATGAAATTAAAAGATGCTTACTCCTTGGAAGCAAAGTTATGACCAACCTAGACAGCATATTAGAAAGCAGAGACATTACTTTGTCCACAAAGGTCTAGTTAAGGCTATGGTTTTTCCAGTGGTCATGTATGGATGTGAGAGTTGGACTATAAAGAAAGCTGAGCGCTGAAGAATTGATGCTTTTGAACTGTGGTGTTGGAGAAGACTCTTGAGAGTCCCTTGGACAGCAAGGAGATCTAACCTGTCCATCCTAAAGGAGATCAGCCCTGGATGTTCATTGGTAGGACTGATGTTGAAGCTGAAACTCCAATACTTTGGCCACCTGATGCGAAGAGCCAACTCATTTGAAAAGACCTGATGCTGGGAAAGATTGAGGGCAGGAGGACAAGGGGACGACAGAGGATGAAATGGTTGGATGGCATCACCGACTCAAAGGACATGGGTTTGGGTGGACTCCAGGAGTTGGTGATGGACAGGGAGGCCTGGCGTGCTGCAGTTCATGGAGTCGCAAAGAGTTGGACATGACTGAGCAACTGAACTGAACTGCGAGGTGGAAGTTCTTAAACTAAAATTATATGCAAAAATATGTGTTTGTGTAGCTATGTATGTATACAAAAATATACATCATAAAAAACTGCAAGTGACTCTAACATTATTTATAAGTTCCCTGAATACCAAGTTTGGACCCTACTTTAAGAACCCCTTCCTTAAGGAATAAGCAAGCTTCCAATTGTTTTCAAAATGTTTGACATATATCATTCAGAATTTTTGCACATAAAGCATACGTGAATCAGACATATTGACTATATTCTTCATCACTGGAATGTTCTCCACTGCCCTTCTTCCCAAAGAAAGTTAGTTAAATTATTATTTTAATGTAGTTTCCATGAGAAGCAGTTACCCTAGTAGAAAACATCCTGTCACTGTTCTGAGAACAGTGAGATCCTAGAATATGAACACTTCTTCCTCATAAGAATGCCTGAGCATGCTGTTACCAAAAAAAGTTTAAAAACTTAAAAAAATTGGATGATATTAGATGAACAGCTGTGTAGAAAGGAGAATATAAAAATAAAAACTGCATGTTGGAGCATCAAAATAGTAACCATGTACAGTATATGACTGTTTTTAATCAGATGAAGATTGAAGCTATTACATTTCAAATTGAATGTTATAAATTAGTTCAAGAATGCAGCTGAGCTCACATTTAATTAGAAATGTCCATGTTTAAATCATGAGGTACAGTAGCTGCCAATGAAGTAAAAGGGCAAAGGAAGGGAGAAGTACTCAATCCAGACCCTCCTGTTGTCAACTGTCTCCTACGCTGGCCGAGAATCTGGGGTGGACCAGTCCTGATGTAATGAAGAACTTCATGTACTAGCTAATTTGAGATTTAATATAACCGAACATAATTGTTTTGAAGACAATTAAAATCACTATTCTGGTCTGAACAATTCTGAACTCTTCATTTTCATGTGAAATGTATTTTTCCCCATGCTGAATTTTAACTCTTTCTTAGAGGAAAAGTAAACCAAATTTTGGGCCAAGATTTCCCCAGAGAAATAATCCACAGATTGTCAGGTCATGTTAAAAATGCAGCACAAGCAGTGAGGTACACCTTTGGAAACAAGCCTCCTTTCCTATTTCTAGGGCTTGACGTAGCTCAGCTAGAGTCCAAATCTACATCCCAAATGTTACACACCTCCCTGTTACCTAACAATGAGGCAATACCGCAGAGGATTTCTGAGGTCATACAGAGAAGTCTGCAATCATCCTACAGCGGACTTCCCCCCAAAGCTTATGGGCCTCTGAATCTCATAATTAACCAGCGAGACAGTCCAGGCAAAAGGTCTTTCTTTTCTCCCAATTTGCTTAATTCAAAAACACCTCAAGTGACATAGCTCAAATTTTCCAAATTAAACTTACCCCTGGGGCTGAAATCAAGCATGTGACAGTTCAGTTCTGAAGAAAATCTTAAAGAGAGAGTTGTACACAAGGAAAAAAGAGAAGAAAAAAAAAATCAGAGGAAAAAGGGGTAGGAGTTAACATTTAAGTGGGTTTTCAACCTCATCATTACCCCTGCTCGAGAAAATAGAACCCAGATGGGCGAAACACACCATCGTTCTGCCCTGAAGAGTCTAAGGAACTCATTAAAAACTAGTGTTGTTTCCTCATGGTCTATCGTGGATTTGTAAGGGGACGCAATGATTGATTGGCTGCATCCCACAGCATTGAGTGTTCCACAGCATCATGGGATAGAAAGTGGAAGGATGAGTCACAAAGACACTGTGTGTGCCACTGCATCCCATGAAAGCTTATTGTTGACACAAGTCTTCAAGGTCGATTTTTCCCAGGGAATGGAGGAGTGATTATATTGTCACAAGCTGTTCTGATTTGTAAAAATGGTTTCCATTAAGGAATAACCCACTTCCCCCAAACTTTCTCTTACTTCTGGCCACAGCTCCACACTCTTCCACTCCGACACCAGAGAGAGGGTAAATGGGAATCAGGTCCACTGCTCCCAGGAAAGGATGGATCCCCTCCTGAACCTCCATATCAATAGACTGGAAGGCTTCCAAGCAGGCAGCCAGAACAGAATTGCCTTAAAAATGTAAAATTAAAAAAAAATAAGATCATTAAACTTTCAATTGCATCTAAGGAAGCAGCTATAATTATCACTGTCCTACCAGTTTGTGTTCCTTTCGTAAAATGTACAGAAGATTGTTTTTTTCATCCAAAACAAAGAAAAATGTAAGATCCAACATTTCCCCTCTCCCCACTTCCCAAGTGTTATGAAGTTTCACATTTCTTCCAACTCTTTACTTCCCAAAGTGGAAGAAGAAAGCAAAGTTTACTGGCCTTAAAAAAACTTTGTATCCTTTTTTACAATTGGTTACTTTTAATTTTTTCAACTTTATCAAATTAATCTGACAAAATTCTTTGTTATCTTCAGAATATTTTATGAGTTTATATTAAAATAGACAAACATAGCATAGCATCACCAATTCAATGAACATAAACTTGGGCAAACTCTGGGAGATAGTGAGAGACAGACCTGGTGTGCTACAGTTCATGCAAAGAGTTGGACATGACTTAGTGACTAAACAACAAAGACAAAAATATGTTTTTAAAAGTATACCATAAGTATTTTAGTTTTGCTCTTATAACTAGATTTTCATTAAATTTTGTGTGTGTGTTTAGTCGTTTCAGTCTTGTCTCTTTGCAACGCCATGGACTGTAGCCTGCCAGGCTCTTCTGTCCATGGAATTATCTTGGCATGAATGTTGGAGTGGGTTGCCATTTCCTTCTCCAGGTTTATTAATTATTCTATCTAAATACATATAGACACCTCAGAGTGTTATTACTCTTGAGTTTTCATTAGCAGTGCAGTATGACCATTTTGGTCCTGCATTTGCTGAGAATCATCCATCAGCTCTTTGCTTTCCAAACAAACGTACCTTTTGAGAAAAGACAATCTGCTAAGCTGAAACCAAGTTTATCTGAAAATAATTTAAATTCTTTACCAAGCAATGCTAAGGATGATACAGATTTTTGTTTAATCAAGTATGATCCTTCAAATTCAAGCTGTCCCACTAAACCTTACAGCAGGACACATGAAACCCATTTCATTTCACCCAATGGACCATCTCAAGATTTCAGGCTCCTGACTCAAAACACAACTGCTTAGCATGTTTCATTTCAAGTCAACTTATCAGTGAAAGCAAATTCAACACTACGACTTCACAGGTTAAAATCTGAAGATATTTTACAAACTCTTTGACTTGTTCTTTTTAAGTAAAATAAAGGTTAAAAGTTATCTTTATATAAATAATGAAAAAAAAATCTGAAGATATTTTTCTTAGCCACAAAAAATATGTGATCATCTTCAGGGAAAGAATGTTATTAAATACTGGACCCTAAGATTCATTTTAATGAAGATGAAGTAGGAAATGCATATCTCAAAGATGTACCTGTTCAGAAAAACAAAGGAATGCAGTTTTGAGGTAGACTTCTTATGTATGGAAAAGAGTATTCAGATTAACACAGGAAATCAATGATTAAGGAGCATTTGGGTTTACTGGAAGCTGACCCTTCACCAAAAGACATATATAGAAAAAGAAACTGAAATCTTACCTAACTCATCAATAGAAGCTGCTACTGTAATGACTGATCTATTGTACTCTGGATCAGAAAATATATTGAGCACTGATACTTCAGGATGTCTCTGTCCTATATAAAAAAACAACACATAAATGCAAGAATTTTTTTCCTCTGGTGAAACCTTAATACTTTATTTTTCTTGATACAACAAAATTTAGCTTAACAGAAAAATTTGGGGGAAGGGGTGACCTCTGAAGTGACACTGATTAGTCAGGAAATTCATAGACAGTAATGTCCACTTCCTTCATTGTCTTCCTTTACAATCGATGGCTCAGCTCAGATACTAGGCTTCGGTGTCTATCAGAGACCTTCTCTTGCACTTGCTTCTGAATTTGTCAAAGCTCTCTTAACTCAGTCCAAGATGATAGTCTCTTTTATTACCAAATCGTATCACACTAAATTCTGTTCCCTTTCAATCTCATCTTCTATGCCTTGTCAATTTTTCCTTCCAAACCCAGAGATCAAACCGGATCAAAAAATAACATCTGGAAAAACTAGGATAGGCCAATTAGTGCCTAGAGCAGAGGTTCCTGGGATACATGCACCTGCCTATTAGAAACTGTTCTGACTCCAGCATGTCCTTTTCAAAGGCCACCAACAGCCTTCAGATGTTAACAACTCCCAGCCTTCAGCCACGTGTGACTCACTGAAACGTGTAACCTGGAGGAGAAAGCTGCCATACCCTTGTATGGTGACCACCCATAACCCCGTAGTTATTTTTGAAGTTTACAAGCCTTGCTCAAGCTCCTTAAAAGTTCCTCATATGCCTACAAAAGCAAATTCAAAGTGAAGGACAAAAGTTTTCAGGAGGTAATTAAGCCTTTCACTATGCCATTATACCTTTGTCGCCCTGTCCCCTGGCAGCTTAACAATTAATCTTTTCAAGGAGAGGGAAAATAAGTTACATACGGAACTACAGAGCTTAAAGCAGCCCTATGCTATTAATTTTAATAATGTGAAAAGATAAACTTATGTCACTCACTCATAGCCAAATGAGCATCTACAAAGACCTACCCTGGTGTAAGTCTAAAATTTATAACTCAGCTTTCTTTACATAAGACCTTTCAGACTATTTAAATGTTTTCACATTGCTTAATTGGAAAAAATATAGGTGATATAGTTTGATTCCACTCACTTAAAAATAAATGCCTTTAAAGTATCTGTAAAACAGCAGGTCATTTTCTTAACTAGTGCTACCTTCCCTGCATTTTTAAAACTATGAAAGACTGAGCAGGAACGAGATCATACAACCTCCTTTTTATGTGTTTTTTTCAACATACTTTAGCTTTTAGACGAAAAGAGATAATTTTATTTTTTTCATCCGAAATCTTCTTCTGAAAAGCTTTTATTCTCAGTTTCATATGATTCAATTGATTCAAATACTGAAAGAATGAAACACTCTCTCCTGCAATTTCTTAAGCATGCATATAGAAAAAAAAAATTACTTCTGGCAGGAGGAGCTGTCAGTATGAATCTCAGCAGAAGTAAATTGTTTGGTATTTGTAATAGAGTATAATAGCTATAATTCCATTTGAGCTGCTGCCACTAATAAGCTGATAAAAACTGTGAGTTGAGACCCAGGTGTCCATCAGTGTATGACTTCCACAAATGTCTCTGCCCAGTCACTTAATCACAGAATGTGTCTCTGCACATTCACCCAATCCCATTAGATGTACTATCTAACAATGTGGGGCCCAAGCTGGCTCTTCCCACAAAGAGAATGCAAAAGCACAGCTGCATGCTGGCTCCAGAGGAGTTTTCCTATCAGCAATTATCAGGAATTTTCACAGACATTCCTAGCCCCTCAAAGTTGCTAGATGGTAACTTAAATGTGCTCAGTGTTAGAAACAGGCCTAGGAAAAGCACCTCTCTCTCATGAAAAGCAATAACCAAATAAAAAATGACAACCAGAAATTAAAATAGACTGTTTCAAAGGCTTCAGGGCTATGACCCTAATACTCACCTGTTGCCAAAAAAGCTGTTGATTTAATAACAAAGCTTTTGTATTTAAGTGATGTAAACCTGTAAATACACTGTGTTTTGTGTATGTGTGAAAGTAAAAACAAATAATATTTAGAACTATATGTCATCATATGAACATTTTAACAAAGGTTAAGAAAAGAGAGAAAGAGTAGCATCTCTAATAGTAAATACTGGTGCAGGGGGTAAAGGAGACTTGAGTTTCAGTCTTCTGAATCTGAATGGCTGAATGATCTTACACACATCACTTCAACGCCTAAGAGTCTTTATATGGAGAAAACGGAGTAGAAATATTAATGCTGTAATGACAGCCTGGGCTTTGCTGGCAGGAGTGCTTTTGAAAAGTACTTGGTATGCAACAGGTTTATTTTTTATTTAACCTGCTGAATAAAAAGCATAATGAATTATGCTCTTTCTATTAATGATCATACACATGGCCCATGAGGGAAACATTAAACCTGTATGTAAATATATCCTCTTCAGGAGTCCTGTCAATATCCTGAACAATATGCATTTCAGACACCCTCTCCAATGTGAAGAAATATGCTTATGGATGGTATGCAGGCATTTGGAAGAGAGTGTTATGTATACATCTGAGTAAGTGATCTATCTCAGCATTCTGGAGCCAAGCTATGATAGCCCAAGAACAGGGAGAAAATTCAGGAAGAAAGGAGGTGTGTACTATGGACACTGTCAGCAGAATAAAAAAATTATTCTTATTATCAAAACACTACATATTCACATCTATTGCCTTTTCCTACCATTTCTTTCAAGAAGAGCAGCTTTCACTATGTTCTCAACAATGTACTTTTTTCTGGCTTCTGAAATGTTTAATAAACAGGCAGCCAAACGGAGCCCCACTCGACAAGAAGACATGGTGATTTTCTTCTAGAAAAGGAGAAAAACTAGTCTTCATTTTGGTTTCTACAGTTTATTCATATTTTCACATTCATTAAACATTTAAAAAGTCATAGCTGTTTGGAAACCAGGTAGCCATAACATGAATGCTTTACTATTTCATTCGTAGGTAACGCATAAAGGATAATATCTCACATTGACTCAGCCAAAAAACCATGCACATGTGGTCATGCACATATGAACATGTGAAGACAGTAACACACTAGAAATATCCATCAAGTACTCCGTCTGAATTCTGTCACGGGAAACTTTTTCATTAAAGTATGTCACTCTCTTAAATATTGCCTTCTATAGTTTAATCTTGTTTTTGAAGAAGCATGATACTTTTGTTAAATAAGATTTCTGGGGAAATACAGAAAAGAGAAACAAGAGATTACTTAATATGCTGATTCTTATAAAAACTATTCTGACAGAAAGGGTACCTCCACCAGCCATGCCATGGATAGTACATGAACAAATAAAGGAGATTCTCCTGGAGGTTTTAAATGACAACTATTTGACTAAGTTCCTCTTGTACTTTGATCTCCATAGTCCCTAAACCAGTTTAAAATCTTTCACAGGACTTTGTACATTGAACTGAAAGCTGACATGGAGTACTAGGATATGTTACTCAATAATCAGCCAAAAATGTGACTGGTTTCTTTGAAAATAGAATCATCATACAAGTTTTGGAGGTTGCTTTGACTTTCTTCAGTACACCAGAATGGTATTTTCAACTAGTTATCTTTCCAAACTTCAAATGATATTATGAAATTAAGTTTAAATATTACAAAACAAAAAATTCCCCTTTTTAAAGATCAGGTCATCGTATTTCCACCTCTTTTAAATATAGCTAAAAGTGAACGTGGCCCTCATGAACTCATTCAGTAAATTTTACTGTGGAACATTTTCTGACAGGTAAAGTCCTCCCTGTGAGGGATACTGCAGAGAATGGTGTACAACTCTGAGACACACATTAAGCTCATAAGTTAAAGCCAACATGCTGTGGTGTAATTAATAGTGTTCTCCGTGTATAAATCCAATGGCTTCTGTTCACTAGGGCTGTTCGTTGGCCTGATCATTTTAACCTAAGAGGAGATAACAGGGCTTCACCATTAGTTCCAAGTTTTCACATTGTGACCATCATCTCACAATTGAAAATTCAGAAAAAATAGGGTCATTAGGATTCTGTAGACATTAATAACACTGTTGCAATAGAGCAGCTCAGACCTCTCTCGTTTTTATGTAAACAAAAAATTGCTTTACACAAGGGGTGTGGGCGTCTTCTGGCTTTCATTTGTTTTCAGTGTGTTTATGTAGCTTAATTGTCTCATCAGGCACTTTCCCAACATAATTATGCTTTTTAACAAATGGTGTTTATGGCAACCCCTAACAGTGCAAAAGAAAGGATTAGTTTCATCCTCTCATTCCACATTTTGATTCCCTGTGGACAGCTAAATCACACAAAGATGGTGTTAGAAAAATCTACCTTCATTGCAAAAGCTGAAATTAGCGGCAATATCAGGCTTTTGGCAAGCACTCAGGCTTATTAGTAGAAAGGGCAAATTTTTCTCTTCTTCCTCCTCCTCCTCTAAGAATTTGACCCCGAGCAAGACCCCAAACATTTGTGGTTTGAGAGGATGATCGTAATTCGCCCACCCCTTCGATCACCTTTGGGATTACTTCCGGCTAGAGACCCAAACCTGCCTCCCTCGGAGGAACTGGGTGGACCTGTGCGGGGCAGAGCAGTCCCCAACGCTCTGCCACATCACCTGCGTCCGGCGCACGCACCACCGTTAGCACATTTAGGGCCGCAGAGGCTCGTCCAGGAGGCACAGCGCAGTATGGGGCAGACGCCGCCACTGGCACTCCCTGTGCGGCTCCACGCGGGTTCTAGCGTGGAGTGGCCCAGAGCCACGTGAGACGAGGGGTGGGCCGAGGGGTAAAACCTAGGGACTCGCTGTGGGCTCCCGGGGAAAACCAGCAAGGGGATCAGCGTCCGCGGCAGGCGGGGCCGGGAGCCAGAGGAAGCCTGCGGCCGCGCCTCCGGAGGCCCGCCTCGAGCTTGCAACCACCTCGGCTGCTCCGCGGTTTGCGCGGAACCCACCTGCGCGCGCGGATGGCGGCGGGGTAGGACGGCGCCGAGCCCCAGTCGCCGCGCGTGACCAGTGCGCCGTTTCCGCCGCCGGCCCCGCCTCCCGGGCGCGCTCCAGCCCCACAGCCCGCTGGCTGGGCTCTGAGCTTCTTTCCTGACTCTACCCGACCCGACCGCGTGCAGCGTCCGGGAGAGCTTAACCTTTCTTCTAGAAGTGCCTTCCCACCCCGCCTGCTTTAACTTGGAACTCTCCACGGTTTTCTTGTAAATGAATGACTTTTTAAAAGGGAATTAGAATCTAATGATGAGGTCATTACTTATTGATCGTACACCAGCAGGGGGCTCTTTTCTCTATTTACACAGAAACACACGTTCCCGCTCCCCCCCCCCCGCCCCCGCCCCCGCCCCCGCCTCGCCCGGCACACACACACCCCTTTGATAAATTCCCTCCTGAGAAACACTGTCCGCGAGCGACTGTGAATATAATCTGGACCAAGACAAAAGCATATACCCGTTTAGTCAAAATTACGAGTAGGAACCAGGCATTAGGCATTTCCCTTTTTTCTAGGCCAGTGAACCTTGAGAATACATTTCTCTTAAAAAAAAAAAAAAATCAGGACCTGCTTTTTTTCTTTTTAATGTAACAAGGATTAAATGTCACCATTTTGATCCAATTTTGTTTCTGAAGTGAAATAATCACTAAATAACTACTTGGGAGGAATACATTAATTTTTAAATCTATTTTTTATTTTCTAATTATACTTTTTAAACACAGATTTGAGGAAATTAACATTTATGTGGACATTTGGTTTCTAGCCTAATGTGGCATAAAAATAAGTAACATAATGAGTGTTAAAAAAAATCAGGTTCATGATGCTTCTCACATCATCATCATTGTACTTAGATGTCACAACAGTATTATGTGCGATTGTGTCAGATCCAGCCTTCTCCATCTCAGAGTGTTGGCAGGTAGGAGGGTTGTTGGCAAGAGGAGGGGTGTTAACCTCAGGATCCTGGATCCTTTCCAAGGCTGGTAATTACATTCTGCCAGCCAAAATTCATCCCATAATTTTAATTGGATAAATCCTTTCTGGCCTAAGCTACTGCTATGCCTGTCAAACTGTTGCCACATTTCACCCCAGAGGTGTCTGTGTTTTAGTTGCAAGAATCAGTCCCTTTGAGGTTGGTTTATCAGTTTAAATCCTCAAAGCGCCTTGGGACCCTAAGGAATTAAATATATATTTGAGGGTTTTTTTCCTATTGAATCTGCATAGAAAATGTATAAAATAGATTTATATGCATGTTAATGTCTGTTATCTAATGTCAGCAGATAATTTTGAGAGCTCTTTAACCAGATCAACATCCCTACCTTTCTCTTCTTTCCAGAAATTCTTATTGCCCATAGCTTTAACTTCCAGTTTCCAAAAAGCATCTAAGTATCCAAAGTTTCTTTCCATGGAGGACAATAGAAGTGAAGCCCTTATTTTTCACCTTTCCAACAATCCCATGAGATAATTTGCTGAAACAAAAGACAGAGTAGTAACATTACATCTAGTCTTCTCATATCCTTCCAGAGAAGACAGGGGCTTCATGTGTTATAGCTGTAGCATCTGCCAGGACTAAATCTTCCTCGCCATATCTCCTAATCCTCTTTGTGAGAATCACTCTTGCTTCCAGGACTGCTGGGGCATCAAGTAAGATAAGGCCTCTCAAAGCATCAACACAGAGGAGTTACTCAGTAAACCTTGTTCTTTTCTCCACTCTAGTCATGTCAAACACAATGGAGAGAAAGCAGGGCCCAGGGTTCTTTTAGAAGGGGGGCAGCCTCTGCCCCTGCCTGAGGATTATAAACATACCTTTTTGAAAAAGACAAGGAGACGGATAGCAGCAAGGCTGATGAGAAGTTTAGCATTGAGATTGAAAGTCTTTTGCTGTCTTCAGGAATGGAAAAGTACCCTCGGTGTTAGTTTATCACATATAATTCTGCCCTGTTTTAAAAGAGTGTATGTCACATTTACAATTACATATTATTAAACACCTCATTTTTGTTTAACTTAGCATGCTTCGGAGGGACATTTTCATACTTTTTGGGTGAATGTGTTACTTTGATTCCTCATTTCTCCTGCTGTAAATCCACATTCTGGGCATTAGTTGTTTTGCTTATCATGGATTCTGTCCAGAAACAAGTAAGTACTGGAAAGAGAGAACAGCTCAAAGTCCCAGTGTCACTTCCATCAATGACAACTGCTTCTGAACCCTCCCATAGCTTCCCTGTGAGACAAAAGGACACTTTTCTATATTCTTCATTTTCATTTTTGCAAGCAGAGAGAAAACAGTTCTTGTTCTTGGCCCATCAGAGTTGAGGCGGGTCAAAGGGGGAGGCTGCGTTCAGGCAGGGCTCCGCAGATCCACTTGAATCCAGAGCCCAGTGCTGCTTGAGTGGGGCTGGGACTAGGGTGAGTGAGGGAGCCATTCAGCTCAGGCACAAAATACAAGTGGTGCCAAAAACTTCAGTAATGCAATACTTTAAGAAGTCAATACAAAACAATAAATCGGTGCTGAACAAAATATCAAAATTTTAAGTAACATCAGGAGCCTGTTTTGCACTTGTCGGCTCAGTCACACTCACCTCACCCTGTGGTTGTATTCCCCTTCTTGCCAGCCCATTTCTGATTGTAGGGTTGAGAAGAAACTATGCCACTCTGCCTTGCCTACATCCTTTCTTCTGCCCCTGAAATGGGCAACAAAACCAAAAATATCAAGGGTAGAAATTTCCAGGCCAGCAGATACATATAATTTATAGTTTGTTCAAGAGTTTCATTATTCTTGCCTGGAGAATTCCATGGACAGAGGACCCTGATGGGCTATAGTCCAAGGGGTCGCAGGGGGTCAGACACAACTGAGCAACTCACATAACACACACACAAGAGTTTCATGTATAGGAGACTTGGCCAATTTGAAGACAAATCCTTATTAGGACAAGCAAAAGAGTCAACTCTACTAACAATCCATTTCGCTACCTACTTACCTGGTGCATTTCAGAATATGATAATCAGAAAGCTTCCTATTGTGCTGTGGAATTTTGAAATAATGTTTTAAAGAATATTTTAATTAATACAATGAATAATTTTCTCTTTTCATATTCTAGCATTTATCTGTATTCAGGGAAATGTGAGTAGAAAATTTCTCTTGGAAAGACAGACAGTCCAGTGGCTACAACTCTGAGCTTCCACAGCAGGGAGCACAGTTCGATTCTTGGGGTGGGTACTAAGATCCCAAGCAGCACAGAAAAAAAAGAGGAAAAAAGAAGTCTAATTCCTTGTGCAATTTTTCTAAGATTACACTTTCACCATATTTTTGCACTATGTCAGATTTCATTCTGCCTTCTTCCCTCCTCTGGGAACTTGAGAAGAATTTTGTTTCTTCTTTCATATAAATGTGGTTTGACAAATGAAGAATTAAAAAAGAGCGACTTTAGTTGTCATTCTGGGACAAGTTAAGTGCAGAAGCGGATTTACTTGTTTGGATTAAATTATTTGAATTTAATGTGATATTATGAAATATGTGTTCTATTAGTCATTTTCTAACTAGCAGATAGGCTTCAGTGCTGCTTTATTTAGCATGGGGAAACTGTGCTATTCATTTATTTTAAACAAAGAAAAGGAGCTTGATATCTAGAAAGAAGTTACAATAAACAAGAGAAATAATTCCATTGGCCTTACATTTTTACCTTTAATTATGGGAAATGGATCTCTGGCCATTTTTGTCTTAATGAAGGAGGAAAAAAAATACAGAGAAATTGCCAGAATTAACAACTTTTCATCTTTATTAATATTTGGGAAATACTGTTCCCTTTACACAACATGGACTGGATTCTTCCTCTTTAGTTGAGTGATCTCTTTATTATGAAAGACCAGTAGACTACAACGTAAGCATAGTTATTAGCTTAAGTTGGAATCCCTTGTTATGCATTCTGTTCCTTCATAGCTGGAATATCTCCTGTAACTAGCCAAAAAAAAAAGTAAGTCTATGATCTATTCATCCTTTAATTCATTCCTTTCCTTTCCTGCCTTCCACATGGTCATTTCTTTATGCATTCCTTCATTATGCAGCCTAGGTGTCAAATGGAAAAAAGTGTCTCCCAGAGCCTCTCTCCAAAGCTGTTGTTTTGTTTAAAAAAAAACAAAAAAACAACCTATTGTTTATACTGCAAAGGAAGAGCAATCCCTAAATTGACTTTGAGTTTTTGCTGAAAATTTGTCTTAATTTATGAGACTAACATTAATTCATAAAATGTATCTTATTTTGTCCACAAAAATGCTGAGAATGTTTAGAAACATTTCCTCTAAAAACATTTCCTCAAAAAACATGAATTTTTGATGCATTATGAGGTTTAATCGGTATCTACTTAAGAAATCCAACTAGTAGGTGATGACTGCCAACTTTATTAAGAAAATGACACATCTTGTGACAGGCAGTCCAGTGGTGTTGTCATGCTCTGTGCACTTGTAGGCACTTTTGTGTTATTGTTGTTTAATGTCCTAGGTACATGCAAGTGAATGCCAGCTCTTATTGACACCAACAGGATAACCTCTCGCATGCACCGGAGTTTGAGCAGAAGCATCCTGTGATGTCTGCGGGCCCTAATTCCCACTTGTGTTCAGAGCCATCCCTTGCTCTGAAAAGGAGAGAACCAGTTCTCCTGTTCTTGGGCAGATCTGCAAGGTCTGTCTCTGCAGGGAATTCAAACTGAAGGTTCAAGGGATTTTGAATGTTCTGGATTTGTACCGCTGATTTGTCTTTTACTGTCTGGTTCAGTGTTTGAAAGGATTTAACCTTTTAAAATCATGCCTTTTCATTACATTTAAATAGAAAATGTCTAATTTCAGAGGAAGAATTGGAAAAGTTAAAAATTTTTGGTATTGTTATTTTTAATCTTTTCTTTATCCTACCTTTTGCCTCTCAGTTATTATTGAAATCTTACTTGAAGTTCTGTGTTTTTAAAAATGATTTGAAAATAAAAAATCATAGAATCTAAGGTCAGAAAGGACCTTAGAAATTCTTGTAAGAATTTCATTGTTCAAAAATGTTGGACCTGGAACAAATAGGCAGTAGGGTTGGAAGCAGAGTTTGTGATAAAGTAGGGTTAGGCTAGGCAGTGGGGGTGTCCCTGCAGTCCTGCACTTTAACCCCCTAACTGCTGCTTCCATGGGCCCTCTGAACTCTAAGGTGCCTTTGAAAACAACTGACTAGTTCAACTACTTTTCTGGGATTTGAAACGCTTTTTGTAACATCATACAAAGTTCTCATCTTTTGAAGATTAAACTTCTATACTGAATCGAATCCATGATACTGTCTCAAAACACAAGCACTGTAGAAAATCCACACTACCTTTTAAAATTATTGGATTGTGGAGGAAAATAAATACGAATGGATATTCAAATCTGAAATGATCCATCAAGGGTTTTAATTAATACTTGTGGAAATGTGGTACAGAAACCAGAAGGATAAAGATTCGGGGGAAGAAGAAAAAAAAGACTCAAAAAGATACAATCAAATAGAGTAGACAGTTATAGTCAGACAACAGGCAAGGATGAGAGTGGTTTAGATATTGTTTCACTAACGGGTTCAGGAGACTGTAATACCGCCTAGCCCTTCTCGGTGCCTCTGTCACTTTTGACATCAGTATTTTCGTTTCCCTATTTGGGGCAAAAGAATGGCAGTGCTCCTCATAGGAGATTTCTGTGTTTTATTTATATATGGAGCCCATTTTTCTGTTTTGAAAACCCCCTTTCAATTTTTTTCTTTCATTTCATGTTATGCCATTTGATCGATAGGCTTAAATTCTGAATGACAACAGAACTGATCTGTAGCAGCGGTTTCAGCTACTCATATTTTAAAAATGAATTTAAATTACAAATGTTAAAATATTAAGTGAAAAATATATAATGAAAATACATTTTGTAAATCAAGATCAAATATCCACTTGATAGCTACTAATTTACTCAAGTAAAATTCAAATAATTCTTAATCTTTGAGTTTTCTTCATGTAGTAATGTAAGACATAGAAAAGAGCCCACTGTTTTTTATGCCAACATGAATGGACCTAGAGATTATCATACTAATTGAAGTAAGTCAGACAGAGAAAGGCGAATATCATATGATATTATTCTATGTGGAATCTAAAAAAATTGATACAAATAAACTCATTTACAGAACAGAAATAGACTCACTGACATATAAAACAAACTTACGGTTACCAAAGGGGAAAGGTGGGAAGAAGAGATAAATTAGGAATTTGAGAGGAACATATACATACTACTATATATAAAATAAATAAACAACAGGGGTCTACAGTATAGCATGAGGAACTATACTCAATATTTTGTAATTACCTATATGGGAAAGAAATATGAAAAAGAATGTAAATATTCTTTTATATATATCATATATAAAACTGAATCACTTTGCTATATACCTGAAACTAATACAACATTGCAAATCAACTATATACTTCAATGAAAAACATTTTTAAAAGACCCCAATGTTTCATTTCCCTAAAACATTTTTGAAGTAACTATTCAAAGTATAAAGCATATGTTAACTATTCCAATCTAATTATATTGTTTAAAACATTGATAAAAGTACAAATAGAGAAGACTGTGTGCAGAAAAGATATTTTAAAAATGTATCCTGGGTCAACCTATAGTAGTTACTGGTATAGGAATAAACTAATCAGAAGACTGTATATTCTGCAAGATAACTTGATCTTCTCAAATATGTCCAGCCTTAAACACCAAATACATTAATAGGAATATATTATACTTTGTTCATTACAATGAAGTTAAAATATCTATAATAATACAAATTTTATAGATGAAAAGTGGTATTTTCTTTACAGATATTGTGACTTTGATGGTTGTAATATAAATCAAAGAATATATAGCATTTAATATATCTAATGGATTGACTTTATAACTATAAAACAGTGTTAAAGCTAAAAATAAACCTGAAATATATTTCATCAAACTCTTTAAGGATGTGAAACCCAGACCTTAAAAAGTTAAGTGATTGCCACATGTCTTGTGTGTGTGTGTGTGTGTGTGTGTGTGTGTGTGTGTGTTAGTTGCTCAGTCATGTCTGACTCTTTGTGACCTCATGGACTGTAGCCCATGGTAGGCTCTTCTGTCCATGGAATTCTCCAGGCAAGAATATTGAAGTGGGTAGCCATTCTCTTCACTAGGGAATCTTCCTGATTCGGGGATTTAACCCAGGTCTCCTGCATTGCAGGCAGATTCTTTACTGTCTGAGCCACCAGAGAAGCCCATGTCTAGTATCAGTCTTCTATTTTAAAAAATCAGTGTTTGGAAGATGGAATCCAAGACCCTTCTCAATGGGGTCCCATCTATATACTTTTAACAGATTTTCCCCTTTCCTTTTCCTAACCCTCCTCCTTAGTCTAATCTCATAGCACAACAGTATACTGTTCACCAGAACACACTTTGAACTACTGCATGTCTCTGGCTTTGCTTGTGCTTTGTTCAAAATTTTATTCTATGAGCACCCTCTCCCCACCTAGTAAACAGTCCCCACCTCTAGGACGCCTTGCTGAATTCTACCATCTTCTCCAAAATTCATCCTACTCTTCTGTGTTCTCAGAACATCTTAACACTGAAATATTCATCACATATTATTTTTATATTATTTCATAAGTGTCTCTCTTCTTCTGTTAGACTCAACAGGAATAAGGTAATTCTTGTCTTTTTAATCCCTAGAGTTTAGTGCAGTCTTGAGTTGTAGACACTTTGTAAGAATTTGTTGAAGAGTGAATTAATGGACTGATGGGTAGATTTATCCATTTATGCATAAACTTATATATAGGAACTATTTGATGAATGAACTGACAAACCAACAAAGGAGTGAACAAATAGGTCATTTTTTTAATCTTAGCACTATCAATATTTAGGGGAGGATAATTCTTTGTTGTGGAGGTTGTCCTGTGCATTGTAGAGTGTCTAGCAGCATCCTTGACCTCTCCCCACTAGATGCCAGCAGCAGCAAACCCCTCAAGTTGTGACAATCAAAAATGCCTTTGCTGCTGCTGCTGCTGCTAAGTCGCTTTAGTCGTGTCCAACTCTGTGCGATCCCATAGATGGAAGCCAACCAGGCTCCCCCATCCCTGGGATTCTCTAGGCAAGAGTACTGGAGTGGGTTGTCATTTCCTTCTCCAATGCATGAAAGTGAAAAGTGAAAGTGAAGTCGCTCAGCCGTGTCTGACTCTTAAGGACCCCATGGACTGCAGCCTACCAGACTCCTCCGCCCATGGGATTTGCCAGGCAAGAGTACTGGAGTGGGGTGCCATTGCCTTGTCCGAAAAATGCTTCTAGTCTTTGCCAAAAATAAAACTGCCTTTGGTTAGGAACAGCAGGAGTAGATGGAATGATGGCTGGAGGTGGCAATTCAAGTCTAAGGCAGAGATTAGAACTCTGGTCTCTGTTTCATTCCAGTACTTTTCCTATTAAGGCTTCTCCCTGCTGAGATCCAAGTTCAATTCTTAGTCCTCTCCAAAATATCCTTAAAACCTGAGATCAATAACAGAGTTAACGGAAGTATTATCTATGGGATAAATTATTAAAAAGCAATATGAGGAGTAAAAGTACGCCTTTCTTATATCAATGGATCTGGTTTTGCTTTTTATAAAAACAGTATATTATCTCAGTGGATGTTATTAAATGGTACTTATTTGGCCTTGCCTAAAAATTGCTCCTAGAAGGCATATGGTTTTTAAAATTTTTCTAAATGCCACTTCATAGCACCATCTTGTGGATTTTAGAGGAATTCATTGATTTCAGTTTGAAATGTCTAGTTATAAATATTGTAGATAAAGAGAAAAAGAAAATAGAGAAACTATTTTAAGAATTTCCGACATTCTTTGCTCATTGAAATGCTCTACTGAACTCTGAATTAGGAACTTAGTTGAAATTTGACTTCGACTTTTGATATTTGGCCAAAATTTCTCTTTGGCTTCAATTACATCCTGCCCTTTGGCTTTTGGAAAGTCAAATAGCCATATACCTACGTCATCACCGTCATATCTGCATCTGTACAGTCAGCAAAGGAGCGCGTAAGGCCAACAAGGAAGGACATTCTAACACACTGGTTATATTTGAATATTAACTTTGAATGTACAGCTACAACTGGAATTAAAAGTTCCTTGTATGCCGGAAGTACTGGAAGAGCAAAGTGTTACAAAATTTGGGAAGATTGTGGAAGCAGATGATCTTGTTAAAAAAACAAAAAAACTTTTAAGTTGTTAAATGGAGAAATGGGGACTAGATTGATGATAATATGAATATTTATTCCTGTATCATGATATCAAATTTATAAAATTTTATTACTGAGTTTTTTTTATTGTAAAAGGATAATTACAAGTATACTTCACATTTCTTCTTCTATCCAAGAAGTTTATTCTATGATGATATCCAGCTTCAGCCTCTGAAAATTGTTGATATAATACTAAGTCATTGGGCATTTGATCTAAATATGTATTTATATGCCTCTATTCTAAATCTAAAAGGAAAGTAAAATTGAAAGATGACACAATAGACTTAAAGTTTCTTCCTTTTTTTCAAACATGTGCATTTTTCTCCTCTGACTTGAAAAAAAATATTCAAGCACAAACTATGAGGAGCATCAAATGCTAAGGGCGCTACTGGGAACCTACATGGGATTATTGATGTTGAAAAAGCATTTCTACTAACAGATGTAATTAAAATCTAATTTTATAGACAAAATGTTTAATAGTCTATAATTCTTATTCATTTTTCCCATCCCAGTACACAATCTTCTTCTCTTCTCCATGAGACAAACTTAGCATAGCCATATACTAAAAGATTCCATTACTTGATCATCTCCTTTGTTCACCTCTTCAAATGTAAGAATTGTCAGTGGGGTTCAGCCTAGGACAATTGGATACCCAAGCTCCTTTCTTCTTAAGAGAAGGTATTATTACTTTGGGAAATGGGAGAAGGCAAGGTGTTAAAAAGGGAAGAAATTTTCCTGCAGGAAATTTCACATAATTGTTTTGATCCCAAAGTAATTATTTTATCGTTCAGGACAGTGGACTGCTTTGCCTATCTGTGTAGCTTAAAATAGAGCCCCAGCAGGTGGATCAGGAAGTGAAATCTAACAACCACAACGACAATAATTGCAGTGGCATTTAGCTCTCTTTAACCCACATTATCTCTGTAAGTAGGGAGCCAATGCTATGAATAACACATTTTTGGCTTTGAGTGGATACAGAGATTAGTCAGTATTGCACAGTGGAACAAACTGCAGATCAGAGATCAAGTAGCCATAGTTTTATTCCCTCCTGTCACCAATGGTATGAATTAGACAAATGACTCAGATTTTCTGCACCTGGGTTTCCATATCCGTAAGTTGAAAGAGCTGGACAAGGTGTTCTGTAATGTCATTTCCAGCCTGACAGTTTAAGATTCTATGAATTATCCTATTGGGTAGGAGTACAACCTCACCTCCGTATTCTCTTTCTGGGAATGGTACTGAGGGATGATTCGAATAGTGTTGCCTGGCACCATTTAGGGATCTAACAAGACCATCTCTAACTTCTCCTTCTAGTCACCAAAGGTAGAAGATGTTACATTTAAAGCTTAATACTATTTATTTTCGATATATAACACATCTCCACAGATGTGTTATATATTTACATTTTACTTGTAAATATTTTCTTCAAATTTCATAGGATAGCACCTACTTCTAACTATTCAAAAATCTAGGTTTCAAATTTCTGAACCTTTCTATAGCTCACATATTTTTTAAACAGTCTTTTCCTGAAGAGGACCTACAGAATATATCTTCCTTGAGATGCTAAGTTTTCCACAAAGAAAATGAGTCTGGATCTCACCACATGGTATATTGTTTTCGGGGATATTCACCATGCCCATTATCATTTTAATGATTATGAAATCCACTTCTATCTTTATTTTCTGCTTGTTTTTATTTAGTTTATTTTGGTTTGGTTAATCTGGCAGAACTTTTGGGGGGGGGGGTTGGGGAAAGCTATTGTTGAGGGAAATGGCTTTATCTTTCTCAACCTACTTCAGCCTGATCCAACACAGAAGACATTCGTGGCAAGACATGATGCTTCTAGATAGGTTTTCCAGTTTTTTTGTTTTTTACTGTATTTAATTATTTCTTTCTAGAAACAATAACTCCTGAACTTTCTCTTTAACATGAGGAAGACTGTTTGGTAGAGTACATGAACTACTTAAGTCCAATATTTAGGTACTATCAAAGATTCCGATATCTCCTGCTTACTGCAACTATCCCTGCAGGTAATTCAGAACTAAGGTAATACAGGTAACTAACAACATGCCTGTGCATGTGTGTTCAGTCAGTAAATTGTGTCCAGCTCTCTGCGACCCCATGGACTGTAGCTCACCAGTCTCCTCTTTCCGTGGGATTTCCCAGGCCAGAATACTGGAGTGGGCTGCCATTTTCTCCTCCAGGAGATCTTCCGGACCCAGGGATCAAATCCGAGTCTCCTGCATTGGCAGGTGAATTCTTTACCACTGAGCCACCTGAGAAGCCCAAACTAAGAATATCTGAAACATATTTGGTGGGTTCCGTTGTGCTACCTTGTTCAAACATGGTTTTGGTAATGAAAATCCATATCCGATATTCACTGGAATAAAAAGTACTTGGAGTGTGAGAATTTTTAAAGAATATACATACATACATACAGAAAAGTTACATATTTACGAGAACTAAGATCAGTTAAGGACTTGGAACCTGCCACAATAAGAAGTAAGAAGGGATAACACTTCTATTTAACGCTAATTTCCTACCCTAAACCCTAAACTACTGAAATAAGGTACTAACTTGGTGAAACCAGAATCCTGACCTGATTTATGTTGAACATTAGGCAACAGTTGTAGCAAAGGTGATGAGTGAGTCAGTTAATCTCAAAGTCAGGCATGGTTTTAAATTTAACCTATAGACACATGATGATAAGCAGTGTTGGGGAAACTAACATTATTTATTGTCATTGTACATGATGTTATATTATCAAATATTTTGATTAAAATAACTAGTCAAAATATTTTTGGTAAATGAATTTCATACCATTTCTATATCTTAATTAATGCCATAATATGGTCCCACATATTTTAGTTTCTTATGACAATTGTCATTGTGCTTATCATTAGTATCAAATCATTACTAATGATAATTTTGCTTCTATTTAATATTTCAAGAAAAGATTCTTATAATGTTTTTCTCTTAAAGTTATACACATTCATATTATTTTTACCTTATTTACAAATTAAGCACATTTAAATTACTAATCTACTTATAATTTTAAATGAGAAATGCTTTTTTAAAAAAGTAACAGGAATTAGAGTGCCCAAAATATTGAAAACATAATCCCTTTAAAAATATCCACCATCCCGCTCCTCTTTCTCTTTCTAATTCAAACTAGTTTCCTTTGAAGACGTCTTTTGCCAACGTTTCTGCAAACTATTTTTGTTTGAAAATTTCAGGGTGGAATAGTTTTTAAGATGAAGGAAACTGTATTTGCAATTACAGCTTATAAAGAAAACCATAAACTCCTTTTGGCATCAATTTGACTGAAGGTCAAAATTAGATTTCCTCTTCCTATACTATTTGAATTATAAACCTCTCTTCTTGTAAGGAGATTTGAGGGATCAGCTGGAAACTGCAATATATTGTGTGAATACTAGAGTTAAGGTACCATTTAAAGGGAACAGCTCACTTAATTTTGACCTTGTTCTGTTACAGTAATGATTTTTCACTTTTAGTACAGATGCCATTGAGCGTGCGTGCTAAGTCATTTCAGTCATGTCTAATTCTTCTCGACCCTATAGACTTGTAGCCTACTAGGCTCCTCTGTCCATGGGATTCTCGGGGCAAGAATACTGGAGTGGATTGCCATTCCCTCCTCCAGGGGATCTTCTCAACCCAGAGACTGAACCCGCGTCTCTTTAGTCTCCTGCATTGGCAGGCGAATTCTTTACCACTAGTGCCAGCTGGGAAGCCCATGCCATTGTATATTTTCTTAATTCAATAACAAGACTGGCTTTTAAAATTTCAGATTAATACTATTAAGGATTGGAATAATTTCATGTCAGGCTATATGTTGATAGTGTTGGTAATAATTGCAAAGAAAGGTGTTGGGGTCTACCATTTAGCAGAATTATTTATTAGGTGCTATGAGAAAATGACGGAGAAGGCAATGGCAACCCACTCCAGTACTCTTGCCTGGAAAATCCCATGGACGGAGGAGCCTGGTAGGCTGCAGTCCATGAGGTCTCTAGGAGTCAGACACGACTGAGCGACTTCACTTTCATGCATTGGAAAAGGAAATGGCAACCCACTCCAGTGTTCTTGCCTGGAGAATCCCAGGGAACAGGGAGCCTGGTGGGCTGCCATCTCTGGGGTCGCACCGAGTTGGACGTGACTGAAGTAACTTAACAGCAGCAGCAGCATGAGAAAATGAAAAATGTACTTATGGAGAGATAATTCCTGCCCCTAGGAGTATGTAATATATAGCTGGGTTCTTTTTTCTTTTTTAACTTCTATGCCAAACACTTCAAATCAATCTTAGTGAAAATGTCCTCTGAGTAGGAAAAAAAGTCACCTAATTTTCCTCTCATCAACTCTTATTTGAATGCATCACCTCACTTGTAATGGTGCCAAAAGATTAACTGAAAATTCAAATTATTTTACCTTAATTACTTAATATCTATTAGGCTGTTTGTTTATGAAGTCCTCAGTCATTGAGGGGAATAGACATGAAAAAACCCTCTGAAGAGGCAGGAATATGCATGTGTCACTTGTTAAGGAGTTAGATTTTAAGAGAAATGGTAAATCACTGAAGGGTTTACTGTGGTCTGAATATCTGTGTCCCCCCAAAATTCATGGTTGAAAACCTAGTGCGCAAGCTAATAGTATTAGGACGTGGGGCCTTTCAGAGGTGATTAGGTCTTGAGGATCGAGGCTCCTGAATAGGATTAGTGCTTTTATAAGAGGATACAGAGAGCAATCTGCAGTCTGGAAGAGGACCTTTCCTAGAATCCAAACACGCAGGCACTCTGATGTCAGACTTCCAGTCTCCAGAACTGCGAGAAATAAATTTCTGTTCTGTATAAGCTACTCACTCTATAGTATTTTGTTGCAACATCCTCAATGGCTTAAGACTGAGTCCAGCACTTGATTCTCTTAGGCCACACCTAAGTCTTTTCTGCAGATGGCCAACAGCAGATGGGTTATCAAGGTTACCGTTATTTAGTTACTTTTCCAATAACTTAAGTTATTGGACTTCTTCAGCCCTCATCTAAGTGAATGTGAAGATGTGCTGAGGATGACTTGAAATTTGTGTAAAATAAGGCTATGCATAGCTCTTTAACTTTCCCCCAAGATTATTAAAAATCTGATATTAGCAATATAGTAACAATTAATGGGGCTTCCGTCGTGGCTCAGACAGTAAACAATCTGCCTGCACATGCAGGAGACACAGGTCCGATCCCTGGGTCGGGAGGATCCCCTGGAGAAGGGAATGGCTACCCACTCCAGCATTCTAGACTGAAGAATCCCATGGACAGAGGAGCTTGGTGGACTACAGTACATGGGGTCACAAAGAGTCAGACACGACTAAGCCACTAACACACACATCTTTGCTTGTGCAGTGGAAGCATGGAATCCTCACACCTGGACCACCAGAGAATTCCCTTATCTATAATTTTAAGAGGAGGTTTTTGATGTCAGTAGATCACTGGTCTTTCCATGACTTATACCTGTTTTCCCCTCAAGAATCCCTGATCCCATTCATGGTTCTGTTCTCTCAAATATTTTCAGTGTCTGTACTTTCTATCCCACTCACCGATCAGTGGGATTACCTTCAATTTACCCATGACTATTAATGTTAATTTGGTAATTTGACTTAAAAGATGTCCAAAGAGCATCTTCTATTCATCCATTCATTTACTCTTTTGTTCATTCAACAAATATTTGTTCTTACAAACACCTGAATGGAAATGGCTACTCACTCCGATATTCTTGCCTGGAGAATCCCATGGACAGATGAGCCTGGTGGGCTACAGTCCATGGGGTTCCAAAAGTCAGGCACAACTAAGCCACTTAGTGGAGTGGTACAGTACTGAGCAAATCAGACAAAGAACTGCTCTCTAAACTTATTTTCTAGAGTTTTGACAAACAGGCAACCACTACTTGGAAGATTCCCTTTGTATGGGCATTGGTGTTCCTGATTCTACTTTCTTTTCCCTCTGGGAAACTCTTTATATCCTCACAACAAGCCCATGCCTTTCACATACAGGTTAACAAGCTTTATATGTGTTTATTGCCACCCACCCCCCAACTCCCACCCCTTGCCCTGCATATTGCTCCAGGAAGATCTGGAAAAAAATGTAAATGGCCACATTTTCATCTCAAGATAAAGTATTAATAGAAAAAAATAGAATAACCTGTGTCCAAAACTCATGGTTTTGAGAATATAGTTTCTAAATAATTATATGACAGAATTCAAAAAAAAGTATGTCTTTACATAAAACTACGTATAATTTAGTAACTATAATGTATTATTTTAAAATGAGTGATTATGCAAAATTAGTTCCCTTGTATATCAATCTCTAATTTAAAACTTGTGTTTAAAGCTATAAAAGTTATCATAGCTTTTTGCAACATTGAATACTATCTAATTTGAATCCCTTTAGAAAGCCATCTGTAGTATTTTGAGTTTTGGCTGTTTCAAAATGGACTTTCTTTTTCGACAGGTACTTGATAGAGAAAAACTCAATATTTAAGCACACAATCTATGTCTGTTGTGAAAAGAAGTAAAGTAATAAACTGTCACATAAAAGTTTTCTCCCTTTTTAAATTTAAATTAAACTGGCTTCAGCTATTTAATTTCCTCAATCAAAAAAATTAAATTGTAATATGTTACAGTATAAGGTACTTTCTATTGTTGCTTTTTTGGAGAATGAGAATAGAAATGATTTTTAATTTTAAAGATTGAAAAGATTTAATAACTAGATGAATTATATTTTTAAATTCCCATTAATTTATTTTCAAATGAGGAAAACCCATAACTTTGAGAAACTGATTATTATGGGGAAAAAACCTTGATTTGCAATTGTACCCAAATATGAAAGCCTACATTTTGTAAGCATAAAGATTACATTCTCTTCAAAAGATTTGCAGTTCTCATAGGCCCATAACTTAGAGAATGAGAGGATTGTAATTTGAAAAATTACAGATTTCATTGTTTTTTTGATGTGTGAAACCTATAAACAAATATCAAGAGATTGTATTCCAAGACTGAAAATCCCTTGTTTAGTTTTATAAGGGACAGTGCCCTGTGTGGCTTATAACCCTGACTTAAAAGAAAAATGCAGAGTAATGCAAAAGACACTCTAATCATTGCATCTAATTACAAAGAAGAATAACTCTGTAAAAAATGTAAGTATCCTTGGGCAGGCATGTGGTCTGGTGGTCAGAGCATGGGATTTCAAGTCAGTAGTCTAAATTTCTATTTTAAACACCAGTTCTAAATGTCTCCATGATTTTGGGAATGACATTAACTTTATTTTTAAATACAAATTTGAGATTTGTGCTTGACAATTACAAAGTAGCTTTTAATCCTCTATCAGAGGTATAAGTCTAATCCTGTAGAAAAATTGACAGGTGTTTTCATGACTTCTTGGTGGTAAAAAACTCACTTGACAAAAAGAAAGGTCAGGTAAATATAAATGAATTCAGAATTTTTTTCTTTACCATTTGCCAGTAGCATTGCTATACCCATGTGCTATTTCAAAGTTAGCTCAGGTCATTATTTAACAATCAACCTACTGATAATGGGGGTATTTTGTATAGTTTTCCTCCAAATTGCTCCTTTGTTTTTGAGGAAATGGTAGTCCTCAGTGGAGCCAACACTGCTCTTTTTATACTAATTGTTATTGTCACTCTAAGGAACCTGTACTCCACAGTGAGGAGTCTGCTTTGTATTTTTGTTTATGTGTAGCGTTTTTTAAGTGTTCCTCCAAGTGTAGTAAGTACAGATAAATTACCATGTAAGTTTTATTTAAATTACTGATAGATTTCTAGGGATAAATGTAGGTAAGTAATTCAAATTCTAACACACCTCTATAAATCAATTACCACAGTAATTTTCACTGGGAATAATTAACATGTGAATTCAAGGAATGTGACCTGACTTACAGAGTTGTTCTATTTCTTTCTGTTTCTATTTCTTTTCTGTTTTAAAGACAGAGTTTGAGTACTTTGTGGATTTTTTTGAGTATGATAATATTCTTCTATACTTTTTAGTCCTAAGTTTAGCTAAAGATTATGCTTAATTGTTTGTGAATCCACCCAGTCTAATTTGCTAATAGTCAATGTACAAATTAGAAACAAAGAGCCAAATCAGATATATCGTGGAGTCCTGCTACAGCAGGCAGGGAGGTTGCAAAACATGTGGCCAAAATCTCAACCCCAACAAGAACTTTCAGTGCCTAATCTATTGCACACTTTCCAGGCAAATGGTGATCTTTAAAAACAGCAATTTATCAAGATAATGCCTCATGAAAGGAAATGGAAACCATTATAAGGCAAAGTAAAACAGCTTAAGGACAGATCTTGTTTTATGTTTCTCTGATTAGAAATGCAGTGTAAGAATGCCTTGCTAAAGTACTTAAAGCACTATTAAATGGTCCAAATCTCAGGTAAGAAATCATGGAGTCAAAGGATCAAATCCCAACAGGGTCAATTTGGTCTCCTGGTATTATACAGGAGGAAAATTAGAATTGAGCTTTCCTTAAATTTGTCCTCTAGGGGAGATCTCAGAATGGAATCCTTGTGTGGTGGTTTGCAGTAGCTCTAATAGCTTCATGGAGTGCCTGTAGGTTCCAACTGAACTTATGTTAAATAAAAAAGGGAGAAATCCAACTTCTTAAGTTCATAAAATTAAAGTTATACCTATTAAAAAAAAAAAAACTCAAACAAGTAGGGAAATAATAGTACTATCTATGCAAAATACCAAAATTTAGTCCTGTAATAAGTCCACCAAAGTCCACTTCTCAATTCCCTACTTGGGTTGTTCAATGCATCTTACATTCAAAAATAATAGCAAGAAAGGGAAGATTCTTTGAAATTTGTCTTTAGTTATAAAACACTAAATTTCTCCTTTTTAAATCAAACTCTGAGTCTATGGGTTCCCAAATCAACCCCACTTTACTTCCCCATCGCCTAAAGATACAGTGGAAATAAGTTGAAAACAACAACATTTCCTATACATGTGATGCTGCACCTCTGAAAAGGGAAAAAAGAAAAAAAAATTTTAAACCATTGGATAAAAGTCTACCATAACAGAGTTAGATACAATAGGTCAATTTCTAGTATTGAAAATACAGGACTTTGACCTTCATTCCTCAAATATCCTTCATATCCAAAAAATAATGTTGGGAAGACATTTTTCTAAGTACCAATTATAATGATAAACTGTAATTCTTGACTAGTTTAGCTGACACTTGAACTTTCTCCAAGAGTTCAGATTTCCTCCCATTAGTACATTTTACCCAGTATTACAATGTAATTTTTGCATTCCAATCCTAAATCTGCTAGAGTACTTTATATGGATATGGGACATTTGGCCTGGTGTAACAGAGCCAGAAACCTGGTTGAAAACTTTGGAAAAAGAGAGAGTCCCTCTGCTGTCCCAATATATAACTCATCCTATAAAACTCAAGTTTTATTTCTGACATAGCAAAGCTGTCTCTAAAAGGTTACCATGGAATCAGAAATAATCATTTAACAATGGATTTATATCATTTTCATCTTGAGTTTATTTTAAACTGAAGTGTGCTATGAACAATTCTTACGTGGGATTGCTAATTACAAAACAGACTTTTAATGACGGTAACTGGGAACCTATAAAAATGGCAACGTGTATTAATCGCCATTAAAATACCACATTCTTATTGTTGGGTTAGACTTTTGAAATGGTATCAAATACAGTTTTACTGACTTTTACAATCATTATTTATCATGATAAAATAACTAACAGTTTTTCATGATAGAATTTTATAACAGAAGTAATTACTGTTTAGGATTAGGTTCAACTGTGAGACACAGAAACCCCAAATTATCAGGTTTAAATAAGAGAAAAATTTCTCTCTCTTATAAAATCCAGAAAGCAGTTCAGGGCTGGTATTATGGATGCACATTCAGACTCAGGCGCTTCATACCATCCTCAATATTCACTTTCCAAGTGATTCAAGGTGATTGCTCTACCTCATTATTACATTCATGGTCCAAGTGCTGCTACTGCTAAGTCGCTTCAGTCGTGTCCAACTCTGTGTGACCCCATAGACGGCAGCCCACCAGGCTCCCCCGTCCCTGGGATTCTCCAGGCAAAAACACTGGAGTGGGTTGCCATTTCCTTCTCCAATGCATGAAAGTCAAAAGTGAAAGTGAAGTCGCTGAGTCGTGTCCGACTCTTCGCGACCACATGGACTGCAGCCTACCAGGCTCCTCCGTCCATGGGATTTTCCAGGCAAGAGTACTGGAGTGGGGTGCCATTGCCCTCTCCAGCAGTCTAGCAGCCATGGTCCAGGTAGTAGGAGACAAAAAGGGAGCATGTTCTACCCAGACCACTGCATTGTCATTTTTATGACTAGTACATGATTCTATGGTGTATCAGGTATGACTAGCACAGATTCTATAGTGTAATTAGCAACTTCATAATTTTCAATTCTTTCATCATTACGTTTAATTATACATTTCTTATGTTAGATGATAATTTTTAGGAACAGCTAAAATAATGACTCACAGCAAAGCAATCTTGAGAAAGAAGAACAAAGTTGTAGGCATCATGTGTCCTTATTTCAAACTATATTACAAAGCTATAGTAATAAAAACAATATGATATTGGCATAAAAACAGACACATAGATCAATGGAACAGAACAAGCTCAGAAATAAATCCATGCATCAGTTAATTAATGATGAAGAAGCCAACAATATATAATGGGGAAATAATGATCTTTTCAACAAATGATGTTGGGAAAACTGAATAGTCACATGCAAAAGAATGAAAGTGGACCACTATCTTACACCATACACAAAAACCAACTCAAAATGTATTGAAGACTTGAACACAAGATCTGAACCACAAAGCTCCTAAAGAAAACACAGGCAGTAAGTTCCTTAACATCAGTCTTTATGATATTTTGTTTGGATTTGACAGTAAAAGCAAAGGCAACAAAAGCAAATACAAGTAAGTGGGACTATATCAAACTAAAAAGCTTCTGCTCAGCAAAGGACACCATCAACAAAATCAAAAGGCAACCTACTGTGTGGAAGAAAATATTTGCAAAACATTTTTCTGACAAGGGCTCAAAAGACAAAATATATAAAGAACTCACACAACTCAATAGCAAATAAATTCATTTGAAAAGTGGATCTGAATGAACATTATTCCAAAGAAGACAAACAGATGGCCAACTCGAACATAAAAACATGCTTAACATGACTAATGATCAAGGAAATGGAAATGAAAACCACAATGAGATATCACACTTGTTAGAATAACTATTATCAAAAAGATAAGAAATAATAAGTGTTGGGGAAGATATGGAGAAAAGGGAACCCTTGTGTACTGCTGGTAGGAATGTAAATTAGTGCAGCCATTATGGAAAGCAGTATAGTGGTATCTCCAAAAACTAAAAACAGAACTACCATATGATCTAGCAACTCCACTTCTGTGTATTTATCTTAAGGAAATGAAAGCACTCACTCAAGAAAGATACACACACCTCCATATTCATTGCATCATTGTTTACAACAGCCAAGATATATGGAAAGAAAGTGAAAAGTGAAAGTGAAGTCGCTCAGTTGTGTCCGACTCTTTGCGACCCCATGGACTGTAGCCCACCAGGCTCCTCCCTCCATGGGATTCTCCAGGCAAGAGTACTGGAGTGGGGTGCCATTGCCTTCTCCAGGGGATCTTCCCAACCCAAGGATTGAACCCAGGTCTCCCGCATTCCAGGCAGACGCTTTAACCTCTGAGCCACCAACCTAAATATTCATCGATAGATGAATGCATAAAAAATGTGATATATGTAATATTCTATTATACAAATATATATGTATGAATATTATTCAACCATAAAAAAGAAAGTCTGCCATATATAGCAACATGAATGAACCTTGAGGTCATTATGCTAAGTAAGTGAGACAGAGAAAAACTAATATCTTACTTGTATGTAGAATCTAAAAAAAAACGTTAAACTCGTAGATACAGGGAACAGATTGGTGGTTGCCAGAGGTGGGGGGGATGTGGATGGATGAAATGGGTGAAAGTGGTCAAAAGGTACAAAATTCTCATTATAAAGTAAATAAGTCCTGGGAATGTAATATATAGCATGGTGACTATAGTTAAGAATACTGTAATGTATATCTGAAAGCTGCTAAGACAGTAGAACTTAAAAGTTTTCATTATGAGAAAAAAAAATTTAACTGTGTGGTGATAGATGTTAACTAAACTTATTGTGGTGGTCATTTTATAATATATACAAATTGCTTTCCTGGTGGCTCAGACAGTTAACAATCTACCTGCAATGCGGGAGACCTGGGTTCAATCCCTGGGTGGGGAAGATCCCCTGGAGGAGGGCATGGCAACCCACTCCAGAGTTCTTGCCTGGAGAACCCTATGGACAGAGGAGCCTGGCAGGTTACAGTCTATGGGGTCGCAAAGAGTCAGACATGACTGAGCGACCAAGCACACACAAATATTGAAGCATTATGTTGTATACCTGAAACTAATAAAGTTATATATCAACTATGTCTTAATGAAAAAACAAATTTGAATGTGCTTAATCAATTTGTCTGTTTTATTGTTTGCTGCACACTATGAGATTAATATAATCCTATATACATATGGTAACATTTATTATATCTAATAGCTATTTATGCTAAATTTAAAACATGTGTCATGTCATAGCTCCTAAAATCCAGGGTAATGAAGTCAGATGTGGACTCTTCTAGACTGCCTCTTCCAGTTACCAGCTAAGTAGCCTTGGGCAGTTTTCCAACTCAAATCTCAGTTTCTCTCCTATAAAGTAGATATTAGAAAACCTACCTCAAAGGGTTTTTATAGGAGTAAATCAACTAATGGCATGTGTATGTAAAATTAGAGCATAGCATCAGACACATAGTATGTGCACAAAAATGATTAATTCCCTCACTATTTTTAGGAAGCAGAGCCAGAGTTGTGGCTTTTTAAAATTTTACCTTGCCTAAGAAGGACCTTGGGAGTTGTTAAAATGGAGATTCCTGGGCCATGTCTCCTCAATCTGTGAATCCTCAGTTTGGAGAAGAAAAGCAACAAGAGTGCAAATGGTTCTTAGGTCCCCTCTTGAAAAAAATATAAAGGTTCAGGTGATAAGGGCACCAGGTGGTAGATGTGGGGACAATTGGTCTCTAATCTAGTTTGGCTTTCTAACAGACTTAACACATGGTTTAAGGCAATGTATTTTCCTTTCTCTCCTTCTTTTAGCCATTTGTAAAATGTGGATAATAATTACTTCTTCCTGAGAAAATACTAAATGAGAACTTTGAGATCAGATCTATTGCTTTTATCCCAGGTGAAGCCTTTGTAAATAGTGACTAAGAAAAGGGGAATTAACGTTTAAAAAGGAATAAAACCAGAAGAAAATGTGTTTGGTAAAGGGCATAAAATTATGTTTGGAATGAGGCGGGAGATGAAGAAACAAACTGAAAAGTGACTGGAGACAAGCAGCAGAAACATGGGGCAAATCAGCAACAAATACCAAGTCTTGTATGTTTCTTTGGGGAATTGGGAAATGAATAGCTACACTCTCAGAGAAGGGAAGGAGTTAAGAGGAAAAGTGACAAAAGAACAGAGAGAAAAGGAATGAACACACAGGGGAGGAAAACTGAAGGTCCAATGCAAGAAAAGGCAGGCAAAGTGGTTCTGGAATTTATATCTTGCCTAATTGTTCCCTTAAGATCCATGAGAAAAGAGAATTCTGCTGAAGGGAAAGAACTAAGCAGAATTTCTGAAGGCAAGAGCACAGAACCCATAACCTAAAGGCCAATTTGTAGTTGGGAGATTTTTCTTTTAAGCCAGCAAATACCCACACAAGGATTTCATTGAAGGAAATTTGATTACGAAGTCACTAGGGATGATTTAAGGCTTTTTCATTGACTCAGATGCCAGGATGGAAGACTGAATTTCAGAATAGACCAATTTGAAATAAACTATAAAAAGTATTTGGGAGGGAAAAAAAAACTTCTGGCTATTAATGCTGTTTAAATAGGATATAGAGTTTTTAAATGAATATTATTTATAATAAACTGATGGGAAGGAATCAGTTTGGTTAAATATTTTGAAAAACATTGAATATGGAAAGAAAAATTATATAAAAATGTAATAGAACATCTATAACAAGGTAATCTGAGTTGTTAGTTTGCGCTTGTCCTCTTCGTATTTCCCTATATTATTCTCTCCCTCCATTTCAAGCAGACAGCTATGCTTTAGATTCCCTTTGTCAGGGGAGTTTTGTAGCTGGTTTAGTTTAAAACCAAAAGTTGCTCTTTCCATCTTTTGTAAAAGCCAAGATTCATCAAGATATTACGTTAGGAATGCCATCAGAGAGGGGAGAAAGGGCAGCCAGAAAGAGAGGTTATCAACTATACCAGCTGAGTTTTGAAATGTTCTAAAGGACTTTGATGGTTGAAAAGGAATGCAGTACTTAACATCTGTTGCACTTTCAATAGCATCCAATGTATTCAAGTCATAAGTATAAAACTAGTTTTTCTTAAGACTTGAAACACAACTGAGAAATCTGATAAATTCACTTTATTTAAATCTGCGGATTTTTTAAAATTATAAATTATCTCATATTTATAAAAGAATGTGTGCATATATGTGTGTATACACACATACAATGAGACATAAAATAATATACATGGCTCAAAGAATAATAAAATACATATGCATGGAGCCACAACCCAGCTCAAGGAAAAGATTATCACCCTTGAAGCTTTTTGAACCTCTCCCTGATCAACTCCTCTTCCCCTACCATCTCTTCCAGAAACAACTACCTATTTTCTGTTTATAATCCCCTCACTTTCCATAACAGTTTTATCTACAAATGAGTGTGTATATGCTGAAATCATATTGTTTAGTTTTATGTTTTTGAACATAGATGACAGTATGCTTTATCTGTGATTTGCTTTTTTTCTTTATTTCAATTAATTTATTTTTAAATTGAAGAATAATTGCTTTATAGAATTGTGTTGGTATGATTTGCTTTTTTACTCAACACTATATTTCTGAGATTTATTTTAGTTATTCCCACTCATTTTCACTGCTGTATAATATTCCATAATTTGAAAAACCAATAATTTACATATCCATTTGCTGTCAATGGACATTGGGTTGTTTTCAGTTGTTCTTCTGTTTTATTTTGATATTATGATCAAGGCTACTATGAACATTCTTGAAACATATCTCTTAGTATATACATGTAAGAACCTTTCTAGGATAAATACCTAGGAATAGAATCATTGAGTTGTGAGGTCTGTCAAATTGTGTCTCAAAGGATTCCACCACTTTGCATTCCCTTAAGCAAAGAGATCTTCATCTTTCTAATACTTGATATGGTCAGACTTTTTCATCATTATCAATACTGTGGGACATAAAAATATATTATAAATCACTTTTATTCATTCTTTGCTTAATGTTCAATTAATTCATAAGTTCAACAGATTATGATTCCTTAAAAAGATAACTCCTCATTTACAAAAAAATTAAGTCTTTTAAACCATATTAACACATTTAAGATATCTGATTATCTGAGCTACTTTACCCAACTGACAAGGCAGACAAACAATTCAACAGGCAAAACCTAAGATTTATAACTATTAAAAATCTAATGAATTAATAACAAGACAGACTCTATAGCCCAGGGAACTATACTCAATATTTTGTGATAACCTATATGGGAAAAGAATCTGAAAAGAAAAAAAAAAATATATATATATATATATGAATCACCTTGCTGTATACCTGAAACTAACACAACATTGTAAATCAACTATACTTCAATGAAAATGAATCACAATCAAAAAATCTAATGAATTAAACTCATGCATGTGTTAAATTAGGGCTCTCAAACATTCAAGCACAATTCTTATTCTTTTTACAGTTGAAATTAACACCTTAGGTCTAACATCTAAATCAGAAAAGTTAAGAAGGTTAGATGTTAGACCTAAGGTGCTAATTTCAACTGTAAAAAGAATAAGAATTGTGCTTGAATGTTTGAGAGCCCTAATTTAACACATGCATGAGTTTAATTCATTAGATTTTATGACAGTGATTCATTTTCATTGAAGTATAGTTGATTTACAATGTTGTGTTAGTTTCAGGTATACAGCAAGGTGATTCATTCATATATATATATATATATATATATATAACTCTAGTACTTTGGCCACCTCATGTGAAGAGCTGACTCATTGGAAAAGACTCTGATGCTGGGAGGGATTGGGGGCAGGAGGAGAAGGGGACGACAGAGGATGAGATGGCTGGATGGCATCACTGATTCAATGGACGTGAGTCTGAGTGAACTCCGGGAGTCTGTGATGGACAGGGTGGCCTGGCATGCTATGATTCATGGGGTCACAAAGAGTCGCAAAGAGTCGGACACGACTGAGCGACTGAATTGAACTGAACTGAACTATGTAGTATATATTTTCACTCACAGGCAGACCAGATAAGAGATTGCAAACTGCTATATGGATCAGTGCATTGGGATACTCCAATGTTCCAATGTTCACTCCAGTGTTCACTGCAGCACTATTTATAATAGCCAAGACAGAAGCAATCTGAATGTCCATCAACAAATGAATAGATAAAGATATAGTATATATAGTTAAATATTATTCAGCCATAAAAAAGAATGAAATAATGCCATTTGTAGCAACATGAATGGACCTAGAGATAAACATACTAAGAGAAGTAAGTCCAACAGAGAAAGATAAATATCATAAGATGTCAATCATATGTGTAATCTAAAACAATGATGGAGAAGGCAATGGCACCCCACTCCAGTACTCTTGCCTGGAAAATCCCATGGACGGAGGAGCCTGGAAGGCTGCAGTCCATGGGGTTGCTAAGAGTCGGGCACGGCAGAGCGACTTCACTTTCACTTTTCACTTTCATGCATTGGAGAAAGAAATGGCAACCCACTCCAATGTACTTGCCTGGAGAATCCCAGGGACGGGGGAGCCTGGTGGGCTGCCATCTATGGGGTCGCATACAAATGAATTTATTTATAAAACAGAAACAGAATCACAGACATAGAAAACAAACTTATTTTTACCAAAGGAAATGGGGAGGAGGAGATAAACTAGGAGTTTGGGATTAACATAAACACACTACTATATATAAAATATGTAAGCAACAAGGACCTGCTGTATAGCACATGGAACTATATTCAATGCCTTCAAATAAACTATAATGGAAAAGAATATGAAAAAGAGTGTATATATATTATATATATATATATACACATATACATATACCTGAATCACTTTGCTGTATGCCAGAAACTAATACAACATTGTAAATCAACTTATAAGTCAATAAGTAAATAAATAAAACCCTTAAGGAGAAAAAGAAATATTCCTAACTTTCCACAATTTACTGCACAAAAGCCAAGTCAAATTTTAGAAATTACTACTTGTTTTGGCCAACATAAAATTTTAGATGAAGGCCACCTTTCTTCTCAGGCTGTGACTTGTGGACAGCATCTTTGTTCCTCCAGTCCCATACATAAAGTCCAGAAGGATGGAGGTAGTTCATAATTTTTGAATGACAATTTGAGAAACTGATGAAGGTATATATACCCTCACCCCAGAAAAATGCACATGGTCTTTTTGTTTGTTTGGTTTCAGAGATTCACAGATTCCCTGAAGTCAACCATGGGCCCAGCTTTAAAATCCCAGGTTGAAATAGCAGTTATTAGAGATGGTTTAAAAGTTTCCTTTTTGTTCACCTTTATATTTTCCAAGATGAAAATGGATTATTTGTGTAAAACACACAAATGTTTTCTAGAAAATCACTTCATGTCATATGATAGTTAAAAGATCTTGCAAAATCAATTCATTTTGTGGTAAACTTGTCGAAGACTGACAGACTTTGAATTAGAAATGTTTGTCATATAAGGCACTCAGTTTTCTCATCTGGAAAATGGAGTAATTAATATTAATTAGTCATATGTTATATGTTAATACTTGAAAAATTCTGATAATTGTGATTTATCTCTGCTGCATTGGAAAAGTCTCTGTTATTTAGGTTGCAGTTCCCTTTCCTCTTGAAGCAGATAGAATGCCACAGCTGTTTCTTCAGCTATTCTGTTTTCTGTGAAGGAACACCTGCTTAGAATGTACCTAAGGAGTTATTTCTTTGTTTTTTGATAATTAAAGCACTGCCGTGGTGATGACTGACATCTGGATTCGCTTTTAAAGACTTCACTGTGTTTTTCTGGCTCCTGGGAGATTCATGAACCATAATGCATTAGATGGAAATGCGTTGATGTGCTTCATTTTGCAACAGCAATTTTACTCTTGCTTTGTTACTTCCCCACTGCAATGAGTGAGAGCTGCCACTCTGTTACTGCTGCTAAGAGATTAAGGGAAATAAGTTGAGCTCCAGAAATTTAATATGCCATATAATGCCTGATTTATTTTGATTCTGGCTTTGACAGAATTGATGAACTCACCTGAGACTGCTTTGCAGAATCAGTATCCAGGGATTAAATTTTCTTTATAAACTGGTTCTGAAAGAATTTCTTTGGGGGACATGAAAGCCTAAATTCTCTTAACTATTTCCAAGAGCTACAGAGAAAAACATTTGACAAAAGTATTCTAATATTATATGTAATTTCCTCAAAAGCTATATTCCTCAATCTCCAATTATAGTTCACCAAACTTTTCTGGGATATACTTTCCAGAATTATGTACTTTTATTTAAGGTGATACACTACTGCCTCTTCCTTGACATTCTGCTTAACCTGCTACTCAAAGGAAGCAATACTAATGATGAAATATGTATCAGTTAAGGCTCACTGTGGCAAGTAACATATGCTAATTCTTACTGAATGAGCAGAAAGGAAGTTTAACTGGCCCAATGAGGAAGTCAGGGTACTACATACTTCTGCCGCAACAAACACTAAAAGCAACTGCTGCCACTCCCACTCCCACCAAAGTGACTTCTGCCCTAGGAATTTAGCCTAACAAGCACTGCCATCCCCAAATGTCAGATGCCTTTATCAGCAAATTGATTTCCAAACAGAATCTTGGCTTCCTCAAAGCTGCTAACTTCCAAATCAAAGTCTATGTAGGTGTGCTGAATGTTGAAGCTTAGGTCACATGTCTGTCCCTTTACTATGAGAGTCTGGAAATTTCATTTTCAGAGCTTACCTTGGGGAAGCAGCACTTTAACATTAAGATTGGAAATTTCTCAAACATAAAAAATATATTCAAAATATCTTGGGAAGCTATAAAATATAAAAATAGAAGATAATTAATATTGTTGAGAATATTTGCTAAGTGTCAGATACTTTAAATACATTATTCCCCAGGTGGCTCAGCGATAAAGAATCTGCCAGCAATACAGGAGACCCAGGTTTGATGCCTGGGTTGGGAAGATCCCAAGGAAGAGAAATGGCAATCTACTCCAGTATTCTTGCTGGGAAAATCCCATGGAAAGAGGAGTCTGGTGGAGTACAGTCCATAGGGTTGCAAAGAGTCAGACACGACTGAGCACAGAAAGTTTACATTATTTAATCCACAACAAAATAGGTATTTAAACCCTGTTTTAATAATGGGAAAACTGAAGCTCAGAGAAGTTGTTATCAGCCCAGATCATTTTGTTGGTGAAATGAAGAACATAAATTTATGTCCAAGTTTCTTTCTTTCAGTAATTTTCCCTGTCTCACAATGTATCTCTGATTTCCATTTCACAACTTCTAACTCAGATGTAGGCAGTGGTGTACTAACTGGGGCAGAGGGGAGAGAGGAAACTATCAGCTCTGAGAGCATGTAATATGGGATGCATTAGCTGAAAGAAAAATTTAAAGACAATAATCAGATCAGATCAGATCAGTCGCTCAGTCGCGTTCGACAATAATAAAACCAACTAAAAATAGGTCTACTTTTTTATTACCATTGTCATTATGTGACAGCAGCTCTCAAGAATGTCAGCAATAAAATATTACTTCTTGCTGAGGTTAACCATTCCCTACTCCGTTATTCATCAGTATATATATAAGAAGACTTCAACCGAATTTGAAGTTTTTTTTAAAAGAGGAGGATGTTTAGAACTTGTCACCCAAGTGGCATAAACAGTTTCATGTTCCTAGAGTAGACCATAAAAGGGACATTTAACACATGATATATCTAAGTACCTATCTTTCAACATTATTTCAAAAAAGATAAGTTCTAATTTTCATTTTTGGAGTATATCTCGCTCAAGTTAGGCAATGTGAGCGGGAGCTCTTTTATCTACTAGAAGCGGACTCTGATAATAAGGCAGAACCTCCTAGGCAAGTTCCTTTGGCAATAGAGGCTCTTTTGGCCAGGAGGCTATTGGTGATGAGGAGGGAGATGGATTCTAGTAATTTATACAGTAGACTAGGAAGGAGTATCTCTTCAAAGTATCAGGACAAAGATAGTGTTTAGATGAATCCCCAGGTATAGAGAACTTGAGATCTTAAAGAATTACACTATCCCATCACCAAGTCTTATACATTCCACACTTGATCTTAGCCAAAAGCCCGAGAAGCAATATAAATTCTATCTCCTAAACATCTCTCAAATTAAGTCCTCTTTTCTCCTTGGACTGCTGCTGCTGCTAAGTCGCTTCAGTCGTGTCCGACTCTGTGCGACCCCATAGACAGCAGCCTACCAGGCTCCCCTGTCCTTGGGATTCCCCAGGCAAGAACACTGGAGTGGGTTGCCATTTCCTTCTCCAATGCATGAAAGTGAAAAGTGAAAGTGAAGTCGCTCAGTTGTGTCCGACTCTAGCAACCCCATGAACTGCAGCCCACCAGGCTCCTCCGTCCATGGGATTTTCCAGGCAAAAGTACTGGAGTGGGGTGCCATTGCCTTCTCCGCTCCTTGGACTAGTCAGATCCAAATACTATACAGCCTAGATTACTGTAACATTCTGCTAGCTGGTCTTCCTTCCTGTCATTAGTCTCAGCCAATTCTGATTTATTACCCACATAACTGTCAGCATGATCCATCTGCATGAATGAGATCATGACAGATCCTTGTTTGAAACCTTATACTGAATTTCATGTCCTTCATGCTTCCTCTTTTGCAAGACTCAGACATTTCCTTAGCATGCAGTCCTTCTCTGCTTTTTTGGCGTCATTCTTTGCCATCCTTTAACTCAATCACTATGGTATAGCTAATCTGAACTACATGCACACCAAATGTGTTATGATCTCTTAGGCCTTTCTGCTATTCCATATATTGCTAGTCAAGATCCTAACTCTTATCTGTTGTCCTCTGATAAGTCTTCTCTCCTTCCCAAACTCAAACTGTATTAAGTACTCCACACTCCATACTCCATCCCACAGTATGAGAGGTTTACTTTCATAACAGAACTTAAATTACAGAAAAGTAACTGCTTCCCTGCTGGCTCAGCTGGTAAAGAATCCACTTGCAATGCGGGAGACCTGGGTTCGATCCCTGGATTGAGAAGATCCCCTGGAGAAGGGAAAGGCTACGCACTCGAGTATTCTGGCCTGGAGAATACCATGGACTATAGTCCATGGGGTCACAAAGAGTTGGAAACAACTGAGCGACCTTCACTTTCAACTGCCTTCTGATCTGGCTTCTACTATTCTGTACTTTTTTTTTTTTTTTTTTTTTTAAGGCAGTGGCCATGTCTTTTATCTTTGCCACTCCAGCATTCAGTGCAGTTCTTGGTATAGATATTATATACTCAACGAATATTTTTAAATGAATGCCAGGTTCTATATACTAGACAAGCTGTCGAGGAGGTGGTGGTCTAGTAGTAACAATAAATTAAATTCACATAACAAAACACAAGGCATATAGATGTACCATAAGTGAGGTTTAAAAGAAATGCTTTGGTTATTTTAAGGAGAAAGTTCTCAATTCCAATTTTAGTGTGAAGTTGGGATACAAAATGGAGAAGGGTCAAGGGAGAAGAGTCATTTGAGATGAATTTTGACAAAAGGAATTTTAATACTTGGAGATGTAGCAAGTATAGGAATAGGTTAGGTCACATACTGACATATTAAAGCTGAGAGGGTAATATAAAATCATAGAGCAGTCCAACTGAGCAAGTAAGAATACTGGGGGAAAAAAGCTGGAGAAGTAGGTCAGGCTTTAAATGTTGGCTGAGAACTCAGTATTTAATTTAGAAGACAACTATAGTATAATTGGGCTTCCCAGTTAAAGGCAGTAATTAGCAGAAGAGAGACTATTAGAGAGATTGTAATAGTCCGAGTAAGGAGTAACAAAGTCCTCTTTGACAAATAATACAATATAGACAGGCAGAGTCTGGATCACTTATAAGTGGTATGATTTTGAACATGTTACTTAAACTGGCAAACCCCAAGTTTCCTCGTTTATTTCAAAAGACTGCTGTGGTTAAATTTATGTAAAGAGATTAGCACAGTGCTTGGCATGTACCAAGTGTTTGAATTAATCAGTGATATTTCAGCAGGAACTGATAAAAATTCAACTCAAATCAGCATAAGAAATTAAGGAAAATTATTAAAAAGCTATTGACAAGCTCAATAGAATGGGACGAAGAGCCCAGAAATAGAACAACACAAATATAGTCAAAATATTCTTTGACAAAGGATCAAGGCAATACAATGGAGAAAAGATAATCTTTTCAACAAATGGTACCAGCACAACTGTATATCCATGTATTTAAAAAATGAATTTACACACAGATCTTATACCTGACACAAAAATTAACTCAAAAGATATCATAGTCATATATGTAAAATGTAAAACAGTAAAATTCCTTGAAGATAACATACAAGAAACTCTAGGTGACCTTGGGTTTGGCAATGACTTTTAAGAAACAGTTCATGAAAGAAAAAATTGATAAGTTGGATTTCACTAAAATTTAAAACTTCTTCATTGTGAAAGACACTATTAACAGAATGAAAGACAATCCATAGGCTGGGAGAAAATCTTTGCCAAATACATATCTGGTAAAGGACTTGTATCCAAAATGTATATAGAACTCTTACAACTCAGCAATAAGAAAAAAAAAAAAAAACCATGGCAAGTAAGCATATGGAAAGACACTCAACATATGTCATCAGAGAATTGCAAAACGAAACAATGAGATGCCATTACACGTCTATTAGAATGGCTAAAAGCCAAAACACCGACGATACCAAATGCTGGTGAGAATGTCGAGCAACAGGAATTCTCATTCACTGCTAGTAGGAATGCAAAAACAGTAGTCATTTTGGAAGACAGTTGGCAGCTTCTTACAAAACTAAACATACTCTTAGCATATGATCCATCAACCCTATATGCCTTGGTATTTACCGAAATGACTTGGAAAATTGACGTCCATGCAAAAACCTCTGCACAAGTATTTATAGTAGTTTTATTCATAATTGCCAAAACTTGGAAGCAATCAAGATGTTCTTCAATAAGTAAATGGATAAAGAACCTGTAGTACAGCAATACAATGGATTAGTCAGCAATAAAAAGAAATGAGCTATTAAGCCACAAAAAAAACATGGAGGAAACTTGAACGCATATTGCTAAGTGAAAAAAGTTAATCTGAAAAGCCTACATACTAGATAATTCCAACTACATGACATACTGGAAAGGGCAAAACTATAGAGACGACAGAAAGAACAGAGACTTCCAATAGTTCTGGGGAAGGGAGGAAAGGAAGGATAAAATAACTGGAGTATAGGAGATATTTAGAGTAGTGAAACTATACAGTTTGTTACTACAATGGTGGACACATGACATATATATCTGACAAAATCCACAAATATAAGAGACAAAAGTTGAACCATAATAAAACTACAAACTTAAGTAATTAACACTATTGGCTCACCAATTGTAACAAATATACCATTGTAATGGAAGATGTAATTATTACCATAATAAAACTAGAGTTGTGGGGAAGGGGAATATGGGAACTCTCTACACTTTCCATTCAGTTTTTCTGTAAATATAAAACTTTTCTAAAAATTAAGTTATAAATTTAAAAATTCACTAAACAGGGACTTTCTTGGCAAGACTCCACACTCCCAATGTAGGGGGCAAGGGTTTGAGATCCCTGGTTGGGGAAGATCCTGCATGCCATGCAGTCAAAAAAAGTAACATATATAAAATATAAATAATATACATAAAATTCATGCATTTTAATAAAATATGAAAAAGTTGTTCTTAAAAAAGGCTAGTGAGGTAATTCCCAGAAACAAAGGTGGCCCAGGACCTCAGGGACTAAAACTAAGATGTGATTCTCTTTGCTTTCTTTTGCTTTCATTCTCTGGTAAGTAAGGACTTTCTTCACATAAGAGGAACAATGACATTTCCTTTCCTCTGCAAAAAAATGCCTAGATGGATTTCGGAGGCTGGTGGCAGTGTGGGGAATCCAGAATATTAAATCAATGACAATTAAATTGAACCCTTGAAATATGGTGACTTATGTTATGTGATAGCAAACAACTGGCAAAACTGTTGCCTGCAGTAAGATAAAAATTAGCCCAATGAATTTTTTTTTTAATTGAACTTATATCCAAGCAGTTGTAGAAGTAATAACAGAGAGATCCCATATATCATTTGCTCAAGTTCCCCTAAAAATAACTAAAGGTAACATCTTGTACAACTATTCTTTGTGCTGAAGTCTATTTTACTTGATATTCATATTGCCTTTATTGCTTTAACACCCCAAAAAGATGTCCTTTCATTATGAGAGAGTCATTTCCTAGGCAAGTTGATAAGAAGTCTAGGGGTCCCCAAGGAGAGAGGGGTCTGGAATTCCCAAGGAGGAAGAAAGGACAAATGTTTTTTCCCTCTATATTCTTTATGATTATATAACAATAATGTATCCTGCTTAAGGACAGTCTCTGGATTAAATCTTCTGGCTAATCCTGTTAACTTAAAATGTAAATTATGGAAGTAGCTCTGGTGAGGTCTTTCAGTCAGTTCAGTTCCGTTCAGTCGCTCAGTCCTGTCCAACTCTTTCCAACCTCATGCACGGCAGGCCTCCCTGTCCATCACCAACTCCCAGAGTTCACTCAAACTCATGTCCATCGAGTCAGTGATGCCATCAACTTGGAGAAACCCTCTCGAGTTGAGATCCAGCCGTCTCATCCTCTGTCGTCCTATTTTCCTCCTGCCCCCAATCCCTCCCAGCATCAGAGTCTTTTCCAATGAGTCAACTCTTCGCATGAGGTGGCCAAAGTACTGGAGTTTCAGCTTTAGCATCATTCCTTCCAAGGAAATCCCAGGGCTGATCTCCTTCAGAATGGACTGGTTGGATCTCCTTGCAGTCCAAGGGACCCTCAAGAGTCTTTTCCAATACCACAGTTCAAAAGCATCAATTCTTCGGTGCTCAGCTTTCTTCACAGTCCAACTCTCACATCCATACATGACCACTGGAAAAACCATAGCCTTGACTAGACGGACCTTTGTTGGCAAAGTAATATCTCTGCTTTTCAATATGCTATCTACTACTACTACTACTACTAAGTCCCTTCAGTCGTGTCTGACTCTGTGCAACCCCATGGACTGCAGCCCACCAGGTTTCTCCATCTATGGGATTCTCCAGGCAAGAACACTGGAGTGGGTTGCCATTTCCTTCTCCAAATATGCTATCTAGGTTGGTCATAACTATTCTTCCAAGGAGTAAGCATCTTTTAATTTCATGCCTGCAGTCACCATCTGCAGTGATTTTGGAGCCCCCAAAAATAAAGTCTGATACTGTTTCTACTGTTTCCCCATCTATTTCCCATGAAGTGATGGGACCAGATGCCATGATCTTCGTTTTCTGAATGTTGAGCTTTAAGCCAACTTTTTCACTATCCTCTTTCACTTTCATCAAGAGGCTTTTTAGTTCCTCTTCACTTTCTGCCATAAGGGTGGTGTCATCTGCATATCTGAGGTTATTGATATTTCTCCCAGCAATCTTGATTCCAGCTTGTGCTTCCTCCAGCCCAGCGTTTCTCATGATGTACTCTGCATAGAAGTTAAATAAGCAGGGTGACAATATACAGCCTTGACGTACTCCTTTTCCTATTTGGAACCAGTCTGTTGTTCCATGTCCAGTTCTAACTGTTGCTTCCTGACCTGCATATAGGTTTCTCAAGAGGCAGGTCAAGTGCTCTGGTATTCCCATCTCTTCCAGAATTTTCCACAGTTTATTGTGATCCACACAGTCAAAGGCTTTGGCATAGTCAATAAAGCAGAAATAGATGTTTTTCTGGAACTCTCTTGCTTTTTCCATGATCCAGCAGATGTTGGCAATTTGATCTCTGGTTCCTCTGCCTTTTCTAAAATCAGCTTGAACATCTGGAATTTCATGGTTCACGTATTGCTGAAGCCTGGCTTGGAGAATTTTGAGCATTACTTTACTAGCGTGTGAGATGAGTGCAATTGTGCAGTAGTTTGAGCATTCTTTGGCATTGCCTTTCTTTGGGATTGGAATGAAAACTGACCTTTTCCAGTCCTGTGGCCACTCTGAGTTTTCCAAATTTGCTGGCATATTGAGTGCAGCACTTTCACAGCATCATCTTTCAGGAGTTGAAATAGCTCCACTGGAATTCCATCACCTCCACTAGCTTTGTTCGTAGTGATGCTTTCTAAGGCCCACTTGACTTCACATTCCAGGATGTCTGGCTCTAGATGAGTGATCACACCATCGTGATTATCTTGGTCGTGAAGATCTTTTTGGTACAGTTCTTCTGTATATTCTTGCCACCTCTTCTTAATATCTTCTGCTTCTGTTAGGTCCATACCATTTCTGTCCTTTATCGAGCCCATCTTTGCATGAAATGTTCCCTTGGTATCTCTAATTTTCTTGAAGAGATCCCTAGTCTTTCCCATTCTGTCGTTTTCCTCTATTTCTTTGCATCGATCGCTGAGGAAGGCTTTCTTATGTCTTTCTTGCTATTCTTTGGAACTCTGCATTCAGATGCGTATATCTGTCCTTTTCTCCTTTGCTTTTTGCTTCTCTTCTTTTCACAGCTATTTGTAAGGCCTCCTCAGACAGCCATTTTGCTTTTTTGCATTTCTTTTCCATGGGGATGGTCTTGATCCCTGTCTCCTGTACAATGTCATGAACCTCCGTCCATAGTTCATCAGGCACTCTATCTATCAGATCTCATCCCTTAAATCTATTTCTCACTTTCACTGTATAATCATAAGTTATTTGATTTAGGTCATACCTGAATGGTCTAGTGGTTTTCCTTACTTTCTTCAATTTCAGTGTGAATTTGGCAATAAGGAATTCATGATCTGAGCCACAGTCAGCTCCTGGTCTTGTTTTTGTCGACTGTATAGAGCTTCTCCATCTTTGGCTGCAAAGAATATAATCAGTCTGATTTCGGTGTTGACCATCTGGTGATGTCCATGTGTACCATCTTCTCTTGTGTTGTTGGAAGAGGGTGTTTGCTATGACCAGTGCATATAATCATTAGTACAGAGCTTAAGGAAAAACAAAGATGGTAAAGCATTTGCCTACAATGCGGGAAACCCGGGTTCAATCCCTGGGTCAGGAAGATACTCTGGAAAAGGAAATGGCAACCCACTCCAGTACTCTTGCCTGGAAAATGCCATGGACAGAGAAGCCTGGTAGGCTACAGTCCATGGGGTCACAAAGAGTCGGACACAACTGAGCAACTTCACTTCACTTAAGGAAAAACATACCTTTGAGCAAAATGAGCTGTTTTCTTGTATAATCATTAACTCTGGGCTTAAAGAAAGTTAGTCTTAAAGATGGTTGTCATAACAACTCATTGTTTAAGAAAAAACGTCTGATGTGACTAAGTTAGGACAAAACAATATAGAAAAAATGTTTGTCCCTTTTACCTTGAGAACCCTGGACCCCTTTTTCTTCTCCTTGAGGGCCCTGGACTCCTTATCAACCTACCTAAGAATTAGCTCTCTCAATGGTAGCTATCACTTTTCTGGGGCTGGAGATGGAGTGGCTAGAGACAGAGCCATGTGTAAGTTGGGGATTGTCCTATGTTCAGTGGGTGTCACTACCTATCGGGGCGGTATAGGGTCCCAATGTGTAGAAGCCCTGAGGATTAGGTCTGAGCTGATTTTGTTCCTTCTAAGCATAAGATCTATCCCCTCCTGGTAACAGCACCTTTGTCTCAGAGGGAAGGGGAGCTGAAGCAAGAGGGGCCAGAGTGAATACCTAGTGCTATGTAGGTTTTTAATTTCTTTCAGCAATGTTTTATAGCTTTCAGTATACAAGTTTTTACTTTATTTATTAAGTTCAGTTCAGTTCAGTTGCTCAGTCGTGTCCGACTCTTTGCGACCCCATGAATTGCAGCACGCCAGGCCTCCCTGTCCATCACCAACTCCCGGAGTTCACTCAAACTCACGTCCATCGAGTTAGTGATGCCATCCAGCCATCTCATCCTCTGTCGTCCCCTTCTCCTCCTGCCCCCAATCCCTAAATATTTTATTCTTTTTGATGCTATTATAAGTGGAATTATTTTTTTAATTTCATTTTTAGATTATTCATTGCTAGTGTAGAGCAATACAATTAATTGTTGTATATTGATCTTACATCCTGCAACCTTGCTGAACTTTATTATTTCTATTATTTTTTAGTGTATTCCTTAGGACTTTTGATATACAAGATCACATCATCTGCATGGTATTACTTCTTCCCTTCCAGTCTGGATGGCTTGTACTTCTTTTTCTTATCTGTCTCTGCTTAAGCCTCTAGTACAATGTTGATTGTTGTGTGTTAGTACCTCAGTCATGTCCAACTCTTTGCAATCTCATGGTCTGTAGCCCAGCAGGCTTCTCTGTCCATGGAACTCTCCAGGCAAGAATACTGGAGTGAGTAGGCATTTCCTTCTCCAGGGGATCTCCCTGACCCAGGAATGAAACCCAGGTCTCCTACACTGCAGGCAGATTCTTCGCCGTCTGACCCACAAGGGAAGCACAATGTCAGTTAGAAATGGTAAAAGACATCTTTACCATGCTTGTGTTCTTAGGGGGCAAATATTCAGTCTTTCCATTAAAAATAATGTTAGTTATGGGTTTTTCACAGATGTCCTTTATCAGGTGGAAGAACCTATTGAGGTTCTATTTTGTTGAGTTCTTTCAAATGCTGTCTCTGGGTCTATTAATATGATCAAGTAATTTTTGCTTTTTATTCTATTGCTATGGATTATAATGTTAATTGAACTTCTGTGACAAAGATTGAGAAATGCTGCATAGGAATGCTCTGATGTATTCAGCTTATAATGATTCAAGTGTTAATTAATATTTCCTTTTGATTTTATTACTAAGGTAAAGCAGAATAGAAATTTAATAAAGATTGTAACCTTGCTGAAAAAAAAAATGTGAAAACAATCTTGCATTCCTGGGACAAATTCTACTTTGTCAAGGTGTTTAATTCTTTATTGTATGCTGCTGGATTTGGCTTCCAAGTATTTTGTGGAGGATTTATTATGTTTCTAACTGATATTTCCCATCCTCTTCATACTGGGTAAAGTACAATGCATGCAAATATGGTCAGCCAAATCATTGCATTTGAGAGTTCACTGAGTGTTAAAGATAATTCTTAAGGTCCTGACATGTAGCAATTTGTATTTCGCTAAAGCTTGGATTTTGCCATGCACATGTTTCAATCATATGCTACAAGTGTCACTTAACTAGCAAGATTAGTCAAAAAATAAGCTTTCAAATTCCCAAATAGCTTTATCCTTTAATCTTGTTTTATCAGGCATTTGGGGGGCAAAATTATATGCTAGAGTTCCATACCTCATGTGAAGTTCATTCCTCTCAATGTCCAGTTCTGGTAGAAGCTTATTAAAACACACCAAAAAACACCTGTCCAAAACCAAGAAAAATTGAAAAGAATTAAAACATTTATTGGAATCTCTCAAAAAATATCAGATGGGATCCAATTCAAATCCCAACAACAAAAAAACTTGTTAAAATCATCACCCCTCTCCCATTCTTTTCCATTAAATTCCTCACAGGAACCAATTTTAAGATTTCCAGTATCCATTCATTTTACCTTTTAGTAAAGAAATAGCACATATGTGGCCCACAGGCCATATTTGGCCTATGCATACATTTAATTTGATACATGTTTTAAAAATAAATTTAATTTGTTGTCAACATTGGTAAATTGAGAAATGATACATAAAAATCTGATATATCTGATGTCCCTTGAAAAATCTGAAAGTTTGGCTAAATGTTGCCTTCATTTTATAACTGGTGGGTGGTAAACAGTGACTGCCTCCTTCAAATATGACATGTCCTTTCAATCTGCTACTGTCTTTACCACTCCCTATTATATTACAGAGGATCAGTTTTATTATTTATGATGTAGGCCTATCCTCTGTAGACACTGGAGTTTGTGACCTTTTAATGCTGTTATTTTCAATGTAAATTAGTTTTTCTAGGATTCCTTTCAATTTTGCAACTTTTTCTATTTATTATATTAAGTTGTAAAACAAAAGTTCTGAGAGTCCGAAGGACTGCTTGAGAACTGTCAAGAGTCCAGAGATGAGCCATGGCCTTCTGGGCACTATAAGCATAATAAAATCCTTGTAGAGATCTCTGTTAGAAAGGAGGGGTAAACTCAAACAACTGGTTACAGTAGCTTTGTATATGTAAGACATCTAGCAAAAAAGGAAAGTGCAGCTCTCAGAAAGAATAAAGAGAAAGTAGGGCTGTCTGTGCTCATGATTGTTAGAAAAGTTGTTGCTGTTTAGTCACTAAGTTGTGACCAACTCTTTTGAGATCCCATAGACTGTTGCCTGCCAGGGTCCTCTGTGCCATAGGATATCCTAGGCAAGAATACTGGAATGGGTTGCCATTTCCCTCTCCAGGCGATCTTCCCAACCCAGGGATTCAGCCACATCTCCTGAATTGGTAGGTAGATTCTTGACTACTGAACCACCTGGGAACCCCCTGTCAGAAAGTACATGTGTGCTAAGTCACTTCAATTGTGTCCAACTCTTTGTGACCCCATGGACTGTAGCCTGCCAGGCTCCTCTATCCTTGGGATTTTCCAGGCAAGAATACTGGAGTGGGTTCCCATTTCCTAGACCCAGGGTTCCCAGGGATCAACTCAAGACTCTTATGTCTCCTGCAACAGCAGATAGGTTCCTTATCACTAGTACTACCTGGTTAGAAAAGTAGTGATTTACAAAATAGGAAAAAAGAAGAGGGGATGGAGAAAGAAAATAGGTATTACAGTAATATTAATGCGACCTATGAGAAGGAATTACAATGTTAATAACTTACCTTAAATGACACAATTCATACAGACATATGATGGAGAGTTATTACTTTTTCCAGAAGTGGCTCCTGTAGGGTTGTGTAAATTTTTCACTGTGGGGGGAAAATCTTGTGCTTACTTTAGTCTGTTTCTTTATTCTGCCCTTTAAATCTTTATTTGTATTTCTCATAGACTTTAATTACCATAGAGTTACTGAAACAACTGTATATTTAATGGTTACTACAATTAATACTCTTTCTAAAACATAAGAACTCCCCATCTCTATCAAGAGTGACAGACAATTAAAAGGTCAATCTAAAAATAAGAGCAAAAAAGTCAAAATTTGCATTTGGAGTATGTGAACATGTTTGAGCTTTTGGATTATATTTCAGTACCTTCTACCTAACAAAAGATAGTAATGTGATTCACAGAATAGGATGGATGCTGATGGCCAAAATATGGTTCAGTTCAGTTCAGTTCAGTCGCTCAGTCCTGTCTGACTCTTTGCCACCCCATGAATCACAGCACGCCAGACCTCCCTGTCCATCACCAACTCCTGGAGTTCACCCAAACTCATGTCCAATGAGTCGGTGATGCCATCCAGCCATCTCATCTTCTGTCGTCCCCTTCTCCTCCTGCTCCCAATCCCTCCCAGCATCAGAGTCTTTTCCAATGAGTCAACTCTTCATATGAGGTGGCCAAAGTATTGCAGTTTCAGCTTTAGCCTCAGTCCTCCCAAAGAACACCCAGGACTGATCTCCTTTAGAATGGACTGGTTGGATCTCCTTGCAGTCCAAGGGACTCTCAAGAGTCTTCTCCAACACCACAGTTCAAAAGCATCAATTCTTCAACACTCAGCTTTCTTCACAGTCCAACTCTCACATCCATACATGACCACTGGAAAAACCATAGCCTTGACTAGATGGACCTTTGTTGGCAAAGTAATGTCTCTGCTTTTGAATATGCTATCTAGGTTGGTCATAACTTTCCTTACAAGGAATAAGCGTCTTTTAATTTCATGGCTGCAGTCACCATCTGCAGTGATTTTGGACCCCAAAAAATAAAGTCTGACACTGTTTCCCCATCTAATTCCCATGAAGTGATGGGACTAGATGCTATGATCTTAGTTTTCTGAATGTTGAGCTTTAAGCCAACTTTTTCACTCTCCTCTTTCACTTTCATCAAGAGGCTTTTGAGTTCCTCTTCACTTTCTGCCATAAGGGTGGTGTCATCTGCATATCTGAGGTTATTGATATTTCTCCCAGCATTCTTGATTCCAGCTTGTGCTTCTTCCAGCCCAGCGTTTCTCATGATGTACTCTGCATATAAGTTAAATAAGCAGGGTGACAATATACAGCCTTGACGTACTCCTTTTCCTATTTGGAACCAGTCTGTTGTTCCATGTCCAGTTCTAACTGTTGCTTCCTGACCTGCATATAGGTTTCTCAAGAGGCAGGTCAGGTGCTCTGTTATTCCCATCTTTTGAAGAATTTCCCACTGTTTATTGTGATCCACAGTCAAAGGCTTTGGCATAGTCCATAAAGCAGAAATGGATGTTTTTCTGGAACTCTCTTGCTTTTTCCATGATCCAGCAGATGTTGGCAATTTGATCTCTGGTTCCTCTGCCTTTTCTAAAACCAGCTTGAAATATGGTTATATATTCATTATTATATAATTAGCCTCTGCTTCTTTTTAACAAGCAGTAGATAGATTTATTTAGTAATAATAAATACTTTTGATTGGTCACACTATTATGATGTCTTGTGGAACTCAATAATTTAGAGTAGGCTAGCATATTACACAGGAGAGGCAATGGCACCCCACTCCAGCACTCTTGCCTGGAAAATCCCATGGATGGAGGAGCCTGCTGGGCTGCAGTCCATGGGGTCGCTAAGACTCAGACACGACTGAGCGACTTCACTTTCACTTTTCACTTTCATGCATTGGAGAAGGAAATGGCAACCCACTTCAGTGTTCTTGCCTGGAGAATCCCAGGGGCAGGAGAGCTTGGTGGGCTGATGTCTATGGGGTCACACAGAGTCGGACACGACTGAAGTGACTTAGCAGCAGCAGCATATTACACTGCTATGAAGTTACTTACATATGGGGAATATATAAGAAAATTACATTTTATCATTTGCTCATTTGTGCTATTTCAAGGCTATTAATACTTGATATATAGAGTAAAGAAAACAGTATGTGTACTCAAGCACACACATATATAGACTCAGAACAGTTAATATATGAAATGACTAGTTCAATCCCTGGTCTATAGTATGCCTCAATAAGTGTTGGCTGTAATATTTTAATTCTCACTAATATTCTCTCCCACAAGATTTTTTAGAGTTCCTTGCCTCACAAGCACTTGAGTTTAGAATACTGGACTCTGTCTTCCCTTCTCTGTCTTTAGCATACATTTTGCCAAACCTTATTCATACATAGAGCTTTCCTGGTGGCTCAGTACTAAAGAATCCACCTGCCAATGCAAGAGACACTGGTTTGATCCCTGAGTCAGGAAGATCACCTGAAGAAGAAAATGGCAAACCACCCCAGGATTCTTGTCTGGAAAATCTCATGGGCAGAGGAGGCTGGTGGGTTACAGTCAATGGTGTCCCAAAGAGTTGGACACAACTTAGTGACTAAACAACAATAGCAATTTATTTATAAACAACTGGCCACAGATTAATATATCCCCATGGAAAAGAAATGCAAAAAAGCAAAATGGCTGTCTGAGGAGGCCTTACAAATAGCTGTGAAAAGAAGAGAAGTGAAAAGCAAAGGAGAAAAGGAAAGATATAAGCATCTGAATGCAGAGTTAAAAAGAATAGCAAGAAGAGATAAGAAAGCCTTCCTCAGCGATCAATGCAAAGAAATAGAGGAAAACAACAGAATGGGAAAGACTAGGGATCTCTTCAAGAAAATTAGAGATACCAAGGGAACATTTCATGCAAAGATGGGCTCGATAAAGGACAGAAATGGTATGGACCTAACAGAAGCAGAAGATATTAAGAAGAGGTGGCAAGAATATACAGAAGAACTGTACAAAAAAGATCTTCACAACCCAGATAATCACGATGGTGTGATCACTCATCTAGAGCCAGACATCCTGGAATGTGAAGTCAAGTGGGCCTTAGAAAGCATCACTACGAACAAAGCTAGTGGAGGTGATGGAATTCCAGTGGAGCTATTTCAACTCCTGAAAGATGATGCTGTGAAAGTGCTGCACTCAATATGCCAGCAAATTTGGAAAACTCAGAGTGGCCACAGGACTGGAAAAGGTCAGTTTTCATTCCAATCCCAAAGAAAGGCAATGCCAAAGAATGCTCAAACTACTGCACAATTGCACTCGTCTCACACGCTAGTAAGCAATGCTCAAAATTTTCCAAGCCAGGCTTTAGCAATACATGAACCATGAACTTCCAGTTGTTCAAGGTGGTTTTAGAAAAGGCAAAGGAACCAGAGATCAAATTGCCAACATCTGCTGGATCATGGAAAAAGCAAGAGAGTTCCAGAAAAACATCCATTTCTGCTTTATTGACTATGCCAAAGCCTTTGACTATGTGGATCACAATACACCGTGGAAAATTCTTCAAGAGATGGGAATACCAGACCACCTGATCTGCCTCTTGAGAAATTTGTATGCAGGTCAGGAAGCAACACTTAGAACTGAACGTGGAACAACAGACTGGTTCCAAATAGGAAAAGGAGTACGTCAAGGTTGTATATTGTCACCCTGCTTATTTAACTTCTATGCAGAGTCCATCATGAGAAACGCTGGGCTGGAAGAAGCACAAGCTGGAATCAAGAATGCCAGGAGAAATATCAATAACCTCAGATATGCAGAAAGTGAAGAGGAACCCTTATGGCAGAACGTGAAGAGGAACTTTCATCAAGGAACTCTTGATGAAAGTGAAAGAGGAGAGTAAAAAAGCTGGCTTAAAACTCAACATTCAGAAAACGAAGATCATGGCATCTGGTCCTATCACTTCATGGGAATTAGATGGGGAAACAGTGGAAACAGTGTCAGACTTTATTTTTGGGGGCTCCAAAATCACTGCAGATGGTCACTGCAGCCATGAAATTAAAAGACACTTACTCCTTGGAAGAATAGTTATGACCAACCTAGATAGCATATTCAAAAGCAGAGACATTACTTTGCCAACAAAGGTCCGTCTAGTCAAGGCTATGGTTTTTCCTGTGGTCAGGTATGGATGTGAGAGTTGGACTGTGAAGAAAGCTGAGCATCGAGGAATTGATGCTTTTGAACTGTGGTGTTGGAGAAGACTCTTGAGAGTCCCTTGGACTGCAAGGAGATCCAACCAGTCCATTCTAAAGATCAGTCCTGAGTGTTCTTTGGAAGGACTGATGCTAAAGCTGAAACTCCAGTACTTTGGCCACCTCATGCGAAGAGTTGACTCATTGGAAAAGACTCTGATGCTGGGAGGGATTGGGGGCAGGAGGAGAAGGGGACAACAGAGGATGAGATGGCTGGATGGCATCACTGACTCGATGGACATTGAGTCTGAGTCAACTTGGGGAGTTGGTGATGGACAGGGAGGCCTGGCGTGCTGCAATTCATAGAGTCACAAAGAGTCAGACACAACTGAGCGACTGAACTGAACTGAACTGGCCACAGATTGTTGTTGGACATCTACCACATTCCTATTTTTCAAGCTGGTTTTTGAAAATCCTAAAAAGCAAATCTCGTTGGTGGCAAACACCAATGACAGGAAATATGTAACAACTAACGCTTTTTCTGTGTCCTGCTCCCTGATGCCAATCAGAGATGCATTAGACTTCATATCTAAATCCCCAAGAATCTAGAAATTTTTGTGTACCTACAAAAAAACTCAAGGGTGTGAGAAAAAGGCATGTAGAAGGGGATGACAGAAGATGAGCTGATTGGATGGCATCACCAACTCAATCAACTTGAGTTTGAGCAAACTCCAGCCGATGGTGAAGGATGGGAAAACCTGGAGCGCTGCAGTCCATGGGGTCAGAAAGAGTGGACACGACTGAGCGACTGAACAACAACAAGACTTCCCACAGATTTCTCTAAGAGGACAGAAGTACTCTAATGTCTTCGGGGTTGTGTCTCTTTTAAGGCTTCAAGGACTAGAAAAACCTCACCTGAAAAGTTGAGCCTAGAGAAAGGGAAGCATGGTTAACTCCAAACTCTACCCCATTACTGGACGCGACTCCCTGCTGCAGCGCTGGTATCACAACTGTTACCCTTTTTGCCGGGGATTCTGGGCTCATTCCCTCGCCTTTTCTCTTCTCAGACCTTTCCCCAGACTTCCGTTCAAACTTCCCGGCCAGGACAGAATCCACCAATCACAAACGTCCTTCCTCGGACCACGCCCCCTCATGGCCCCCTCCGGGAACCCGAGTCATATTTCGCGCACACCCCTCCTTCCCTTACGCACGCAGCGTGCGGACGTCGGCCTCTGACGCAGTCGTTGCCCCTGGTCCGGCTCCCGCCCAGGTCGCTCCCGCTGACCATTGGCGCCAGGCTGAAGTTCCTCCCTCAGGCCCACCCCCCACCCTCCGAACCGCTACGGCGGCGGCGACCCATGTTGGGGTTCAGGCTCCTGCGGTCGCCGCCGCTGCTTCTTCTGCTGCCGCAGCTCGGAATCGGAATCGCCGCGTCCAGCTCTCACGCCGGAACCATGAACCTGGGCAGCAACAGCAGCGGCGGCGCGCCCTGCTCCCCCTCGGCCGAGCGGCGCCGGCAGCAGTGCGTGCAGCTGTCCACGGTGCCGGGAGCCGACCCTCAGCGCAGCAACGAGTTGCTTCTGCTGGCGGCGGCGACGACGGCCGGGGAGGGACCAGGACGACGGGACCTCTCTGAGGACCCGGCGAAGGAGGAGGTGCAACCGCCGCCCCAGCATCACGTTCTCTACTTCCCCGGGGATGTGCAGGTAACCCGCGGCCTGCCTGGGCACCTGTTCCTTCCTCTTGTGCATATGCGAATTCTCTAGATTCTTCCCTCCTACCTGGTGCCCGGTTCCTTGCCTCGCCTGAACACACCCACACATATGCTTCGCGGTCTGGCTCTGCGCAATCCAAAACCGCCTCTTCCACGCCCCGACCCCCTCCTCAAAGAGCCCTAGAGAGGTGTCCTTGGAGGGCCGCGACCTCGGAAGAGCCAGCTGTCAGTCCAGGTTTCGAGGGAGTGGTATTCAAGACATAGATATGAGACAGTGTGTATTTATTCTATAACTTGGTTTCTCAGGAGGGTGTTGGGGGAGCAGGAGACAGAGAAATGGCTTTTAAATTAGTATGTAGTGTTCAAAAAACGCTGGCAGTTCTTAAAAAGCAAACAGAAAACCTAGTACTATGGTGTGACACTCTTAGTAACACTAAGAAAGGGAGAGTGGGTGGCAGTTTTCTGTCCCCTTTTGGGACAGTAATTGCTAAGCATGGCAATACTTTGATGCTTACCTAAATTCTGTGCTTTTGTTTTTGTGTGAGATTCTGTTTTTATTACTAATTTTGCGGCTGCAGATAAATATTCATAGATAGGTTGTGTCTTAATCTAGATCTTTATCTAGAACTGCTTTGTCTTGAGTGGGTAGCCATTATATGTGACTGACTATATGCACTTCAAGATTTCTAATTTGAACAACTAAGCAGGAAGAGCTTCCATTAGTTGAGAGACAAGATGATGAAGACTACAGGAAGAGCAAGTTTAGTGGCAAAGAGATTTTAGATTGGCAGTATCTATTAAATGTTCAAAAGGAAATGCATATGTGTAACTAGCAAGTCTAAAGTTGCAGGAATAAGTCTAGGCTAGAACCCAAATGTTGAAGGTTGTCAGAATATAGGTAGTATGTAAAGCCAAGAGACCAAGAAAGAGATCACAAAGGGAGTAAAGGTAGTCAGGAAAGGTCTAAGAACTGAGTGCTACAGTACTCCCCAGTCATTGAGTTTATCAGAAAGATAAGAAAGGAGTGTAACTTATTGGGTATTCACATATTTAATCCTCATTGATATTATACATCATTATTCCCATTTTGTAGTTGAGCTGGCTGCAACACAGATTTAACAACTGGCCAGATATTTCATAGCTAAAATGTGCAGAATCAGGGATTAAACCTAGGCGATCTGGCCTCAGAGCTTTTGATGCATTATTCTCTATTTCTTCCCTAAGATACCTGCGTTTTTGGAGAACTTCATACTCTGCATAAATCAACAGTATATCACTGTCCAAAAAGCTAATGGAATCTCGGGCTATGTAAAGAAATGGATGAGGTCAAAATGAAAGGAGGTATTAGACTAACTATATTTAGCACTTTATAGACTTCATCAGAAGATATGTGCTATATTCCGATTGGCACTCTTTAAAAACCTTTAGTGGGCATGCAGTGAAGGCTAGTTACCATTATTATCATCGTCATTGTTATTATAGGTGCACGCTGCAGCTGGCCCACAAAACTCGGGAAGTCACTGTCAGCAGTGCCATGCTGATTTGCCAAACTGAGCAAAAGGGCATCAACTGAGTAAATTAAGTTCCTTCTCTTAAACTGAAATACTTGATTTTTTTCATAGTTTTGATTAGCAGCCAACTAGACCAGTCAGTTATTTGGAGAGCAAGAGAAAAAACTATATATACCTTCATCATTATCTGACTCCAGGAATAGTTTGTTAGCATATTGTTTTAAAGCATTAATTTCAAAAACAATAAACTAATTGTTGCACGGTTTAAGAAACACATCCAGCTTTATTTTAGCTTTACCTGTGTATACTAGCACTACCCAAGAGAACTTTCTGTGATGGTGGGAATGTTCCATGGAAATGCTCTGTATTTGCACCATGACAGCATACAAAAACCTTAGGGGCTACTGCGGACTTGAAATGCAGCTAGTGCAATTCAAAAACTGGACTTTTTAATTCTAAATTTAATTAAATAGCCACATGTAGTTATCCTTTTGTCCACTCGATACATCAGCATATAAAGTGTCTTTACCTTCTAAATGTATCTAGAAGTGACAATAATTATTTAGAAATCTTAAGTCAAATCATACCACACCTCTGCTGAAAACTCTCCACAGCTTCCGATGGCACTTAGAGTAAAAACCAGAGTCCTCTTGATGGCCTGCAAGGTGCTTCGCTATATTTACCTTTCCCACCCTGTAGCTTCTGTTTTTTTAGGCGCCTCACTTAGGCATGCAAGATCTAAGTTCCTTGACCAGAGCTCCAACCTGTGGGACCCCTGCAGTGGAAACGCGAAGTCTTAACCACTGAACTGCCAGGGGATTCCCATCCCTTGGCTTTTTTGACTGTCTCCCCAGAAGGCTCAGCCACACTGACCTTATTGCTCATGTTAGGCACACTTGACCCCAAATGCTTTGCCCATACTGCCTGGAACACTCTTTCTGCAGATGTCTGGAAGGATTCATTACTTCCCCTTTCAGTTGCTCAAAAGCTGCCTTCACAGTGAGGCCTTTTCTGACCATCCTATTTAATAATCATACATGTGCACAGGATCTCTGTCAACTTTCTCTTTTGTTTTTATCCATTTCATTTACTGTTTTAGTTATTCATCTTGTTTTTCATCTGTCTTCCACTAGTATGATGAAAGATTCATGTATGTTTTCTTTACTGTTACATCTGTGATGCTTAGAGAGTGTCATGAAGTAGGTGTTCAGTAGATAGCTTCTTGAATGAATAAATGTATATAAGTTCCTTTGAGCAATGCCTTAAGTGCTACTTGGTTGTTATTATATGAAGTGCTTTTAGGTTCAGATTTCCTTATCTGTGCACTTGATTCTTTTAAGTCTAATGTTTATCCTTATGAAATTTACCCTGTTCATACAGCTCATCTTTTTAGTGTATGGATCCTTTCAGAACTCTTATTTCCATTTATATCACATATAGATTAAGTAAGCATTCTTTCTATGTCTTTATTTTTAATTTGGATAAATATTGAACAGAATAGGGCCAACAGAACTTTGTAGGATACCTTTAGAAGTTTTGTCTTATCTTAACACAAGATTCATAATTTGGGGTTAATTGGATCTGGTTGACAGTGTAATTTTAAATCCTAATTACCATTACCTTTTTGATGTTCTTCTTGTAGTCATCTTTTATTTTATATCCTTTTTTATGCCACACTTGTCCTTTTATCATTTGAATTACAGGAAAGTTGAGGCCACAGTAATTAACTTTTCTTTAGGTACCTCTTGATGTGTTTCTTATCAGTAATGATTTTGGAGGGGGATCAGAATTTTTTTAAGTAGGTATTTTCCAATTTTCTTGTGTTTCTTGCTTTTTAAATCCTCAGGATATAGAATTGTACTTACCTCTTTTTTTAAGTTTACAATTTGATGAATTTTGACAAGTACAATTATGTAACCATCAAAACAAACATATAACCCAATATTTCCATTACCCCTAAAGAGACCCCTGTGCCCTACTCCAATCAGTTTTCTCAGCCACAGGCAATCACTGATCTGCTTTCTTTCACTATAGTTTTGCCTTTCTAGATTTTCATTAGTTAGGAATCATGTATGTAGTCTTGTCTTTCTGGCTTCTTTCACTTAGTAGTCTGGCCTCTTTCACTTAGTCTAATGCTTCTGAAGTTCATTCTCTGTGGTCTCTATCAGGAGATTATTTCTTTTTAATGCCAAGTAGTTTTCTGTGTGTGGGCATATGATATAGTTACCCATTCAGTAGTTCATAAACATTTGGGTCATTTCCAATTTTAGCTTTTAAAAACTTATGCCTTCCTAAACAGTAGGATATATAGATGAGCATGTCCTAAGTGTATGTCTTGGTGAGTGGGAAAAGACTCACTTCTCCTGTGTGACTCTCCTTTACTTCTTACACTGTTATCACACTCAGGACATTTCTAACAATAGACCCCCCACACCAAACAATTCTCTACACCACCAGTTAGGTATCTTATAATTCAGTTCAATTCTAGAGTTATCCAGTCTCCACTATCTACCTGCAATTAATGTCAGATTCCACATCTTAAGGCCTCAGTCCCACAGGTCTGTTCCCCTCCCTACTTCATATGCCAGTCACAAGTCTCAGGTTGTCACCTGAACTCATGACTGACCAGCAATAGATTGAGGTTTAAACAGTCCACTCCTTGGGTTCAGTTAGTTGCTAGAATGGCTCACAGAACTTTGGAAAACAATTTACACTGTTTACCTATTTATTCTGGAAGGATATGATAAAGGATACAGGTGAACGTTCAGGTGCAAGAGATGCATGGGGAAAGGTACGTGAGAAGAGGTGCAGCACTTCCATGCTCTCTCTGAGTGCACCGCTCTCCCAGCACCTTCGTGTGTCACCGGCCTGGAAGCTTCCCGAACCTGTACTTTGGAGATTTTTATGGAGGCTTCACTGCATGTGTATGACCAGTCATTAACTTTATTTCCAGCCCCTCTTGGGAGAATGGGAAGTGGAGCTGAAAGTTTCAAACTTCTGATCATGTCTTGGTCTTTCTGGTGACCATCCTCTGTCACCCATGAAGTTTCAAGGGTTTTAGGAGCTCTGTGCCAGGAACCATGGGCAGACACACATACGCATGCATTCTACTATTTCTCATCTGATTGATGAGAAACCCTGGGGTTTCATGTGCTTGTCAAGCAGCCTTCTCAGGCTGGTTCCTGTTAACGGTCCTTCTAGCTTGCTTGAACACAGGATGTCCGCTTTATGCTCAGTGAAGATAACCCCTTGACCCATCTTTTTATGCAAGTACAGCTTGTAGCTTATATAGCTTTCCTCACGCTGGTATAAGAGTGGTCCACCTAATTAAGTCTTTATCATGGAGATACATGGCAAGTTTCCCTCAAAATCCTTGGTACCAGTACTTCAGTACCAGTATGGGGTGGGCCTTTACATTTTTGCAGGTCAGCCAGCATCATTCTTTGGAGTAAGCACCAGGTAGTCTCTCCAGGAGATTCTCTGGCCACCCGCCTCACTGGGGATGAAGAGAATCAAGCCGCCTACCCTTTAACCCCTACAAGGAGAGTAAGTGCATTCCATTCCCAACTGGGATGAAAGCTCTCTCAGAAGAACCTTCCTGCATTCTTCCACCTCTTCTATAGACTGGCCTTGGGTAGTAGCCTGGGTTGCAGAACTGGTTTTGACAACCTGTTAGCAAGTCCTTAGGGGCTGTCTGGTCTCTGTTTTTAGAAGTGCTTATCCATTGTTCTTCTGGGCTTCTTAGACACAAGAGTAACAATTTTATTTTTACATTTTAATACACACAGTTATGAAGTATGAGCATTTTCTTCCTCTGATCATGTAATGTGGGGCTAATCAAAGAAAACACAAAGTTTTTAGGTTTACCATCTCCTGTGTGGTAGAGACTAAACAAAGTCATAGAATCTTGTTCATTTTAGCTCATTTACTAAATAACTATATGTAATAAAAACAGCTGTGTGGTTGGTAGGGCCTATTTTCCTTGGCTGTAAAAAGAGTTTAGGTATTTGTGCTTTCTTTTGTATTTGACATTTATATCTAATTATGAATCCATAGAATAATTCAGTGTTGGCTCTGTTCTTCCCAACGAATATTTGGGTATCTTTATGAAGACTTGACTAATATTCCTCCTACTTCAGACATAATAGGAATTCCACTTCATAATTCTGGAATTTCTAACTAATACTGCAAAACTGAACTCAGATATTTATGGAGCTTTCCCTAATTTCCCAGAACATGGTTAGAGTCTCCCTTCCTCTGTGTCCTCCCACAGATATCCCTGTTTTACAGCAATAACCATATTACCTTGTAATTGCTTATCTGTCTCTCCCACTGGACTTTGTTCTTGAGGGACTATGCCTTACTCATCTTTGCATTCCCAGAACTGTGCTTAGTGCCCCCCAAATGTCAGTTGATGAATATATGAAGAAATGGAAATCAAAGTTTAATAGGCAAAGTTTTTAGTTTGTATTGGAGACATGTTGCTTCCCTTTCTGATGATACCCATGTGTGCATATGCATGCCCACCTACACTCCTCCCCGAGGGATATTTCCTTTCATGTCCATCCCTCTCTTCTTTACATTGGTGCCTGAATTGCAGATTGTTTAATTCTTTGGAAGATAGGGTTCTGTATAGAAAAAGAGGGTAGATTTCTTATAGGTAGGGACAAGGGAAAGGGCCCAAATTTGCTTTCTCACTGAAATAAAATAAGTATTTATCCAAAAAACAGGATTTAGATGAGCCCTTTCAGATCTAAGCTCCTATGATAATTTTACATCTCACAAATCTGGATGTGCAGAAGGCAGTAGCAGAATCCATAAAAAATGATAGCCTTCTGGGAATAGATATTTTTTTAACATATATGACAAGCTTAATATTAATGAGATACAAACTGTTAAGAACTTGAGCATCCTGTTGGGAAAGTTACTGAAGAATATGAACAGAGAATTAACAAAAAAATGAAAATTGCCAGCAAGCATAGAAAAATATTCAACCTAATTAGGAATGAAAATATGCAAATTAAATCAAAAGTAAGACATCATTTTATCTTAGTAGCAGAGATTTTTTTTAAAAAATTAATGCTAATAGTCAGTGTAGGTAAGGATATGAGAAAAGAAGCTCTTGTATACTTCTAGGGGAGTAGAAATTGGTATTAATCTTCCTGACAGGAAGTCTAGAAATTATACAAATCTATACTTATTGATGAGGAATTGTGCCTGTAACATTTTAAAGTGAAAACTCTATGTATAATTTTGTTGAGGGAAGAAATAAACTTAAAAACATTCTTGTATATGTGTATGTATACTAAAGAACACTGGAATTCTAGACACCAAAATTTTAATAGTGATTGTTTCTAATGAAGGTTTTATGGATCGGTGGTTTTTCTATTTTCCTTATACTTTTATATATAGACTTTATATATATAAATTTTTGTAGTATTACTTTTATTAGACTTAATTTTTTCACAGAAAAATGTGCGTATTGCTAAAAATTCAGTTTATTCAAGATTATACATTGAAAAGTAAGTCTCCTTTTCATCCCTTTGAATGACTGAAGGCAGTTTCTGATTTTCCATTCCTATGGCTAACCATTGTTGGGGAATTCCCTGGTGGTCCATTGGTTAGGACTGTATGCTTTCACAACCAGGGGCCTTTGTTGTATATCTGGTCATGGAACTAAGATCCCACAAGACTTCCCAGGTGGCGCTAGTGGTAAAGAACCTGCCTGCCAATGCAGGAGATATGAGACTTGGATTTGATCCCTTGGTTGGAAAGATCCCCTGGAGAAGGAAATGGCAGTCTACTCCAGTAATTCTTGCCTGGAGAATCCCATGGACAGAGGAACCTGGCAGACTACAGTCCATGGGGTCACAAAGAGCCAGCCATACATGACTGAAGTGACTTAGCACACATGGAGGGCTGACTATTGTTACTGATTTATATGTCCTTCCAGAAACAGTCTATGCTGATGCAAACTTTTTTTCTTTAAACACAAATGATAGTTTATCAGTACAGGGGGTTTTTAGCCTTTATATTACAAAACATATGAGTACTTATAGAGCTGCCTCATTCTTCTAGAGCAGGAATAAATGTCCTTATACATATTTATTTATGCATATGTGCAAGTATAGCTCTGAGATAAATTCCTAGAATTAGAATAACTAGGTCAAAAGAGAAGTGCATTTAAAAATGTTTGGTGTATGATTGATTGTTATAAATAAGGAAAAGTTACAGTTCTCTTTCTCTTTTTTACACCCCCATATCCAGTCCATTAGCAAATGCTGTTGCTGACTTGAAAAAAGGCACATGAGTTGCGAGTTGTTTTATTAGGGGCAAAATGAGGACTACAGCCCAGGAAACAGCATTTCAGATAGCTCTGAGGCACTGCTCCAAAGAGGTAGAGGGAAGGTCGGTATAAATGTGGTTTTAGTGAAAGGGAAGTACATGCAATCAATCACATTTTCTGCAGAAGGTTTCTGCTAGTCACTAGGATCAGTCATCACCATGAAGGGTTTTAGTGCTTTTGTAGATACGAGGAGATGCAAGAATTGGGCTCATAAAATCAGCTCCTAAAAATACCTAACTATCTGAAGACCCATTCTGCCAGTTTTTCCCGAAGCACAGAGTGTCTCATTTCCGCTTTCCATCCTGAACTCTTTCCAGGGAGTGTTCAAGTCAGCAGCTGCAGTGGCACCTGAGTTAATCCTTATAGAGGTAGATGACAAGTGCCAATTTGTAGTTGACACTGTTGATTCTGCCTTCAATATATATTCAGAATCTGACTGGTTCCTGCCACCTTTTACTTCTAATACCACTCTGGTTCAAGCCACATTCTCTAATTGGGCTTATACTTCAGTAGCCACCCACTGCTCTCCCTGCTTCAGACTGTTGCCCCTTCGCACATAGGAGTCAGATTATTCCTTGCAAGGCAGATTATATCAGCCATTTACCTCACACCCTATCAGACTAAAGACCTCAGGGTATCGTACAAGGCATGATTAGCACCTCCCCTCTTCCCCACCAGGGGCTTTCCTGATAGCTTAGTTGGTAAAGAATCCACCTGCAATGCAGGAGACTGCAGTTCAATTCATGGGTCAGGAAGATCTGCTGAAGGGATAGGCTACCCACCCCAGTGTTTGGGGGCTTCCCTTGTGCCTCATCTGGTAAAGAATCTGCTTGCAATGCAGGAGACCTGGGTTTGATCCCTGGGTTGGGAAGATCCCTTGGAGAAGGGAAAGGCTATCCACTCCAGTATTCTGGCCTGGAGAATCCCATGGTCCATATAGTCCATTGGGTCACAAAGAGTCAGACACGACTGAGCGACTTTCTCTTCTTCCCCAACAATCTCTGTGACCCTCATGATCACTTTTGCACCTTCACTTCACTGGTGGAACACTGGTCTCACTGCTGTATCTTAGTTACATCAACCATGGTTCCACTTCAGGTCATTAGGTCCTTTTGCAGTTCCTTGTGCCTGAAATATTCATGACTCACTCCCTCAGCTCCTTCAGGTCCTTCTCAACTGTTGCCTTAGTGGAGACTACCCTGTGTTTTAAATAATAATCTTTCACCCTCTCCAAAACTCTGCAGCCCTTTTCCTCTACTTTTGTTACATTCCATTGCACTTAACCACCTTAAAATATCTTGTGCTGTCTAGCTAGTAGCTACTTGTAGCTGTTGTCCATTTGAAATTTACTCTAATCAAAGAAATATATTTTAAATTGCATTTAACTTTAAATTTAAATCTAAAAACTGTTACTCAGTTCAGTTCCTAGAAAACTTTTTTAAGTGTATTTGAGCAACTTGGGTATGTGAATCTACTTTTGCAGCTGTAAATCTTATGAAATCTAAATTCAGATCAAGTATTTCCGATGAAAATTTAGCACCCAAATTGAGATGTGTTATAAGTGTAAAATATACACTAGATTTCAGAAACTTAGAAAAAGAAATGTAATAATTTCAGTACTTTTTATGTTGGTTACATGTGGAAATAATGTTACACGTGGATGTATGGGGCTCGATAAAATATATTATTTAAAAATAATTTGGGATTTTCCTAGCAGTCCAGAGGTTAAGACTCCATGCTTCCACTGCAGGGAGTATGGATTTGATCCCTGGCTAGAAACTAAGATCCCGCATGCCGGAGGGCACAGCCCCCCCAAAAAGAAAAAAATTCATCTGTTAATGTCTTACTTTTTAATGTAGCTACTAGAAAATTTTATGTGTGGCTCACTGTATTTCCGTTGGAGGGTGCTGTTCTGTTGACTTACAGAGTTGTTTATTACGTATCTCTATATTAGAATGTGCACTCTCTGTGGGCAGGGGTTTTATCTGTTCTGATCCATGACTGTCCAGGAGGTATCCAGTATATTTTATAGAATAAATGAATTTGAATGAATTTCCCTTTTTTAAGGATATTATGAATAAAAGTTAAAAGGAAAACCAAATTTACATACATGTCCTAGAATGTAAACAAAAAGTATTAATATATCAAGAGTACTTATAAATAAATAGGATGCAAATTTAAAAAGGCAAAACAGGCACAGTAGAAATCTAGATAACTAATAAATATATGAACAAAATTCATTTAAATTTTTAATAAAAATTAGAATAAGTTATCCTGTGCCAATGAAATTTAACAAAGATAAAAGAAAAACTATACATACTTCTTTGAAAGACAGTATTGTAGTCTATATAATCAATCTTAAACTACGAATATTCTTGAACCTAGTTTCTCCACATCTAGGAATTTATTTTTAAGGATGTAATCACAGTAATGTTCACTGTAGCTCTGTAATACTAAAATCTTACAACCAGGAAGTAATAAATAGATTTATAGTTTTCATTTTGAGTACATTAACCATAGGTCATTATAATGTACCAACTTCCTCCACAATAAAAATGGCAAACTAATTTTGTGGAAATAATTTTATATAAATGTGTAATGTTTATCTTTTTTACTTTCAGAATTACCATGAAATTATGACTCGTCATCCTGAGAATTATCAGTGGGAAAACTGGAGTCTAGAAAATGTTGCCACCATCTTAGCCCACCGGTTCCCCAATAGTTATATTTGGGTGATAAAGTGTTCCCGAATGCATTTGCACAAATTCAGCTGCTATGACAATTTTGTGAAAAGCAATATGTTTGGTGCTCCAGAACACAGTACTGACTTTGGAGCTTTTAAGCACCTTTACACGTTATTAGTTAATGCTTTTAACTTAAGTCAGAAGAGTTTGCTATCAAAAAAGAATGTGAAAGATTCGAATAAGGACTCCAAAGCATCTAATTGTCGATCCACTTCTTCTCATACTACCAATGGTTGCCAGGGAGAAAAAGAGAGGACCTGTGAAAAATCTGATGAGTCTGCTATGAGTTTTTATCCACCATCATTAAATGGTGCTTCTTTTACTTTGATTGGATTTAGTAAAGGTTGTGTTGTTTTGAATCAGTTGCTTTTTGAATTGAAAGAAGCCAAGAAAGACAAGAACATCGATGCTTTTATCAAAAACATAAAAACAATGTACTGGTTGGATGGTGGTCATTCTGGAGGAAGCAACACTTGGATTACTTATCCAGAAGTCTTGAAGGAATTTGCACAAACAGGGATAATTGTTCACACCCATGTAACACCTTACCAAGTACATGATCCAATGAGATCTTGGATTGGAAAGGAGCACAAGAAATTTGTTCAGATACTTGGAGATTTTGGTATGCAGGTGACTAGCCAAATTCATTTTGCAAACGATGCTCCTTCCATAGAGAATCACTTCAGGGTTCATGAAGTATTTTAGACTATAATATTATTAATGTAGAAGAGCAGAAGCACTTTCAGAAAGTGTTATGAATTCAGATAATGAAGATGTAAATTCATAGATGCAGTGTCAGTTTTTTTTCCTGGGCATGGGGGAAGGAAGCACACATTCCTAAAATATGGGTGTAATGTGCAATAATGTTCCTTGTTTGTAAATGTATTTAATTGGGACTGGGTTGGAATTATTTCATTTGAAATTTAAAAGGTGATTTGTGATAATCCTACAAGGAGATATAAGACCCTTAAAAATGAAAAGTTACAATACAGTCCTTATAAAAGGCAGTGAAGATTATTATTGTTGGAAATAGTTTATTTTCTGAGTAATGTTTGAAACTAATTTTGGTGATACTTTAACAGTAAATAGCTCTTTTGGACTCAAAACTTTTGAGTGGAAATACTATCTCTTCAAACAAAGTGAAGGCACACTGATGTTTTCCAGCATTTTGCAATAACTACACCCTGCCTCTTATGTTTATAAACTCATGAAGTTATTCTTCAATGTGCCATCAGTTGTTTTTTCTTAAGAGTCAAAATGTCTTTGTTTCCACATATCCAAGAATATGCAGTAGTACAGAGTTGGTTTTAAAAATATTACACTTAAGCACTGTGGCTTAATTTTTAATTGACAACTTTTGGATAAGACATTTTGGAGTTTCTTAAAATTTGGCAAGAAAACAGTTCTTTTAGAAAATTGTTTCAGATTGAACATAATAGTGTATATTGGGTAAAAATACAGATTTAAAATCATTTCATCCTATCAGTCTTTTGAAAGAGATCAACTTAGGTAAAATGTAATCCTCTACTTTGGTACAGCTCTATTAAAAAGGAGACAGATTCTATAGATCAAAGTCACTGTTTCTCCTGCAGCATGATTTTGTCTGCCAAAAGAAAGCAGTTCTCCTTGGCCAAAATGCAAAATTATATTGCTAAAAGAAAAGTTAAAAGGGAAAGTTTGAAGATACAAATGATTTTATTTTGGCTCAAAAACTGAATTTGCTTAACACTGCTACATAAATTGGGTGAGGTTTCCTTCTGCCCATTTTTCTTGACCTAGATAAATACATTTTGAGAAACCAGGATCTAATAAATGTCAACCAACACTGAAACATAGCTGTGTGATTACAATAAAAGGTTAATGGTCTTCTAAAAATTGTTTATTAATAATTAGCTTTTATGGGTCATGAAATAATTAAGCAGGGAAGTAACATGCTGTTTTCAGATTGAAAAAACAGACTGAAGCTTAATATCTTAATAAGCCAGAGGGTCTCAATATATAAAACAATAATTAAAATGTTAATTTCTTGGTTTCTTCCCAGAATTATATTTTAATGACTTTGTAAGTACATTCCAAATATTCAGACTTATAAGAAAGGATTTTTACTTAACAGATAACTTAAAATTAATATCCCCTAATTCTGTGAATTGCAGAATAGTATCTTTCAATGGTTTTCTAAACGGATAAAGTACAATAGTTTTATGTTGCTTTGGTTTCTTTTAAATACCTGCTGTTTCTTTTGAGACCAAAAATTCCCAGCAAGGAAACAAGTCAGTCTGATTCTAGCATTTTATTTATTACCTTGTCTTAAAACACCATTATTGATTGGATAGCTCCTTTCAATATGTTTTAATAATCCTTGGTTAAATTTATGTATATCTAATGTAAATAGCTAAGTTACTAAGTATTTTAATGCAGGAGGAAGGAAAGGCATTTCTTTTTACGAATTAACTAAAATGGAAAAGTATGACTTTCAATAGAAGGAAGGATTCATTTAAAAATCTGAGGTATTTAAAGATCTGGTCCTTGTAGCTATCCCATCTTAACTATAATTGTTACATGTTGAATGGATATTAAGAATTACTCTCTGGGACACCTGGAATTGCCATTGCATCAAAATGAGACAGTGTTGAAAAGTAGAATTATTTTCTTGAATGAAAATATATTCAAGTTGATCTATACTCAAATATTTTAATACTTAAAAATTTGTTCTTTTTCCACATTTGTTTAAAACTGTTACAAATGTTAGTGTTTCCTTTTGGATTGTGCTTTTGTGTTTGTGTCATGAGTCAATTGAGAAAAGTAGTCAAATAATGTTAAAGTTGTTACCGCCACAGCATGAATGTACAATTGTATTAAATATAATCCACAGAAGTGTATTTGGATGTGTGCTGTATGTTAACTAGATTTGTTTAAAACTTTAGATTGTTACTTAGAAAGCAGCTATTTCTCTCCACTTTGCCAGTTTGGATTTGTTAATGTTTTCATTAATGTCCCTAATTTTTCGTACAAGCAACTTTGAAACCTTTCCTATATAAATACATCTTTCCTTTAAATTGCTCTACAAAAATTAGCATTATTTCCTTCTGTTGGATTTCCTAGAGAACAAAATCTCTCAAAAATAAGTACTTCCTTTTCTGAGCTAATCACCCAAGGTATCTGTATTTCTTTAGCTGTCATCGAGGGACCTGGTTAAAATATGGTGTGATCTGTTTTTCATTTCATTCGTGCAATATCTAAGCCCCATCGAGGGTAAAGAAGGTTTAGGCACAGGATACAGTGTAGACAAAACAGTCCCAGCATGTGAGTATGGAAATGTATAATATATTAAGATTGAAGAGTAATACATGAAACAAAAGATACTATTCTTAAAAGAGCTATTATTCTGTTACACATCATTTAAGGGCTTTTAAGAGAAACCTGCTTTAGAGGATAAGACCTCTGTGAATCCAGGTTGCTCTTTATAAAAGCATAGAGGCCAAGGATCTCTTAGTGGTAGAGACAGCCAGAGTCACTTAGGATGCCATTTTAGTATTCCATTTAATGGAACTTGAAAAAATAGAATATAACTTCGGTGTATTTAAGACACCCAAATAACCGTGGCCTGTATGTGTCAAAAAAGACTTAGGTAACCCCGGCAGAGACATGTATGAGTGCCAATCTGTGTTAGTTCCTCCTGACTGTCTGTTTTTCAGCACAGGGGGCAAGAGTCAGAACAGCACAGTTTCAACTCCATCTAGACATGAATCCCTGCTTTCTGCATTTTTGGGGGTGGTCAGCTTACAAATAGATTCAACCTTGATGTCCGTTGGTAAATTTAGATCGGTGAGGAAAGCCTCATTACTGAGGTTCTTTTCAAATGTTCACATAGCTGCGGTTCAGAAGGAAGGAAAGATAGGGAAAAAGCCGTGTTGACCTATAGTTTCCCTTGTTCTAATATTTCATCAGTGACAAGTTTGAAGTTACTGAATAATTAGAATTCAAATGTAATTATGTGCCAAGACAAATACTATTGTTTGTGAAAAGATAATAATTACAATCTTCACCGGGGGTATTTTTAAATTTTATTTTGAAATAGTAATATATACCAGGGCAACAACAAAAAAATCAGATAATAGGTAACTGCAAATTCCAGTCTGCCCATCTGCGTATAACCTCAGAGGTGATCACTAGTTTCCTATGTATCCTTGCAGACTTGGGGCTTCCCAGGTGGCTCAGCGGTAAAGAACCTGTCTGCTAGTGCAAGAGACACAGGTTCCATCCCCCCCAGAGAAGGAAATAGCAACCCAACTCCAGTATTCTTGCCTGGGAAATCCCATGAACAGAGGAGCCTGGCTGTTACAGTCCATGGGGTTGAAAAAGAGTTGGACTTGATTTAGCAACTCAACATCCACACACAGTGTTTACTTACAGCATACGTTTCTTTTATACAAATGCTATCATACTGTACCCATCATTTCAAACTTTTTTTCTCATTTAATTACCTTGGGAAAATACCTTGCCAGTACATACATACACCTGTGTCATTCTTTGACTGCACAGTACTTCTTTGACTGCATACTTAGTCTTTCTTTGTATTCCTTGCCTAGGTAGCAAGCAATGCAGTGAGAAGTTTTGCTAGCAGAGGAAAAAATTCCTATGTGCCCCTTGAACTGTAACCAAAGAATAACTATATAATGTATTCCTAAGTATTTGAGATGAGCTGCACCTAAGGGAGAATGGAGAATTACTAATCTGGTCACCACAACTATAATTTCAGTTTCTGTCACCCAGCTGTTTGAGCCAGAAAATGATTTAAGCAATCTGCACTGACTAGATGATTTCTAAGATCCCTTTCAGCAACAAAATTCTGAGATTTGGAATTCCTGAGAAGTTGTAACATACTGTGTAATAGTTTACATATTAAAAACATCTCATTTGGTCTCAACCATGTAGGCAAGAAAGATTAAAATACTTTGCATTTAAAATAAAAGACACACTAAAAATTATGACCAGGAAAATAATTTTAAAGCATCCTAAAGGATTCATCTCTAGATATTACAATTTAATGTTGCAATAGGAACCACCTCAATTCTCTCAGCAAAGGAATATAATTAAATGGGAGCCAGCACCAGCCATCAACTATGTGCCTGCCCTTGAGCTATCCCCTTTATTTTTGTAGCAACCCTATAAAGTTCAAGTTTTACTTTAAAGATGAGGAAAGCGTCTTAAAGGATTATATAATTTGACTAAGGTCATCCAGTTTACTTTCCAAGTAAAGTGAATTAAAATGATTATTCATTAGGCAAATTGTAATCTCACATTTACTTCCTAGTGTTCTACATGATTCTGGACATAGGTATTTTGTTGATTCTCTTATTGGCTAACAAAAAGGGCGGGGGGATGGTTATTAAAGAGTGGACATAAATACTGTTCAAACTAAATCGTTTTTTTAATCTTCCTTCCTCAGGGAAAAGACGTCTTTGCTTATCCTAAGAAATAACCAAAGATCAAAATCTAGTAATTAGCTATAAAACAGTTTATTTTCTGACACTCTAACTCTGTTGACCTGAGTAACTTCCATCTTTCTTCCCAAAGATGCCTAGGAAGTTTAGAATAATTTTCTTTGTATTTTTCCTTTCTTATTTCTCATGCTGCTGCTGCTGCTAAGTCGCTTCAGTTGTGTCCGACTCTGTGCGACCCCATAGACGGCAGCCCACTAGGTTCCTCTGTCCCTGGGATTCTCCAGGCAAGAACACTGGAGTGGGTTGCCATTTCCTTCTCCAATGCATGCAAGTGAAAAGTGAAAGTGAAGTCGCTCAGTCATGTCCAACTCTTAGCGACCCCATGGACTGCAGCCCACCAGGCTCCTCTGTCCATGGGATTTGCCAGGCAAGAGTACTGGAGTGGGCTGCCATATAATTTACTGTTTAGCTGGTGGTTCAGACAGTAAAGAATTGGCCTCCAATTCAGGAGACCTGGGTTCAATCCCTGGGTCTGGAAGATTCCCTGAAAAAGGGAATGGCTACTCCAGTAGTCTTGCCCAGAGAACTCCACAGACAGAGGAACCTGACAGACTATATAGCCCATGGGGTCACAGAGTCGGACACAACTGAGTGACTAACTTTCACTTTTTAAAGCTGAAATTAATCCATTCCAAATACAGGGTATGAGTGAATGTATAATTTTTATTAGAGAAAATTTTCTCCATACTTGAAATGCACTAAATCGATGTAATCAGATTGCTTTGTATCAGCACATTTGTGTTCAGTAAATATATGTGGTCTCTCTTCAGTGAGATTGCAATATAATTACTAGGTGCAAAACAAAGAATGGCATAGATCCACATACAAACGCTCATTGTCTTCAGTAATGACAACATTATTGAGATCTCTCATATATTCGTTCTTTTTAGTTTTGTTTTTCTTTTTTTTAATTAAAAAGGGGACAGGCAGAAAACATCTCATGGGGAAAACTTAAAGTTTAGCCATATGTATAAATTAAAACAGATTTGAGTATTCAAAAACTGAAAAAAAAGGGCAGGCATGACTTTTACTGGGTACCAAGAAAACCACGATCAGGACCACAATCAGATTAAACAGTTGCTTTGGACAAATCACAAAACTAAGCCCAAATTACTATTATGTAATCCAGGTGTTCTCGATCCTAATGACGCATCAAAAAAAAAAAACCCACAAATCTTTTAGATACCTATGCCAAACTCCCAAAGTACTGCTCTACAAAGATGAGGCCTATGTATCTGTATGTTATAAAAAGCTCAAAAGATTAATGTAGTACATATATTGTTGGTTGCCCACGTTTTTTTCCTTATCTAAACATATTCTAAAAATGACCCATTCTGCCCTCATAAATACCTCCTGTGTCTCAGAGAAAACAAATTCCACTTCCAGCTACAGTAGACCCAACTGACCTAAGAGTTATTCCATATCCTCTACCAGTGACTGGCCTGCGGGTGGACAGGTCTAAGCCACTTTAGATCAATGAGACCCAAGCATCTGGTGGCAAATTCTGGGAAAGCTTTTGCATGTAAGAGAGGGCCCCTGAAATCCTCCCCGATTCCTGCACTGCATGTAGATGAAGATGCACACAGTCCCAACTGCTACTGGCAAACATCCCGTGACCATGAGGGTAGCCAGCACTAGATGATGCCAATGCTGCAGTTGAAAACAGGGGGGAGAAAAAAAGCCCAGAGGTGACCCTCCTAGGAATCACTGGAATAGAAATACTGAAGCCTGTTTTATCAGCTAACTTCATGTATAATGATTCAATAGATTTTCTAATTGTTTAGGTCATTTTAAGTTGGATTTTTTAGTTATTTGCATCTGAAAACTAAAGGGTTATCCCACTGCAGCACCTTTTCAACCATGTGTGCTGTGCTTAGTCACTCAGCCGTGTCTAACTCTCTGTGACCCCATGGACTGTAGCCCGCCAGGCTCCTCTATCAGTGGAGGTTCTCCAGGCAAGAATACTGGAGTGGGTTGCCATGCCCTCCTCCAGGGGATCTTTCCAACCCAAGAATCAAACCCAGGTCTTCTGGATTTCAGGCAGATTCTTTACCATGTGAGCCAGCAGGGAAGCCCTAACAATCTGTATTAAGCAGAAACCACACAAACATGCCTTCATACTAAATCTGTAAATCCGAGATTGATTTATCTTTCCTATTGTAACAAAGATTAAATCTTTAAAAAACTAATTTACATCTTGTTACACTTTTCCAATATTTGGGCTGAACTGTATTTAAAAGTTGATGCTCACTGCATTCATTTCATTATTCATTCAAAGTTTTTGCTATAAGCTTTGTCTTGAATGTGCAAGACCATTCGCCGTGCATAGAAGTCCCTGTATTCCTCTGGTAATTCACCTAGTGTTTTTAAGGCTCTGTCCAAAATTTGTACAGCTCTTGATGCTGCTGTCAGATCTTTGTTTCCATAGGTATCCGTTTTATCATAGCATTCAGATGGAAGGTGCTTCCAAAAGACATTCACTCCCACTCCAAACTCTTCAGAAATTACATTATGGAACCATAAAGCTGAAGAAGTATTTTTAAAAAAAAGAGTTAAAAATAAAAGCTACAGTTAAAAAAAAAACAAAATGTCAGTGAAATATCACAAATTGCATATAGCCAATTCAAGAAATAAATCTTATAACTAGATCCCTTCGTTAGCACACTCCTAGCTTTTAACAGAATCATTTTAACTTTTATGAATTGCCAACCAATTTAAAGTGTCAATAGCACAACCCTACGTTTAAAACTTCTGAAAGTAGCAATTTTTCCTTTTAACTTGAAAGACACAATAAAGTTCTATTTTGTTTTTTAGTTCTGTAATTTGGGGCTGTGTTTTGTATTACTTGTTTACACTTCCTGAGTCACAAACCACATCAAAAGTGTTCATTTTTTATACACAGAACATTTCAATTATTTGAGGAGTATCTGACCTTTTCTGACTTAGTACAGTACTTTTGTTCTCAAAGACTTCCTGGTTAAGCTGCCTTTGGTTCTCTAACTTGCTTAAAATCTGCATTTATTGTAGCCTCCCCAGTTTTTATATTTCTAATGCAGTTACAATCATCCTATGTTAACGCTCCTTTATAATATATATATATAAAAGTAAAGCAAATATTTTGGTTGTGGAAAAGATAAGTAAACTTCGTATAGCTAATTAATATTTTACTTCCACTAAAAAGTTTACTTCTTTGTTTTCAATTGAGAATAAATATTTTCAAAGCATAGGTGCTAAAGAAACACTAAACCAATACTAAACAAAGATGAGATCCTAGTCACATCCAAAAAGTGTTTAATCTTGTGACAGAAAGGAAGATTTATAAGATGCTAAATTTTAGAAATAAACTCATTCTAAGAGTGCTCTAGAAAAAAAAAGCTTAAAATATTTTGATTTACAAAACTAGGTTCCAAACATGGTTTTAATCTTAACTACTCTTTCTTTCAGAACCTTTTTTCCCTTATTCAGTGTTAACAGGGAAAAAAAGCTAACCATTCTGTTAAATTTAAATCCAGAGATGGGACTTCTGCTCCTATTTCAAAATATCCGCAAACGTTCAGTGTTTTTTCTCTTTTAAAGTTGTATACAGAATAAGGCAGAACTGCATCACCCTTAACCATGCTCTCAAGATATAAAACCCCCAAATTTAAGTAACGGCAATGGATTTAAAACAGTGTGCCGTGACTGTTTTCAGTGAAGATTGAGAAGTCAAGGTATTAAACTTTTATACACAATTATGTAAAGTAAACTAAACAGGACAACACAAAGATTAACAAACTATGGTTCCCTGTCCTCAATGAATTTATAATCTAGTCCCAAGTAAGATCATATTATTATTAATACTTTTAACTAAATTTTATCACTCAAGAGGTATTATTATAAACATATTAACATATATGAAAAGTAAAACTATAAGCCAAATTTGTTAATGCGCCCCTTAATATTTTGATTTTTATAATTTTCAGGTATTCAGTTTTGTATAATTACAGATGTTAACTGTATCACTGGTTACTAACAACTAATGCCTATATACTGTTCAAAGAAATTAAGTGACACTAATTCAGACTGTAGAAAAGTAGTGCACAATAGTGTACATCATAGGTACTGCATTATAACATTTGATATTTAATAAAATATCCTGTTTGGCTTTGAAATATATTTATAATTTCTTCATAATTACTTAAGTGACAGTTCTAAAACATGTAAATATTTTAGAAACGAAATTATTTTAAAAGTACCATGAGGTATAATTTTTTTGCAGATATATAAAGTATCTTGCTTAGTATCCTTTAATAAGAGAACTTAAGAGTATAATAATATATTTATAGGTTGTCTTTGAAAAACAAGACAATACTGTAAGAACCTGTCTTAGCATACTTTAAACAAACACACATTTGTATATAAAAATTCATCTTGTATAGGATAGGATACAGTTAACAAACTTTTGTATAAAAAAAAAAATCACATAATGGTCAAGTGAGTATAAATAGTATAAAAAGCAAGTTACTGAAGTCTAGAAATCTTACCAGGAATGAATAACACATCTCCAGCTTTAAGGGAACATTCATACCTTCTAGCCTTGGAAAACAGTGGATATTTAGCTAAGTCTGGGTTATCTATGTTTAGTACTTCTGATTTAGAACCTAAAAAGTTACAAAACAGGATGATATAGATTGAACAGTTAGCATTTTTTTTAAATAACCACAAATATAAATTTGAAAATTTATTTTTTTTAACAACTACTTTACCGTATCACACTGTGAGAACAATTACTGTTCTCCTGAAGACAATTTTCAATGACCTACCCTTTATTTATAACCACTGACATTCACATAACATAATCAAGATAATCTAAAAATTTCATTCTTCATATAACCTATCATCTCATGTATACACGTACACAATGAAGAACACAATACAAGACACGAATACAACACAAGAAGCATAATTAGGAAGAAGCCCTACAAAGTTTTTCTATGAGAATGAAGACATTAAAAAAAAAAACTTGAGAAATTTATTCTTTAAAAAAAATAGTACCTGATAAATATAAATATTGGGCATCTCGAGGACTAAACAGAACAACACGCTTTTTTCCTGTCACTTGTATTAAGAAGTTATCCATTACCTGAAGGCAAATAAGAACTTATGAAAAAGCATAAAATTCTAATATACAGAATCAATGATACTCCAGTTAACCATAAATCCTATCTTTTAATAAAGCTTGACTCAGATTACCTAAAAGTCTTATAGTAATATTCTAATAAACAGTGAAAACAGATGTGTTACACAACTGTGTCATTATTTCTCCAACACTGCCTTAAGATGGGAAGGACTGGCAGGCCATTAGAAAATCTGCTCAGAACAGTTTGCCTTTGCTTCATCATTATGACAGCAAGTGCAGTTGCATCTATTTGAGGCTCCCTTTGGTAAGTATGACCAACTCCCCGGGGGGCTCAGATGGTAAAGTGTCTGCCTACAATGTGGGAGATCTGGGTTCAATCCCTGTATCAGGAAGATCCCCTGGAGAAGGGAATGGCAAGCCACTCCAGTACCCTTGCCTGGAAAATCCCAGGGACAGAGGAGCCTGGTAGGCTACACAGTCCATGGGGTCACAAACAGTCAGACACAACTGAGCGACTTTACTTTCACTTTTCACTTTCCTTTGCTAAGTATGGGTTTCCCAGATGGTACCAGTGGTAAAGAACCTGCCTGCCAGAACAGGACATGTAAGAAATGCTGGTTCTATCCGTGGGTCGGGAAGATCCCCTGGAGGAGGGCATGAAGCCCATTTTAGTGTTCTTGCCTGGAGAATCCCATAGCCAGAGGAGCCTGGAGGGCTACAGTCCATAGGGTCGCAAAGAGCTGGACCCAACTGAAGTGACTTAGCATGCACACGTGCACATTGGTATCTATTTTACTTATCTATCAAGGAATACTGTAAGGCTAACATTAGATGATAGGATGAGAGCACTTAGAAAAACCAGGTGCTGAGGAAACACAAGGTAGTGCTGCAACCACTGACAGACTCTTACTAGATGACCAACCAGAATTTGGTTACAGGAAAATATACTGATTTCCAAATTATTTCAACAGGACCATACTTGGCAAATAATTTTGACAAACTTAGTAATAATGGAGCAATGTTGACTTTTATCGTGTTTGTAAGGGTACACTGCATTAGTACAAATTTTGAAAAATCCTAAAAGCAGAGCTACAAGGACTTCCCTGGCAATCCAGTTATCAAGACTACGTGCTTCCAATGCAGGGGGTGGGGGTTCAATCCCTGGTTGGGGAACTAAGATCCCAAATGCCTCACAGTGCAGCCAAAAATAGAAAAAGGAAAAGAAAAAAGGCAGAGCTACATTAATTCCCAGCTAAGGAATTAAAATATATACTAAGCAAGACATGTTCATGATTATTTACATATCACTTCAACCTAAGCATTTCTCCCTTAACAATGACTTCTGTAAGCTTTAACTACATAACTAGCATTCCTTTGACTTATTTTTAAGAAAAACTTCATATTTAAGAGAAAATGGATACTACACAACATTTGTGAATACAGTTAAAAGTATGAGTTATCATTTTCTCATTATACTATTCATGTAACTAAAACCTTAAACTGTGGTGTTGGAGACGACTCTTGAGAGGCCCTTGGACTGCAAGGAGATCCAACCAGTCCATTCTAAAGGAGATCAGTCCTGGGTGTTCACTGGAAGGACTGATGCTAAAGCTGAAACTCCAGTACTCTGGCCACCTCATGCGAAGAGTTGACTCATTGGAAAAGACCCTGATGCTGGGAGGGATTGGGGACAGGAGGAGAAGGGGACAACAGAGGATGAGATGGCTGGATGGCATCACCAAGTCGATGGACATGAGTTTGAGTAAACTCCGGGAGTTGGTGATGGACAGGGAGGCCTTGGCGTACTGCGATTCATGGGGTCGCAAAGAGTCAGACACGACTGAGCAACTGAACTGAACTGAAAACCTTAAAACATGTTAAGATCTTATATCTATCTCATTTAATTATACTATATCAAAATCCTCCCAAGAGGTCCTCAGCTATAAAACACTATAAAGTATACTTCTAAAACTTTATTATAAAGTTTTATATTTAGAACTTTTCAAAATATTCTATCTTTGGAAACCTATCAAGGGGTCACAGAGTCAGACACAACTGCGCAACTAATGTACACACAAGATATTGCTTTAAATTTTCTAAATTTCTCTACCCAACACCAAACTAAACACAAACCTAGACTTTTAATGTTATTTAGCTATTTATTTGCATGTGTTTGCACGTGCGTGTGCATGCTCAGTTGTGTCTGACTCTGTGACCCCACGGACTGTAGCCCACCAGCCTCCACTGCATATGGAATTTTCCAGGCAAGAATACTGGAGTGGGTTGCCATCTCCAACTCCAGGAGATCCTCCCAGGGATTGAATCCACATCATTTGTGTCTCCTGCATTAGCAGGTGGATTTTTACCACTGCGACACCTGGGAAGCCCATGCATATGTTTAAGCAAATAAAATTGTAACACCATAGAATAAATGGTCAAGATCAATATCTGCACATCTTACTGCTCAATAAATACAGTAGACACTTGACATTCTCAAGGGATATATACCCTAAGACCTCCAGGCATCTCCAAATTTTTACAGTTGGAAACGGCTCTCCACAAACTTCTGCCTTTCTCGCAAACAACGGTTCCATCTAGACACATATATAACTTCAACTTTAACATTTTTTCCACTTTCAGTTTCCCCCACCTCATCTGGTGTCCATTTTCCACATGTTAAAAAAACAAAAAACACTTGAAAAAACTCAGTATATATATTTATAATGATGAACAGAGAAATGCAAATGTAAGAAACTAACTAGGCTCTGCTGCTGCTGCTAAGTCGCTTCAGTTGTGTCCGACTCTGTGTGACCCCATAGACGGCAGCCCACCAGGCTCCCCTGTCCCTGGGATTCTCCAGGCAAGAACACTGGAGTGGGGTGCCATTTCCTTCTCCAATGCATGAAAGTGAAAAGTGAAAGTGAAGTCACTCAGTCGTGTCCGACTCTTAGCGACCCCATGGACTGCAGCCCACCAGGCTCCTCCATCCATGGGATTTTCCAGGCAAGAGTACTGGAGTGGGGTGCCATTGCGTTCTCCAGACTAGGCTCTAGCATTAACTAAATAATTTACTCCCATACCATTGCCTGGCAGAGCACCTGTTTTTAAACCTCATGTTTCAGCAAATTACATGTCAGAGATCTTCAGGGTAGCCTCCCAAAAGTTAATACTGTGAATGTTCAGTCTATAAATTCTAAAGGCTACTGTAGTTTTAGATTTCTCATTTTATGTAGCATACATCATAGTGTGTCCAAAGTTGTAACCCTGGTGAGCTGATTCGAAAAACACTGGAAAAGAACTGCTCTTCTTTGAAGAATTTTGGAAACTTAATATCTCCTTCCAATAAAGGAAACTGCTTTCTGATATCTGCAACATCCTGCATTGAGAGAAATACAATGAGAATTTTATTCCACAGTATTGGAGTAATGCTTATTTTATCTAAGGCTGCCATCAGAGCCCATGATATCATGGAGGAATGGTGCAAAATTCTGCTCACTGTTTTAAAATATTAGGATGTGACCATAGCCAACACATGATCTTTTAAGTGAAAGAATGACAGACTGTAATAAGACATTCAATGATTTTACGATTGTTAACCTTTATATACTTCATTAATAGGAAAGTTCATCTTACTCTAAGCAAGAATCATACAACCTACTTAAATGCAAGAGTCATTAACTTGAATGTTAACTATGTAAAACCTGGGGCTTCTCCTAAGAGAGAAGACTAAAAGAAGGTAAAGAAATAACATGCCATAAAGAGAAAAGATAGAATCTGACTTGATCATTTTAGGGACTGCTCCTTAACTGTGTCCATATTAATTTGACCCTAAATACATATATATGAATTATCCAGGTTTTTTATATCATTTTAGATTATATTTTATTAACTGAATGGCTGTCTGCAAAATAAGTAGAATAGATTCCTTAATTGTGGAAAGATTAGATAACTTTTCACATTCAGAATTCTTACCTTTCTAGGGTCTTCTCCAAGTGATCGGAGGTAGTACTTCTCATCCTTAAACAAGCCAAAGAAAAACAACATCAGTATTCACTTAAAAATATCAGAAAGTAAAGACAAAAGGGAATAAATGTGAAAATCTAACCCAATTAAGTCATTTTCAAAAAAAGTTCCATTTTCTTCCCTTTCTACTAATGCTCTCTGGTGGCCATATGAAGAAATGTCTCTATACGTGCTTGTAACAATGACAGGATCCACAAAACATCAGGTAAAATAAATTCTTTATAAAGGCAACACATGCATATCACATCTAAAGCTTAATTTAGACTTTATACTCTAAATTATTTACAATCTTAATTAGCATCTTAAGACTTTACAGAAATCCCATTTTTATAACACATGATCTCAGAGTATCATTGAAGGCCAACAACAAACTTCATTAATATAATGCAAATATAGAAGATAATATAGAATACTTTATACTTTTAAAACTAATTTTTTAAAAAATCTGAAACATTGTATTTTATAAAGCTAAGCTTATCCTTAATCATAATTCTCAACCCAAATCATCAAGAGTCAGCTCAGGTATGAATTAGAACTATGTCAGCTTATAGTAATAAACTTAAGTTGATGCTTTAAAAAACTGTCAACTATAACTTTATTAAGTAGCTCTGCTGCTGCTGCTGCTAAGTCGCTTCAGTCGTGTCTGACTCTGTGTGACCCCATAGATGGCAGCCCACCAGGCTCCCCTGTCCCTGGGATTCTCTAGGCAAGAATACTGGAGTGGGTTGCCACTTCCTTCTCCATTATGTAGCTCTAATAGGGAATTATTTGAATTATGAAGTATACATCGCCTGTATTTTCTGTAATAACTAGTAAACTGAGCCACATCAGATCAAACACAGGGGCAACACAAGAATTCTGCCTTTTATACTTAAATTGACCATTATAGCACAAACTTCAAACTATATCTCATTTATCATAACAATATACATCTATGTTCATAGATTTTACTTAAATCCAAGATTTACTGATTTTAAATTTTAACTAGTACCATATCAGATAAGTTTCATAAATTTATTACTAGCTAAACAGGTTCAGGGCTTGCCTGGTGGCTCAGATGGCAAAGAATCTGCCTGCAATTTGGGATATCCACGTTCGATCCCTGGGTTGGGAAGATCCTCTGAAGAAGGGAATGGCAACCCACTCCAGTATTCTTGCTTGGAGAATTCCATGGACAGAGGCTAAGTCCATGGGGTTGCAAAGAGTGGGACAAGACTAAGTGACTAACACTTTCACTTTCACAGGTTTCAAAGTCTGTTCTTCAAAATTCTAAGAATTTTCTACCAGTTCTAATGTTTCAGGATTTAAAATATATATTTATGTGGCAGATACAGAGATGCACCACACAACCCTCTTCAAGAAAAGATTCATTAATTGCAAGGAGTGTGATAAACTTACAGCTGCCAGCTGTTAACTCCTTCAGGTCTACCTCACCCTTTGAACTGTCGTGCTCTTTCTAGGGTAGCCTAAACCAATGACTAAGCAAGATGGTAAAAGGCCTAGACACTGCCACCCTGGACAGGATTCCTCTAGGAAGTAGTCTTTGCTCAGGAGTTCCACATGGAGCTGGCAGAGAGTTGGTCAGCTCTGGATCATTGCCTGATGGCACCCTTTACCCAAATCTTCTCCTTTTCTTTCACAGGTATTTTCCCCAATAAGTCTTTTGTAGTCCTAATTTCATCACAGAATGTGTTTCCCAGAGAACTTAACTGACAGTCCAATTCATCTTACACATCACCCTAACTTTTAGACTTTACCATTACCTTGTCCCTATTTCCTTTATTTCACTTGACATTTCATGGCTATTTAAATCTGTGCCACTCATTACCCTTGGACAGGAAAGTACCAAAGTGCAGCTGAACATACATGTTAAAGCATGACTGTAAAGCTAAAACACATTTTTCAGATATAGCTAATGGAATCAGTTTTGCAGATATTCTAGTCATACAATTAGAATCAGACATCTGGGATTTCTGTAGGGATAAAACATCATGTGATGAAAGAACAGAGAAAATGTAATACCTTTTACCACCAAACTGACCATCACCCAGCTGGCTCAGATGCAGACAACAGCTTTCTTCAAAGCTTATAAAGCAGTTTATTTTTCAAATGTGCTTTTGAGATAACACAACAAACTTTTTTTTTAATGTATTTATAAAAGCCTCAATGTCTCATCTCAAGATATTTAAATTCTATTTTGCATTATTTTAAGCTGGATTATTATGTAAATAAGTAGAATTCTTCTGCATATAATCCTGAACAAATGTTATAGCAAATACACACAACAGAAATCACATTAATAACAATAAAAAAATATAGAAATAGTCTTTTGTCTTTGTTAACAGAGTTAACAAAGTTCTCCTTTTTATCATCTGAACTTGGCATATCAGACCAAAGCATTTTCAGAGGAAATAGTATTAATAACTAACATTTAGTAAGTGATTCCTACCTGTCAGGCACTGTGCTGAGTACAGATTTTATAGTTAACTGTCACAAAAAACTTATGAAATAAGTACTATTACTGTTCCTATTTTACAGATGAGAATACCAAAGCACAGAAAGGTAATGAGGACAAGGTTTGAGATCTAATAAATAGCACAGCTAGGATATATGGAAAGCTATAGTTCTCATATATCTAACATTCTTTTATAAGAAAATAATTTAGTGATTACATATTAATGTTTTCTTAAGAAATTGTGTTAAAAACAATTACCTCTGAAATAAAGAATTCTGTATGCTTTTCTTCAGCTGCCCTTTGTACCAACTTGTCAAAAGGTAAAGTTCTGAAATAAACACAAAAGAATCCTTGGACTTAGTAAAAATAAACTAGTAATACTCTAGCCACTATACACACACATACTGTTTGCTGGAGTTTGATATAATCTTCTGTTTTACAACACAGTATCCATAATTTTTACTACAACCTATTATGTAGAATTCTAAGCTTTCAAACTTCACTTAGAGTTGAGCTTATTTGACTTAGGTTGTCTGAAATTTTGCTTTCAAAAATTAAAGATTTTTAGATCTACAGTACAGATGGATCCTTCTCATATGTCAATAGACTCCTATTCCAAGTTTTTGTTAGAAAAATGTTTCTGGTTTTATGGTATATATGGAAATATACAAACTTGCAAGCTTTTAGTGCTACTAATTTTCAAGTTTCGTGGCAAAACAAGTCTCGAGATGAACAAGGCAAACTACTAGTGCTACTGTAGAAGAGAAAACAAGCAAATGGCCCATGAAGACAAAGCCCCTCCCCTTCTCACCAACCTACCTGCCTGCCTTCTGGCACGACCAAACAAAACTGCTCTCACCCTTCTACACCACAGTCTATCATTTCGGGCTTCTGAGTAATAGCTCAAGGATTCCAGTGAAATGATCAAATTTTATTCTTAAATATTTCTGCCCAAAGGCCCATCTCCTTCCATCCTGGTAAACAGGATTGAACACTGCAGAAGCAAGGTTTGTTTCCTTTACCTCACTCTTTTGAGTCTGAGGGTTACCTTTTCTGAGTCATATCCTATCTGTTCAATCTTCTAGAATCAAAAGTACTACCCCCTACCTGAAGATGATACCTTATCAGAAACATCAAACAGACAATGACATCATCAAAGGCATCTGGGTCACTACACTCTAGCCTCCACACCTCTCATTAGGAGTTGTAATCTTTCTCTCTTACTAACAAATATTTCTCCACTTGAACTCTGTAACAGGGAGGTAAGATTTCCTTGTAAGAAGATGTCCATGCAATGCTTTCCAAGAAACATAGTGGGTTAACATAAATGTGGAATGTCAGCTATTAGAACAGATAACACTGTTTACTGAAAAGACAAAGACCCTCTGGGAATTTCCTGGAGGTCTAGTGGTTAAGACTGTGCTCCCAATGCAGGGGGCATAGGTCTGATCCTTGGTCAGGGAACTAAGATTCCACACGCCACGCATCTCGGCAAAGTGAAAGTGAAAGTTGCTCAGTCGTGTCCAACTCTTTGTGACTCCATGGACTATATATAGCCCATGGAATTCTCCAGGCCAGAATACTAGAGTGGGTAGGCTTTCCCTTCTCCAGGGGATCTTCCTAACCCAGGGACTGAACCCATGTCTCCCGCATTGCAGGCAGATTCTTTACCAGGTGAGCCACAAGGGAAGCAAATCTCAGCAAAAAAACAATTATTTATTGTCTCGACTAGAAGGATGGTGACTGAACTCTTAATTGTTGGGAAGCAGAGGATGTGGCTTCCCTGTGTGCAGTATAACTCAGTAACTGAGCACGTCCCTTGGAGAAACTGAGAAACTAAGGTCATAGTCATCTTATGCTACAGGTTTCTGTGGACTATGTAGCTTAACTAAACTAGGGTATCTCTGTATCTACCTCTAGTCTTGTTCCCTTACAAGGAAGTTATCACTTAGTGAGCCAAAAATGGCTTTTGGATTGGTATAAGGACTCTACTGATACTATCCTGCTAGGATGCTGTTTCCTGCCTTGTACCCCTTTGCAAAGCGAAGCGAATCTGATGCCAGATTCTGGACTAGCAGGTGTCAATCTGAATTTGAGGACACTACTGATAATTATGTACAGTGGACACTGCAGGAGAGAAGAAAGAAGGCTGTCATCTACTCAGACCAATCTACTACTATAGTTTCTGGCTAATAATATCAACAAATTTATTTGTTCAATGTTTTCCATCTCTGATCTCACTGTACACCCTTCATTTCTACCAAAGCACCTTTTGAAGAGTTTGGAAATAATACAGAAGCCTCTACAGGCCAGAGCTACCTCTGTAATTGGTGCAGTTGCTAAGGTCTTAGAGAGAACCTAAGACCTTTACAAGAACAGGCCAGGTAGAGTAGTTCAGTCCAAAGCAGAACTTGGGTGGCCTCAGCAACCTTCTCCTTTAGTAGTACCATCCAAGCTTCTACAGAAGCGAAGCTGAGAGAGGGGGGCAACAGGCATATCAACTGGGAAGTTCCTTGGCCTTCAGGTCTCATCTATCCTACGCGTGTTTCAGTAAGAAGAGCACCTACTATACGACGCTCCACTTGTTTGGACTGACGTAGACCAGCAAGTGAGGTAGTATCCAAGAGGGATTAGAACTGTTAGGACTCTGTGGAGTCAGGCAAATTTGGGAATAAGTCTTGGTTCCATCATTTCAAGCTATATTTACAATCTTAAGTAAATTTTTTAACATTTTTAAGCTTCCGTTTTCTCATCTGTATAAGTATCGGTTAAAAAATCTACCTCATAGACATTTAAATGAGTAATACAATCTAGGATGCACAGTACCTGATATATAAGAAATGTTCGATAAAAGATAGATGGTGGGGTTAACAATAAAGGTAACATAGCAGCAAGCAGTTAACAACATTCAGAAAAAGAAAAAAAAAATCCTTACTGTTCTGTTCCCCATTTTGGAAAGGTTTCTTTCCAAGATCAGGAATGAGGAAAGTGTAACAAACAATAAGAGCAGGATGGCAGGAGTTAGATGATGTGGATGTGATAGGCAGAAGCAGCAAAGCAAAGCTCATGTTAAGACTCAGACTTGAAAAAATAAACCTATGGACAGAATACCAACAGTATCCTTTCAAGGCTCTTCATTTTTATGTATATGGATTCTGGAAGAACAGTAAGAGCTACCATGAGGAAAGAAGTAAAAGCCAAGACTTGGGAACATATTTATCTTCAAGTGTTTGAAAATCAGAAATGAAACCTTAATCTAAAGTGTTAATACTGAGATATGTGCGTAGGTTCTCTTACTTTCCAGCCTCTCTCTGTGGCCTAGATGCCTCCCTTCTTTCCTGTTCCCCAATAACTGAGAAAATGACTGACTACATCTGTTTTCCTTCTGTCTCTAAGCAAATAACCTTGCAACTCTTTAGCAGCTCTAGTGAAAGGCTTAGAGGACCTGGAATAGGAACTATTACATAATATGTGTGCTTCAAAAACATGTTTTGAAAAGTTTATAGGACATGACATAACATTAAGGCAATTCAAGACAAAGTTTCAATACCCATTTGTTACAGCACTGGGCCTCCCTGGAAAATAAACATCATTAACTGCAGGCTGAGAAACACCCATCATTCCAGCACTTTCTTCCACTTTCTTGTTTAATAAAAAATGAAAAGTTCTTACACTTGGAAAAATTTATGGCAATTAAATTCAATTCATGGCCTATTAAAAACCAAAACTGTAACAGCAAATATTCAAAGAATCAAATACCAAGAAACGGTTTGGCAAGCTACTATACGAACTTGGAAAACTCTAATGAGAAAAGTATGACCCTGGACACTGGAAGCTCTGTTTAGCTCATCTCTAAACTCTGGAAGGAACAGTGAGAGCCACCTTTCTTTAAAAAATCAGTCTTTTGTGAACATGGTTTTTCAACAGACTGGATTTTCTGGAAACTACACGTGCTCAGAATTTGAAAATCGTTTTTAAATTTAACATTTTTAGTAAAACTCAAGGGAATAAACTCATGGGAATAAACAGCATAGTAAAACTATAAGATTATAGCATTTAAAGCTTTCAAGTTCAGACATACCACAGCTTTCAACTATCTTTTACTTTTAAGACATTCCAAAACATAAATCGACAACCATGAGGGAAATTTAACATATTTAAGATTATTTTGTCAAAAAAGAAAATTAAGTCATATTTATCCAAGTTGACAAAAGATTATACCAAACATAACAACCACCTGTCTTATATTTCTGGAGAGGGCAGAAAAAAAAAACACAGGAGCTTATACTTAACTAAAAACAATCTGGAAGTAGAAAATCTTCCAAAAATAGGGCAAAGGAAAAGTTTAGAATTTACAACTCTAGATAACAATTACTGATGTGGGAAGACCAACTAATCAATGAAGCACTAAATGAATACTGCACATCCAGCTTTAGATGTAATCTAACTCTAGTTACAGAAATTCTCTGCTCTTTCCATAACTCCAGAGGGTATTGGGTATACACTCTATTTTTAAAATAGTCTTTGGAAATGTCTTTGTATAATTATGTAAGCTGAGAATTCTTGTCTTTTAAAAGCCATTCTTTAAAAATTAGTAAGCTATTCTATAATTATATCAAACAAGCCAAGAGAGAAAATGCCATATGGTCTTTGTATAATAATGCAAAAATATTTTACAGGTTTAAAAAAAGTTATGTGTATCCCCAGAGTAAACCTCAGAAGAAAATACCTATATACAAAGTTTTTACTAATGAAGTCCATCTGGGCAACTGCAGCAACATGAATTTTCACCTCTTTCCTCCCTCCGACTTGGCTGAGGTAATCCACTGTCCATTTGCTTGTACATGCTCCCAAATCAATTCCTTCCAACACTAGAGGTTTTCTCTGTGTGGGAAAAATCAACAAAAATTAGGGAAAACCAACAATATATCAGGAGTTATATTGGGTAATAAAGGGATAAAAACAAATAAAAAATGACTACTGATCCCAAGATGCTCAAAATCAGATCTTCTGACAATTCATGCTGTAACTAAAGCAGGAAGAGAAAACTATGTAATATACTTAGAACAAAATTTTAGCATTAGGAAAACAAAACAAAACCAAACAGCAATACTATCATAAGCTTAGAAACAAGATAAGTCTGAATATTATTTAAAGCATTTTTATGAGTGTTATATATAACAAAAAATACAACTGATTAAAATTTGTACTTTATAGTCAAATATTGTTTGCAACTTTTTATTTTGATAACCATTCTAAACTTATGGAAAAGTTACAAGAACATTACAAAGAACTCCCATATACCATTTACTCTGAGTCACGAGTTGCTAATTTAACACTTTGCCCCACTTATTTTACCATCTGCTCTCACTCTTGCAATGTGTGTATGGAGACATATTAAAAATAATTTAATTTTTTCTAAACTATTTCAGAGTAGTTTTCCAAACTGTCTCTATCATGCTCCTTTATCTCTAAAACTTGAGCATATTTTCTGAGAACAAAGATATTCTTTTGTATAACCACAGAATAATTATCAAAATTATATTTAACAGCTATAATACTTTTATCTAATCCAGCTTGTATCCAAATTTTGCTAATTGTCTCTGTATTTTTTCCCAACTTCTGAGATACCACACTGCATTTAATTCCTGCTGCTAAGTCGCTTCAGTCATGTGCGACTCTGTGCAACCCCATAGATGACAGCCCACCAGGCTCCCCGGTCCCTGGGATTCTCCAGGCAAGAACACTGGAGTGAGTTGCCATTTCCTTCTTCAATGCATGAAAGTGAAAGTGAAGGCGCTCAGTCATGTCCAACTCTGTGCGACCCCATGGACTGCAGCCTACCAGGCTCCCCCACCCATGGGATTTTCCAGGCAAGAGTACTGGAGTGGGGTGCCATTGCCTTCTCCGACACCTCTTTTAATCTGGAACAGTTCCTCAGACTCCTTCTTCTATGACCTGGACATTTTTTGAAGAGCACAGGCTAGTTATCTTACAGAATGTCCTTCAATAGGAATTTACATGATGCTTCTCCATGATTAGATTCAGCTTATGCGTTTCTGCAAAGAATGTACCACTCAGTATTGCTGAGTGCAAAAACTGTGATTAAAAAAAAATCACCTTCTACACGTACTAGTTAGTATTCTAATGTAAGAATTAGCTCTAACTTCTCCATTCATTCTTTTTTTTTTTCCATTGAGTTATAATCTACTGATATAATTTTGAAGCTCAAGTTATCCCAGAGTTGGCCAGTAAGAATACCTTCAAGCTGACTCTTATGACTTTCTGCCTGAGCACGTCTTACTTTATGGCAAAATAACATAATCCAGTATTCTTTTGCCTCTCTGTCCCAGCCCTATAGTTATTTCTTCAAGTAGCTCTGGTTTCTTCTAGTGGGGAATGCTGTTTAGAAACAATGATCTGGGTGCTAAATGTGTTCATGACTATTGATGTGTCATTACATATAGCCCTTCTCAGGGATCGGAGCTAGGAAACACATGAAGGTGTGTATATACTCACTCCCTCCACCCCCCCCCAATATACACGCCCCCACACACACTACATATGCATATGGTTGTATTTCTCTCTCTCAATATGTACTAGACACACACACACACACACACACACACACAGTCTTAATGGATATATGATGACTCATGATACTTCCAATATGGTTACCTAATTCCAAACTTATACCACAACATTTATTTCAAAATTTCTTGTTCATATATTTGTAAACTACCTGCTGTCTTCCTGAGAAACCTGGTTCCAATCATCCTCAATGTTTAATCAGTTGCACAATCCCAGAATTCACACTAAGTACCTCTACAATTGCTAAGTTATACCACTGTAAAAAAGTATACAAACTAGAATTCAGCATTGTTTATAGTTCTTTTTGTTTTTAGACTGCCATAGAATCAAAGTATGGGCTTCCCTGGTGGCTCAGATGGTAAAGTGTCTACCTGCAATGCAAGAGACCCATGTTTGATCCCTGGGTCAGGAAGATACCCTGGAGAAGGAAATGGCAATGCACTTCAGTATTCTTGCCTGGGAAATTCCAAAGAAGAGCCTGGCAGGCTCCAGTCCCTGGGGTTGCAGAGTTGGACATGACTGAGCAACTAACACATTCCAAATTCATAATCGAAGTACTGTGTTCAAAAGTGACTTAGGTTACTTCTCCTCTCTCCCTTAATTAGGTTCACTTGTTATTTTTATATTCTATACTAGAGTTTGGCTTTTTTTTTAATTATTCCTTATCCATGTTAATTTTTTTATTACTATTATTTCAGAATATAAAACATTAACGTGATCTCCAAAGTCAAAATTATATAAAAAAGGTCACTGCATCTATACTCACCCATGTTGTAATCACTCAACCCCTGTAGATAATCAATCTCATTAATGTCTGGCTTACCATCCCCATGTTTCTTTTTTGCAAAGTGATCAAAAACCATATAAATATCCTTACTTTTTTATACAAAATTATCTTATTTATACATTGTCTTTTGTAATTTTTTAATTTAAAATTATATCCTGAAAATCACTGCTATCAGTTCAGATTTTCTCTCATTGTTCTTTTACAACTTAGCACACTATAGTGTAAATGGAAAATTTAATCTGTCTCCTATAGTAGGTTTTTTAGGTTATTTGTAATCATTCTCAAACATAATAAATACTAGATATTTTCATTCTGTTGAAGTACATCCCCAGAGTAAACTCCTGAAGAGGAACTCAGTTCAGTTCAGTTCAGTCGCTCAGTCATGTCCAACTCTTCTCGACCCCATGAATCACAGCACGCCAGGCCTCCCTGTCCATCACCAACTCCCGGAGTTCACTCAGACTCACGTCCATCGAGTCAGTGATGCCATCCAGCCATCTCATCCTCTGTCGTCCCCTTCTCCTCCTGCCCCCAATCCCTCCCAGCATCAGAGTCTTTGCCAATGAGTCAACTCTTCGCATAAGGTGGCCAAAATACCGGAGTTTCAGCTTCAGCATCATTCCCTCCGAAGAAATCCCAGGGCTGATCTCCTTCAGAATGGACTGGCTGATCTCCTTGCAGTCCAAGGGACTCTCAAGAGTCTTCTCCAACACCACAGTTCAAAAAGTAAACACATCAACAACTTTGTTAGATATGCCAAATTCCCCTCCATTAGGCTTGTACTGCTGCTACTGCTGCTAAGTCCCTTCAGTCGTGTCCGACTCTGTGCGACCTCATAGACGGCAGCCCATCAGGCTCCACCACCCCTGGGATTCTCCAGGCAAGAACACTGGAGTGGGTTGCCATTTCCTTCTCCAATGCATGAAAGGACTTGGCATAAAATGTGAGTGCCAGTTTCCTCACAGACTCACAAAGAGTGTATTATTAAAGCCTTTTGATTTTTGCCAATATGATACATAAATGGTATCTATTTTTTAAATTCTTTTATGAGTAAAGCTCAATGTCTTTTCATGTGTTTAGAGGCCATTTTTATCTGTCAACTGTTCACTTTTTAATCAGATTTTTGCCTGCTTCCTCATTAATTTTTAAAAGTTCTTTACATACATGTGCTTTCGCTGACATTTAATGAAATATATACTGTAATATTTTCCTCCCAGTTTGAATTTGATGTACTCAAATTTTAATCTTTTCTTTTACTACACTTAAGTCATAAGGAAACCCTTCCATAGACCTAGATTACAAAGAAATTTATCCATGCTTTCCTCTAGTACTTATGTAATTTCTTTTTTTATTTAGATCTCTGACCCTTTTGGAGATTACTTTTGTGTATGGTGTCAGATATAAATCTAATTTTATCATCTTATAAATGACTGTGACTATCCAGTCGTCCAAGCACCATTTATTTAAAAGTTCATCTTTGCCCTAGTGATTTAATGTCATGTTCATCACACGCTAAATTTCTATATGAATGGAAATTTATCCAGACTCTGGAGATACATATATAAAGTCACTCAGACTTTCTTCTCTATTCATCTGGTCTGTCTATCCATGCAACTGTACCACACTGTTGGTTACTAAAACATTTTTAAAAATCTGATAGGACTATATCCCTTAACAGCTTTTCTTAGGAGTTTCTTCATTAGAAAAGTCTTGTTTTGCAAATTAGTTATTGATTTCTAGTTTTATTACACCATGATCAGTGTTATTTGCAATTTTCCACTTTACAATGTTTAGTGATGCTTTCTTTGTAACAGTATGTCTTGTCTAGGAAGGCTAAATTACAAAACACTTTTTGCTAGCCATCTTACAAAGTATTTCCACATTCATATATTATTTGATGGTCACAATTCTGTCCTGAAGGTATCTATGCACTAATGTGTTCCGTGGTGGGGAAGGACAACCACCCATCGAGCCTGCTGCTGCTGCAGACTTGAATCCTCCCCGTAGGTTTCTAAATCCTAAAAGAAAACTTCATCCCTGACTTTTGTAACACTCAGAACTGTAGCTCTATAACCATCCTCAGAGATATAAATATCAAGTAAAATTACTGGGGGAGGGGGTTCTTTATCATGAGCAGGCTAATTGTAATCTTATGGTTTTTTTTTTTTTTTTAATATCTGTTCGTCTCTTTATTCTCAGTTTTTCTGACGCCTCGATTCCTTTGCAAAAGCCCTGCAAGTAAAAACAGTTTCTCCCCCATTAACATTTTTCTGAGTTTTGTTTTAAAGAACTAAGGTTCGAATTAAAGATACCAAAGAATCGAACGTCTGATCTACAACCCATGTTAGTTAGAATCCAGTGGAAGTTTCTCGTGGGATTTCCATTGCTTCCCTTTTTGGATCAGTGCAGTGAAAAACTGCTCCTTCAAATCCAGTAATTCGTGAAGAATAAAAGGCGCCATTCAAGTTACTGGGGGGTGGGGGTCGGAGATGGGGCGCGAAACTGCCCCTAGACTGTAAGAAAATCGACGAAAGACTTGAAGACCTGGGGGAGGCGGGGGAGGGGAGTGGGAGGCGGGTGAGTATTTCCTAGGGTGCCATGGTAATGGTATTAGACTCCTTGATCGAACTCCCGCAAGGCAGCTAACTGGGCTTATTAGGTAAAATATTTCTCGTAGTCAGCCCTCTGACGTCCAACTGCTTCCCAGAAACGTGGAACGGTACTCGCCGAAAAATTTAATAGGTGAGACCGTCAACATCCCCCACGTGCTCCCTTGGCCGCAGGGCCAACCAGCCACTTTCAACTGACAACCTTCTCGCCACAACCTGGATCCAAAGAAACCAGTTCGGAGCCACTCGAGTGGTAGGTACGGGTATCCACCGACATCCCATGGTTCCGCCCCGCGAGAGGGCCTCACCTGCGGATACAGGTGCTCTATGAACTGCTCCTGCGAAACGCCCTCGAATCGGGGTACTGGGAAGCGGTGCCCGGCCATGGTTGTTCACGCCAATCCTCTTCCAAGTCCTGGGACCCTCTGCACTAACACGTTCCTCAGCGCGCGATCCGCCCGGAAACAGGACCCGGAGAGAACAGGTCCGGGAGGCAGGCTGAGTCGCGAGAACTGCCAGTTCCTAGTATGGGGCTCGGGGCCAACAGGCGTATGATAGAGAGCAGAGAAGGGGCGAATTCACTAGAGGTGGCAGCAACAGGCCAACTCGACTCTCCAGTCTCTTTCTCCGAACCTCGCTGAGGTGGTTTCACACCGACTTACTTTCCATGATGCACAGGCAAGCACAAAGGTCACAAAAATGGCGCTGGCCGTCCGTCTTTTACCGCGCTTGCTACTTTCTCGGCCTCTACCGGGCTGGGTCGCCCGGCTCCGGAGTCTCAGTTCGGCCGAGGTGAAGCGCCCATTGTCTGGACTTTGCTACTTCTGCCGCCGCCGCCTCGGCTCGGGAGCAGCCCCATTTCCTCGAGTCTCTTGGGCCTCCGCGGCCTTGGCCCTGTCTGCTCGGGGTCCTCAGCGTCCCTTGCTCAGCCCCCTGGAAGTCGCCTCAACCCTCCCCACTTTCCCTTCTTGCCCCCGGCGAACCTACAGCACCGAGGAGCAACCCCAGCAGCGTCAGAAAACCAAAATGATCATTCTGGGGTTCTCCAACCCCATCAACTGGGTTCGGACTCGAATTTACTCCTTCCTTATCTGGGCCTATTTCGACCAAGAGTTCAGCATCACAGAGTTCTCAGAAGGAGCGAAGCAGGTTGGTTTATTTCTCTAGGAGTAACCTATCCACCTCTCATGAATTCAGCAGTTAAGATACGCAAAAGTGTTTAGCGATGAGGTTTCAACTGGGTCTCAAATGATCAAATGTGGGTAGTGACTCAAATACAGAGCCCTCTGGCCACTTGCTGTAAATTAAGCTGCTGCTTCTGTTTGCACTGTCTCCGAGGAATAGGGGATTGATGGAGACACCAATTTGAAGTCCCTTAATTACTTTTTCTGTCCTCTGCAGGTTTTGAATCAGATAGAAATGGATTCAAAGCCTATTTCGGTCACTGAAAAGCTCCATGGCTTTATTTCTTCTGAAATGTGATTTTTTCTGAATGAAAAAAGAATGAAAAAGCCAATACTGATTATATGCTGGCACTGATATATTTACTTCTAGTTTTTTCAGTTTATTTCTATAAACACAGCCATTTATACTTATTTATGTGATCTGTCAGTTATAAATTGAATGTTTTCAATTTTATATAATCAGTGTCAATATTAACTCGTGCTTTTTGCTTCCCTGAGTCAATTCTTGACTAATCTGTGTTTTTACAAAAAAATTTAAAAGCAAAGAGCAAGCATAGTTAATAGCATTATAAGGGATAAATCTCAGTTCCTGTCAGTTCTCAAAATGTTTTGTTTGTGCAGAGGTAAATGAGCATGGTGCTACTGTCCTTCAGGATTCCTGCAGATGACTTGTGAGCTTGTCTACCTCCTGCTCATTTATGTGTCAATAAGGAATGGAAGTCATCCTCCCATGGACAGGACAGGAATCAAGCCTAACTCTCTACTTCCTTTGACCACAAAGGAGCATGGAACACTTTTTAGTCACTCTTTGATCCTAAAGGTCCTCCAGCTGTGAGCTATTTTAGCCCCCATCCTTGCTATAAAGTAGTATTTGCACCCATTCATCAGCCAGTCTGTATGCAGTCTTGCCTCATCTAAGTCAATTTTTGTGCATTTAGCCATTCTGATTTCCAAAAAGAATGTTAGGTCATCCATGGCAAATATTTAGAGATTCCATTAAACCAGTGGTTGCTTAACATGACCTTTCAGATCAAGCAAACCAGTTTTTTTAACACCTAGAGTTTAAAACGACATGGCTGAAAAGTCTTCCTACCTAGATCTCATAAGGCAACTCTTCCTTCTTTTGCATAGATGTAATTCTAGGGCTTGGGAATAATCTGGTGCATAAACATTGGCTAGATTATCTACTCTCATGGGCTCAACTTGCCCTTTAAACTAACCTCCCAACTATAGAATATTATCTTGGGATGTGAATATCAAGCTGTCAGTTAGATCATGCTGCTGCTGCTGCTGCTAAGTTGCTTCAGTTGTGTCCAACTCTGTGCAATCCCAGAGACGGCAGCCCACCAGGCTCCCCCGTCCCTGGGATTCTCCAGGCAAGAACACTGGAGTGGGTTGCCATTTCCTTCTCCAATGCATGAAAGTAAAAAGTGAAAGTGAAGTCGCTCAGTCATGTCCAACTCCTAGCGACCCCATGGACTGCAGGCTCCTCCGTCCATGGGATTTTCCAGGCAAGAGTATTGGAGTGGGGTGCCATTGCCTTCTGTGATTCATTAACATTTTTCTTTTTCAGTCATGGAACATGAAAGACACCTTCATGCTCATTATTCTAGTCTAATTCCCTTTTACAGATGATAAAAATCAAGTCTAGAAAGGTCAAATGATTAACTCAAGAATGCATAGCTAGCAACTGCTGAGGTGCATTGTTCTGTGACTCATTCTACAAGCATTCTTCGTTCTCCAGAGTTACTAGAAATTGACATAGTTAAGTATAACCTAGGCAAGCTTTTTAAAAACATTTTATAATTTAAATTTTTTTTCTCAAAGTATAATTGTAATGTTACAGATATACAATGTTACAGATATACAATGTAGTGATTCACAGGTTTTAAAGATGACACTCCATTTATAGTTAAAAATATTGGCTATATTCCCTGTGTTATACAGTATAGCCTGTAGCTTATTTTAAACCAATCTAGGCAAGCTTTTATTCATCATGTGAGCCAGAGGAATAGATGGTCCAATGATAGACAGTCCTTGCTGCTACTGCTGCTGCTAAGTCACTTCAGTCGTGTCCGACTCTGTGTGACCCCATAGACGGCAGCCCACCAGGCTCTGCCATCCCTGGGATTCTCCAGGCAAGAACACTGGAGTGGGTTGCCATTTCCTTCTCCAATGCGTGGAAGTGAGAAGGGAAAGTGAAGTCGCTCAGTCGTATCCGACTCTTTGTGACCCCATGGACTACAGCCCACCAGGCTCCTCCATCCATGGGATTTGCCAGGCAAGAGTACTGGAGTGGGGTGCCATCACCTTCTCCTTAAACAGCTTTATTAGCCCCACAAACTTTACTTCCATTGATAAGTACATATGATATTATCCCTGTTACTGCCATCAAACCACATTAACCATTTACTGTTTGTTTTGCAATATCTTTTACATATTTTGGCCTTTTCTATGAAGGAAAAAGCTATTTCCCAGAAGCCTGTTTAGGTTGCATGTCTGCATGCTAAGTCACTTCGGTCATGTGCAACTCTTTGCGACCCATGAACTGTAACTCACCAGGCTTCTCTGTCCATGGGGATTCTACAGGCAAGATTACTGGAGTGGGTTGCCATGCCCTACTCCAGGAATCTTCCCAACCCAGGGATCAAATCCATACCTCTTATGGCTCCTGCATTACAGGTGGATTCTTTACCACTAAGCCAGCAGGGAAGTCCCTTGTTAGGTTAAGAAATCTTATATCATCAAAGGTTTATCAGGGCAGCCTCCTAATGGGACATTATTACCTTACAGGATAATTTGCTCAGGTTTGATCATTGGCCACAGAAACTAGAGTATCATGGTTGGATTTCAGCATGATTGTGATGTCTGTTCAGTTCAATTCAGTTCATTGGCTCAGTCGTGTCCGACTCTTTGCGACCCCATGAATCGCAGCACACCAGGCCTCCCTGTCCATCACCAACTCCCGGAGTTCACTCAAACTCATGTCCATCGAGTCGGTGATGCCATCCAACCATCTCATCCTCTGTCGTCCCCTTCTCCTCCTGCCCCCAATCCCTCCCAGCCTCAGGGTCTTTTCCAATGAATCAACTCTTCGCATGAGGTGGCCAAAGTATTGGAGTTTGAGCTTCAGCATCAGTCCTTCCAATTAATATTCAGGACTGACTTCCTTTAGGATTGACTGGTTTGATCTCCTTGCAATCCAGGGGACTCTCAAGAGTCTTCTCCAACACCACAGTTCAAAAGCATCAATTCTTCAGCCCTCAGCTTTCTTCACAGTCCACCTCTGACATCCATACATGACCACTGGAAAAACCATATTCTTGACTAGACAGACCTTTATTGGCAAAGTAATATCTCTGCTTTTCAATATGCTATCTAGGTTGGTCATAACTTTCCTTCCAAGATAAGCGTCTTTTAATTTCATGGCTACAGTCACCATCTGCAGTGATTTTGGAGCCCCAGAAAATAAAGTTTGACACTGTTTCCACTGTTTCCCCATCTATTTGCCATGAAGTGATGGGACCGGATGCCATGATCTTCGTTTTCTGAATGTTGAGCTTTAAGCCAACTTTTTCACTCTCCTCTTTCACTTTCATCAAGAGGCTTTTTAGTTCTTCACTTTCTGCCATAAGAGTGGTGTCATCTGCATATCTGAGGTTATTGGTATTTCTCCTGGCAATCTTGATTCCAGCTTGTGCTTCATCCAGCCCAGCATATCTCATGATATACTCTGCATATAAGTTAGATAAGCAGGATGACATTATACAGCCTTACTACTACTACTACTAAGTCGCCTCAGTCGTGTCCGACTCTGTGTGACCCCATAGATGGCAGCCCACCAGGCTCCCCCGTCCCTGGGATTCTTCAGGCAAGAACGCTGGAGTGGGTTGCCATTTCCTTCTCCAATGCATGAAAGTGAAAAGTGAAAGTGAAGTCGCTCAGTTGTGTCCGACTCTCAGCGACCCCATGGACTGCAGCCTACCAGGCCCCTCCGTCCATGGGATTTTCCAGGCAAGAGTACTGCAGTGGGGTGCCATATACAGCCTTGATGTACTCCTTTTCCGTGATGTCTGTTACTTCTAAACAAATTTCACCCATCTTCCACACACAAAGGCTTACTATAATACATAGGTTGTTTCTGAACCCTGAGAGCATCTAAAATGTTTGCAAGGAATCATTGAGACCATTTGGAAGTGTGCTTTTTCTCAAAATTCAACTCCATTATTATATTCAGTTCAATTCAGTCGCTCCGACTCTTTGTGACCCTGTGGACTGTAGCATGCCAGGCCTCCCTGTCCATCACCAACTCCTGGAGTTTATTCAAACTCATGTTCATTGAGTCGGTGATACCATCCAACCATCTCATCGTCTGTCGTCCCCTTCTCGTCCTGCCTTCAGTCTTTCCCAGCATCAAGGTCTTTTCCATTGAGTCAGTTCTTCGTATCAGGTGGCCAAAGTATTGGAGTTTCAGCTTCAGCATAAGTCCTTCCAATGAATATTCAGGACTGATTTCCTTTAGAATGGACTGGTTGGATCTCCTTGCAGTCAAAGGGACCCCCAAGAGTCTTCTCCAACACCACAGTTCAAAAGCATCAATTCTTTGGTGCTCAGCTTTCTTTATAGTCCAACTCTCACATCCATACATGACTAGTGGAAAAACCATAGCTTTGACTAGATGGACCTTTGTTAGTAAAGGAATGTCTCTGCTTTTTAATATGCTGTCTAGGTTGGTCATAACTTTACTTTCGAGGAGCAAGCCTTTTAATTTCACGGCTGCAGTCACCATCTGCAGTGATTTTGGAGCCCCCCCAAAATAAAGTCCTCACTGTTTTCATTGTTTCCCCATCTATTTGCCATGAAGTGATGGGACCAGTTGCCATGATCTTAGTTTTCCGAATGTTGAATTTTAAGCCAACTTTTTCACTCTCCTCTTTCACTTTCGTCCAGAGGCTCTTTAGTTCTTCACTTTCTGCTATAAGGGTAGTGTCATCTGCATATCTGAGGTTATTGAAATTTCTCCAGGCAGTCTTAACTCCAGCTTGTGCTTCATCCAGCCCAGCATTTCACATGATGTACTCTGCATATGAATTGAATAAGCAGGGTGACAATATACAGCCTTGACGTACTCCTTTTCCTATTTGGAACCAGTCTGTTGTTCCATGTCCAGTTCTAACTGTTGCTTCCTGGCCATTGTTGTTAGGGCTGCCATAACAAAATATATCAGTCTGGGTTGCTTAAACCATAAAACTTTATTTTGTTGCATTTCTGGAAGCTGAAAGTCCGAGAACGAGGTGTTGGCAAGTTTGGTTTCTTCTGTGGCCTCTGTCCTTTGCTTGTAGATGATCATTTTCTTTCTGTGTCCTCACATGTTTTTTTTTCCCCTCTATGCTCATGTGTCCCTGGTATCTCCATGTGTGTCCACTAATCCTCTTGTAAGCACATCAGTCAAATTGGACTAGGGCCCACCCTCATTTGACGTCATCACCTCTTTAAAAGCCCTGTCTCCAAATATAGTTACCTTCTGAGGTGCTGGGAGTTAGGGCTTCAATTTGGAAAACCCAATCCAGCCCATAACAGTTATGAGAGTTGTCTATCTGACACACCTTTGCATCCTCTTTCTCTCATTAGTTCTTCAAATTTCTTCTTAGATGGTTCTTCCTTTAGGAAGCCCCCTTATTGTCCACCCAGATAGTGTAAGTTCTCACCTGTATTCTCCGAAAATCATCTTGTTCTTATTCCTGTCATAATTCTTGGATTTGTCCATCTTCTTGGCTCTCTCCTCAAGTAGACAGGAAGCTCCTTGAAAACAGGTAGAGTCTTAATGCACAGCTCCATTCCTCATTACTAGTAGTGTGGAGGATTGCAGTTGACTGTCTCCCACTTCAAAGTGGGATCTTGTACTTCAAAGTTGAAGTCTACTGCATTAGACTGTCCAAACTCATTATCTTTTCTCCCACTTTACCAATGCCATATCTGTTTTAGATCTGTCTGAAGAGTTAGCTCAGACTGTAAAGAATCTGCCCGCAATGCGGGAGACCCGCATTCAGTCCCTGAGTCAGGATGATCCCCTGGAGAAGGGAATGGCAGTCCACTCCAGTATTCTTGCCTGGAGAATTCTACAGACACAGGAGCCTGGCAGCCTACAGTCCATGAAATCACAAAGAGTTGGATAGGACTGAGCGGCTAACACTTTCACTATCTATCTTAATGAGGGTCAGCTGCAGTCCAGATCTCCAGACTCCCAGTACTTAGATTGTACTGCTTAGTACTTAGGTACAGACTTAGGTTGTACTTAGGTACAGATTTAGGTTGTGCTGCTATGTATTCAGGATTCAGAGGATGATCATATGACAGTCAGGATGGCTGATTACTTCATTGTTATTTTAAAAGGAACTATATAGAAGATTTTTTTATTGAGAACCTAGTATATACACCACACACATTCTTTTCTCAGGTCCTTGGAGTGCATACATCATTAGCAATCTGCCCACTTACTATTGTGCGTGTGGAAAGGCTGCATAAGAAAAGTCAACAACTTTGAAGGAGTCATGCCTAACCATCGATATCTTAGTGTTGATAATGTTTATTGCCTTTATCATAAAATAGTCTTTGTTATACTTAGCCTTTGAAGTATGAGCATTGTACATTGTATGGTATTTCGCATGGTATCTTAAAATAATAATCACCACCCTTCCCCCACTTTTCGTTTCTTTTCAAGGCTTTTGCTCATGTGTCCAAATTGCTGTCACAGTGTAAGTTTGATCTATTGGAAGAACTTGTGGCCAAAGAGGTAAAGTATACTTTAATTTTCCTTTAAAAATAATTATTAACGTGTATTATTTTCTTTCATTAGAATGATATGCATTGTCCTTATTTATGCTTTAAAATAACATGTATGCCGTCACCCAAAGTAGAGTCCCTCTATCTTGCCTTTGGAGTACTCGGGGTCTTAAAAAGCATAGAATGACTTGCTACTTAAGGCATAAGTGAATATGCTGTCTTTCAGTTCTTACATAGAATGTTCTATTAGGAGTTATCTAACTGAAGAATCAGATGCCTCTCAGCCTTGCTTTTGAAAGTGAATACGTATGGCTGTAAATTTAAAAATAGTTTTACAAAATACATTCCATGAAGAATTCACTCAACTTTTTGAAAAGCTTTTGACAGTTCAACAAGTGAACTCTGGTTTGCTTTTTCCATACTTAGACTCTACGTGTATTGAAAGAAAAGGTTACTTCACTACCTGACAACCATAAAAATGCTCTTGCTGCTGACATAGATGAAATTGTGTACACATCAACAGGAGACATCTCCATTTACTATGATGAGAAAGGTAATCCTGGAGCATAGTCAATTTTAAATGGCCCACAGTTGTCCAGATAAGCTAAACTAGTGAAAGATCATGGGATAGTGGCATTTTGTTGGTACAAGTGGATATTTATAGAACTACAGAGAAAATAATTTATTCATTCTTTAAAGACCTTGCTCTGGAAGACTTGGGGTATGGTAATTGTTTTGAATGCCTTTCTATCTAGAAATTTGGGATGGTCATGTACACATTGCTGTTTTTAAAATGGGATAACCAACAAGGTCCTAGTGTGTAGCACCTGGAACTCTACTCAGTGTTATGTGGCAGCCTGGATGGGAGGAGGGTTTGGGGGAGAATGGATACATGTATAGGCGTGGGTGAGTCCCTTTGCTGTTCACCTGAAACTGTCACAACATTGTTTGTTAATCAGCTATACCCCATTACAAAATAAAAAGATTAATTTTAAAAAAAGAACTTTTCCCTAATGCTGTTTAATTCATAGAAGAGAACATTGTCACTTAAGTTAATGAAAATTGCCCAAGACAAGCTGCTCCTATGTCAAAGTGAAAATATTTGTGTTTCAGATTTCCTAACTTAAAGGAAACAATACAGTATTTTAAGTGTCCAGCTGTATGTTAAGTAGAAGTAAAAAGTAAAAGAAAAAGTAAATACTGTTAGCTAAAGACTGTTTTAAGAGTAACATTAACTCAGAACTCCCAATTGGATTTATTTGGAGACAGTGAAAATAATTGAAAGGAACTTTTGCATTTATCTTGTTCTTTTCCTTGTCCTATTTTCACAATAGCATTCCTGAAAACTCAGTGACTTACTTATTCCTTCTACAAATATACACATATGTATTATGTGCTAGGCACATAGGAAATCTAGCCTTTGCTCACACACTTGCTAAGGCAGTTCTGATTGAGAACTCTTTAACAGTGAAAATATTTTCACATACATGTTAATTTGAAACATTCAGAAAGGTACTTTTAATGATAAATATTTTCTTCTCCCTAGTATTTCAAATTGCATCTTAGCATCATGGTCACTGCCTGGTTTTTGCACAGGACATTCTCATAATCACTGGGCATATAAAGTGAATTAGAGTAGACGAGAAGTGTTTTTTTCTTTCTGGCAGTTGGGGTTAAGTTAGCACCAAAAAAATGTGTTTTTCCCCCTACTGTTTTTTGGCTTGACAATAGATACCTGTTATCATAATTTTAGAAAATCCCACAAATGGAAAAGAATCCACATAGTACGGTTGGGCAATAAGTACCTGCTCAGTAAATAGTAGCTCTTATACTGTGTTACAGAGAGGGAGGCAAATACGTCGTAAACCCCAAGAGAATTTTCTAAAAATAAAAGGTGTCAATACAGGTACCTTAAGTTAGAATGAGCACAAAATTTGATCTGTAATGACTGTATAATTACTGCCAATTGCTAATTTCATTTTGGATATAAGGATGATAGATTATTGTCATTTGTATCTGTATGTGTGTATGTTTTTTCTCTAAGGAAGGAAGTTTGTTAACATCCTGATGTGCTTTTGGTATCTAACCAGTGCCAACATCCCCAGTGAAGCCATAAGTGGAGCCCGTGTGTTCCAGGTTAAGTTGGGGGATCAGAACGTGGAAACTAAACAACTTCTTAGTGCAAGCTATGAGTAAGTCTAATCACATTTATTGTTTCCTTTCTTTAAGAAATGGAAGGTAGTATGCAGACATGAAAACTAAAGGGAGCTTTAGGAAGAAAAAATTGAAATTTGACAAGTATCTATGAAGAGAGGTAGTTATAAAGACATACTGGCCACAAAACAGGAGCGTTCAGAAATTAGGAAGCAGTAATATTGCTGAACTTAATTTAACAGTGTTTCAGCTGTCTATTGCTACATTACAAACCACTCCAAAACTCGGTGACAACAAACAGCCACTCATTTTGCCTGCTTTTCTACTGCTCTGGAATTTTGGAAAGGCTCAGCTGTGGGGTTTTCTCTGCTTTACCTGGCATCAACTGGGATGGTAGGAGCCAGGGATTCATTTCCACAATGGGCTTCCTCACTCATAGGGCAGCACCAGGATGCTCCTTGGCTTCTCCACATAATGTCTCATTCTCCAAGGCCTCTCTTTGTAGCTTGGGCTTGTGGAGGTGTTAAGATAGTCACGTGTTTTACATGGTGGTTGGCTTCCAAAAGACAGAAGATGCTAGATGTAGCCCTCCAGGAAAAGGGCTATGCCCAGGATTGGAACAGCCTCACTTCTGCATGGTTTGCTGGTCCAAACAGTCACAGGATCTGCACAGTGAAGGACATGGAGATACTCCACCTCTTCATGGGGCAGAAGAGCACGTGAAATGTAGTTATGACCATCTTTGGAAAATAAAATATGCTGTAATTGGCACATGGACCATGCACTCACTAGATAATTATTGACCATCTCCTCTTTACCAGGTACTCTGGTGAGAGTTCAGACACAGAATTGAAGGGTTCCTGCCCTTAAGGAGGTACTATCTAATGGGAGGTTAGCAACTTATTCAAATGAGACACTGTAGTGTATTATTATGTGAATAAAATTTGGAACAGTGAACAATTCAAGAGAGTCAGTGGAGATATACTTTAGTATCTGTTTAAAAGAATACTTTTACGTCATTAAAGTTATACAAATTTGCTTTAAAACAATGAACAAAACCCCAAAATGACCTAAGAAAGAAAATGTATCCTGTTTCACTAAGGTAAAGAGAATTGTATCTTCATTTTTTCACTTCTTGAAGGAAATGTGCTTTTTTTTTTTTTTTTTTTCCATTTCTTTTTTCCTGTGTGGAATTTTGCTTTATTTGTAATTGCCCAAAATATTCTATATATTTAAGTACTTATTTAATTTAAATCTACTCAATTGTCTCTTTTTAAAGATATCATTTAGAACACTATAATCAACACTAACCTTTGGTTGTTCTGATAGTCCCTACTAAGATCACAGGCAGGTAATAAAGACTGCTATTTTCAAGAATGAACTTAGTGCCAGCTGTGAGTAAATCTAATCACATAACCAACCTCCATGGAAGTGCTGTTTTATCAGCGTAGTCCAGTTTTTTTCTCCTCATATTAGGCATATATTATAGCTAGTACTTAGCAGAAAAACACGTTTCTCTCGCGGACTGGCAGATATTGGAGTGTATATAGATCTGTCTATTAAAAATACTCAGTTGAGAATGCACTTCTAATTTTTGTGGGGATATTTTTTGTGATCAAATTGGTAGGTTAAACTTTTGATTTTTATTTACCATTATCTGTTAGCTTTTTGCTAAAAACTGCCTCAACTATGTACTTGCAAATTACATAGTGATCCAGGAAGTTTTTGAACTGATACAGGATACACATTGTTTATAACGTTTCCTTAGATTTCAGAGAGAGTTTACACAAGGAGTAAAGCCTGACTGGACCATTGCACGGATTGAACACCCAAAGTTATTAGAATAACTGTTCTTGGAAAAAGCAGCTTATTGAACTTTTGGCAATTACTGTGAAAGACTAAGGAAGAAAAAATTTTCAGATCAATTGATCTTCACTTAATCAAGTTTGTGGATTACTTTTGTATTATTATAAAATGTTCCTTGTAGTAAATAAGCATGATACAATAAAACATTTTCCATAGATTGTCATCACTTTCTGTAAAAGTCAAAGTAAAAAAAATTACAACAGCCCGTCACTGGTGTCATATTCAGTGTCATTTCTCATGTTACATGTATATGTATATATACACAAACTAATTTTACAGGCAGTAAAGAAAATTTACTTTTCTAAATTCATAGTCCTGAAATATTTTATTTGTGGTTAATACACTTATACCAATAATTCAAGTATGAGAAAGATTTACTTTTAAAAAGTCACTGCTGCTATTTGATTACCTCTTTGTTCACTAGCTAGGTGAGAAAGAACAGATGAAATTACAGCAGATGGGTCACTGCAGAACTAAAAATCAGTGAACCTGACTAAAGCACAAAGAGAAAAAGAAAATAGAACAGTGCCTTAGTCCCCTATGAAATAACATCAAGTCTTTCTAACATACTTGTATTTAGACTCCTAGAAGATGGGATAAGGCAGACAAAAACAATGTAAAAACAATGTCTGAAAGTTTTCCTAATTATGAAAATTATAAACCCAGAGATCCAAGAAATTCAACCATCAGGGACACACATAAAGAAAACTAAAGTACATCATAATCAAAGTATTGAAAACTAGAGAAAATTAGAAAAGCAGCTGGAGAAGAAAAAACAACCATTCCATACAGAGAGTGACTATATTTCTTTTCTTAAACTCTGCAAGTTAGAGGCCTTGGCATGGTATCTTTGAAAGAAAGAAATAACCTGTTGACCTGGAATTCCATATTCAGGAAATATGTCCTTCAGAAAAGGTGAGAAAAGACTTTCAGACAAGGAAAAGATCATAGAATTTGTTGCCGGAAGACCTGTTTTATAAGAAATGTTAGGGGCCAGCGGACAGAATAGTTTGAAAATGGACCCATGCATATTGCACAATTGATTTTGACAAAGGTGCCATGGTTATTTAATGAGAAAAGTCTTAACATAGAATAACTATATATTCACATAGTAAATAACCTCATCTTTTGCCTTACACGATACATAATTTTAGTACAAAATTTAGATTGTGAAATGGATCATAGATTTTACAAAAGCTAATACTCTAGAAATTCTGGAAAGAAATAGAAATTACTGTCTTGGGATAGAGAAAGATTTTTTAGTGAATTGTGAAAGAAAATTATTAATTGGAATTAATTAAAATTAATACTTCTGCTCTTTGAAAGACAGCAGCAAGGAAATGAAAAGTCAGGTCACAGGTTGGGGAAAACTATTTGTAATACATATTATCTGACAGAGGGCCTGTATTTGGAATATATAAATAATGCTTATATCTCAATAATGGAAAATTAGCTTTATACAGCTATCATGACTCATCAAACTGTACTTAAAATGGGTACATTTTATTATATGTAAATTATATATTTTAATGCAAATTATACCTAAACAAAGCTTGCTAAAATATTTAGCAGGAAGAGTAATTTGCAGAAAAATAAGTGCTTAAATTTTTATAAAGTATAAAGCAGCTTATAGAAAATAAGATCAATAAGGCACATAATTGGCAGCCTGGATGGGAGAGGAGTTTGTGGGAGAATGGATACATGTGTTTGTATGACTGAGTCCCTTTGCCATTCACCTGAAACAATTATAACATTATTAATCAGCTATATCCCAATGCAAAATAAAAAATTTTTTAAAGGCACATATTACTAAAAAAGAAAAATGCAACCAGTTACACTATTCACTTTCTAGTTACACTATCTGTTATAAGATACATCTCCAATGGTTTTAAAAATAGATGGGGAATGTTTGACTTAGAATCAATGAAATGCAGTGTTATTTATTGTTTGTGAAAATATAAATAAATTGTAAAACTTCTAAAATGCAAGAGATTAATAAGGCACTAAATGCATGATAGTGGCAACTATCTGGGGAGGAAGGGAGTGGAAGGTGACTGTAATGTTTGATTTCTTCAAAAAAAGAAAATCTTGATACTTAAACTATGGTCTTTGTGTATGTTTTCTCAATAAAAAGAGCCGGGCGTTGGGGGCAATTCCAGTTCTATACAGAAGACAAGAGTATCCTGAAACATATTCTTAGGGCAGAATGCAAGGACACTCTCAAAGCTGACTGAAGTAATGCTAAAAGTTATTTATTACCATTTAACAAACCCAAAATTGAGTCACTTAAAGATAACAACAGTTACTTACTTCACTCATACACTTGGGCAGGGTTTGGCTTGGTTTGTCTGCTCCATGTAGTGTTGACTGAAGTCAGTTGGGGATATTTAGCTGAAGGCCAAGTTGATACAACATTGCTTTACTTGTGTGTCTGGCTTCTTGGAGATGTTTGGAAGGCTGGATGCACTGGGTCACTTTTGGTCTGAGCAATCTTTAAATTTTTCGTTACAAATTACGTTAGATACAGATGAAGTAAATTGGCAGATCTGCTATCCCAGTAAATTCTGTTGGTGTTACTGAATATAGCTGATCTATCCCTATTGTGTTGGGTTGTTTAATCGAAGATTTTGGTCATTTAAGGTTGTATGGTAGGGATTCTAGGTTTTTGTCTTAATCTCACTAGCTTTTATCCTTACCGATGCTACAATCCAGTTCCCGGTGAGTTCAACATGTTTTTGTTTGCGGGTGGAGAGCGGGGTGGGTGTGATGGAATTCTACATATTACTGATACCAGGAAGTATTTGTCTTTCTTTGGCTTATTTCACATAGCATCATATTCATTCAGGTTGTAGCACATGACAGGATTTCCTTCTTTTTTTAAGGATGAACAATATTCCATTATATAAATATACTACACACACATATATATGTATATACCATATCTTCATTCATCTGTTAACAGACATTTAATTCGTTTCCATATCTTGATTACTGTGAATAATGCTGCAATGAACATGGAAGTACAGATATCATTTTGAATAATGATTTCATTTTCATCTTCCTTGGATATATGTATCCAGAGGTGGATTGCTCCATCATATGTTAGTTCTATTTTTAATTTCTTGAGGAACCTCTATTCTGTTTTCCGTAATGGCTGTACCCCAATTTATATTCCCACCAGCAGTGCACAAGAGTTCTCTTTTCTTCACATTCTCGCCAGTTTGTTTACCTTTTGACTTTCTGATAATAAACATCCTCACAAGTGTTAGGCTTTATTTTTTAGTTTACCTGATGATTAGTGATATTGAGCACTTTTTCTAGTACATGTTGGCTGTTTATGTATCTTTTCTTGAAAAAATGTCTTTTCAGATCCTTTGCCCAGTTTTAAATTGAGTTATTTGGCTTTGTTTTGTTTTTGCTGTTGAGCTGTATGGATTCTGTATGTCTTGAATATTAAACCCCTGTCAGATGTACGGTAAATATTTTCTCCCATTCCACAAGTTGCACTTTGGTAATTGTTTCCTTTACTACACAGAAGCATTTTTGTTGTAGTACCACTTAATTTTTGCTTTTGTTGCCTTTGCTTTAGTGTCAAATCCAAAAAAAATCTTTCCCAACACCAATGTCAAGGAGATTACCCCCTATGATTTCTCTAGGAGTTTATGATACACAACTATATACTTTTGCCTTAGATTCATCAAACATTAACATTTTGTCATCTCTTTTTCCTTTTCTCTCTTTACACACACACATACATAGTTTTTATCTAAACCATTTGAAAGTAAGCTTCAGACTTCAAATACTTTTTCAACATGCATTGCCCCCAAATAAGAACATTAGCAATAATTCCATATCATCCAATATTTAAAACAAAATTTAAAATTCTACCAATTGTCTTAAAATTATCTTTTTGAACTGAGAGTCAATCAAGATTCACACATTGTATTTGACTATTATGTCTTTTAAGTCTTTTTAAAATTTTTAGGAATCACCCTTTTTATGACATTTCAATTTTGAGGAGTCTAGGATAGTAGACATATACCATATGCCATATCCATTCTGAAGGAGATCAGCCCTGGGATTTCTTTGGAAGGACTGATGCTAAAGCTGAAACTCCAGTACTTTGGCCACCTCATGCAAAGAGTTGACTCATTGGAAAAGACCCTGATGCTGGGAGGGATTGGGGGCAGGAGGAGAAGGGGACGACAGAGGATGAGATGGCTGGATGGCATCACTGACTCGATGCATGTGAGTCTCAGTGAACTCCGGGAGTTGGTGATGGACAAGGAGGCCTGGCATGCTGCGATTCATGGGATTGCAAAGAGTCGGACACGACTGAGCAACTGATCTGATCTGATCTGATATCCTGAATGTGTTTGATTAACTTATTATAGTGTCATTTCTATAACTTGGAATTAGGGCTAAAGACTTAATTAGATTCTTATGTCTATAAGTGATCACATATTTATAAGTGGTTGTACTTCATAATATAACACATATATAATATATATATTGGAAAACTCAGCAGTGGCCACAGGACTGGAAAGGTCAGCTTTCATTCCAATCCCAAAGAAAGGAAATGCCAAAGAATGCTCAAACTACTGCGCAATTGCACTCATCTCACACTCTAGCAAAGTAATGCTCAAAATTCTCCAAGCCAGGCTTCAACAGTATGTGAACTGTGAACTTCCAGATGTTCAATCTGGTTTTAGAAAAGGCAGAGGAACCAGAGATCAAATTGCCAACATCCGTTGGATCATCAAAAAAGCAAGAGAGTTCTAGAAAAACATCTGCTTTATTGACTATGCCAAAGCCTTTGACTGTGTGGATCACAACAAACTGTGGAAAATTCTGAAAGAGATAGGAATACCAGACCACCTGACCTGCCTCTTGAGAAACCTATATGCAGGTCAGGAAGCAACAGTTAGAACTGGACATGAAACAACAGACTGGTTCCAAATAGGAAAAGGAGTTCGTCAAGGCTGTATACTGTCACCCTGCTTATTTAACTTATATGCAGAGTACATCGTGAGAAACACTGGGCTGGATGAAGCACAAGTTGGAATCAAGATTGTCAGGAGAAATATCAATAACCTCAGATATGCAGATGACACCATCCTTATAGCAGAAAGCAAAGAACTAAAGAGTCTCTTGATGAAAGTGAAAGAAGAGAGTGAAAAAGTTGGCTTAAAATTCAACATTCAGAAAACTTAAGATCATGGCATCTGGTCCCATCCCTTCATGGTAAATAGTTGGGGAAACAATGAAAACGGTGAGAGACTTTATTTTGGGGGGCTCCAAAATCACTGCAGATGGTGACTGCAGCCATGAAATTAAAAGACAGTTGCTCCTTGGAAGGAAAGCTATGACCAACCTAGATAGCATATTCAAAAGCAGAGACATTACTTTGCCAACAAAGGTCCATCTAATCAAAGCTATGGTTTTTCCAGTAGTCATGTATGGATGTGAGAGTTGGGATATAAAGAAATCTGAGCACTGAAGAATTAATGCTTTTTAACTGTGGTGTTGGAGAAGACTCTTGAGAATCCCTTGGACTGTAAAGAGATCCAACCAGTCAATCCTAAAGGAAATCAGTCCTGAATATTCATTGCAAGGACTGATGCTAAAGCTGAAACTCCAATACTTCAGCCACCTGATGCGAAGAACTGACTCATTGGAAAAGACACTGATGCTGGGAAAGGTTGAAGGTGGACAGAGAAGGGGACGACAGAGGGTGAGATGGTTGTATGGTATCACTGAGTCGATGGACAGGAGTTTGAGTAAGCTCTGGGAGTTGGTGATGGACAGGGAAGCCTGGCGTGCTGCAGTCCATGGGGTCACAAAGAGTCAGACACGACTGAGTGACTGAAATGATCTAAATGAACTTTGGGAGAGCTAAATGTGAATTGTTTGTCTTTATTTCTGTCAACCTTATTTAAAGGAACCCCTCAGCATCACTTTCTATGCCCTAACTCAGATTTATTTTGGTTTATAGCACTTATCACATCCAACATTGTGGTAAATGTTACTTTGTTAAATTGCTCCATTGTCTGCCTTTCCAACTAAGGCAGTAACTTCTGTCTTGTCCACCGCTATATCCCCGGTGCCCATAATAAATTATGGTACATAGAATAGCTCAGTAAATATTATTTACATAATTGAATAACAAATGATCAAGCCTCACTCCCTACTGCTGCATTTCCTGGTTCAGGTGACAGAAACATTTTCCCCCTTACTTTTGACTTAATGCCCTAGTAAGCTGGATGTAATTTTTTTTAATCATGTGCAGTCCCCACTCAAGGCATATATGGTATTATTGGATACGTGACCTTGCTTTTACAATCCTATAATGTTATTTCTTCTGAATACCACATGGTGGAGCCAGTTATGTGGGGAATGTAAATACAGAACTTGCAGTAAGTTTGATAGGGCCTGAAAAGAAAGAGAGAAAGTGAAGTTGCTCAGTTGTGTCCGACTCTTTGCGACCCCATGGACTATAGCCTACCAGGCTTCTCCGTCCATGGGATTCTCCAGGCAAGAATACTGGAGTGGGTTACTATTTCCTTCTCCAGGGGATCCAAGGATCAAACCCCGGTCTCCCGCATTGGAGGCAGATGCTTTAACTAACCTCTGAGCCACCAGGTGATAGGGCCTGAAGTCACTGAAAAATAGGATTGCTTGGTTTCAGTTCAGTTGAGTCGCTCAGTTGTGTCCGACTCTGATTCCATGGACCGCAGCATGCCAGGCTTCCCTGTCCATCACCAGCTCCCGGAGTCTACCCAAACTCGTGTCCATTGAGTCGGTGATGCCATCCAACCATCTCATCTTTTGTCGTTCCCTTCTCCTCCTACCTTCAATCTTTCCCAGCATTAGGGTTTTTTCAAATGAGTCAGCTTTTCACATTAGGTGGCCAAAGTATTGGAGTTTCAGCTTCAGCATCAGTCCTTCCAAAGAACACCCAGGACTGATCTCCTTCAGAATGGACTGGCTGGATCTCCTTGCAGTCCAAGGGACTCTCAAGAGTCTTCTCCAACACCACAGTTCAAAAGCATCAATTCTTCGGCACTCAGCTTCCTTCACAGTCCAACTCTCACATCCATACATGACCAGTGGAAAAAACCATAGCCTTGACTAGATGGACCTTTGTTGGCAAAGTAATGTCTCTACTTTTCAATATGCTATCTAGTTTGGTCATAACTTTCCTTCCAAGGAGTAAGCGTCTTTTAATTTCATGGCTGCAGTTACCATCTGCAGTGATTTTGGAGCCCAAAAAAATAAAGTCAGCCACTGTTTCCAGTGTTTCCCTATTTGCCATGAAGTGATGGGACCGGATGCCCTGATCTTAATTTTCTGAATGTTGAGCTTTAAGCCAACTTTTTCAGTCTACTCTTTCACTTTCATCAAGAGGCTTTTTAGTTCCTCTTCACTTTCTGCCATAAGGGTGGTGTCATCTGCATATCTGAGGTTATTGATATTTCTCCCGGCAATCTTGATTCCAGCTTTTGCTTCATCCAGCCCAGTGTTTCTCACGATGTACTCTGCATATAAGTTAAATAAGCAGGGTGACAGTATACAGCCTTGACGAACTCCTTTTCCTATTTGGAACCAGTCTGTTGTTTCATGTCCAGTTCTAACTGTTGCTTCCTGACCTGCATATAGGTTTCTGAAGAGGCAGGTCAGGTGGTCTGGTATTCCCATCTCTTTCAGAATTTTCCACAGTTTGTTGTGATCCACACAGTCAAAGGCTTTGGCATAGTCAATAAAGCAGAAATAGATGTTTTTCTGGAACTCTCTTGCTTTTTTGATGATCCAACGGATGTTGGCAATTTGATCTCTGGTTCCTCTGCCTTTTCTAAAACCAGCTTGAACCTCTGGAAGTTCACGGTTCATGCACTGTTGAAGCCTGGCTTGGAGAATTTTGAGCATTACTTTACTAGTGTGTGAGATGAGTGCAGTTATGCAGTAGTTTGAGCATTCTTTGGCACTGCCTTTCTTTGGGATTGCTTGGTTTTTATGGATTTTTGTAGCTAGATATGGTAAGGCAACTTCTCAACAAAAAAGTTTTTTGAACTTGTTGATGTTAAAAGGGTTAAATGTATGAGTCAACTCAGAGGGAACTGTTGCTCACATGTCTTCTCTGATGGCTGGAACCATAGATAATTTCATTCAGTTCCTCTGTGATTACTACCATCCTCAGAATCTTTTTCTGGATGGTGTAATGCATTAAATAGAATATAGATTATGCTGCAGAAACAATCTTCAGATCTCAGTGGATTGAAACACAAAAGGGTATATTTCTTGTTCAAATTACACATGCAACAAGAGACACTTTGGGGACACTGCTCAGCGGTTGGCGTTGCCTGCCCTCCTGGACACGGCTGATGGGCAGCCACTAGTTGATACTATGGCAAGTGAAAAATACAGCTGTGAAGAGTCTCACATGAGCAATATATGCCAAACTTGGAAGTGATACAATTCACTGGCGGGAACTCAGACATACTCAACCACAGAGAGCGAGGAAGTACATCTGTATCACATGGCTGGAAGGCAGAGTGTGAGACGTATTTGGTGAGCAGCAATAACGATTACAATTGGCTTTGAGGAACTACTCTTGTTTTAGCCCCAGAGAGGGCTACTATAAAGCCTTCAGCATACACTGTTACATCAGAGAGATCAGGAGGCTCAAGAGATAGAGAGACATCCCAGATGTTTTGATGATACAAACTGAGAATCAGTGATACACTGCTATAGGACCCATAAGGTGAGGTACTCTCTCTGTTACTGTGCACCAATGATTTCAGATATCTTAGACCAGTTTTAAATGAAAAAAAGCCACCAACATCTGGATTCCATTCTCTTCATTTGATGAGATCTGCCAAGGTACAGTAAAGTACCCCTTAGATTAAATCTAAATTGGTCAGCTAAGACTTTATATAATGTCAATCTCATTATGTATTGCTTATTGTTTCAAAATGATAATTTTAAGAAGTTTAGATAAAATACAATTTTATGAAAGTATTAATCTTGTTCATTCAGTCTCACAATGTGGGTACATTATGCAAATATTGGTGGGCCATTTAGGATTAATTCTGACTGCATTAAATGAAAACTTTAAAGTCATATAAAAAATAAGTAATATAGAAGCAGCTTTCTCTTACACATAACAGAAGTCCAGAGACAGGATATTTTGGGCTAGTATGCCAACCCCACAAAGTCCTTGGAGATCTAGACTCTTCCTAGTCACCACGCTTTCCTTAGAGTATGACTCTGTCCTCATAGCACACAATGGCTGGTAGAGCTCCAACCATCATATCCACATTTCAGGTGGCAGAATGGGGGGAAAGAATAAGCAAAGTGTATACATCACCTGTCTTGTAAGATGCTTTCCAAGAAGTTAGACAAAACACTGCCACTTCATTTCATTGGCTAAGAGTTAGTCATATGGCCATACAGAAGTCATATGGCTTCTGGGAAATACATAGTCTTTTAGCTGGGTATCATTTATTGCCCTGAATAAGACTAGGGGGTCCTAAGATTAAGGAAGAGGAAAAGACAATCAGCAGTTTGTCCGAATTGGGTTACTTGAGTCGTAAACCAGTGCTGACTCTGGTAATTAGCTGACTGGCTTGCTTTGCCAGCTTCACAGAGAACCAGCTTTAAGAGCCCATGTGCTTTCTAACTGGGGTCTGGTAAAAAATCCTAAACATGGCCAGCAAGTTTGAAACTAAATGTAACAGAGCACAGGAAAAGACTTGTGAGTCCAGAGCTGTTTAAGGATGCTCCAAACAATAAGTCCAGACCTTGGGGAGCTCAATCCCTGCGATTTACACCAAAAATGCACATTCCTGCCCAGAGGATCCCGGGTATAGTTTATCCCATCTTCAAAAATAGAAACCTCCTCCTGCCTACTCCCCCTTCCTTTTTATAAACCAATCAGTCTATTAGACATTGTATCAAAATTTACTTTCTTTACTTCCTTAATAAACCACAACTGTGGCTCAGCAATACATGAGAAATCCACCAGAAACAGAGGAAGAATTAGATAATTGACTCTTTTTACAGTCCTTTCCTTAGCCTCTGATGTTGTGAGGACAGAAGAGCTATGGACAAGGCTGGCAAGATGCCTAGCCCTTCTCCCTGCCTCCTCTCCTGGCCTTATTGATTCTCAAACTGTGCTTTGCAGTATTGCACTCTACTCGGGGCCACAGACAAGCTCCAAGAGAGCAGAATGGAACTGTGTCCTGGTCTCCCTCCTCTGAAACTTCCTCTTAAGACACTGCATCTGAACAAGCCCCTTGCGACAGAGAACAGGAAGACACAACATGGTTTCTCTCAAACCGGAAGTAACCAAATCCAATAACTGACCTTGTTAACTACTTTGTTGCTAGGGAAGAGACTCCCCGTTACTGCTTCCTAAAAGAAAGAACAACAGTTTAAAAACCAACATAAAATTTATATCACATAGCAAATCACATATTTTAGTTATTGTCATGTACTTTGAGGCAATATTTTTTCCTAGGGAGTAAGCATATCAGGAAGTAAGACTATCCAAAGGGAATCATCTGTGGTCTCTTACTGGAATTTTATTTGACTCTCTACTTTCCTCCCCACCACTACTAACTTCCCATTCTTTCTGTCCTCAGTCACATCATGGTTGTCGCTGCCTTGATACCTTTGCAAGAACTGTCCCTTTGCCAGCCAGGCTTTTTGCTTAGATCTTCAATGTCTGGTCCCTTCCTGTCATTCAAGTCCAGTTTAAATGCCACATCCTCTAAGAAAATGTTCTTCTCATCCACTTTAAGGAGCTCAACCCCATCACTCTCTGCCACTGTTTTACTTCTATCACAGCATTTATTGTCATCTGATGGACTGCAAGGAGATCCAACCAGTCTATTCTGAAGGAGATCAGCCCTGGGATTTCTTTGGAAGGAATGATGCTGAAGCTGAAACTCCAGTACTTTGGCCACCTCATGTGAAGAGTTGACTCATTGGAAAAAACTCTGATGCTGGGAGGGATTGGGGGCAGGAGGAGAAGGGGACGATGGAGGATGAGATGGCTGGATGGCATCACTGACTCGATGGACGTGAGTCTGGGTGAACTCCGGGAGTTGGTGATGGACAGGGAGGCCTGGCGTGCTGCGATTCATGGGGTCGCAAAGAGTCGGACACGACTGAGCGACTGAACTGAACTGAACTGAATAGTTTACTGTTTATGTACTTGGTTATTGCCTGGCCCTCCTCCAATAGGATGGGGGCTTCCAGTTTCCACCTAGCACCTCATCATATCTGGTAAACTATTCTTCACCTCACTGGTGTTCAGAGTAGAGCAGAGTTTCTCAGCCTTGACAATATTAACATTTGAGGCCACTTGATTTTTTGTTGAGGGACCTGTCCTGTGCATTGTAGGATGTTTAACAGTATTGCCAGCCTCTATCCATTAGATGGTCCCTAGTTGTGAGAACCAAAAATGTCTCCAGACTTGGCCAAAACTTCCCTGGGGAACAAAATTGCCTATAATTGAGGAATGATAGTATAGGCTGCTGGCTGTGTTGTTGCTTTAGTATTCAGGAGGCAACATTTTCTCAGAGTAATAATCGCTGTCATTTATTGAATATCTACAGATATCGGGCACTGTTCTATGGGTTTACATTTGATCTTTACAACAACTCTTGTAATAGATACTGTTACTATCCTCCTTCCCCAGATAGGGACAATGAGGCACAGATGATTGATGAACTGGTCTAAGTTCATGCTGTTAGTGTGAAGTGCAGGACTCAAACCTAACACCAGGCTCCAGAACTCTGTGCTATCTGCAGTGGGTACTCGGGGCGGGACTCTCCTTGCCTCAGGCTGCAGACTGGGCGTCAGATGGGCTACCCATCCCCTCAACCCACACAGCCATTCATTCAGAGTGACCATGAGTAAGTGACAGCTTTCCTCTCCAAGCCTCTGTAAATAATAATAGTAACTTCATGCAGGCTTGCTTTAGGAATTGACAGTAATAGCACACGTGAAAATTCTCATCCTGGTTTCTGGCACATCCTAAATCCTGCATTCCTATCTCCTCTCCTTCCTTTCCCTTGGCTCCAAGCACTGAAACCAGGCTTTAAATACCCTGGTCAGACAAGCCCCTGGGGAAATCTAGCCTTTAAGCAATCTGCAGGGTTTGTTGTTCACCGGGAGAGGAGAAAGACGCCGCCTTAGAAACAGCGGTCCAGACTGCCATCTCCACTTCGGCTAATGACCAACAGCATAAACCATCAGCACTTTCCCATTAAGCCAGATGGGACTTTTAAATCTGTACTGATTAGATACCCCGGGACCTGGCTGACAAGTAGTCTTCCGCGCTCCATTTCTTGACGTGAGTCAGTGAATTAATTGCCTGACCTATTGTTTTCTAACACGGCCAATTGAGTTTTCAGATGGATGGCAGCCGCGTTTTGGCCAGCAGGGGGCCTCCTTTGCTAACGTAACTGAATTGGTGCTGGCGCTTGCTGGCAGAGCCCCACCACAATTTGGGTACCTTTGAAGTTTGCTCAGAATAGAGGTTCGAAAAATGGGGTCCACCAACTCCTAGGAAGAGAATTCTGTGAACTTGGATACGAAAAAACAAAAAAACAACTATGTGTGTATTTCCACTTAACCCCAACTGAAAGTTAGCATTTCTTCAATTATGAACATAGACAATAAACCACTGAAATTTGTCAAACTCTCTATAGTTGCTGCAGAGATCTTCAAATATTGGTTAAATTCCTCCTAACTTCAAAAAATTACAGTAGCTATAAGACCTGTTTCTAGAACTTGTGATTAACACATTGAGAAAAACACACTTCATAAACTGATTGTTTTGTTGGCATTTTAATAACTGTCTTTTGATATCATTGTTTGCTTTGTACTTTTTTGTTATTTTATTTAAAGCATTATTCTGAGAAGTAGCCCATGGACTCAGACCATCAAAGTGTTCATGCTACAAAAAAACAAACAATGGCTGACAGTCTATGAGGCTCATCTCTGGAGGGAAGAAGTTAGTCTTCAAGAGAATCTTTATACTTAATAATTTTTTGGTCATGACTCACCTCTTGCCCTTCGATCTCTTCCAGTGACATAAACATGTACCACAGTTCTAGCAAAACCATTAGCTACAGTGCTTGGTGGTGGTTTAGTTGCTCAGTCGTGTCCAACTTTTGCAACCCCAGGGACTGTAGCCCACCAAGCTCCTCTGTTCATGGGATTCTCCAGGCAAGAATACTGAAGTTGGTTGCCATTTCCTTCTCCAGGGGATCTTCCTGACCCAGGAATCTGACCCAAGCTACAGTACTTGGCGGTGTATAATTTATATCAGGGTGAAACTTTGGTGTCTTCAGAATTGCATTGACTAAATTTGAGAGCATCCAGGATGCCCATCATTCTGGCCTTGGGGAGGAAGGGGCCTAGCTTTTCCAGCTGCCTTTGACTTCATGTGTTTGTTATGCTTGGTTCATTTCCAGGGCTCAGGAATCTTCTGAAATAACAGGAGTTTCTCTCCACACTCAGCATTGGGATCCACTTACTTTTCAGGGAGGAGGCCTCTACGTTCTGTGATTCTTGCTTCCAGAATCAGTTCTTCTACTCCCATTGGAAAAATTCTGAAGTACCTGCACCAGAGGGGCTTCCCAGGTGGCTCAGTGGTAAAGAATAATCTGCCTGCCAATGCAGGAGACACAGGAGATGAGGGTTCATTCCTTGGGTCAGGAAGATCCCCTGGAGTAGGAAATGGCAAACCTGCTCCAGTATTCTTGCCTAGAAAATTCCATGGACAGAGGAGCCTGGTGGGCTATAGTCCATGGGTTCACAAGAGTCAGACATGTCTGAACAAGCAAGCATCTGTACCAGAAGGACAAGAAGAAGTGAGCATGTAGAGAACTTTTCCCCCAGATTCTTCAGTTTCTTTTCCCTCAGGGCAGTGAGACCACAATGGGGAGGTGGCCAGGCTGGGTCAGGTTCAGGTATCCAGTTTTCCTGCCTCACGCCCAGTGTATCCGGGACCTGGCCTTAGAGTGAGTGAGTGAAAGTCGCTGAGTAGTATCTGATTCTTTGCAACCCCATGGACTATACAGACCATAGAATTCTCCAGGCCAGAATACTGGAGTGGGTAGCCTTTCCCTTCTCCAGGGAATCTTCCCAACCCAGGGATCAAACCCAGGTCTCCCACATTGCAGGTGGATTCTTTACCAGCTGAGCCACAAGAGAAGCCCTTGTGGGCACTGGAACAACCCAGGTAATGAGTGTCCCCTCAGCACTTTCTCCTTCCGCTTTCCAAACCTCCTACTTTTTCTCTGCTGCCCCTTTCCTTGGTACTCCTCAGACCTGTCCTTTCATTCCCAAATCAATCCTTTTTCTTTATTGCCTAGAAGGCAATATTGAGACCAGCTGCAGCAGTAATAACAAAAAATAAAAATTGTCCCTGTATTTATTAAAGACCTATAACATGCAGGTATTAAATGAGGTGCTTTAACTGCATCCTTCTTATTCAATCCCCTAAACAGTTATCATCTGTTGGTAGTGCCCCCTCAAGAATTTATGTCCATCTGGCCTTCAGAATTTGATCTTGTTTGGTAATAGGGTCTTTTGCGGATATAATTAGTTAAGGATCAAGGTAAGATCATCCCAGGTTAGCCTTGACCCTAAATCTAATGACTCATGTCCTTATAAGAAGAGGAGAGAACAGAGACACAGAGAGATGTGAAGAGATGGCAGGGGTTGGAGTGATCCTGCCATCACCAAGAAATGTCAGGGGCTGAGGCAAGGAAGGATTCTTCCCTAGACTCTTCAGAGAGAACTTAGCCTCTTTGATATCTTGATTTCAGTCTCCTGGCCTCCAGAACTATAAGAGAAAAAGTGTCTGTTATTTTGAGCCCCATTGTTTGTGGTACTTGTTACAAAAGCCATTGAGAACTGACACACCAGCCAATGAAATGGGTATTATGACCCTGATTTGTCAAATGAAGAAACTTAGGCTCAAAAATGCTTGCAAAGATTTGCAGTCAGTGGAGGACCTGGGATTTGAACCCCAGGTAACAAAGCACTGAAGCCTCCCAACCTCCCTCCAGTAGTGTTGGATTCGACCAGCTGTTGACCTTGATGGTTGATTGCAGTCATTCATTTTCAGTTTGGAGGCAGCCCTGGGGCACCAGCTGTGGGAGGTGTGCTGTAACCCGGAGTAGAGGATTCCCAGGGGACTTCTGCCCCATCTGGGGAGGGAAGGCGAGAAGCAGGAGCAGCTCTCCATCCTCTTTTTGCTTAACTATTCTTGGAGTAAACCACATGAAACCTGCATTCCAGGACCATCCCTCACAGAGGTTTTCTCTCCTCTCATCGTTTTCATTTCTATCTAAATTATTTTAGAGGGTTCTACAGATGTTCAAATAAGGAATCAAATCTCTCTCTGAGGCAGACCTCTTGTTACGGCAGGAAACCCTCATTTCCCAGAAGATTAGGGTCCAAAAGACTATTAGGAATTTTTTTTTTTTTAATGATAAAAGTGGCACCATACAAGGGTTGGCTAAAGTCATCTGTTGGTGAGCAGAGGGGGCTTGGTTTTGCCCACATGCACAACTTTTTTCATAGGAACATTTCTAAGAAGATAGGTATCTTCCCTTATAAGAAAAATGACTGAATTCCTGAGGTTCTTAAAGATCTTGCCATATTCTGCACACCAGGCTCTGTAGTGTGGTGTGAAGTTCCTAGGGACATTAGATACCTGTGGACCCTGGATGGTGTCAGCATGGTCCGTGGCTGGTCTGTGACTTGCTACAGTGATGCTGACAGGGATTCACTGAGGTCAGGTCACTCAGCTGACTCAGCTGGGAGTTTATCCATGTCCATCCCTTGGCTTGTCAAGAGTTACAAGGTTATATACACTGACAGGAAAGTTTTTATTTTAAAAAAAGTAGGATTTTGAAGACAAGGTCGATTTCAGTCTTAACAGTCCTGAGACTGTCACTTTAGGTAAAACGCATCACAAGTTCAAATCTCAGTTCAGTTCTAACCAGGTGGGTGTCCTCAGGCAAGCTTCCCTGGGTTCCGAACCTTTCCGCTGTGAAAATACTAACCTTTCTCAAAGGCTTGTGGTGGACTGAAGGTCTAAAAGTCAAACAGAATATTAAAAAATGAGGAAAAGAAAAGTAATAAAAAGTGTGTGTCATCCCTTTCCCAATTTAACACAGTTAGATGTGGATATGATCTTGGAGCTAATTGCTGAAAGCAAGCAATGTGTTATCCTAAATGATTTTTGATTCCCTTCCTTTTATTTCCCATCTAATTCCTAGAGAATAGATGATAGAGAATAATAAGCTGTGTTGAGTTGGCAATTTTTGTACTTGTGTACATGAGTGGGCTATTATTAAACTTGTGAGATCAGGGGGTCTGCAAATGTGTAAAATGAGTTTTTCTAGTTGGGTTTTAGCCAGAACCCTTGATCTCATTAATTACAGAATCCCAGTGTCTGCAGAAACTGGGATCAATGTCAGCTGATCCAACCTACCCATTTGACAGACAGAGAAATGGAGGCCAGAGAGCCCCCTGGATTCATTATTCTCATATGTAAATTGAGGGTGACAGTCCTTACTTCAGAAGGTTTTTCTCTATTTTAAGAATGTAGAATTGTGTCTGGCATGTAATATAAATGTTTGAGAGGCAGCAATGCTTGTTAATAAAGAGAAAATTTGTATATCAGGCTGCTGGGTTCAATCTCTGGTATTTTCCTCACTATTTTGTGACCTTGGGTGAAGTAACTAAAGTTCCTTTTCTCACAGAACTGTTGCAAGGATTAAATTAATTAATATACATAAAACACTTAGTGCCTGACACATGGTGAGCACCATTCAGGAATTAATTTTTATTATTGTTATTTTTAAAGAGATTATGTGGTTTATATAAGACTGCCCACTCAGTAGCAGAGCCAAAAAAAGAATTTAAAAAATGTTGGCTCCTAGCTGTGTGTGCTCTACCAAACTAATGTTCCTCTCCAAGGAAACTAGTTTTGTGTAAGCAGAGGGTCCATTTATAACCTCTTTGAGGCCATTTCTGACTCCTATGATTATGATAGAGCTGAATTGTTTATTTCATCCCCCAGGATCAGAGTTTGCAGCACAGCTTAATCGATAAACTGTAAATAGGTTCATTAATAAGCTAGGCACATGCCCTGAGACTGAGAAAGAATCTCAGCCACTTATCTCCATGAGGGGGCGCCAAAGGGAGACAGAAAGGTGGAAGGAAGAGGAAGAACTAGCTGCTTCCTGTTTGCCTCCTGTTCCTGCGGGTGTTGCCCAGCAGTGGCCCTTCACCGGAACCCCTCCGCAGAGGCAGTTGATTCCAGTTTGCACTTTTCCCAATCTTTGCAGATACCCACTTATCAGAGATCTGACTCTGTCTTCTGCGGTCCTGAGGCAGTAGCACCAGCTAAACTCCCTTCCAAACTCCTAAAACCTAACAATCCCAACCTCCTCTCCGTTCCCTAGCCCTAGGTGCTGGCTGCTTTGTACAACTATTACTCCTGTGATATTTCAGGGTCCCCCTTTTACTTTTTCCATTCTTTAATACCTAGTTTAAATTCTTTTTATGAAATTCTCACTGTTAGGATAATTGGGGTGATTTAGTTCTTCTGACTGAGACTCTGGCTGATACGCATATGAATATGCACATTCATATTCATGAATATGAATATAAAAATAATCCACAAATAGAGTCAATTCAAACGTCCTTAAACATCTCCTCTCTTTCTCTTTTCACACCCCGTTCTGGATGTGGTGACATAAATTAGATCTACTTCAGGTTTACTCAATCACTTAGTTACTTCATTCCCTAGAGGAAAATACAATTATTAACAGGTGTCTGTCGCTCTAGAACTTTAAAAAATGCATTTACGTATATATATATACACACACACACACTCATCTATTGTAGAGTACGATCACTTAATGAAAGCATAATGAAATAATATAGCATAAATATAACCATATATTAACATTTAAAAGTCCTTTCTTTTCTAAGAAAATTGATCTCTTCCATTTTAAAATCTTTATTAGGATTAGATCTCAATTCTCTAATTTTAATCTGTTCATGCTTATTTTCATCACTCAAAATTACATACTCACCTTTCAGTTCTTTCATTTTTTTTATTTGCTCTTGACATAACTTATGTCAAATATATAGTAATGGGACAGTAGATGAATGTGAAAGACATGGTGGAAGAGTTCAGAACAGGAGGAAATCACTTTAAATGAAGAAGCCAGCAAAGGCTTTCCAGAGAAGATGGAATTTGGGCTGAATCTTGGCAGAGCACTTGGACTTGAAATAACAGAAGCAAAAAGCCAGAAAGGACATTGAGAGGTCTGAGCTATGTGACCCAGATTCTCTATTACAGGTAAACAAGTTGCTTTCTATATCATAGAGCAGGATTATACAAAATTCACTTATGAGGTAGGTCCATGAGGGGAAGTTTAAACTAAGGGTGGACTCAAGGAGAAAAATGTTTGTTTCTCTATACTGTCATTTACAAGATACTGTAAAATTCATGCTCTTCTTTCTTTATCCTTTCCACAGCTCTGACATTTTCTCTTTCCCATTCAATATTCCTCAAGACTCCTCTACCCTCCTCAAAAACCCCAAACCCTCCCCCAACAAACAAACAAGAAAAATATTTTTAATTTCTTTTTTTTATTGACCTGAATTTGCAGAACCTGGTCTTACATTCAAAGTTAAACAGCCCTGTTGCATTATCATTGGTAATCCCTTTAGATTTTCCCTTAACATCTCAATGAAATTCTCTCATAAATCCCCTTCTTTGCTGACCAAGTGCTGTGCAGTTGCTGATTTTGCAAGATACGTGCTAATGTAAAGAATGCCTCCTTTGAGTCTCTTTATCATTTGGTTGCTCCCTGCTCCACCTTCTCTATATTTATGTCCTTATCAGAGCTGCACACAGTATTTCAATGAGCCTCAGTGTTCTTCCTGCCATGCCAAAATATTGACTGTAATCCGATAGTTGATTTCAAAATTGGTTTGGGAGCTTCTTTTTCTCCTTGTGGTCAAAATAGCTTGCCTTGTAAATGCCAGAATATATTTTTTGCAGATTAGGATTTTTTTTCTTAAACAAGGAACAACGTTGAATGCTTTCCGGAAAGGTGTTTGAATTCTTTGGATAGCCTGCTTCAGCCATTAACATTTTCCTTTGCAGTTTAACCTCACAGATTTGCAGGACAGTTTCCCTGCTGAAAATTTCTGCTGATTTCTTTGTAATTAAACATAACTTTCTTAGCAATTCTTACATGCAAGCTATGGCTTAGAGCTTCAAAACACTTTTCCCTCGCTGTTGAAATCATGAAGTCTGTGGTCTCCCGCATCTTTTCTAAAAAGCCTCTCTTAACAGAGAAGAAGCCTTCACAGCTTCTATCCTATTCAGCTGTTGCCACTGATAATTTCAAAGACATATTCACAGACTCGGCTCTGCATCAGGCAGCTGTTATGTGGTTACTGCGTGTTTGTGTGAGAACTGGTGGCTCCGTATCTCCTTTCAAGTTTCCACTTGCATGTAGAATTGTCTGTTTGAGAAAGGGTTTCTGCTTTCTCTCCAGCACAGCATGTTTCCTGTTTTCCTTGGGAGGGCTCTGTATTGTAATCATTTTTCCATTCTAGCTCCTTCTAGGCTGATTTACTTAACTGTTTTGCTGCCTTCTCTGTGTCAAAATTTGCATTTCTGCAGTAAGACTTGGGGTGTTTATTTCAAGTAAGTATAGCATGTTTCACTTCTGTCTCATTCCTATCATTTCACTGTACTCCATTTATCTCTGCACATGTCACATCCTTCCAGACCTAAGACCTGAAATCTTAGTTCTGCTTTTCTAAGTGCTCAGACTGACATCAAGATGATTTATAAAGCGCTTTCATCCCAGTACCACGGGCCAGTGATACCATCAGGTTGGCAGCTTCTGAACTGTTTACCTGGACTTGCCTATTGATGAAGGCCACTGTCCAATGCTGCTCATTCCCTGTGTGCCATCCAGGAAGCTCTGGTTTATAAACCAGTCATTTACGATGAGCATCATTTCAGTCATCATTGCATGATGTGCCTTTGGCACATTTTGGATTCACATTCATAGACTGCAGTCACCCGTAATTAAATCCTACCTCTGTTGCATGAATTATTTTATCTAGTCATATTTAATTCACCTCCTTCTTCTTTTGGAAATCTCTGGTGAGCTTCAGGCTCCATCCTGTGGATCTTTTGTCTCTTTCTGAAGCTGAAGCTAGATTGATTACACATTGTAGCCTTTGAATACTTTGTGCTAGTCCTCACACCAGGAATAAAAAGCAAACTACTACCAGTCTACTCTTCTAGTTTCTTTCTTTTGTGGTACCCAAGATTTGATGGTAATTCTCTTGAAGATGGCTAACTGTTCCTCTAGACTGGTTGTTCTCAACCAGGATGATTTTGTTCCCTGGGGACATTTAGCAATTTCTGGAGACATTTTTTTATCGTTTATCACTGATGATGGGGTGATATTGACATCTAATGTGTGGAAGCCACAGATGCTACTAAATGTCCAACAAAGCACATGACAGCTCCTCACGACAATGGCTGTTCAGCCCCAAATTTCTCAGCATGGAGCCTGAGAAACACTGCACTAGACCATATGATTCTAGATGTACTTAAAATGTGGTGGTGATGTATCTTGACACGTCCCTTCCTAAACCCCTGATGCCTGTTCTCTGGGTTCAGGCACCATCAGGCTCTCCTTTGATAACACGTGTATGTATTCAACTCCAGATAAAATTTGGATTATGCACCCGAATGATTGAGGTTACATGTGCAGAGCCCAGATTTGCTATTAATCATTGCTACTTTCTTAATTTAGGTATATATGATTCTTTTAACTGGAAGAGAAATGATGCAGTCAGCCAGTGTAAACTTCATTCATTCATTCCCAAATATTTCTGGGGTGCCTATGATGACAAGCACTGTGCGAGGTGCTGGGAATAGCAATGAACAACAGTTGCAGCAAGCAGAATCTTTGTTACCGCGTGTGGGATCTTTTTTTTTTAAGTTGCTGTATATAACTAACAACTATTCGTTGTTGTGGTGGTGTAGCCGCTAAGTCTACTTTGTGACTCCATGGACTGCAGTATGCCAGGCTTCTCTGTCCTTCACTATCTCCCAAAGTTTACTCAAACTCATGTCCATTGAGTCCAAACTCATGTCCATTGATGCCATCCAATCATCTCATCCTCTGTCACCCTCTTCTTTCATCTTCAATCTTTCCCAGCAGATTGGGAAAGGGTCTAATCTAATGAGCCAGCTTTTCACATCAGGTGGCCAGAATATTGAAGCTTCAGCTTCAGCATCAGTCCTTCCAATAAATACTCTTCGTTGTGGCATGTGGGATCTAGTTCCCTGCCCAGAGACTGAACCTGGGCTCCCTGCATTGGGAGCACCAATGGACTGGACCACCAGGGAAGTTCCTGGGAGCTGGCTAGACAAGAGAGGCCAGAGAAGACCTCTCCAATGAGGTGACATGCTGGCTTTGGAGGAGCCAGTCCTGCTGAAGCAGAGGTGGAGGGGAGGACCTGTGGGAAAGACAGGACAGGGTTAGAGCTAGCTGGATTTGTGGGAAAGACTGTCAAGCAGAGGGACAATGGGACCACCTGAGGGCAGAAAGAAAGAAAAGAGCTATCCCATGCAAGCCCTTGAATGCCACTGAATACAGTGGATTTTATTCAGAGTGGTTTGGCAACCCCCCCCCCCGCCCCCCACCAAACCATGCCTGGTAATCCCCATCAACCCTTCCTGCCCTCATTCTTTAATTGCTGTTTCCACAATACTAGTTAAATGACATACAACCTATAATAGACATTCTGAAGCTGCCTTCAGAGACCTTTAGAAGGAGACCTTTAGAAGGGCAGTGATATCATCCAACCAGCATTTTAAAACATCATTCCAGCTGGTGTGAGGAGAACAGGAAGAGAAGAGAATAAGGTAAAGGAAGAGCATGAAACTAGCTGATGCAGAAATCTAGGTCTGGACAAGGCTGATGGCAGTTGAGGTGGAAGGAAGGAGCAGGTTTTGAGCCATGTACTGACAAGTCTACAAATCTGTTGGGTTGAATTTGGAGGGAGTTGAGGAAAGGGAGGAGCCATAGCAATGCTGGGACCACAGAACTACTCAATAAAAGGGATACAAGGACTCTGGGTCCTCTGTTGGCCACAAACATTGGCCAAAAAGACCCCTCCCCCTCATCCTCACTCTGAGTTATGCCTGAAGGTGAGGAGAAGAACAGGAGCAGTTCATTCAGTCAGTCATTAGCCCTGACTCACCTGGCCTAGCAAGGTGGTGCTAGAGAAGGCCAGAGGCGGAGAAGAGGGAGAAGGACAGTGGGCAGGAGAAGTCATTCAGAGAGCAAGAGTGTGGTACATGGGGGAGGTGCTATGTCTGGTCCCAACACATGGGCCATAGCTTCCTTCAAAGACAAAGACTCCATCTCTGTGTCTCTTGCTTTTTCAGACAATTGCCAAAGGGGATAGATTGGGGGAAGACAGTGACTGGGGGTGAGGACTAGCCCGATCTGCCCTCCCTGGAGAAGAAGAGAGCATGGAATAGGAACAACAGAACTACCGCTGTTTCTCCCCCTTGCTGGGGATGGTGGGACAGTCCTACTTCCATCCTCTTTAGACTATTTGGCATGTATGTCACTCAGTAACCCACACAAAAATGAATGCAAATCATTTCATTTATGGCCCCATTCCCCATAATTTACTTCCCTGGTGGCTCAGATGGTAAACAGTCTGCTTTCTATGCAGGAGACCCAGGTTCGACCCCTGGGTCGGGAAGATCCCCTGGAGAAGGAAATGGCAACCCAATCCAGTACTCTTGCCTGAAGAATCCCATGGACAGAGGAGCCTGGTGGGCAGTAGTCTATGGGGTCAAGAAGAGTCAGACACAACTGAGTGACTAACACTTTCACTTTCCCCTTAATTTAAGGAAGCTAGCAGTGGGTCAGAGGTATCCCTAAAAGTATAAATTATTCTGTATTTAGAGACCAAGTTTGAGGGGCCTGAATGGTTTAGAATATATCAACTTGAACTTAGAACAAAAGGTAATGTACTTCAATTACAGGCTGAAGTCTGAGAGTATCCTTGACTCTGGCTCTGGGGAGTCAGCTATCATGTTTCTTGGGTAATCTACACATGACCTTTTCAGTTGTTTTCATCTAGAGAAAATGGTTTCAATCTCTTTCACCAGAGGAACATAGTCTTTTTATTATTTTCTTTATTGTTTCTGAGATGTGTGAGATTTCCTATGTGTTCAGAGTGGTTCTTTGGAAATCAAGTGAGACCATTCCCATCAATGTTCCACACTTTACATCCAAATGAGGATTTTACTTTTCCTCAGCCCTGATCGTAACTGGAGCCTTTCCCCAGACTACTCTACGAGCTCAGTTACTTTGTCAACCTGAGTCAAGGTGTAACGGGTATCAGTGTGAAGGGATGGAGGTGAGATAACTATAGGTCCAGTAAAGGGGAATCATTGCCCAGATTCCAAAACCATGACTGTTAGAGAGTCAAGTTCACTGAATTCTTGTCTACAAGAATTCTTTGGAAAACAACCCAAAAAATTGCCCCAAATCTCTCTCGCTGTGTCTGTCTGTCTCTGTTTCTGTCCCTGTCTCTCTCTATATATGCGTGCGCGTGTGCTGTCTCTTTAGTCATGTCCGACTCTTTGTGACCCTGTGGACCATAGCCCACCAGGCTCCTCTGTCCATGGGATTCTCTGGGCAAGAATACTGGAGTGGGTTGCATGTCCTCCTTCAGGAGACCTTCCCGACCTAGGGATCAAACTCAAGTCTCTTGCATTTCCTGCATTGGCAGGCAGGTTCTTTACCACTAATGCCACCTGGGAAGGCCCCCTGTCTCCATATACCTATTATATCACTATTATATCTATCAATCTATATATCACTATTAAGGTAGGCACATATGGCAATAAATATGCTTCTCTTAATCAGTGCACAGGATGTGTAGGTAGAGTAGTTTTTTTTCTTTTTTTTTTTTAAGGTGCTTTTTAAAACTACAGTTACCTAAAGCCAATGTTTATAAGAGACGGAACAATTTCTCTGAAGTAGATTGCCCTCTGTTTATCTGAAAGACAAGTGTCCCTTTTCTCTTCCCATCCTGCCCCCTCTCACCTCTGGTCTGAAAGAACAGGAAAAGAGCATGAAGCTACTTTCCAAAAGAAATGAGGTGAAGAGCAAAGGTGAGAAGAGGGACTGAGAAATGGCCCAAGTGAAAAATCAGCGATGTCAGGGTGGCGGCAGTGGAGGTGATGCTGGTATGGTTGTGCTGAGGACAGAAGGACTCTTAAGGGTAGGAAAATTTAACACTGAAATGTAAAGCCTTTTGTTTTCTAGTGCTGTAGGGTAAACATTCTGTTGCTTTTCTGGCTGCCTCTTTTCCATCCTGACCTGAGCTCCAACATATCAACAAAATCTGCTCTGTCCTCAGATGCCTGGTTATGTGGTGTTTGAGGCCAACGAGGACGAGGAAGCTGAGTTTCTCATATGGGTCACGTTGGAGCAGAAAGCTAAGAACAGCTGCATGGGACTGAGAATTTATAGGAGCAGAAAATTTAAAGCAGAAGTGCTCTTAAGAACCTAAGACATCAGGAATTCAGAAAAATCCTGACAAGGGCATTGGACTTGTGCAGGAAAGGGAGTTCCTCTTAACTATACATACATCTGAAGGAATGGGTCCTTCAGCGGATATCTGAGTTACTTAACATTCAAACGAGTGTGAAGGTAGAACCAGATATCTCAGGAATGCACATGTAACTTGAGAGGTGAAGCACATCGGAGTCATGTATTCATTATTCAATAAATGTAGGAGTAAATGCTACAAACCAGACCCAGTGGCATATGATGGGAACAGGTCAGAGACAGTCCCTAACTTTACAGAGTTTCCTTTAGTGAGGGATGAGTAAAAGAAAACATAGGGAGAGATGATAAACATTTAACCCAATGAATGGTTCAAATAATGATAAGTTCTATTCAATGTTAATAATGAAAGTGAAAGTCGTTCAGTCATATCCAATTCTTTGCAACCCCATGGACTGTACAGTCCATGGAATTCTCCAGGCCAAAATACTGGAGTGGGTAGCCTTTCCCTTCTCCAGGGGATCTTCCTAAGCCAGGGATCAAACCTAGGTCTTCCTCATTGCAGGCAGATTCTTTACCAGCTGAGCCACAAGGGAAGCCCAGTGTTAATAATGGGAGTACTGTAATAAAAAATACCAAGGTGGGATATTTTGGGTGGGATAGTCAATGAGGTCTCCTTAGGAAGTGATATTTAAGCTGAAACCTAAAGGCTGAGAAACAGCCTTCCATACAGCGAGTAATGGGAAAAATACTCTAGGAAAAGAAGCAGCAAGTGTCTGAGGTGGAAAGAGATCAGAAATTTCCAGGAATTCATAGAAGACCAATGACCAAAATTAATGAGAAAATTTGAAACAGTTGTGCAATGAAGTTGAAGAATTAGACTATGATCATTCAAAGCTTTGTAGGCCAAATAATGGAGTTCATATTTCCTTTTAAGCCCAATGGGAAGTCCCTGAAGGATTTTAAGGGACTGATGATATCATCTGATGCTGTAAAGAGAACAGATTGACAAAGAGCAAAAATGGAAACAGCAAGACCAAAAAAAAAAAAAAAAAAGAGGCTGTTTCAGACATCTAAATAGGAGATGAGCAGAATGGTGGGCATACGATGAAGATGTGAGGGTGGTGGGGGATATAGTTTGGAAGTAGTATAATTAATCAGACTTGATGGATTGGATGTGAAGCATGAGAAAAATTGAGGGAATCGCTCATTCAACAATAAGTGCTGAGTCAATATGTGTCCATCACTTCTCTCTTTGTTTGGGACCATCTACCATGAAAATAGACAAAGATCCTTTCCCTTGTGGAGTTTACATTTAACCAGGATCACTGGCTTGAGCAACTAACTGGATAGAGTTGTTATGTCTTTTCCTTGGTCGAGGAAGGCTGAGGAAGAAAGAGGAGTTTCAGGTAATTAAAAGTTCTTTTTTGGCCATTTTGAAAATACCTGTGAGACACCCAGTGAAGAATTCCAGCAGTGAGTGAAGTCTGGATTTTAGAAGAGAGTTCGGAGGAATACTTGTGGATTGAGGAGTAATCAGCATATAAACGGCATTGAGAGAGCTCTAAACCCGTGAGAATGGATGTTGCCCTTGAAGACAGGCTGTAAAAAAGAAGAAAATAAGGCCGTGGCTGAGAAGTGAGCAACTCCAGCATTTAATGCTTGGCTAGAAGAGGGTGTGCCACAAAGGAGCCAAAGAGACTGTGATTAGTGAGTAAAGAGGAAAACCAGGAGACAGTTGGGATTAGGGATCAAGAGAGGAGGGCTTCCATGGTGGCTCAGGATTGCTGTGAAGCTGAAGTAAGGTAATTCACATAAACTCCTAGGTCAGTTCTGGTCCATTCAGTGACACAAGTTATAATTTCTTTCCACCTTTTGTCCTCCCCCACTGGAAACAGTGAGGCACATGTGGAAACCACCCTGGAAAACTTGCTGTGTCTAATAATCCTTGCTCCCCACCTCTGCCCCCAGCAACAAATCCCCCACCTTGCTCTCCCTGTCGGGTTGGGCCCTCCTCCGATCTGGTTCTTGGCTCACCTGCAATGTAGGAGATGCTGATTTGATCCCTGGGTTGGGAAGATCCCCTGGAGGAGGGCATGGCAACCCATTCTAGTACTCTTGCCTGGAGAATCTCCATGAACAGAGGAGCCTGGGGGTGTTGCAAAAAGTCAGACTCGACTGAAGTGATTGAGCACATCAAGAGAGAAAAAGGCCCATTTCACTGAAAACTGATGCTCAGTCAAGGGAGATGGAAAAAAGCGTTCCTCTGGGTTTGTCAACACGGAGATGGTTGGAGGTCTTTTTCTTGATAACTACAGAGACAGCAGAGAGGAGGTTGAATTGTGTTCTGCGGGGAACAGGCATGAGGCAGGGAGACAACTCTCCTAAGAGGATCTAGGAAGTGGGAGGACGCTTGCCGGGTGATGGAGGGTGAGGAGAAAGTCTTTTGTTTTGTTTGCTTATTAAAGGGGAGATGATCAAATCTGATTGTATGGTGAGGGGAGTGAGTCCATCCAGAGGGCAGCATTGACAGTGCAGGGGAAAGGATGACCGAGGGTGATGGCATGAAGGGCGGGGACCCGTGCCCCAGCAGAGGGCTGGCTGAGGGGCTCCCTGCATTATGAGGAGGGGGAAACAGATGAGGCATGTACAGGTCTCATGGGATGTGTCTCACTGAGGAAGCAAGTGGTTCAGGAGTGAGTTCTCTTATGCCTACCGCTCTAAGGCCTCCAGTGCTAACTGACTCCAGTGAGGCCAGGCAGGCAGAGGAGAAGGAGAGAATAAGAGGTTTGAACTGCAAATGGCACACCAGCCAAGAAGGAAGATTCTGGGGTTCCAGTCTCCATTTAGACCTGCATCTTGCTCTGATCCAGGAGAAGATTTCAGCCACCGTGGGGGTTCCAGAGGGCCCTGGGCATCAGGGGACTTTCAGCCACTGGGACTGCATGTTTTCACAGCTGTGGATTTCCTGACACCATGGACCAGCCAGGCCCCCGTCATCTGGGCTGACGTATGGCTTAGCTAACAAGCAGTTTTTGTGGTCAGAGAAATTAAAGACTTCCTCCCTAAGCCTCTCTGGGGCAGAGAGAACTTGATGGGGCCAGGCAGCTGTTGAAAAAGGACAGTCCATGACCAGTGAGCCAAGAACCGGATCGGAGGAGGGCCCAACCCAACAGGGAGAGCAAGGTGGGGGATTTGTTGTTGGGCGCAGAGGTGGGGGGCAAGGATTATTAGACACAGCAAGTTTTCCAGGGTGGTCTCCACATGTGCCTCACTGTTTCCAATGGGGGAGGAGAAAAGGTGGAAGGAAATTATAACTTGGGTCACCGAATGGACCAGAAGTGATCTAGGAGTTTATGCGAATTACCTTACTTCAGCTTCACAGCAATCCTGTGAGGATGTCCTCTCCCCATCATTTTACAGGTAGGCAAATTGAGGCTTAAGGTAGCCACACTTAGGACTATGTAACTATTAATAGTAAACAGCAGAACTGGAAGTTTAATCTGTGGCACCAAATCCCATGCATTTGCCAGAATGGTGCCCCCTGTCCTGCCCTTCAGTGAGTGGCAACTGGTAGGAAAGTGAAAGTGTTAGTCATTCAGTCATTTCTGTCTCTTTGTGACCCCATGGTCTGCAGCCCACCAGGCTCCTCTGCCCATGGGATTCTCCAGGCAAGAATACTGGAGTGGGTAGCCATTCCCTTCTCAGGGAATCTTCCTGACCCATGGATCAAACCCGGGTCTTGTGCATTGCAAGCAGATTCTTTACCATCTGAGCTACCAGAAAAGCCTACTGGTGAGAAGGACAGATCAATGAGAGCTGTTCTGGGAAAAGTGTTACCAGGCGAGGCCAATGAATGCTAGGATTCAGTCTAAGTGGCAAATTTGCTCGTACTCCAAGGAATCAGTCATGCCATCCTTCTTCCCCTAGACTGCTGTGTGACCAAGTCTTTTCCCAATGGGCTCCCCAGGAAGTCCTTGGCTTTAAGGGACTCATCAGGAAGGAAGACAACAGACTATCATAGGAAAAACTCATCCTTAGAATATAAATCCATGCTCCTTATTTTCCCCCTTAGCCCCATTTCAACACCCCCTCCCTTTCCCCAACTTTGCTGATAGGATTTAGAGCCACCCCTCTCTCCTTTAATCCGTGGACTGAGCTAAAGCCCTCCGAGGATGCATTTAGCCAAACCAAACTTTGTGGGAGTTACCCATGCAGAGCACATCCTCAGTGTTTACATGTTGAATAGTTTATGATTTGCTCTACATCTGATCAGGCAGAGTCAACTACCAAAACTGCTGATCCGTGGAAACTTCACAGCCTTTCTGGGCATAATAATGGCTACAGCTACAGCTCATTCAAAGAGAGAAATAGCCTTTGATGAGCAGAGCAAGGACAAATTAAGACGTGACTCTGGCCCAGTATCTAGATAGTAGCCTGCTGCAGGAGGCTTTATTTGAAAAGAAATGGAGCGAGGAGCTGGGGAGGCTTCTACTACACCCTCCTAAACAGTAGGAGAGGGACCAGGACATAAAGCAGGGTATACTGCCCAGGACTTTGGTGGCTCCGATGGTAAAGAATCTACCTGCAGTGTGGGAGACCAGAGTTCAATCCCTGGGTTTGGAAGATCGCCTGGAGAAGGGATTGGCTATGCACTTCAGTATTCTTGACTGGAGAATCCCATGGACAGAGGAGCCTGGTGGGCTACAGTCCATAGGGTTACAAAGAGTCAGACATGACTGAGTGACTAATACTTTTCACTTCTTTCAGTGTATCAGAAACAAAAAGGGGCTATTGCCAAAGCAATTCTTTCTGTTATCTCTTTTCCAACCTGTGGCAGAGTCAGCTAACTGTCTCTAAGTTTCCATTATCTATTTCTTCTTTAGTAATGGAAGCCCTAATTTTAGGAGGGAGAGATCTTGGCTCACTGAAATAAACTGTGTATTTCCCAAGTCTCTTGTAGTTGGATGTGATCATGTGTCTAAGTTCTGGTAAAGAACTACTCTACTCTTCTTTCCTGCTGGAAATGTGGACTGGAATGTGGACATGGTGACTGGAGCTTGAGCAGCAATCTTAAACCATGAGGTGGAAACTATTATTCAGGATGCAGACAGAAGAAGCTTGGAAATCTGAAGATTGTGGCACCAAGATTGCAGCCTGGACAGCTACTGTGTAGGTAATTGATATTTTTTGGCACTTGTAGTCCAAACTCATTTATCTCAGGATAATTTCAGCTGCCCCTAATGGTCACTGGACAATACCATATCTCATTGAAACAGCCTTTGCAAGAGATGGAAAGACAACCACCTCTGTGCTGTTAGGAGCAGTGATTTCAGGGTCATTGCAAGCCTCTGCTGATAACTTTCTACCATCTCTCAGCTTGTGTAGGAAATCCCACTTCATTTCCTTTCTTAATATTCAAGTTTATTTATTTGTTCTTTGATCGAACTTTACATCCACATTTCCAATGGTCTGTAGGACATCTACATGTGGATTTCTCATCAGCTTCTCAAACTTGACTCATCTTCAAGCTTTAAGGGGCCTCATTCCCACCTTCACCAGCTGTGCCAGTCCCTGGGTCAGAGAGATGTCCCCCTAAATCCCACCCTCCTTCTTTGTCAACAACATCCACTTGGGTATCTAGGACCTCAGAACTCCATCCAGAGAGCTCAGGTCTGCTTCCTGCTTCCAAAGCCCATTCAGGCATCTTGACTGAATGGACATAATTTTGTAGTGTTGTTTTTTGTTGCTACCAGTGGCCAACACAATCCCTTCGTGGCTTGTGGCTTGCTTTTGAAGTTGGAGGGTAGAAGTTGTGAACCTGAGAGTTGACAACCTCCAGGATTTTAGTAAGTAAAGCTTGAGGAGTCTGCAGGCCCAAGGGAACACAGCTTCTAGAGCCCACAGGTCCCCTCCTAGACCACACCCGCGTGTCCAGGACCCTGGAAATCCCTGCTCAAGTGGCCCCTAGCCCATTTTCAGGGGCTGTGCAGACCTTGACCCCAGTCTGCCCTTCTGAGTGAGGACTGTGCTTCCCCAGTGCACACGTCGGGTCTACCAGTGGCCCAAAAGGTTGACATTTGTGAGGAGTGTGAGTGGAGCTTGGACACAGGGATTGCAGTGTCCACATGTGTGATCACTAGGTCCCTCAGAAAGCAGGATGGAAGAGAAAGGGTAGGGGGGTGGCCCACCATGTTGTAGGAAGGAAATCTGAAAAGTCTAAGTTTGAATTTAGGGGAAATTTACATTTGAAACTAACTTTCAAGGTTATAATGTAAAGATATATTTGTCAGGATATGAGAATGTATTTTATTTAACCCCTTTATTAGCTTCCTTGATACTCGAAACATATTTCTCAGGATGTATCAATTTCCATTTATCCCACAAATGTTGGGGGCTGTGTATAAAATGCGTGTGGAAACTTTTTTGGTAGAATTGCATCCTGCAGGTATAAAAATGGTCTAATGATCTAATCTAATAAATCAATGCAATACACACTACAGAGACCTTCTATAGCAGGTGAGAGGGCAGTTCTGAAAAGAAGGTGGAGATTACTTCCAGGAGAGGCCAAGTCCCACCTTCCCAGCAATCAGTGCAACAAGGCTTGGGATGCTTCAAAGAGGTGGTGCTTCAGATGGTCTGTTCTGTTCGGTAAGAGCTGCAGTTACTGCTTCACTGACACCTTCCTGTTACAAGCAAAACTGTATCATGAGAGGAAACATTGCAAAGAAAGGGCTCTGTGGGACAGAAAGTAACAGCACCTGTTACCACTGACCTACGCTACTGTGTAGACCATCTCACAGTTTCCAAAACCCCTTTCAAAGCATCCTTGTGTTTAATCCTCCCACCTAGGCAGGCAGGGCAGGTAGGATAGGTTTTATCATTCTCAGCAGCAGATGGGAAAAACTGAGGCTTAGTGAGATTAAATAACTCCGAGAGTTTATAACAAATAGAGGGAAGGGTCTAAACGGGAAGCCAGGCTTTGTAACTCCTAGGTTAGTACCCTTTTCACCTCACACAGTCCTAATCAAATTCAGAAACGGAAACGCCAAAAAAAAAAAAAAAAAACTCCAGCATTTCTTTTCTGAAAGAGCCTATGGACCATATTTGGTGAAAGGTTGGTGTGTCTATTTATGAAACTTCTTTAGTTCTATTTGGTTAATGATATTTGATCATAATCATATGTACCTTGCAGTAAGCTGGGACAATGGGAAAAGATGCATGGGGTCAAATAACAACTAGTAATCTGATAAAATCCCAAAGTTTTTAAGGAGCACAACTGACCCATTAAATAAAATTTCATAAGCCAAAGGTAAAATTAAAGTTAGAGGAACTGCCTAAAAATGTCAGGAGGGTGTACTGGACCATGAAGTTTCTTTTTCTCAGGCAGTTTCAGAATCTGATAACTTAGCAAGATTGAAAACTTTGTGTGTGGAAGTTGAATATATAAAACAAGTCAGTAATCAGAGAGGCCAGTGTCCCTTTTGATAAGCAGGTATCTTACATGTTTCCAGTGAGCCAGATAATGAAGTCTTCTGAAGTAGTAGCCAGGGAACACAAGCTGTTCATGATGCTGAGGTTCTCGTCATTAGGTGCTGTAGAGTTACTGTACCAGTTAATCTGTGCTGCATAACAAATCATCCCCACAACTTTGTACATTGAAACAATGATCATTGATTAGCTCATGATTCTATAAGTTGGCCTCTTGGGCTGGACTCACATAGGCAGTTCTGCTGGTCTGACTCAGGCTTACTCATGTGGTTGTGGTCAGCTCATGAATGGGTAGAGGGACTGGGGCCTATTTCCACTTGCTTCATCTTAGGGGAAGCTAGCTCAAGTTTGCCTACATAATTTTCAAGCAAATATTTCAAACCCAGCATGCAAGAACAATTTCAAGCTTCTCTTTGCTTTCTGTTTGCTAAGGTCCCATTGGTGAAGGTGAGTTATAGGACCAAGTGTTAATGGGAGGAAATTCAAAGAAATTATTACTTTTTTTTTTTTAATCTACTGAAGTCTTTACATGCTTTTCAAAATGTCATGCTATTATGGCATTAAACTTGAAGTCTAGGATTTCAAGATTGAAATCAGGTCCAACTGCTGACAAGGTGCTTCAGATATACTACTCTAGGACAGTGATTCTTGATATCTGGAGACTCATGAACTAAAAACACAAGTTATCTCCATCCCCTCCCTCACTCACACACACCCTACTTCACTGGTGAGACAGGGAAAGGATACAGCAAACACTCTCATTTATAAAGGGGGAGAATAGAAGTTACAGTCACTGGTCATAGCAATTCTGAAACTGCAATGAAATCCAGCTGGGCTCATGCTGCCAGACCCCTTTTGCTGGAGACTGTAAATGTTCTTGATTAGCGCCTCTCTGGGAGCTGTCCTTCCCATCCATTTCTCCCTGGAATTGTTCACCAGTCTGTCATCGTGTACCAGTTCTTGTGAGGAAACACAAGAAACAATAGAAAAGATTCCTGCCCTCAAAGTGCTTAACATTTCAATTATGCAAAAGTCACAGATGGTTGACATCACATGTTTAAGCTGCAGATGCAAAGTATCTAGAAGGTCAGAAGCATAGGACAGATTAGGGATCCAACACCCTGTTAGTGATCTTGAAGTTAGATGAGGACCCAAAAATGGGTGAAGACTTTCCATTCTGGCCTTTTGATTAAAACCTGGGAGGTTTGACCTGTAGAGGTTGGTACATGATTTTGGTTTTCAACAATAATATTTTTTTGGATCAAATGTCTCATTTTTAGAGTATTCTTATTTGCTCTCTAGTTAAGTGATATGAGGGATCTTCAAGTGGTCCTTTGTCTCCTTATTCCTAGATTCCAGTCTTGTTGCTTGAAATTTTCACTCATCAAAAGTATGACGATAACACAAGGGGCCAATTCATTGATCCTTATATTTTAAATGGTTTTTCATACTGAGATGCCCTCATGTAGTGGCTCTCAGGGACACCTCCCCCAAAGGACCATTTGGAAACATGGAGGAAATTTTCTACCATCACAATGAATGGCACTGGGTACGTGTCAGGGATTCTGTGCATTGTGCAATATACAGGACAGTCTTGCATAGTGAACAATGAATGCATGAGCTGCACAGTTTTTAAATGTCCCAGAAGACATCAGTGTAGGAGAAAAATCTGTTTCTAATGATCCAAGCCTGAAGCCTAACTCTATTTTTATATATAAACAGACTATTTTGGATACAGTTTAAATATATACTGAATTTTCCATGAGTACAACAACCATTAAAATGGGGGAATAATGACACTTTACTTTCTTGGGAACGAAACAAAAGTTGTTGGCCACTTCAGAAAACTGATACACTTGAGTTGCCAGTGTGGCACCTGTATCAGCTGGCAGTTGGCATTTTTAGCTGTGGAAACCATAATATTTCTACATACAGGTGCAAACATCTGGCTTTTTCATTCCGTCTTCTAAAACAGTCATTTCTGAACTTTTTTTACATATTGAAATATGTGTTATCCTATGAAAAATTATTTTCCTTTTATTTCTTCTTAAAATTACAACTATGACTTTATATAGTTTTTTTGAAAATTATGTGTGAAGGTAAGATATATTATCTGTGATTATAATCTCAAGATAGGAAATAAGATGCTATAAAATATTTTCTCTAAAAGGAGACACGCTGGATCTGATAGGGTTTAGAAACACTACCCCAGTAAAAACTTATCAGGATAGAATATCTCTCAGAGGGTGCGATGGCACCGTTTAAATATGAGAAAGGCCAATCATTCTATGAAATCATACGCAGGGTCACGGGTAAACAGAAAGATAAATTTCACACTGGAAATACTTAGAAACTAGATGAGACTCTGCCAGGTTTCCTTAGCACACTAGTAAAGAATTTGATTTTCTTTTTTATAGGTTTAGAAAGATATTTTCTTATTAATTTTTATTTCAGTATGTTCCAGAATTTAGTCATATATTTGTGACCTTCTCAGAGTTTTTTCAATTGATGGCCTTGGTTCAGCATATATGGAAGCATCTGTCCTGCACTCAGGTCCTTGTCCTCCTCCTTCTGACCCAGAGTTGGTTGTAAGAGTTGATGTAGCTCTTGCCCCAGGCCAGGAGGACCTCCAGTTCCTACCCAGCCACTTGCTTCTCACATTGTTCAGAGAGAGGATGAATCAATCTGATGCTTGGACAAGACATCTCTAACTCTGAAACTGGCTTGCCTCCAATGCTGGCCAACATTTTATTTTCTGGGTTTGACCCATATTTTGGCCGTACCAGCTCTATTGATGCCAACCTTCACCAAGTTTCAGCTTCTTTCTGGACCTTTTGGTATCTCCTACTCCTGAAAGGTCCATACAGTCAAAACTATGGTTTTTCTAGTAGTTATGTCCAGATGTGAGAGTTGGACCATAAAGAAGTCTAAGTGCCAAAGAATTGATGCTTTTGAACTTTGGTGCTGGAAAAGACTCTAGAGAGTCCATTGAACAGAAAGGAGATCAAACAAGTCAATCCTAAAGAAAATCAAACCTGAATATTCATTGAAAGGACTGATGTTGAAGCTGAAGCTCCAATATTTTGGCCACCTGGTGGGAAGAGCTGACTCATTGGAAAAGACCCTGATGCTGGGAAAGATGGAGGGCAGGAGGAGAAGGAAGTGACAGAGGATGAGATGGGTTGGATAGCATCACCAACTCAATGGACATGAGATTGAGCAAACTCCAGGAGATGGTGAAGGTCAGGGAAGCCTGGCATGCTGCGGTCCATGGGGTCACAGAGAGTCTGATACAATGAGTGAATGAACAATAGCAACTCCCAAGAGGGAGACCTGAGAAAATCTTCAGAGGAGACTGATGGCCTTCATTTAGATAAGAACTAGATATTCTTCATTTAGATAAGAACTAGAAATGTGGTTATTCTTTTAGTTCCAGACTCCTTTGTTTGTCTCAATTTGCAAAAATAAATATTAATTCATCTGGATTCCCAAACACCTTCCTAAATTGACCAGACAGGATCCTCATGGATGGCCGTTTCTCCCCACAGTGGAGAGAAGTTGGTCGATCAGCTCACCTAACCCCTTTTCATCAGTGTGGACCCAACAGGAACATTTTACTCTGCCCTACTTCTAGGGTTGCCATGGCCTGGCAAAGCTGTTCATCTTTTATAGATAGTAAATCAGCTTTTTCTTTTTTACACCTTCCTTTTACATCTCTGCAGCACTGATAGAGGCTGTAAACTAAATGGCTGTCATTTTAAAAGCACCCTCCTTTCTTCTGTCCTAAATTATGCCTTTGGGGAGGTGGATGTATCTTATTTGGCTATAGAAGTTTTTTTTTTTTTAATTTGGTCTGGTCACACTCAGTAGGTACAGTATTATCGGCTGCTAGTTTTGCACTCTCCACCCCACACCAGAGCAAGCCAAATGATGTTCTCAAAGCCTTGGAAACATATGAAGGTAAGAATGTATCATTCTTTGAGGAGGAAGAGACCATACTTGGATCCAATGTTGGAAGTATCATGCAAAGTACTGAAGAAATGCTTGGTTCTATTCAAAGCAATAAACAAAAGCTTCCTGCCTTCAGTGCCTCTGGGTATCACCTCTCAGTTCACTACCTTTTTCCCTTACCTGGAGGGAAACTGTTCTGGATAGACAAGTTGTATCAATCTTTCTCCTCTGGCTAGAACTGATGGATACAGCAATGGACAATCAACCTAAGCTAAGCAAATCAGATTCTCTCTGGAATCTCCAGAGCTGCATGACAACACGCAGGGATGGATCACTTGAAACTGATGCCTGTCGGTGGCAGCACTCTGGGGGAAAAGTTCTCTGCTGCCGAGGTTTCCATCAGCCTTGGCTGTTTTCGTCATCCTCCGATTTGGAGAGCCACCTCCGCATCCTTTCAATACATTGCAGCTTTTTACTTAACTTAGCCAGAAACTGTTTCTCTCACTGGCAATCAAAGGAATGTTAACTAACATGCAGACTATGGCAGAGAATACCAATACAGTAAAATGTCTGCCCCACTTAATGACAAGAAATGAAGACAGACAGTGGGCACGACGTGGGGCAGTATTTCATCCTGGGCATACTGGTGACCTTGGTTTCCAAACTAAAAAATAGGAAACATGATCTGACTGGTATGAGTATGCATTAGGGAAAAGAACATAATCTATTTGAAAGCTGAATTATCTAGAAATATGTAAGACATTTGATGCCTTGTGTCTAAATATACATATAAGACAAAGAAAAACAATGGACCATAGAGAGGAAGATAATAATTTAGGATTTGGCAAGTCACTCTGAAATTTAAAAAAAAAAAAAAAAACCCTCTTTGCTTCACCCTGGGATGGCCCAGCTTTCTCGTGGTAACCCCAAATTCAACTTTCTCTCAGGAGGAAAGCAGGACCGGCATATTAATGAGAGTTCAACTTTACACTTCTATGATCAGTGTGAACAGCCTAATAGTCTCTTAATCACCTTGGGTCACCTTCCTGTGCTGTTTGTTTTAAATGCAAAAGAAAAGCTGCTTTGTCTACAGCTCTGGAGGTCACTGACTCCAGCAGAGAAAGGACGGGGAGCCTGAAGGAGACTCTTTGTCATATATTTCTTGGAAGGGTGTCTTTTCAGATGTGAAGGACATTTTGATTTCCTCAACCTGATTCTATGGGGTTATCTCTAAGAGAGCCCAGCTGCCCTACTCCTGGTCCCCTGAAAGAGTTAACATTTCTCCCAAGTCCTGACTCAAGCCATTAGAGTTCCGATATGGAGATGACATGGCCATATTTATGATTTGCTAGGGGCTCCATTTGGCTTTGTAAGTTTAATGTGTTCAGTTCAATAGGTGATAACTCTGATTGGACTTATGCATCCAATAATCAACTGGGAAATATTTCTGATTCAATAAGATACATTATATGGCTGTATCCATTTCAATAAGTAATGTCTCTGGATTCCTGTACCAACTAGGGGATTTTTTTTTTTTCAAGAGAGCTATATCAGATTGTTAGGACTGTGTATTTATCTCAGAACAAGACAAACTATTGCTGGTAATATAAGTTGGCCAAGTTAATCTAGTTTATAGTAACATAGTCATTTTGAGGTCAAATTCATGCATACCATAGGTAAAATCTGAAGTGAAATGAATATGTTCGTAGCTTTTGATCAAATGAAGGGGGACCCAATAAGAGGGGATGCACTATTCAACATTCCACTACATCCTGACTAGTTACAGTTTATGTAATTTGGAGTAAACAGGCAGACATAGCTACAGCCTCAGTTAGTAGGATGTTGACTTTTGATAATGTAACAGTCTTTGATGTGGGAAAAAATGTTTTTAATCCCCAAAGCTCCTTTACCACCAGACTTTGGTAGGCAACATGGTGAAATCTTGACTAGAATTCATAGCCTTGCTATTCCCTGTAAACAGCTGTATCAAGTTCAGAACTGCCTCTTCTCTGAACAGAAACCTTCACTGCTGGATGCCCACAAAAGTGCCAATGACATTTTCAGAGAAATACACAGGCAGATAAAAATTTTCAAAGGCCTTTTTATCTTTTTCTACTTAGATATGTTAAAACTTGCCCAGTAGTCAGTCCATGCCTGAGAATCCACTTTAGAGTTCTTGCTTCCTTTTCTAAGAAAAATATGTAAGAGTCTAACATTTATCAAGCACTTCTTATATGCCAAACACTTTTGAAGAGCTTTGCATGTGTGAGTCATCAAATCCTTATAGTGGTCCCACCAAATAGCTGCTATTATCATCGTCATTTTACAGCTGAGAGGTTAACTTGTCTGCTGCTACTGCTGCTAAGTCGCTTCAGTCGTGTCCAACTCTGTGCAATCCCATAGATGGCAGAGTACCAGGCTCCCCCGTCCCTGGTATTCTCCAGGCAAGAACACTGGAGTGGGTTGCTGCCGGGGTCCAGCCCCGGCTGATCCAGGGTATTCGAAGCGGGGACGGCGTCGGCGACCTATTTAATTATTTATTCATCAAAGATATAAAGAGTAATAGAATGAGGATAGCTCAGTAGGAAAATTCAGTGGAGAAAAGAGGCTGAGTAGCTTGGTTTACGCAGGAGACCAATAAAACTTCAAGACAAGAAGTTTGCACCACTTACGTAGGCCGCAGGCGTCCTTCCGTTCTCCCGAAGGAGAGGAGACACTGAGGCCTCCCCGGTCGGATCTTAGAAGCCCAGGCATAATTAGCAAGCATGGTGGGTTCCGCGCTCCAGATGGAGACTCAGCCAGAATTTGAAAGAGAGAGCGACATGGGGAGACCAAGTTTTGGTGAACAAGGCCCGCACTTTATTTTCCAAAGTAGTTTTTATACCTAAAGTTGTGCATAGAGGATAATGGGGGAAGGGGTGGAGTCATGCAAGGACAGCAGTTCCTGGTCCTAATCGAAGCCAGGCTTTTCAAACTTATCATATGCAAAAGTTCAGGTGAATTACATCATCTTCTGGCCAGGAGGCCTGTTAACATTTTAAGAAACTTATCTTTCTCTAAAGGGGATTATTCCAAAGTCAGGCACCAGCCTCCAAAAAAGCATTGGACAAAGCTGCATTCCTATAGGGCAAAGGTGAGGTGGGCTCAATCAAGAAAAGAATTAACTCAAGGGTCCAACGTTACAAACATTGAGGCTACTACTTACATTTCTATACACCCATTATATCAATCAATACACTGCCAAGGACACAGTAGGTACAGAGTATGGAGACTTAGCAGCAAACATTGGCCCAACAAGTGAAAAACCCTTCACCAATACAATTTCTAATCAATCTTTTAACTACTCAAAGGAATCTGTGTTTAGGCAGTTTAGAACATCTCCTGCCTCTCACAGTTGGGAGGCTCTGAACAATCACATGTGGCCGGAAAAACCTATTCAGGCAGGCTAGAGGATTTCCAAAGGAGTTTGTAGGTTAAACACTGTCACACCCAGGAATTATTAACTGGAGCTGTAAGCTAACTCTCTTTTCAGAGAGAGGTAGTGGGGGACAGCCCCCCGTAAAGTCAGAGGTGTAGGTGAAAGCACAAAGCAGAAAGTAGGCAGACTCTGGTTTGGGGGGTAGATGCTCGAGAATTTCCAGGGGGACTCCTGAGGCTCCATCCCGCCTTTGCGTATGCCGAGCCTCCTTCCTCATGACCTTTGTCATGGGCGGAATTCCTCACACTGGCTCCCGGCAGTGATAGAATTCCAGTTGAGCTATTCCAGATCCTGAAAGATGATGCTGTGGAAAGTGCTGCACTCAATATGCAATACGCACTCAATATGCAATATGCCGGCTCCCGGCAGGTTGCCATTTCCTTCTCCAATGCATGAAAGTGAAAAGGGAAAGTGAAGTCGCTCAGTCGTGTCTGACTCTTAGCGACTTCATGGATTGCAGCCTACGAGGCTCCTCCATCCATGGGATTTTCCAGGCAAGAGTACTGGAGTGGGTTACCATTATAGTAACAGAGCTGGGGATTGAACCCTGCATTTGGGAGCTGGGGACTGTACTCCTTTGCTGCATTTTATGCCCTCAAAACTATTACTGCCGATACACATGAAAATTTTCTGACTTTTCATGTATGCTTGAATTTCATGGTATCTATTATCAAGGCCTCCAGGGGAAGCAGACATGCCAGGAACTTGAAGCTCAACAATAAGCCAGAGCCTGTTTCCTTGGAAGGTGTTCCCATCTGGGCTCCTGCTTTACTTGCTCTTGACAACAGCTTTTTGTCCTCTTATATTTCTTTTGGTCTGGGGCTTCCCTGATAGCTCAGTTGGTAAAGAGTCTGCCTGCAATGCAGGAAACCCTGGTTTGATTCCTGGTCAGGAAGATCACTGGGGAAGGGATAGACTACCCACTCCAGTATTCTTGGGCTTCCCTTATGGCTCAGCTGGTAAAGAATCCACCTGCAATGTGGGACACATGGGTTCTATCCCTGGGTTGGGAAGAGAAGGGAAGGGGAAGATCCCTGTAGAAGGGAAAGGCTACCCACTGCAATATAAATAATATCTTTACTTTCCCCTCACAGTAACACTCCCCTGGTGAATCAGCTGATAAAGAACCCGCCTGCCAATACAGGAGATGCAAAAGATGCAGGTTTGATCCCTGGGTTGGAAAGATCCCCTGCAGAAGGAAATGGCAACCTGTTCTAGTATTCTTGCCTAGAAAATTCCATGGACAAAGGAGCCTGGTGGACTATAATCCATGGTGTAGCATAGAGTCAGATATAAGTCAAGTATTTTCCCAAAGTGATTATATCATTAACTATTCTATCAACCATGTATGAAAGATCCAATTGCTCCACATAATCCCTATACTTGGAATTACCACCACTTATAGGAAGATAATTTTTAAAAATTGGCCACTTCTTACAGTATCCCTAGTGTTATAATCATGCTTCTAATTTGGGTAAGTTGACTATGGACCATGTAAAAATAAGGTTCACCCACTGGTTCCCTAAACTGATATGAGATACAAACCAAGAGTAAAGCAATGGTATTTCTGATATCAGATTGCTTGCTTCTCTCTGAAATTCTGGCAGAACAATGTAAGCTATTGCCATCTTTAGAAGTCTTGAAAATCAACACAGTTTCTTATGCGTGGTTAGCAAGAAGAAATTCACTTAAGCTGGGCTAATTAAAGAAAGATTTATTGTAAGGATACAAACACATCTCAAGGTGCCCAATTTAGCAAGTCTATCGAATTTCACAGAACCAGAGAGAGATCAGTAAGATTCTCACTTTTGTTCTCGCTTTCTTATGAATGTCCCTAGAACAGTAGCTTCCATCTCTGATTACTAATGGCATTCTAACCTGCACTTCTACGACCAGTAGAGAGACCTGGATGGGCTCAGCTTTAGGGAGTTTTCAACTGTAGTCCAATCAGCTCACATGGTCTGCCAGGCAAGGACACATTGATTTAATGTCCCTTCCAGTCACAACCAGGCATCCTCTCTAAGAAAGAGAAGTGAAGAGCAAGAAAAGGAGAGGTAAATAGAATGACAGTCGTCTCCAACGTAAGGTTTTACAGACAGGTATCTATCTAATTTCTCAGTTGCTATTACCAAGTATCAATAGCCATCTTACCTTTAGCCTTATACTTTGGGACAGATTCACCAAAGAATAAGCTTCCCTGGTGGCTCAGATGGTAAAAGAATCTACTTGCAATGCAGGAGACTCGTGTTCCATCCCAGGGTCAGGAAGATGCCCTGGAGAAGGGAATAGCTACCCATTACAGGATTCTTGCTGGGAAATCCCATCGACAGAGGAGACTGGCAGGCTAGGGTCCAAGGGGTCACAACGAGTCAGACACAAGTGAGTGACTAACACTTTCACTTTTTTTCAGCTTCACCAAAGAATAGACTACCCACCTATTCCCACCTGCCAAGAAAATGTTATTGTGTATGCATTTTGATTATACTGATTGCTTCTAATTTATTATATTTATACATACTATGGGAAAATATAGAAATAGCTTATATCCTTCAATAATAATTGCATATGTCTTAATAAGTGTTCTTGGTAGCTCACAGAGGTACTTGGTGAAGCCAGAAAGATACTAAATTATGTTTATTTTTGTTGACAATGCTAATGTGAGACTTTGATAAAAACCCTGAAAATGATCATTCTTGATAAAATCAGTTAAGAAAAGATACCTCATATTTAATAAATATCTTCTCTTTTTGGCATGTGACATTACAATCATTTACTTAAAGATTACCATTAAACATTTTCCTTTAAAAATAAAACCCTCACATTTTCAAAGCTAGAAAGTAGCTAAAGAGAATTACTTCAATTTCTAAAAGCAAGACCTCAGTAGTGGCCTTTTAGTGTTAAAGGATTACCATAACATTACCATAAACTCCTTCGTTTCTGTCTCACACACACACACAGAATCACAGATGTCATAGAAATTTTACTGTTGGCACATAACAAATATATATATTTAAGAATTCAAGGGAGTTCCCTGGTGGCCTAATGGTTAGCATTTCAGGTTTTCAGTGCTGGGGTCTGAGTTCAATCCCTGTTCAGGGAACTGAAATCTATGAGCTGTGTGGTGTGGTCAAAAGGGGAAAAAAAAGAGCTCTCAAATTTCTGGTTGTGAATTACTCATTTGTAATTATCTGTGCATTCATCTCAGTTGTGTCCTCTTTGTAGCTCCATGGACTGTAGCCCACCAGGCTCCTCTGTCCATGGGATTCTCCAGGCAAGAATAGTTGAGTGGGTTGCCATTTCCTCAGATCTTCCAATCCAGGGATTGAACCCATGTCTCTCCTGCATTGCAGGTGGATTCTTTTCTGCTGAGCCATTGGGGAAGCCCATAATTATCTGTGGCAACTGGCTAATCCTAGGCTCATGTACCACTGCCAACCAGCATATCTTGGCCATTCTTCCCTTTATAAATTAGTGTGTGGTTAGGGATAGCAAATGACTTTGAACATTAACCTAGGCAATATGCAATTAGAAAGAGCTAGCTGCAGAAAGAGAAAGCAATTGATTGTGCTCCCGAACTAAAGACTAGTGTGTTTTGAACCGTCTACTGTTGGGATTCTCTCCATCTTGTCTTGTCTCCACTGATGCAGGTGATTGAAGGGGAGAGCATCCATGGCAACAGCTCCTAAAACCAGGCAAATCCATCTTCCATGGCCTGCTTCTCCACATATCCTAAGCACTATAGAATCAGGACTTATATTTCCTTAAAAATGTAGGTATTAACATCTTCTTAAATTTATAAAACTGATTTATTACTCTAAAAAAAGAAAATTTCTCTCACAGGAGAAAATGTCCTCATAGTTGGCAGTTCCCAGATCTTAAGTCTTCCTGGGGTAGAGTGGGATACCATGCACAGAGAGAAAGGAGAGGAGAAGAGATATGCTAGCAAAGGCTCTGCAATTGCACGGACGCTGGCTTGTCTTGGATTCTCAGTAAAAGAATTCACTTTGATCCAGTTCTTCAAAGCTTTCAATTACCTACAGGACAAGGATCATGGAGACCAATTTACACTGATCATAATTTAGAGACTCTAAGTATTTAAACATAATACTATAGAATGAATGAGAATAATTAATATTAATATTACATATTTATAGCACCTCAATATTCAGTACGCTTTCATATCCCTTACTGAATTCAATTCCCAAGCATTTCTTTGTGATCATCTAAGAACATAAAGATAACAGGAGAGTGTTGTACTGATTCACCAAAAGTAAGCAGTCACTTGGACCTGCTTTGCAAACACTCCATTTCTTCTTCAGCCGGCCCCTGCACACTGTAGCCTGCCTCATCTTCCTAAAAGATCACCGTTCATCACTTCTGTCTTCTGCCCCTTTTTGCCTTTCCTGGAGGTTAAAACTAGACTTCTTTACCTGGCATTCAACCTGCTCTATCTTTCTAGTCTGTCTTCTGCCTCTCCTTCTGCCTCCTCCAGTGACCCTCGGCTTTAGTGGAGGTGCTGTTGCTATTGCTTAGCTGTAACTACCACTGGGTGATTCCTTTTTACCAAAGCCTCTCCCTCCCTTTTCAACCCCCTGAATCAATTCAAATCCTGGTATTCCTAATTGTTTTGGATTAATATGTTTTGATATTATTCTGAGGCTCATATTTCCAAGGCCTTTAATAGTTGATAGCTCTTACCATCTTAAGATAATTCTTTTTCTTTTATTTATTACTTTTCAAGTTTAATAATAATATTGCCATTTCCACTTTGTCTTGTTTTGGTAGAATTTTCCTAGATTCTCATCTCCAAAAATTTAAGTAATTTTGTTTAAGGTATTGTTTCCTCTCTTGCTTTCATCTTCTCCATGCTTGCCTCCTTGCCTTAACACAACTTAAGGCACAAGAATCTCTTTTAATTAAGGAATTTAATCCATTCACATTTATGGAGATATCTGAATGCTTGATTGTTTGACTATCAATTAATACTTGTAAACAACTTAGAGCAGACTGTAGGATAAAGCAAGTGCTTCTTGTGCTTATTCAGGCAATCAATCCATCCTATTCTCACCTTCTTGGGTTGTATTTTCTATTTGAAAGACTTTCTTGTCTTCGGTTTTGCTTGTTTTATGTTTTTGTTTTGTTTTTGCCTGTGTTGTTTTAGGTCCTTGTTTTTCACTTTTACTAATAAGGTTTTCTTTTTTTCCCGCTATGGTATTTGAAAGTTCTAAGTCAGCCATGAAATTAAAAGATGCTTACTCCTTGGAAGAATAGTTATGACCAACTTAGATAGCATATTCAAAAGCAGAGACATTACTTTGCCAACAAAGGTCCATCTAGTCAAGGCTATGGTGTTTCCTGTGGTCATGTATGGATGTGAGAGTTGAACTGTGAAAAAAGCTGAGCACTGAAGAATTGATGCTTTTGAACTGTGGTGTTGGATAAGACTCTTGAGAGTCCCTTGGACTGCAAGGAGATCCAACCAGTCCACTCTAAAGGAGGTCCGTCCTGGGTGTTCATTGGAAGGACTGATGCTAAAGCTGAAACCCCAATACTTTGGCCACCTCATGCGAAGAGTTGACAAGACCCTGATGCTGGGAGGGATTGGGGGCAGGAGGAGAAGGGGACGACAGAGGATGAGATGGCTGGATGGCATCACCAACTCAATGGACATGAGTTTGGGTGAACTCCGGGAGTTGGTGATGGACAGGGAGGCCTAGCGTGCTGCAATTCATGGGGTCGCAAAGAGTCGGACATGACTGAGCAACTGAACTGAACTGAAGTCTTATTTTTATTGTCTCAGTATTCTTAGATTTTTAATAACTATGTTTAAACTTACATTCTCTCTTGAAATTGATATTTAATCTATATCTAAACTCTCACTTTCCTCAAAACAAGGCAAATCTTTTCACTTAATTTCTGTATCTCTTTCCCTTGCCTAGGTTTTATTCAAATTACTCTTAATTTTAAATTCTAATTATTATGAATCATTTTACATTATGCTTATCTTTTTTTAAAAATTGTAGTGTGTATTTTTTGTAGTGTGTTTTAGAGCCATCTATCAACAACTACTTATTTTTTAATTAAACTCTTATTAGCATGTCTTTTCCCCTTGAACTGCACTTCTTTTTTAAAATCAGTTTTTTTATTTGCCTTATCTCCCAATAATTGTTCTAGAAAGTATTCTTAAGTTGTAAACTGAGACCTTAAATATCTAAACTTACCCTCCCTTGTGGATACGTGAATGATAATTCTGATGAAGAAAGAATTCTAGGCTCAAAATAATTTCTTTTAAAACTTTGAAGGCATCACTCCATTGTTTTCTATTAATAGCACCTTGTACTTTAGAGAATATGCAATTATGATTCCTGATCTTTTGTAGGTAATTTGGTTTTTCTTTCTTGTGGTTTTTTACGATTGTCTTTTAATCTTAGAGTTCAGAAAATTGATCATGGTGTGTCTAGGTCTGTTTCTTTTAAAATTATTTCTGCTCAGCACTCAATGAATTATTTAAGAAATTTTGCATAATTTTTTCTTTTTAAAATGTCTAAATTATTTATTAAAATGCAAACACAATATGTAATATATTTGTTTTCCTTTCTTTTTTATTGTGTTAAAATGTACATAACATAAAATATACCTTTTAAACTCTTTTTAAAGTGCACAATCCAGAGGTCTTAAGTACCTTCACATTATGGTGTAACCATCACTACTGTCCATCTCCAGACCTTTCTCATCATTCCAAAATGAAACTCTGGAACCATTCAACATATCTTTTTATTCCCTGCTTCCTCTAGCCCCTGGTAACTACCATTTTACTTTCTGGCTCTATGAATTTGACTACTATAATACCTCATATAAGTGGGATCATACCATATTTGTCCTTTTGTTTCTGGCTTGTTTCATTTAAGCATGTTTACAAGGGTTTTCCATGTTGTAGATGTATCAGGATTTTATTCCTTTGTAAGACTGAGTAATATTGTATTATGTGAATATACCACATTTAGTTTATCCATTCATCCACTGATGGATATTTAGATTGTTTCCACCTTTTAGGCTATTGTAATGCTGCTATGAATATTGGTATATATCTGTTAGAGTTCTTGCCTTCAATTCTTTTGGATATATATCTAAAAGAAGAATTTCTTGATCATATAATTCTATATTTAACTTTTTTGAGGAGCCACCATACTGTTTTCCACAGCAGCTGTATCATTTACATTTCTACTAGCAATGCATGAGGGTTCCAATTTCTCCACATCCTCGCCAACATTTGTTGTTTCTGTTTTGTTTTGTGTTTTTAATAATAGCCATCCTAATTGATGTGAAGTGGTATCTCACTGTGGTTTTGATTTGCATTTCTCTAATGGTTAGTGATGTTGAGTGTTTTTTCATGTGCTTCTATAATTGCTTATTTGGTTATTCTTTCTTGGTCTTTCTTCCCTTTTAGAACTCCAATTAGATGAATGTTGCATCTCCTGTAACTCTCTTTCTTGTCTTAATTTTGTACCTATTTTCATCTTATTTTTTACTGCACACTCAGAGATTTCATTGGCCAGATATTTTCATTTACTAACTCTGTCTTTGGCTATGTAAATTCCGTTATTTGGGCCATCTGTTGTTTATTATGGTGATCATATTTTTAATTTCCAAGGATTCTGATAGATTCTTTTTCACAGCCATCTGTTCTTCTTTTGGGTATGACATGCTCCTAACTCTCTTTTGTTTCTTCTATTAACTCTGCTTCTTTAGGAATTAGTTCTTCCACTCTCTGAGCTTGCTCTCTCTCTTTCATGGTCTTCATTTCCTTCAAATGATTGGTGGTTGTTGGCTGTATATTCATATTTATGAATGACCTGGATTGGTAGCTGGAGTGCATTTCCCCAGCCTGAATGAAAATCCCTGTTTCTCTGGCAGTGATAGGTTCTAAATAGAACCCCCTTTCCTTTGATAACTCATAAAGGAAGCAGAGGGAAAGATGTGCAAGGTGTTACTTTTCCCAAGGGAATTGCACAGTGATCGTCGTATATTACCTAGAGGGCTTCCTGCTTTTCTGGTCCCAACAACCACCTTGGAAAAGCTCTGTATCAGATTTTTCATTTATTTGGCCAGTGGAAGACTATATCCCAGGTCAAACAACAGAGCCTGCAACTCTGAGAGTAGGAGACTGGTGCAGCTGTTCTGTAAGTCTAATTATTCACCTAGCCTACCACCCCATTGCCAGTTTCTTCCTTTACTTCTTACTGTCTTTGATCTTAGAATTTCAAGATTCTTCTGGAAAATCTACTTTTTCTTCTTCTCGTCCTCTTAAAAAAATTTTTTTTTCTCCTTTTTTTTCTCATGGGGGGCATTCCTCTCTTTCAAATACTTGGGATTGCAGGTTCTTCACCTTTGGGGGCATTTTCTGTTTGCTTGTTTTAAAATTTCTTTTAATTTTTTTTTAACTTGACATTTTATTCAGTTTAAGAAATTTTCTTTTTCTTTTTTTTTGGCCATGTGGCATGTGGGATCTTAGATCCCCAACCAGGAATCAAAACCTTGCTTCCTGCAATGAAAGCACAGTCTTAACCACTGGACTGTCAGGGAAGTCCATTCACTTCATATCTTCTAGAAGTTCTTTACTTACCTGAAGGTACCACTCTTGGTTTTTCCTCACTGCAGGAGGTTTGTTCTTCTTTTGATATTACTTATGACAAGTAGATGGGACTTGGAAAGAGAGATAATATGACTTCCCTGGTGGCTCAGATGGTAAAGCGCCTGCCTACAATGCGGGAGACCTGGGTTCAATCCCTGGGTTGGGAAGATCTTCTGGAGAAGGAAATGGCAACCCTCTCCAGTATTCTTGCCTGGAAATCCCATGGACGGAGGAACCTGGTAGGCTACAGTCCATGGGGTTGCAAAGAGTCGGACACAGATGAGCGACTTAACTTTAAGAAAAATTTAATATGAAGTTTTCAGTTTAAACTTCATTGCTGCATTTTTAAGTCATAGTCCTTAGTTCAATTCTTAGTCTTTCCTTCAAAACCCTTCCTTACCACTTGGGCTCTCAAACGTCTCTGACTTGTGGGCCTTCATAGAGTAATTGTAATAGAAAGAAAAATGTTATTTAAAGTCCAAACTAATTATAACCATTTTGCCCCCACTACCAACTCTCAAGGATGGGTGGCAAGATTAATATCCCTGGAGAAAAAATATTTCTTCTGGTCTATTTCTCTTGTATATTCCAGTGAAGAAGTAGATGAGCCATTGTCTAACAGCTTGGGATGTGTCAACTGAGGACTGGGGCTGAATTAAAGAGAGCTGAATTGCTTGGCATAGTAACATGAGACAAATTACTGACAAAGAATGAGAGAAGGAGAAAGCTAAAATACACAGAAGGCTGCTGGGGCTCTTAATTATTGGAAGAGTCCCAAGGACTATTAAAAATATAGAAATAGAATACTTTTTAACCTATTAGCTCTTCTGTGATATGTCTTCTTTTCTCCAAAGTTTGAGTGAAATTTGCAATACTCAAATATGCCCTTTTTTATAGTGAAGAATGGAGACAGGGAAGCCTGGCATGCTGCAGTTCATGGTGTCACAAAGAGTTGGACACAACTTAGTGACTGAACAAGTTTCTGATTTGGTACAGAACAGAGAAAGGAACCAATTGTAGGGCAGAAATAAAAGTGAAAATAAGATTCCAGGGGTGGCAGACACTGAGATTCAAAAGTGACCTTGAGTACACAGGCCTCTGGGATTCTTCAGGAAACTTTAGAGGAAAGGAATGTGGAATTTCCGCTGACATCTGGGCTACATATTTGTTATTTGAACTTTCACTTAATTGTCTGTGCATATGCTCATTGTGAACTCCTTAGGTATAGGCAGTTCTACTTTTTGTTGTGTGTATCTTTTTACTGCCCAGGAATCGAGCACTGCAGTAATATACTTTGCACATAATATACTTTCATTAGGGATTTCCCTGGTGGTCCAGTGGTTAAGATTCCATACTTCCACTGCAGAGAGTCTGGATTTGATCCCTGATCTGGGAACTAAGATCCTGGATGCTGCATGGTAGAACTGAAAAAAGAGAAAAAATGCTTTCATTAAGTAGTTTTTAGATCACTCAACATATTGAGTTTTCACTAGTCCATTCTTATACCTACTTCTTTGTGAAAAAAGTAAAAAAGACCCATTCTTGCAGTTGGAGTAAGAGGTAAGGCTTAAAGGCAGATTGACCCATTTGAATTCAATTCATAACAAGTCTATTCTACAACTGGCTATTGAAGCATTGAAAATGCTTCATTTTGGTAAAATGAGAAAGTATATACACAAGCAGAAATGATAAAACACAAAGAACCATAAATGAGTTAAAGTATGATTTACCTCTTTCATTTGATAATCATTGATTTTCTAATTCATAGAAGATAATAAAATATCTCTAGAAATGAATATCTGTTTTTGTTTAATTGTGCTTGCTCAGAATTCCTTTTCCTACCTTAGGGTGAAAAGTCATTTGATTTTCTTTTGAGAAATTTTCCCTAAATGTTGCAAATTGGGTAGAGTGTTTAGTCAATGTGTCCCCTTCCCTTAGCCAAGTCTTAAGATGTGCCAGACAGACTCTTCCTGGAATATGAATATTATGCCAGTGACTGAAGTTCAGTTCAGTTCAGTCGCTCAGTTGTGTCCACCTCTTTGCGACCCCATGGACTGCAGCACTCCAGGCTTCCCTGTCCATCAACAACTCCCAGAGAGTGCTCAAACTCATGTCCATCAAGGCGGTGATGCCATCCAACCATCTCATCCTCTGTTGTCCCCTTCTCCTCCTGCCTTCCATCTTTCCAAACATCAGAGTCTTTGCCAATGAGTCAATTCTTCTCATCAGGTGACCAAAGTGTTAGAGTTTGATCTTCAGTATCACTCATTCTAATGAATATTCAGGACCGATTTCTTTTAGAATTGACTGGTTTGATCTCCTTGTAGTCCAAGGGATTCTCAAGAATCTTCTCCAACACCACAGTTCAAAAGCATCCATTCTCTGGCACTCAGCTTTCTTTATGGTCCAACTCTCACATCCACACATGACTACTGGAAAAACCATGGCTTTGACTAGATGGACATTTGTCAGCAACGTCTCTGCTTTTTAATATGTTGTCTAGGTTGGTCAGAGAAGGCAATGGCAACCCACTCCAGTACTCTTGCCTGGAAAATTCATGGACAGAGGGGCCTGGTGGGCTGCAGTCCATGGGGTCGCTAGGAGTCGGACACAACTGAGCGACTTCACTTTCACTTTTCACTTTCATGCATTGGAGAAGGAAATGGCAACCCACTCCAGTGTTCTTGCCTGGAGAATCCCAGGGACGGGGAGCCTGGTAGGCTGCCGTCTATGGGGTTGCACAGCGTCGGACACGACTGAAGCGACTTAGCAGCAGCAGCAGCAGCAGCAGCTAGGTTGGTCATGGCTGTTTTTTGAAGGAGCAAGTGTCTTTTAATTTCATGGTTGCAGCGACCATCTGCAGTGATTTTGGAGCCCAAGAAAATATGATCTCTCACTGTTTCCATTGTTTCCCCATCTATTTGCCATGAAGTAATGGGACAAGTTGCCATGATCTTAGTTTTCTGAATGTTGAGCTTTAAGCCAGCTTTTTCACTCTCCTCTTTCACTTTCATCAAGAGGCTCTTTAGTTCTTCTTCACTTTCTGACATAAAGGTGGTGTCATCTGCGTATCTGACGTTATTGAGATCTCTGCCAGCGATCTTGATTCAAGCTTGTGCTTCATCCAGCCTGGCATTTTGCATGATGTACTCTGCATATAGGTTAAATAGCAAGGTGACAATATACAGACTTGACGTACTCCTTTCCCAATTTGGAACAAGTCTGTTGTTCCATGTCCAGTTCTAACTGTTGCTTCTTGAGCTGCATACAGATTTCTCAGGATACAGGTGAGGTGGTCTGGTATACCCATCTCTTGAAGATTTTTCCACAGTTTGTTGTGATCCACACAAAGTCTTTGTCATAGTCAATAAAGCAGAAGTAGATATTTTTTTGGAACTCTCTTGCTTTTTCAATGATTCAGTGGATGTTGGCAATTTGATCTCTGGTTCCTCTGCCTTTTCTAAATCCAGCTTGAACATCATAGTTCATGTACTATTGAAGCCTGGCTTGGAGAATTTTGAGCATGACTTTGTTAGCGTGTGAGATGAGTGCAATTGTGCAGTAGTTTGAACATTCTCTGGCATTGCCTTTCTTTGGAATTGGAATGAAAACTGGCCTTTTCCAGTCCTGTGGCCACTGCTGTTTTCCAAATATGCTGGCATATTGAGTGCAGTTCACTTTCACAGCATCAGCTTTTAGGATTTGAAATAGCTCAACAGGAATTCCATCACCTCCACTAGCTCTGTTCTTAGTGATGCTTCCTAAGGTCCACTTGACCTCGCATTCCAGGATGTCTGGCTCTAGGTGAGTGATCACACCATCGTGGTTATCTGGGTCATGAAGATCTTTTTTGTATAGTTCTTCTGTGTATTCTTGCCACCTCTTCTTAATATCTTCTGCTTCTGTTAGGTCCATACAGTTTCAGTCCTTTATTGTGCCCATCTTTGCATGAAATGTTCCTTTGGTATCTCTAATTTTCTTGAAGAGATCTCTAATCTTTCCCATTCTGTTGTTTTCCTCTATTTCTTTGTATTGATCACTGAGGAAGGCTTTCTTATCTCTCTGTGCTATTCTTTGGAACTCTACATTCAAATGGGTATATCTTTTCTTTGCTCCTTTGCCTTTCACTTCTCTTCTTTTCTCAGCTATTGTAAGGCCTCCTCAGACAACCATTTTGCCTTTTTACATTTCTTTTTCTTGGGGATGGTCTTGATCCCTGCCTCCTGTACAATGTCACAAACCTCCATCCATAGTTCTTCAGGCACTCTGTCTATCAAATCAAATCCCTTGAATCTATTTCTCACTTCCACTGTATAATTGTAAGGGATTTGATTTAGTCATACCTGAATGATCTAGTGGTTTTCCCTACTTTCTTCAATTTAAGTCTGAATTTGGCAATAAGGAGTTCATAAACTGAGCCACAGTCAGCTCCCGGTCTTGTTTTTACCAGTTGTATAGAGCTTCTCCGTCTTTGGCTTCAAAGAATATAATCAATCTGATTTCAGTTATTGACCATCTGGTGATGTCCATGTGTAGAGTCTTCTCTTATGTTGTTGGAAGAGGGTGTTTGCTATGACCAGTGCATTTTCTTGGCAAAACCCTGTTAGCCTTTGCCCTGCTTCATTCTGTACTCCAAGGCCAAACTTGCCTGCTACTCCAGGTATCTCTTGACTTCCTACTTTTGCATTCCAGTCCCCTATGATGAAAAGGCCATATGTTTTTTAATTTTATTTTGGTGTTAGTTCTAAAAGGTCTTGTAGGTCAGCATAGAACTTCAACTTCAGCTTCTTCAGCATTACTGGTTGGGGCATAGACTTGGATTACTGTGATATTGAATAGCTTCCTTGGAGATGAGCAGAGATCATTCTGTCTTTTTTGAGATTGCAATACTACATTTCAGACACTTTTGTTGACTATGAGAGCTATTGCATTTCTTCTAAGGGATTCTTGCCAACAGTAATAGATATAATGGTCACCTGAATTAAATTTATCCATTCCGGTCCATTTTAGTTCACTGATTCCTAAAATGTGGATGTTCACTCTTGCCATCTCCTGTTTGACTAGTTCCAATTTACTTGATTCATGGACCTGACATTCCAGGTTCCTATGCAATATTGCTCTTTACAACATTGAACTTTACTTCCATCACCAGTCACATCCAAAGTGTTGTTTTTGCTTTGGCTCAGTCTCTTTTTTCTTTCTGGAGTTATTTCTCAACTCTTCTCCAGTAGCACATTGTGCACCTACTGATCTAGGATGTTCATCTTTCAGTATCATATCTTTTTGTGTTTTCATACTGTTCATGGGGTTTTCAAGGCAAGAATACTGAAGTAGTTTTGCCATTTCCTTCTCCATGAACCATGTTTTGTCAGTACTCTCCACCATTACCCCGTCTTGGGTGGCCCTACATGGTATGGTTCATAGTTACATTGAGTTACACAAGGCTGTGATCCATGTGATCAGTTTGGTTAGTTTTCTGTGATTGGATAGGTAGGATAAAGATAAGGGACTAGAAGGTCACACGCTCAGCTTCTCCTGTGAGAACTCCAAAATTGCAACTCAATGCTGAACAACCATTGACAGGAGAATGTTGCAGCTCACCAAAAAAAGATACGCCATGTCTGAGGGCAAAGGAGAAGTCCCAACAAGATGGTAGGAGGGACGAAATCACGTTTAGAATCAAACGCCCTCCCACCAGAGATGTTTGGAGGGCTCAAAAAAAAACCCTGTGTGCACCAGGACCCAGAGGCCCCACAGAGAACGAGCCTCAGTAACTGGATTCCTGATCAGTGTTATTGTTTGAAGAAGTGTTTTTATTTGAATAAATTTTGGTGTCCAAGTTTTTTTTTTTTTTAATTAATTTACCAAATAGGTCTCTACTTAGAGTTTCTATAACTATTTGGTAAATCAATAAAAACTTGGACACCAACATTTGATCAAATAAAAACACTTTTTCAAACAATAACACTGATCAGATGTCCAGTTACTGAGGTGTTCCATCAAAAATGACAAACTGTTTTCCAGTGCTTCATGGAGGGGAAAAAACGGGGAGGGACAGGTATGTACTTGACTTCAAGGGCATGTGAATTGAATAAGGAAGGACATACACAAACCAAAACTTGTATAGTCCTTCTCTGTTTTTGTTTATTCCATTAAGAACGTGTCCTATTGTGATATAAGGCCTGACAGATGCATCTTGACATCCAAGGGAAACAAAGAGAGCCTCTAAGGGGCTAACCACAAGTTCCCTTCCCAGTTCTCTTCCCATGGATAAGGTCTTCTAGCCTTATCATGGGAAAGAGGCACAGAGGCACTCATCCCTGAGAAGCAAGTTGTAGTTCCCTTCCTGCCTATGAAATTATTCAAATAAGCCAATAACATGCTCCGATGGAAATCAGGGGGCCTGTCACTCTTTTAATACTATTAAAGCAGCTTCCCATACCCCCAGATCATTCACTCTGTCCCCATATGACCATATGTGGTGTGTGGTGTCCTCCTCTCCTGGGCTGGGAGTATATCAGTTCAGTTCAGCTGCTCAGTCATGTCTGACTCTTCGAGACCCCACAGACTGCAGCATGCCAGGGTTCCCTGTCCATCACCAACTCCTGGAGCTTACTCAAATTCATGTCCATCAAGTCGGTGATGCCATCCAACCATCTCATCCTGTCATCCTCTTCTCTTCCCTCCTTCAATCTTTCCCAGCATCAGGGTCTTTTCCAATGAGTCAGTTCTTCACATTAGGTGGCCAAAGTATTGGAGTTTCATCTTCAGCATCAGTCCTTCCAATGAATATTCAGGACTGATTTCCTTTAGAACTGACTGGTTGGATCTTCTTGCAGTCCAAGGGAGTATATATGACTGATAAAATGCTGTGTGGTGTTAGGTAAAGGAAAGTTACATGGCTCAAAATAGCCTGGAGTTAAAACTCCCCTCTAGGTCCTCCCCACCATTCTATGCAAAACAAGAACTCTCTCACCCAAAGAAAAAAATGGACATTAAAGCTGATTACGCCCAGCTCCCAGCCAGTCCAGCCTCTGGCCGATCTCCAAAATTCCTTGCCCCAGCCGTTTAAGAGATAACTACTCTGAACAACCTTGGAGAAGTACAGGCCCCCTTAAGACAGTAGCTTTCCACATATATGCCTATATATACTTACTCTTTTCTTGGGTTAGTGCTGCTGCTGCTAAGTCACTTCAATCATGTCCGATTCTGTGCTACCCCATAGATGGCAGCCCACCAGGCTCTGTCGTCCCTGGGATTCTCCAGGCAACAACATTGGAGTGGGTTGCCATTTCCTTCTCCAATGCATGAAAGTGAAAAGTGAAAGTGAAGTCGCTCAGTCATGTCCGACTCTTCATGACCCCATGGACTATAGCCTACCAGGCTCCTCCATCCATGGGATTTTCCAGGCAAGAGTACTGGAGTGGGTTGCCATTGCCTTCTCCATGGGTTAGTGCAGCAGCTCACTAATCTGACTGCTGCCCCTTCTTGCTTCATTAAAGGTGATCTGTTCCTGAAAGTGCCGGTCTCGTTCTTTTCCTGAACTTCGCCCTCCCTAACTCCCTCACCCTACATTAGGTGTCATGCATTTGACCATCTCCAAAGTCCATGATACAAATCCCTTTTTCACCCATAGGGTTAACAAGGAATGATTAAACACTTACCTGAAGAGAAGAACAAAGCTTTCTTTCTCAAGCCAAGAGATATGCACTTGGGAATAAGACTAGGACATAATTTGGCTGCTTTCTTGTACATCTTTTCCTTCATTTAGAAAGTAATGCTAAGGACTAAAGGGAAAACTCCAAGGAGAGATGTGAAATCTACAAGTGCCGGGGTCCAGCCCCAGCTGATCCAGGGTATTCGAAGGAGAGATGGCGTAGGCGAGGGTCAGGAAACAACTGCTTAATTAAACGTTAATTAAGGATATAAAGAGTAATAGAATGAGGATAGCTCAGTAGGAAAATTCAGTGGAGAAAAGAGGCTGAGTAGCTTGGTTTACGCGGGGGACCAATAAAACTTCAAGACAAGAAGTTTGCACCACTTACGTAGGCCACAGGCGTCCTTCCGTTCTCCCGAAGGAGAGGAGACACTGAGGCCTCCCCGGTCGGATCTTAGAAGCCCAGGCATAATTAGTAAGCATGGTGGGTTCCGCGCTCCAGATGGAGACTCAACCAGAGTGAGAGAGAGAGAGACATGGGGAGACCAGTCTTTTGAGGAACTGATCCCCATTCTTTATTTTCCATGGTCTACTTTTATACACTGAGATGTTATGCAAAAGTCATGTGGAGTCAGCAGTCCTGACTTTTATCAAAGTCAGGTGCTTCATACAAATGTATACAGAGGTCTTAGGGGTGTTACATCATCTTCTGGCCAGGGGGCCTGCTGACAATTTACGACCCTCTCCTTGTGACAGCGGTCAGTCAACCAGGACACTTATTTCTCCAGGGGTGATTATTCTTAAAACAGACACCACCCAAATAAAGTTACATTCCTATAGGGTGAGGGTGTAGTGGGTTTTAGTTAAGGAAAGAATTTACTTAGCCTAAGGTCTAACGTGATTTATATCAAAGGTTAATACTTATTTCTTTTATATATTCATTAATGTGTGTAAGGGCAGGGGATATGGAGACTTAGCAACAAACATTGGCTCAACAAATGAAAAAACCCTTCACCAATACAATTTCTAATCAGCCCATTATACTTATACTAATAGTTTTCTAACTTTTCTAAAGAACCTGTTTTTAGAAGGTTTAAAGCATCTCGTGCCTCTCACAGTTGGGAGGCTGTGAGCAATCACATGTGGCCGGACAAGCCTGTCAGGCAGGCTAGAGAACCTTCAGAGGAGTTTGTAGGTTAAAACACTCCTATCACGCCCAGGAATTATTATTAACTGGAGCTCTAAGTTAACTCCTTCTCTGAAAGAGGTGGTGGGGGACAGCCCCCTGTAAAGTCAGAGGTGTAGGGGAGAGCGCAAAGTAGTAAAGTAGGCAGGCTCTGGTTATGGGGGTAGATGCTCGAGGATTTCCAGGGGGACTCCTGAGGCTCGATCCCGCCTTTGCGCATGTCGAGCCTCCTTCCTCATGACCTTTGCCATGGGCGGAGTGCCTCACGCCGGCCCCCAACATACAAGCTCTCACTTTTGGCAGAGAGCGAGGAAAGACTGGTTTGTTACAGGCAATGGGAAGGCCTAAGACTATCTCCTGCTTGGCTTTTATTATAAGGTCAACTGGGAGCCAGGCTCATGGTGACCTATCCCCCCTCACCAAGAGAACACATTGGGCTTTGGGGTCCCAACCATCATAGTAATAAGACATATAACTTTATTTAGAATGTAGCCTGCACATGTCCACCTCTCAGGTAAGGATTTGAGGATTTAAAATCCAGGCCATCTTTCTGTTAGTTGGTCATGACTAACATGTGCTATTTTCAACCACACCAGTCAAGTGACTCTCAAGGCATTTGGTTGGCTGATTTTTCTTTAACATCACTTTCGCTACCTTTCCCTGCTCAAGGCCAATCTAATCTTCTTTAATGTCCTGACTATAAGATCCACATGAGGTACCATCTCCCTTTCTGCTCTCCTTTGAATATTGTTTTACTTTTAATATGGGATTCATTTCAAAGATATTTATTTTATAGTTCATTTGCTTTATCTTGTAGTGACTGAAAAATGGAAATTGGAGTCTAGAAGATCTGTGCTTGGTCTCTTACTAAACTGGGTAGTCTCTGGTTGTTGGTTTAGAACTTGAACTTTGGTAAAGATTTGAATCCTAGATTCATCACTTAATAGCTATGAAATCGTAAGCAAGTCACTTATACTCTCTAAGTCTCAGTTTCCTAAGCTATCAAATAGGGATAACAATATCTACCTTCCCAAGTGGTGATAGTGGTAAAGAATCTGCCAATGCAGGAGACACAAGAGACGCAGTTTCAATCCTTGAATGGGGAAGATCCCCTGGAGTAGAAAATGACAACCCACTCCAGTATTTTTGCCTGGAAAAATTCCATGGACGGAGGAGCCTGGCAGGCTACAGTCCATGGAGTCGCAAAGAGTTGGACAAGACTAAACACTTGTCAGCAGTCAGAAGCATAGGATTATCTTGAAGATACAAGGAAATAATCCCTGTGAAGCTAACCCTATGCTAGCACCTGATCAGTATTAGGTATTATTGTCTCTCTTTTTTTAAATTATTGCATGAAATCCCATCTCCCTGGGAAGGATTAATTTTTTTATTTATAATTTTATTTTGGTTGTGCTGGATCTTCGTTGCTATGTGCGATTTTCTCTAGTCACAGTGAGTAGGGGGCTACTCTTCATTACAGTGCTTGGGCTTCTCATTGCAGTGGCTTCTCTTGTTGTGTAGCACAGGCTCTAGGGCATGTGGGCTTCAGTAGTTGCGGCTTCCAGGCTCTAGAACACAGGCTCAATAGTTGAGGCTCATGGACTTAGTTGCTCCTAAGCATATGGGATCTTCCCAGACCAGGAAATGAACCTGCATCTCTGGCATTGGCAGGCGGATTCTTAACCACTGGGCCACCAGGGAAGCCCAGCAAGCATCAATTCTGTTCATATGTAAGTCCAACCCAAAATCCAGAAAAGATGGATGTTGATTTAATTCACTTAATCTGAATTAGTTGTTGAAAGTGGCATATTCAGGTCATTTGGACCCCTGCCCACTCTGAGCTGAATCCATGACTCTCACAGCAGAGCCACAGCACTTTTTGTCTTTTCCAGACAGACTGTAGAAGCTTCATGTTTCACTGCTGATGAGTTTAATGCTAAGATAAAATAGTTTACCTGTTTAGCATACTGTTAAATTAAACCAGCTCCCTATCTTCTGAAATGCACATTTTGGGATTGATGGATTTGGAATTCTTTCTTTTTGGTTTTGTTGACTGAAGGTTCAAATCTTTGTCTTTTCGTCTTCCTACATGGAAAATCATGGACAAAAATTCAGTCAGTGAGTGGCCCATTTAAATGAAATGAAGCAGTCAAAGGGAGCTATAATGAAGCTTAGGGTTTGATGGTTCTTGGTTTCCAGTTTTGCTTTTTCAAGCTGGAGCCAGTTGGAGTTTGGGGGTGCTAAATCTGTGCTTTGTGAATGTACAGACAAATGACTTGGCCTTCCATTCAGCCAGGCCTTGATCTTTTGAGTTAAAGAAAAGAGTGTAAGTAATTCCTTCTTTGGAGCGACAGTTTTCAGGGACAGCTGTTTTCCAGCTTATGGGAAGGAGGAATTTCTGGCTGCTAGCTAGCTTCTGCTGACGGGTTTACAGACTTCCTGCTCTTCCCCAGTTGGTGCTAATGCATTCCTCATTGTCTGAGATGGTTAGACTGCTCTTGTCATTAACAGAAAGGGATAGGGATCCATTTTCAAAATCAGAGACATCCAAATGTGTGCAGAAATCATGTATTTTAAATGTAAGTACCTAAACTAAGATGAAAAATCTCAGAGGTAACAGAAAAATATCACGTTTCAAGTATGGAGAAAACTTGCCTTATAAAAAGGGCTGCCTTAAAGACGAGCGAGGCCTTAATGAGAAAGAATTCCAACTTCAAAGTTTACATTCAGAGTAATCTGATGGATCATTTTGATACTTTCAGTTTCTCTGCCTCTAACATGATAATCAGTCATCCAGAGCAGACTCGCAGACTAGCTGTGAGAACTATGAGACACATGATTCCACCCTATTATGTTTGCATGTGGTATGAGAGATTGAAAGAAAGTTCTGGGCATGTATCCCAGAGAAATTAAAACTCAATATTTACACAAAATATATACATAAATCATAGTAGCTTTATTTGTAATAGTCAAACACTAGAAATAATCCAAAGATCCTTCAATGAGTGAAAAGATAAACTGTGGTACATCCATACCATGTAACACTACTCAGTAATAAGAAGGAGTTGATACACGCAACAGCTTGAATGGATCCTGAATGAATTATACAGAGTTTGAAAAGCCAAATCAAAAAGGTACTCTATGATTCTTCCATTTATATGACAGTCTTAAAATGACCAAAGTTTAGAGATGGAGGACAGATCAGTGGTTTCCAGGAGATAATGATGGGTAGGCAGGATGGTACCTGTGGTCCTAAAAGGACAATAGAGGGATCTTTCTGGTGATGGGCCTCTTCTCTATTTGGACAATGGAAGTGATTACTTGAATCTATACATGCAATATCAAATTGCATCTTATTAAATATACACACAAATAGCTGCATGTAGAACTCACGAAATATGGTTAAAATTGCTAGATTATAGTCATGTCAATGGTCTGATTGTGATACTGCACTATAGTTATGAAGGTATCATCTGGGGAACTGAGTAAAAGGTATGTAAGCTCTCACTCTATTATTTCTTACTGCTACTGCTGCTGCTGCTAAGTCACTTCAGTAGTGTCCGACTCTGTGCGACCCCATAGACAGCAGCCCACATGGTTCCCCGTCCCTGGGATTCTCAAAGCAAGAACACTGGAGTGGGCTGCCATTTCCTTCTCTAATGCATGAAAGTGAAAAGTGAAAGTGAAGTCACTCAGTTGTGTCCGACTCTTAGCGACCCCATGGACTGCAGCCTACCAGGCTCCTCCGTCCATGGGATTTTCCAGGCAAAAGTACTGGAGTGGGGTGCCATATTATTTCTGCAGCAGCACATAAATCTACAATCATCTCAAATTTTAAAACATGATTTTTTTTTTTTTTTTTAGTTTGTAGCTTTTGACTGCCTTCATCCAATTCTCTCTCCCTCTACCCTCTGCCTCTGGTAACCACAGGTTTGATCTTTAGATGAGTTTGTTTACTTGTTTTTAAAGTATAATTGGGCTGCAACACTATGTTAGTTCCTGTTACACAACAGAGTAATTCAATATTTCTATACATTTCAAAATGATCACTATGCTAAGTCTAGGTACAATATGTTACCATACAAAGATATCATACATTTACTGACTATATTCCCCACACTGTGCATTTTATACATGTCTCATTTATGTTGCACCTGGAAGTTTATACTTCTTAATCTCCCTCCCCTATTTTCCCCCCACCCCTCACTATTTTTTTTTTTAAAACACAGAGAAGTTTTAAAAATCTCTCTTCTATGACTGGACTAGAAAGATATTACTCTCACCTTTTAGGTCAGCTGTGTTTCTTGGTACTCTTTTTTCTGTATCTCTGTGTTTTATCCATGTGTTTATCCATGTATATGTTTGGAGCAGAGTGAGTGTCCAAAGCTAAGTTCACTCTGTCATATGAACCCAGCAGAGTTTGCTTTAATGAACTGTAGGGGTACTAAACGGGTTCACTCAGAGTTGGGGCTGGACAGCAACTCCATTCAGACAGTCCCCTGATGGGGTTAACGTCATCATGGTCATCTGAAGTGTTCACAATATTCCTCACTTCTTTACAACAGTTTTATTGTTATACAAGAAATTTATCTTCTCTATGAAAACATTAAAAATTCAAATAAGCAAAAGAAAATATAAAAATAAAACAGCCCACCTAATTTTTAATCTGATTTTGGAAAGTAAACTTGTCACCTGAGAATAAACCCCAGAACCATTTTCTATTAAAAGAGACATTTAGCAGAAAGTTTATCAAGCCAGAATACAGCTTTTATTAAACAGGTCTCAAGTTATAATCAGCAATCATGGCTCTTCCCTTTTCTTCCTGTTCCCCACCTCTGGAAAGTGACCAAGTCAGAATTTCATACCTCCAAATGAAAATTTGAGTCCACTGGTATGGGATAACCAGAGGAACAGCAGAGTTCAACATAAGCAATAAGAGAAAACCTCATAACTTGGGGCTTATTGTTTTGAAAAGTGTAAAATAAATCAGATAATTCAACTGATGAGCTATTCAGAGAAGTAGTGCTTGAATGTTCTGGGCCTCAGTGGTAAAGGACAGCTGTTGGACTTAATGAACATATTCGTATGATGATAGTTCTATGAGGGAGTTGCATGCTTATATCCATAAAAGAGGTGGAAGGTAATTAAAGATTCAAATGAGGTCATTGTCTCTCAATAAGTTCGTCTAAGGCCGTAACATTAGGCCATTAGAAAAGAATTTGATGAGCAAGTGTCAGGTTTCCAAAATAGTTACTAGTGTTTGTATTAGAAGCAATCAAGCGTGTGTCCAAAGCCCACTGCTGCTACATGAGTGTGAGGCATGGAAATGGCACACGGGCTTGGCTGAAGAACAGTCATCCTATGATAATGAAGTTGGGGTTGATGTTCATGCTGGATATAATTGGAAATTTAAGCAGGTCTTTCAGAAAGGCTTATCTCTGGTCAGATGTTAGTCTCCAAGGAAAGCAAAGAGGTGCCTGGGCTCCCTGTTACCGAATGGCTAGTAGAGATACTTCAGTTGGTTCTGAAGGCAAAAATGGCTCAGAATTATTACTGACTATTTAATCTGTGATTTGCTACAATCAATAATCATAAAAGCCATACAAGCCTTTACATTTCCCTATTGATTACTTTAGATTTTTATTTTTTATTTTTATTTTATTTTTAAACTTTACATAACTGTATTAGTTTTGCCAAATATCAAAATGAATCTTTTAGACACACAAGCTATCCTTCTCTCTTTTGATTATCTCAGGCTTACATTAAAATTAATTTCCACAACCTCAGTACACAATAATTGATTTGAAACTTGGGTTTTCACCATTTGATCCTTAAGACAAGTTGTTTAGCCTCACTTGGGTTAAGATTTTTTTCATTTGTAAAATGAGGTCTTTGGTTTTATGATGTAAGTAAATGCTTTGACATGCGTATAAGAGAATCTCACACTAAAAGGAGAAAGAGACATTTCTTCCCACTTCAACAGCCGCCTGGAAGTCAAGCTCCCCTTGAATCTACACTGGAATCCTTCAATTTGCTGGAGGAGGCAGCCAAACCTGTTGGATGGATGAGTGGTCTTGCCAAAGTGGTGGTGGTGTCCAGTGAAGGCAGTGGCATCCTGAAGAGAGGATGGAAACAGTAGAGTTGTGGGGAAGCCTTGGCAGGTCCAGCAGGTTCAGGAGAGACTGATGAACATAGCAGCACCCGAAGGAGAGAGGATGGAGCAAGAAGAGAGAACAAAAATACCAGAAATCAATAATGGCTCACCTCTGAGAACTCCCAGAAATACCTGGTGGAGATTTTGTTGGGACTGGAGAGTCAGAGTCTGCAAACGCATATTGCCCATGCATAATAGCATTGGAGTGGGAAGTTAGACAGGAAAATACTTAATTGCTATAGAAATCTGCAAAGGATCTCCCAAAGGGCCCTTTCAATTCTGTATTTGGCTCAGCCAAAAACAATTGGCTTGACTCCTTTAGAAGAACAGAAGGTGCCTGGTAGAGCTAAGTTTTCATGGATGCATCTGGTTCCCAGCAGGGCACAGAGCTAATGCAGCTGAAAAAGCATACAGCTGTGGCTGTGACTCCAGGCATCTTGTGAATGACTAGGCCTGGCTTGGGCTTCCTGCCTAAGTTCAAAGCATGGGTTTTCATCTGGGAGTCAGGTTGCGGTGGGAGGTGGGAGGAAATAAGTGAATGGCTCGGAGGATCTCTTCAAACCACACATTCCTCAGGCCCTACTCTGGATCTATTGAATCAGAATTTCTGGTACTTGGATTGAGAATGAGTGTGGGAGTCCAGTGTGTCTTTTGAATTAGGAGGTAATTGGAGAATTGAGGCGTTTTAGGGGAGAGGTAAGGAATGTTTGCTTGTGAGACTAAGGAGTAGATAGAGAGGTACAGACCAGAGATATAGAGACTGGGGGTCAAGAGGAGGTGAGAGGGAGAAAGGCAGGAGCAAGGTGGCTTTAAAGGGAATCAGAGGAGACACCCTCCATTCCCTGGAAGAAAAAAGGCATGAAAAGATATGGATGTAAATGAGCCTGAAGCTGGAGGGAGTGCAGACAGCCTGAGGTCGGGACTGAGGATTGCCATTTTCTCTCTGGAGTGGACTGTAAGGCATGGTTGGCTGCAGAGAGAGGAGAGGGAGGTTCCGAGAGGCAAAGTAATTTCTTGGAGCTTCTACAAGGGTGAGTGGCTAATCTGGGCTGCAAACTGAGGTCTATCTCAGTCCAAAGCCCCTATTCTTTCTCTGATTCACTATTTTCTTTGTGCAGTACTGTCTAACCAAACCCTGATATGATGCCTTTCTGTTAAGTATCCTCCTTGAAAAGTAATTTTTGTCACAATTAATTTGATGGATGCTCAAGACACAACAGCTTTTTACATTAAACTAAATTGTTTCCACTTCTCCACAGCCATCTCTTTGCCTCCAAAACACACTCCCTCAAGTCCCTGGTTAGTTTAGATCTGTAATCTTTGTCACCTAACATGAAATTTAATTTAGGAGGAATCCCTCACTTTCTTAGTAACTATGTACAACTGCCCTACACTTTGGATCTGCTCTCCCTCCCCCTCAATTATTTTTCTAAAAAGACCTCTCATTTCCCACCCCCTCTGGGATTTTTGGCTGCTGTTTGATTCTGAAAGAGCACAATAGGAGAAACAGATTTTCTATTCCTACCAACCTGAGCCTTCTCTAAACAGATTGCAGAACACAGCCTCCTTTCCTCGGAAGCATGTGTACTCATATTCCTGGAGAATCCACTGGACACTGAAAGCTGAGCCTTGTTGACCATGTGAAATCTCCCACCACATGCCATCCGTGCGACAGTAACCGTGGTCTCCTTGCTACAATCTCATCATAGAAACTCCATCCAAACACCCTAAAGAAAGAGCTCACAGATGTTCAGAAAAATACACAATAATCCTTGGCTGATTAATTTAATATCCTTTGGAGACATTCTATAGATCACTAGGCTGCTGTTTTATTCTGGAAGCCATAACCTCCCCATTCTCACGCCTGTAATGTTTCATTTTGATTCATCTCAGGGAAAGGCAGATGATACCCAAACGTATGAACCAAGGGGCTGAAACATAGATCATTGCCTCCCTGTTAAGACTATCAGTGCCTGGGAAAGAAGCCTTCAGTAGCAATGCTGAAATGACACATGGAAGGACAGATGATGCCGGGAATTTGTTAAACATTTCACATCCTGCCAAATGACTTTGTGTATTTGTGACTTTTTTAAGATAACAATTTTAAAATTTTTATGTTATGTGTTTGCTATGCTCTTTGTCTAGAATATAAACCTTATTTTAGCTTTCCCTAAAGTAAGCAAAACAGAGATATAGATCTAAAACCTGACCAAAAAAATGCCGATTTTGTATATTTGTTTTGTTAGCCCATCTAGTTAGTGTGTCTGTAGGGGAAGTTGGCAAAGTTTTTTGGTAAAGGACCAAAGAATAAATATTTGGGGCTTTTCAGGTAGTACAGTTTCTGTTGCAACTAGTCAGTTCTGCTATTGTAACATGAAAGCAGCCTTTATAAAATATGTAAATAGATGAACATGGCTGTGTTCCAATAAAACTTTATTTACAATATAGGCAGTGGGCCAGATTTACTCTATAGGCTGTAGATTGATGACCCCTAGAAGGTAAGCTACATGAGGACAAGTGAGTCCTCCAACATAAAAAGTTTGCCAATGACTGATAGGGACAAATAGCTAACATTACTGAGAACTAATTATGTCTAGATATTGTGCCATGGATACATTATTGTTGTTGTTCAGTTGCTAAGCTCTATCCAACTCTCTGTGACCCGATGGGTCACCCCATGTAGCCCACCAGCCTCCTCTGTCCATGGGGATTTCTAGGCAAGAATACTGAAGTGAGTTGCCATTTCCTTCCCCAGGGGATCTTCCCAGACTAGGGATCAAATTCATGTCTCCTATGCAACAATAAGGATATATAAGATATATAAACATTGTTTAATGAGGTGGATATTACTGCCCTTTTTTGTAGATTGAGAAATGAAGGTCAAAAAGCTTAAGCAACTTACCTGAGATCACATGACTAAGTAGTGGAGTCCTATGGCCTGCCTTCTGTTGGTGAGGGTATGAGTGGGTACAGTGTGTGCCCCAGGGCACTAAGCTGGGACTTATGTCCCACCACTTATCAGATACTTGGGCTGAAGATCCCAGGAACCATACCCTCAATTTCATATAAAAGCTGGGACACCTAGCAGTCTTGGGATTAGAACTGTAACTGTGGGTATCTGTGTCTTCCCCCAAACTGCCCAGTAAAGGGGCTAGGTATGTGTATGCTCTGGGGTCTGAGTGCCTGGGTTCAGATCAAAGTCCTCCTCTTCATTGCTATGACTGACCAGATTGGTTTATGTCCTTGCGCTTCCATGTCCTTGTCTGCTAAATAAGGATAGTGGCACTACTATCCAGGAGGGTGCTTGTGTGGATTAAAGGAGTCAATACATGTGAAATGCTTAATGAGTGCATGCACAAGGAGTCTCCTTATATATGTGACTGGCTGACAAGACTTGTGATCTGTGGGCCAGCAAAGGAGGGAAGGAAGAAAATGAAGAATGATATGAAAGATGAGGAAGGAAGACAGAGTAGTAGATATACAAATGATATGACAGTGGCAAGGAATGAGGTTTTAAAAATTACATTTCATTCGTGTAATGATAGTATAGGTGGACTGAAGGAAAAAAATGAATATACCCACAACCCCACTTACCTCTAGGTATTATATATATTTGGGATATCCTCCTCTAGGAGTTTACATCTGTCTCATGTATTCTAGAGATACTCCATATGTTCCACCGACACATCTGGTTGTTGCTCTCCTTAGCTCCTGCTCTGGACTGGCAGCAGCTCTGTGCTTCTGTCTCCACATCCCTGGTGAGTGCTTTGTTAAGCTTCTTCTGCCCGCTTATGCCTGCTTTGCTACCAAGTGTGGGGACCAGCCCCTCCTATTATTCCCTATAGCCCAGCTAACACAAGGCAGTCGTGTTTAACAGACTTTAAATGTCTTGAGGATCCCACCAGGGAACTTCATTGTGGGAAAGGAAACTGACAGCTGAGTATTGCTGTGTCCAGCATCCATTAGCCACACATATCCCACTGGACATCTCTTTCCCAAATCCCTGACTTGCTGCTACTACTGAGAAAAAAATATCAGGAGACAGCAAAATGATGCTGAGTGCTCAGACTGTAAGCTCTGCGAGGGCAGGAACTGTCTCTGTTGCTTCACATTGTCTTCCCTTCACCAAGCACAGTGCTTTGGCACATAGTAGGGGCTCCATAAGTACTTGTTATTTGAATGTGTGGAGGAGCCCACAGCCCTCAGAGAAGGCAGGCTTCGGTAATATTAAACAGAGTATTTTTTGCAAGTGGATTTGGATTACTCTGCTGGTTCACAATTTCCCCAAGGACAGTGGCTTAGGCACTTCCCCTCTAACATCCCAATACCTAACTAATACATATTTCAGCTTCTATCCAGAAATTTAGAAATGGATGAATTTTTTTAAATAACACTATTTCTTCTCTAATATGTGTTGGGTGTATTATTTTGCATAGTTAAGATCATGATGTATCCATTGTTCTGTATCCTGTTTTCACTCCCCCTCTGCCCTCTGCCTTTGAACATGATTTTCTCAACATGATTCTTAATGACTGCATAATGTCTCATAGAATGTGGTAGATGTACATAATTTGCTTAATCATTCTTTTTTCATTTCAATTTAGCTATTATAAATAGTGTTACAAGGAACACTCTTATATGTAAATCTTTGTCCATGGTTTATACTATTTTCTTGAGATAGATGTCTGGGAATGAAATGATAGTATCAAAATATATAAATGTTTTTATGGCCCTTGTATCTCTTGCCAAATTGCTGTCTGGAAAGATTATCTCAATTTATATTCTCACCATAAGATATAAAAGTGCTTATTTCATCAAATCCACCTTCATATTATAATCATTTAAGAATCTCTATTAATCTGATCGATGAAAAATAGATGGTTAGTGTTATTTCACATTATGTTTCTTTGATTATGAGTAAGTTGAAAGAACTGTTTAGAAGCCAGGTTTGCATTTATAGTTTCTAGCAATAATACATGCTACAACTATTCATATGTATAAGCTTTCTGTATATAGTTTCCTTTCAGACCAATACCCTCATTGCTGAACAGAAGGCTATGATGGGTTATGCAGCCCAGTCTCTGCCATATGCTTGGTGCTTATTATTAAGCCCAACTACTGAGCAAAGAAAGACATAATTAGCCTTTTTGGGAATTATTTTAAGCCTTCAGCAGTAAAAGGCCTAAAGTTGATTTATTTCCCAGAATCTATTTGTATCCGATGCCTTTTTAAGTCGAGTCAGACTAAATGACCAGGCATGGTTTCAACCTTCTGCGAAGGAGTTTCTCGAGTTCTAGGAGGTAGCCAAAAATAATCGCCTTTGTGCCTTTGCACACCCCTAAGATACCATTTAGAGACAAAAGTCGAGTCATTTGAAAAGAGATAGAACCACTGGGGACACTAACAGAGGCAGAAGTTGAATTTTTTTCAAGTTACTAGTGGTGGAGGCTGAGGCACTGTACTCTGGGTTGAGAGAGCCTTGAGTTCAGTTGAGGGGCTTTCAGTCTTTGCTTCTGAGGTGGGGGTTAGGAGAAGGCATTGCCTGTTATACAGACACATGTTCTTTCAGGGGACTGACTTCATCAAGAAAGCTGCTTCTGCCAGTGATTATCCTAGGCTAGACTTGAATCTGTGCTTCCAAAACAAAAGCAAGTTGTCTGATTCTAAAGCCAGCCTACACATTATTGTGCTTCCAAAGACTGTATTGTTTTGTAATGATAGCAATGGATTTTTACCCCCGGAGCACTTGGAAACGCATTGTAATTCCCAGCCTCACTCTCCACCCAAATTGTTGTCTGAATGATTGTGCTCATTTGGGCCGTTATTCATCGATGGCACATTTGGAAACAAAATCTTGAGGTTGTCACGGGTCTGCGCGTATTGACGGAGTTCTCAAACGCCAAGATGATAAACACTGTGCAGATGTTCCATGGGACAGTAACCCAGCCTGCCTTTGGCACTTTCGCACACAAATGACTAAACACATCAGTTCTGGAAATAAATGCTGCAGCACGAGTTCACTGACTCTTCTTGTTATAAAAAAATTTCGGGGCCAAGATTAATTAAAACCAGGAGCTGGTTACTTTCAAAGATACCATAATGATAACCATTCCAAAATGCTTCTTGCAATTGGAACCTGTTGTGGGGAGCCAGGAAGTGAGAACATAAAAATGCTTGGAGGGAATTCTGTAGTCAGAGGCCATGTCTATTGGCATACCCATGCCAATATTCTTGGGAAGATATGGTATTTTTGAATGCATAACAGAATGAGTGAACAAAGGATTGGGTGATTGGAATGGCATTGAAGATGCACCATGTCATCAATAGCAGTGCTAGCCCCTGGGTATTGAGGATTTACATAGGGTCTTGACCCTCTGCTTCCTTCACCTCTTCTTCTGTGTGCTTGGTTGCTCAGTTGTGTCCGCATTGTTCACTGTTACTCTTTGTGACCTCATGGACTGTACCCTGCCAGGATCCTCCATCCATGAGATTCTCCAGGCAAGAATACTGGAGTGGGTTGCCATTTCTTCCTCCGGGGGATCTTCCCAACACAGGGATCAAACCTGTACCTCCTTCATTGGCCAGCAGGTTCTTTACCACTGGGCTACCTGGAAAGGCCCCATAATAACAACAGAGCAGGTATTTCTTTTTCTGTCTCAGAAAAGTGGGAACTAAGGAAGATATGATATGTCAGGACCAGAATTTAAACCCAGGTTCTAGATTCCAAGACCTACATTCTTAATCCACATGTGAGAGTGCTGCTTACTTAAAAAGAGGTCACGTTCAGCAAAAAGTCATCATCTTTTCATGGTCTCAGTTATTATTTCCTTGGCTACTGAATCTGATGATACTAGATTTGGAAGTCTGCTGAGGGACCACTTGGCCTAAGAGCCCTCCCGCTGTAGGTGGAGAATCAGAGGTTCTGCCGCATCTTATGACTGTTTGGCTGACCTGTGCCAGTGAGAGGCAGGTCTGGAAGAGGTCAGCTAACAACTGACCTGACAGTTTTCTACCTCATCTCTTTGGAGGTAAGGTCAAAATGGGAATCATGTAACCTAAAATAATGAATGTGGATCATGCATTTTTTTTTAAAAAATCACTTAAACTGACACCAAGGTAGAATCATCTTGTGCATACAACTCCCTCAGTAAAAATAAACATTAAGAGGACAGATATATGAGAAGTGCTTTCCCTTAAAAACATCATTAAAACTGTGAGAACATGACAAACTTGGAGATTACACAATATCTTCAGTGAATATTGAATGTGGTCTTTTACAAAGTCGATGTGTGTGCTGCTTGTAGGTTCTTGACAGTGGGAGAAACTGACCATATGTCATTGGTTAAAGCTAAAAGCAGGAGTGAATTTAAATATGGAAAATACCAGCCACTAATTGCCACTGATTTTTCACTCTGAACTGTGTAAACAGGTATCCTCTACCCTCTGTTCTTTCCATGTCTGCTTCCACTACTCTAACCAAACCACTCAATGAGACCAATGAAACTGCTCCCCATCAGGCTACTTCCGTCTGGTCCTTCCATTCACAGTCTGCAAACCATGTGTTGTTTGTCTAAAACACAGCCTGACTTTTTCTGCTCCTCTGTGGGAGATGGTTGCTGGCTCTTCAATAATCAAAGCTCTTTTGCATTGCTTCCCAAATCTTCTCCTTCTTCCCTTCTCCTCTTCTTCCTTCTCCTTCCTCCTCCTCCTTCTCCTTTATGCTCCAGAAACATAGTTGGTAAGGACTCTTTGTTTAGAAATGACCATTCAGTAAATTCTTGGGTAGTTCACCAAGTTATCCAAAGTTACAAATCGAGAGAGGATTGCAAAAGGATCGGCCAGGACCTCTGGGTCTTGGATCAAGTGCACAGTTCACAGTCACCAAGATGCTTCTGGAAGAGTCACTTTAGCTCTAAGAAAAGCCAAGAAAGAATTTTTCAAGGAGGATTCAATAATTTAGCAAAGGCCCTCCACACTTCATGGTGAGCCAAATTCCTGAAATGACAGCCGTTGTCTGTCTACTCGCGAATCTGCCTACTGGTATGATCAAAATGGCAAGGGACATAAAGGGAAGTTCTTAAGGAAACAGTGGAGTAAGCTCTGATGATTATTAATTTTGCCTCTTTAGAAAACTCTCCCACCTAAGGTTGCCAGATTCAATATAGGATGTCTTTTTATTTGCAAAGTCTGGCAACCCTCCTTCCTATTCACCCCATTTTTCGGTTAATAGTTGCTTTCTCTCTGGCTACAGGAATAAATGTGTGCCCAATTCCCATTCCAACAGAGGCTGACCCAAATTGTGTATACATAACCCTGTTAGCACCAGAGTCATTTCTTGGGATGGAAAGACACCCTTTGGCTATGGCTGCTAACCTGAGGTTTCTGGCAGCCATTACAAAATAATGTGATTAAAATTGCAAAGAGAAGCAGAGATAAGCAGTAAACAAAATAGACCCAGAAAATTGGTAGTGTTGAGTTCCAGTGTTACAGTTTCTGAGCCCCTGGTTGCTGCAGCTTTTCCTTGCGTGCTGTGCCATCCCCATTGCAGTTATAAGGACTGGCAAATCCTTTTTTTTTTTTTTTTTTTAACTCCATTAACCTAATTTGATTTGGATTTCTATTACTTGTTCCTAAAAGAGCTTCTGATTCATATACAGAGAATTCTGATTCTGAGCTCTATCTTTTCCTTAAGTAACACATACAGATTAGAGAAGGGTGTACAGGATAGAGGTAGATGATGCCCTGAGCTGAGATTACCTCTTATTATGCATTTGTAGATTTAGGAATCATTTGTGGCAAATATTGAATCTCAAATGCCTTTCTCTTCCTTCCTTTTCTCTACATCATAAAACCAAAGACCTCATTTTACAGATGAAAAAATCTTCAACTAGGTGAGGTTAAACAACTTGTCTTAAGGATCAAATAGTGAAAACTCAAGTTTCAAATCAATTATTGTGTATTGAGGTTCTGGAAATTAATTTTAATATAAGCCTAAGATTTGGCCACCTGATGCGAAGAAGTGGCTCATTTGAAAAGACCCTGATGCTGGGAAAGATTGAAGGTGGGAGGAGAAGGGGACAACAGAGGATGAGATGGTTGGATGGCATCACCGACTCAGTGGACATGAGTTTGGGTAAACTGTGGGATTTGGCGATGGACAGGGAGGCCTGGCATGCTGCAGTCCATGGGGTCACAAAGAGTCAGACACGACTGAGTGACTGACCTGAACTGAAGACAGAAAAGAAAAAGACAACTTGTCTTAAAATCTACTGTAATGAATAGAGAGATGTAAATGCTTGTATTGTAACAAATCACAAATTGGAGGGACAGATTGTTAGTGATCTCTTGGCAATTATGTTCGTGATCACCCTCATTCTTCTACTACCAGATCCTACTGCTTTGGCCACTGGGCTGGGAACATGACCCAGATCTGCTCAGTCAAAGCGTAGAACTCACTCCTCCTGGCCACAGGGATGACTCTGGTGATGGGTCATTGCCTGGGAAAGAAATAACCAGTGTCTAAAGGATAGAATAATCACACTCCTATCCTGAGATGTGGTTTTTATTAGAGCTGATGGGAAACAGATTTCCCTCTCTGGTTGCTCAACAGGGGGAATGTGTGTCTGGAATGCTTTGCACCCATTTCTCCTACCATATGGGAAAAACCTGTCTGCCATTGGAGGAAAAAAAACAAAACAGCACAAAGGGAGCAGCAGAAATGACTGGCAGACTTGATCTTTATGACTTTTAAACCCCCAGATCCACCCATTCCAGAGGACAGATTCATCCCAGGCTTTTCTTGCTTTATAAAAGCCAAAAAAAACAAAAAAGTTCTGTTTTACCAAAGTTACTTTGATGGAAATTTCTGACACTTGAAACTAAAAGAATAGTTTTATTTCATTTGTGACACTACTTTTCTTTGTTGGCATGGATTATTAATAGCTGTATGCTTAGAATTTTCCAAGTTAATAATGATCTGGTAAAAGCTAACAGAAAATCTAAGGGTAGGTTTAAATTCAATGTGCGTTTTCAGGGAAAATATTATACCAACCACATCCAATACTTAAAAATAAGTTTTAGCTTTAGACTTTGTTGTGAAAAAAACACCTTAAAATGAAAGAAAATGTATAAAATATATGAGAAGTTTTAGAATATGTCTTAGTGTGGAGAAGGCCTTCACAAGCGAATCGAAAACCCCAAAACTGTAAAGGAAAGTATTGACAGATCTGACTGGGGAAATAGTTAAATTGTTGGAATATAAAAGTTGCTATTAACAAAATTAAAAGACAAGTGACAGAATGGAAGAATATGCTTGCCGAATATATAATTTATAATCACTTAAGCTTCATAATATGTAAAAAGTTCCTACAGGTCAAAAGTGAATATAATCCGAGAAGAGAATGGATTAAAGTTACAAATGGACAATTCCTTGGAGAAAAAAGAGAAATGGATGCTTTCAGCCTTTTAGAGCAAGGAACACAGACAGGACATAGAAAATAAAATTGAAAAAAATTATAAGCCACATCCTTTCCTTTGAGGAAAGCCCCTTTTGGCTCAACGCCCTTTCCTCCTTTGCTGGTCTGGAAACTCATTTGTATTTTCCCCAACTCTGGTCCAAGGAGAATCCATCAAGCTCTCCCTTGTGCCTCCGGTATATCTTGTGCATGCATCTCTCATGACCACGTTCATTGTGTGCTTACCTGTTTGCTTTCTCGCATTGCCCAAGAGCTGCATCCATCACTTTGTCCTAGTGATGAAGATAATCTCTCTGAATTCCTGATACCTTATCTAATATGTGTCCATAGAACAGACAATCCATAAATGTTTGGTAGGTGAATAAACAAATAAATGTTGGATCTTTGTGGACACTGTTAGAATCAATACTTACATTTTATAGGAAAGTATCTAACTTTCTATTTCATTTTGACTCTAGGTATTTACATATCTTATTTTACTCATATGAGAAAGGGGAAAAGGTAACAGAGAAAATTCTGTATTTAATCAATTCTAATTTACCAATTTTGGGTGTCATTGCTGTGTATATATATCAACTGGATTGTTATTCCTGATGGTGTGACAACACGAAGGCAATTCCTTGATGTTTTAGTCAACAAGCAATTCAATTGTCATTTAAGAAAGAACTATTCATTCTGGCTGATGAAAGAAAACCTCCTCTTCTTGTCATTCGGTGAGATCCAAGAAGCACCAGCATGAAAACTTGTAGAAAAAGTGTCAGTGGCTTGAAAGATGATCCAGCATCTGTAGCACCTTTGATGCTCTGAGGATACTGTGTGGGAAAAACATGGCCATCAGCAATTATGAGTCAAAAAACGATTCAGGGAGTCAGACCCAAAATGTGAAGAAACTTAGAAATAACCATTTTTAAACTCATATCTCCCTTTTTATACATGCATAAGTGTTCTTATAATAAACCTATGTCTCCATCTAAAAAGACTATCTCAATAAATGTAAAATAAAAATTCTAAGTAATAAAAAAGCACCACATCATAATTTTATAGTTGAACTGATAGTGTTTTTATTTCTTTCATAGTGGTTATTTCTTTCATAGTGGTATACTCCATATTGGTGCATCTTGCAGGCACTGACATATTAGATTTGATGAGCTATGGTAATAATAACACCTAACCTGATTGGAAAAGACCCTGATGCTGGTAAAGATTGAAGGCAGGAAGAGAAGGGGAAGACAGAGGATGAGATGATTGGACATGAGTTTGAGCAAGTTTCGGGAGTTGGTGGTGGACAGGGAAGCCTGGTGTGCTGCAGTCCATGGGGTTGCAAAGAGTCAGACACGACTGAGCAGCTGAACTGAACCAAACACCTACCCTGTATTGAGCCCTATTTTTCCAAGGCACTATCCAAGGCACTTTATGTGCCCAATCTCATGTAATTCTTAAAAAAAAACTCTGTAGGCTGACTGTGATTATCCTCATTTTACAGCTAGTGAAACTGAGGTTTAGAGAGGTTAATTACTGGCAGAACTAAAATGTTTGAGTGAATCAGAACCTAAGATGTTAACACTTCATAAAAGAAGAAGCAACAGTAATTTCTTGGGACAGGGATGTTTTTGTCACACCTCAGATTTGGGGAAATTTTTCCCAGGTACATAGTAATACATTTTAGTGCTTGTCTTGTTAAAATTATGAGAAAGTCAAATTAAGCAAGTGTGAGCATGTATCCATGCTTATAATTAATAAATTTGAATGCCTATTGCAAACATGACCTGTCAAATGCCAGTATTTTTTGTATGATGAGAGATATCTTTGTAGAAATGTATGTATACTAACCAGTACAAGTGGGACAGAGCATCCTCTGAGGTGACAGATTCTGTTGTCTTGTCCCCTTGAGGGCAGAGCAGAGAGTAACCTTCTATCCCCATCAGAATGCCTAAACACCATCTTCCATCTTACTTTTCAATGGCAGTTCTACTTTTTTTTTAAAATCCATACTTTCAGTAGTAGCTCACAGAATCAATTGAGTGGTAAATAAACTTACTTAAAAGTGTCTCATAATAATAAGTATAAAGTCAAGTTAAAAAGTGCTGCAAATGGGAATTAGATACTAAACTTGTATACATATAAACCATCTAGAAGGAATCAACAACCTCAGCTAAAAGTGAATTAACTCTTAAGACTTCTCTCTACCCTTCTAGAAGACTTGCCCTTATTAGAAAATCATTTGGAAAACCACTTTATTAGCCATAGAATATCTTCCCCGATGGTAAAAGTCCAATACGGAAACAAGTTTAAGACTTTTCATAGATACTGGGAATAGCTGTTTGCTTAAACTCTTGCTTACATAGTTTCCTATTTATGAACATCTTTGTCTCTTGATATTAGAATGACAACTTTGATTGTTAATTAGCTTGGGAGTAAACACATGTTTATGTAAAGGTATTATCCATCATGTTTGAAAGAATACTGCTTACTTCTCATTTTATCCAGTCTATGTCTCCTCCAGTACCGTCCATTTTAAGGTGGAAATGTGTGTTAGTATTTTTTCTCTTCACATAATTTTCCTGCTGGGGGGTTTCTAGCGTCAGTTGCCATTGTCCTCACACTCAGAAGGTGCAGTAAGATTAGTAGTTGCAACCTGGAGGCAGAGTTTTTAGTGCTTTCTATTTCAAATTCTGTCATGCTTAACCACTGGTGTGGCCTGGAGGTGGATATTTATTGTTTCTGCACTTCAGGGAGATATGTTAGATCTTGGCCATGGGCCTCTGGAAACAAGGGCGGGGGAACAGGGTTTGTATCAGGAGGGACATTTCTCTGTGTGCTTTCCTGGTGCATTTGAACTTTGCCAACAGCACCCTGGTGTTGGGATTTCTATTTCTTAGCACTTGTTCCCCTCCCCACCCCTTTCTTTTTGAGGAAAGGGGGTGGGCCAGGATAGTCTGTTCTCTCTGTTCTATCAAGAGGGAATTTTTATCATCTCTTTTTTCGTAAATACAAATCTGGGCTAGTTACTACAGTGTCAAACAGTCAGAGAATTTGATCTATAACAGGTTTAGGTATAATCCTATTAAATGGTCTTCTGTGTCCTTTGAAATTTTGATTAGCTGGGGAACTGCCCCTTGAAAGAATACAGCCTTGAATGAAAGGAATTAGGCTCCTAGCTACAGTTGGCCAATAGGATCATGTTTTTTATTGTTGGGTTTTATTTATTTATTTATTTGAGCCTTACCCAGGATCACTTCTCTTCACCCACTGTTCTCTATTTAAGAGTTTTTAAAACTGAAAAGTGAAAAATCTTCATGAGCAAACATGAGAATAAATCAACCAGTTGTGTATCAGACTAAAAAAGCTCATTGGTTTTCAGTGTAGGAAATACTTCATAGGCAGGGACTTTGTCTGCCTTGTTGATGACTAAATCTCTACTTCTTCGAGTAGCAGCTGGCACATTGCAGGCATTTAATAAATATTTGCTGAATGAATGAATGAACCAATGACAGTTATTTGGCTAAACTTAAGACATGAACTGTAATGTGCTAAGGATAATTGCCTAATTTCTCTATTATGATAGTGTGTGAGCAGGACAGGGTAACATACATTTGTCGTTCAAACCATCAAAGTGCTAAAATGACATTTCACTATCATAAACAAACAGTTTCCTCTCTGTGGGACTACTATACCCCAGATTTGGTAAAGCCAAGCTACATGATACAGGCAAATAATCCACAAACAAATCCATCTTTGTGGTTCCTCTGAAGGATGTTTGCTTTGTCACACTACTCAGCTATTTTATCAATTCCAAGCAGAGGCATCAAGACTTCTTTGTTTTCTACAGGTGCCTGAGGGGTCATTATCATGCCCACTGCTCCCAGTTACAGCTGATGTTCGTGGTGCACCCTCTTCACCGTGACTTAAAAATCAATAATAATGAATCAGGCAGCATTTGATTATGTGCTGGTTACTACTGGCCTTCCCAACAATGAAGAGGCTTCAGACGAGGACAGTAAACCCCCACTGCCGTCTGCAAGATGAACCATAACCTGTCTCACTGCTGTCCAAAGTGTGCACCTGCTCCGCTCACCACGCAGTCATCCTATCTTTACCTCTCTTGTTTTATACCCTAAAAGGAGATGTGTTCCTGCAGCTCAAAGATTAGTTTTCTTCTCAATAAGGTCAGTTCTTTCTAGGATATTCAGGAAAGAAATAAGCTTTGTCTGCCCTCTGCTTTGGAGTCATCCACTTCCTTACCCCTCCAGCCCTGGGGTGTTTCTTTTGTAGCACCTGCCTCACTGCACTTACCCCTGGAAGCAGGGCTGTGTGAAGTCGTCTCCATGTGCTGCTGGGTCTCATGTGACATCCTCAGTGGAGGGCTGTGAGTGCATGGAATCATTACAGGCCAGCTTTTGGTCATGGAATCACTGCGTAGGAGGGAATCAATGTGGTGTGACATGAAGGCATGTACACACACACATACACACACACAGACAAATACTGATTCTCAGGGAAAGTACAACCTAAATCAATGTTTTCAAACTGTCATCAATGAACCTATTCTCAAGTGTGTCCATGACAACATTTTTTGCCTTTAAAAACAAAAGACAGAAGTTCAAAAACCCTGGGTGTGATCACTCACCCAAAGCCAGACATCCTGAAATGCAAAGTCAAGTGGGCGTTAGGAAGCATCACTACCAAGCCTAGTGGAGGTGATGGAATTCCAGTTGAGCTATTTCAAATCCTAAAAGCTGATGCTGTGAAAGTGCTGCACTCCATATGCCAGCAAATTTGGAAAACTCAGCAGTGGCCACAGGACTGGAAAAGGTCAGTTTTCATTCCAATCCCAAAGAAAGGCAATGCCAAAGAACGTTCAAACTACTGCACAATTGCACTCATCTCACATGCTAGCAAAGTCAGGCTCAAAATTCTCTAAGCCAGGCTTCAACAGTATGTGAACTGTGAACTTCCAGATGTTCAGTCTGGATTTAGAAAAGGCAGAAGAACCAGAGATCAAATTGCCAACAACCACTGGATCATCAAAAAAGCAAGAGTTCCAGAAAAACATCTATTTCTGCTTTATTGATTATGCCAAAACCTTTGTGTGAATCATAACAAACTGGAAAATTCTTCAAGAGATGGGAATACCAGACCACCTCACCTGGATCCTGAGAAATCTGTATGCAGCTCAAAAAGCAATAGTTAGAACTGGACATGAAGCAACAGACTGGTTCCAAATCGGGAAAGGAGTGCATCAAGGCTGTATATTGTCACCCTGCTTATTTAACTTATATGCAGAGTGAAAGTGAAGTTGCTCAGTCGTGTCCGACTCTTTGTGACCCCATGGACTGTAGCCCACCAGGCTTCTCCATCCATGGGATTTTCCAGGCAAGAATACTGGAGTGGGTTGCTATTTCCTTCTCCAGGAGATCTTTCTGACCCAGGGATTGAACCCGAGTCTCCCGCATTGTAGGCAGACGCTTTACTGTCTGAGCCACCAGGGAAGTCCATGCAAAATGCCAGGCTGAATGAAGCACAAGCTGGAATCAAGATTGCTGGGAGAAATATCAATAACCTCAGAGATGCAGATAACACCACCTTTATGGCAGAAAGTGAAGAAGAACTAAAAAGCCTCTTGATGAAAGTGAAAGAGGAGATTGAAAAAGTTGGCTTAAAACTCAACATTCAGAAAACTAAGATCATGGCATCTGGTCCCATCACTTCATGGCAAATAAATGGGGCAACAATGGAAACAGGGAGAGACTTTATTTTTGGGGCTCTGAAATCACTGCAGATGGTGGCTGAAGCCATGAAATTAAAAGATGCCTGTTCCTTGGAAGAAAAGCTGTGACCAACCTAGACAACACATTACAAAGCAGAGACACTACTTTGCCAACAAAGGTCCATCTACTCAAAGCTATGGTTTTCCCATAGTCATGTATGGATGTGAGAGTTGGACCATAAAGAAAGCTGAGCTCTGAAGAATTGATGCTTTTGAACTGTGAGGTTGGAGAAGACTCTTCAGAGTCCCTTAGACTCCAAGGAGATCAAACCAGTCAATCCTAAAGGAAGTCAGTCCTGAATATTAATTGGAAGGGCTGATGCTGAAGCTGAAACTCCAATACTTTGGCCACATGATTTGAAGAAGTGACTCATTTGAAAAGACCCTGATGCTGGGAAAGATTGAAGGCAGGAGGAGAAGGGGATGGCAGAGGATGAGATGGTTGGATGACATCACCAACTCAATGGAGATGGGTTTGAGTAAGCTCCGAGAGTAGGTGATGGACAGTGAAGCCTGGTGTGCTGCAGTCCATGGGGTCACAAAGAGTTGGACACGACTGAGAAATTGAACTGAACTGAAACCCATGGGATGAAATAGAACTCTTTATCTAATTGCCCTGTCATTTCCAAACCTGCCTGTCCCACGATAGTTATTTAATAGGTGTCACAGCCTCATTCCCTAAGCACTGCCCCACTTCGTAATCCATGTGGACATGCATCTCCCAATGACTGCTTGCCTGGCCACCCTGCAATCCTGGAAGGAATTGCTTAACTTCCCAGACTTGGAGCCAAACTCTTCTCTCTCTCTCTTTTTGAACCTTGAACCTGCCTGACAGAAGGGTTGGCTGCCTGGGGTACTCCCCCACTGCAGCTATGCTCTGGGGTCCTGCTATCTTGGGAGCCCCCTGGCACATGGCAGCCCCTTTCTTGTCTGGGGTTGATGTTGACTGAAGCACTCATGGGTTCTTGTGGAATGAAACTGGAATAAAGGGAAGCATTCTCTTTCATTGGGCTTCCCTGGTGGCTCAGACAGTAAAGAATCTGCCTGCAATGCAGGAGACCTGGGCTCACTGCCTGGGTGTGGAAGATCCCCTGGAGAAATGAATGGCTACCTCTTCCAGTGTTCTTGCCTGGAGAATCCTATGGACAGAGGAGCCCAGCGGGCTACAGCCCATGGGGTTGCAAAGTGTCAGACATGACTAACACTTTCACTTTTCTTTTCCATAGTATCTTACTTGAGAGGTGCTTGTAGATATTTTCCCAAATTCCAGAAGAAAATCATCTTTTCAAATTTGTGATGTAGAGAGAAATACAAGATTGATATTCTGGAGACTGGGCCATGTACCTTCCTTCTCAGCCTCGAGCCCCTTAACTATAAAAAGAACTAAAATCCCTCAGAGTGCTGAAAAGACTGTGTTGTTTTTAAATATATTGTACATGATTTATTTTATGTTTTTTCATACTACTTATTTTTTAAAATTTATATTCTAGCTCGTCTCAGAATGGATTTAAGGGGCTTTGAAAGGATACATAAAAAATAGCGAGATAGCATAAATTAGAAATATGCGAAGAACAAAAGGAGGAAACAAAGAAAGGACATAAAATGAGCCAGACCAAGGCTACTCCATCCAGGCGTCCCTTGAAGACTTGCACTCTCGCTTCAGGAAAATGTTGTAGTTGTGTGTCAACCCAGATAAGGCTTATGAAAGGAAAATTCCATAACTCTCCCTGTAAGCAAGGCAACCAGTAAGTGTGTCTGTAACAACTGTGGAAAATCTTCTTGCTTCTTGGACCACTGATCTTCAAAAATTTAATCAAAGACATTAAGTCACAACTACATTTTTTTGAGAGATAGATACAATGGTTGTAATCATTTATAAGTTATGAGCAGCCACCTTACAAAAAAATTTGATAAATTAGCACATGTCGGAAACTACCTATGCCAATTCTGTAGTAGTCAGTTAGAAAGGGAGCAGAGGGACTTCCCTGGTGATCCAGTGGCTAAGACTCTGTAATCCCAATGCAGGGGGTCTGGGGATCGATCCCTGATCAGGGAACTAGGTCCCACATGCTGCAAGTAAGACCCAGGGCGGTTAAATAATTTTTTTTTTTTTTTAAAAGGGAGCAGAATTCAAGAGGGTGAGGCCTGCAAGGGGCTGGAACACACTGTCACAGAGAGAAGGGACACACAACTACAGCTCTCAGTTGCTAGGAGGCTCAAGATTTTAGATTCAAATGAGTGAGCGGGTGATCTGATTTTAAAGTCTGATGTTTTAAAACAAAGGCTAACAGGAGCCCGTAAGTGTTCCCTGAAAAGGCTTTTGCTTTTTGAAGGCTTTTTGAAGTTGTAATGTTTCATTTGTCCACTGAGTAGGGGTGCTGTGGGGTGGGAAAATTTATTAATTTCTGGATAAAGAACTAAAATCACAGTCATTACCAGATTCGTACCAATAAGGTTTTCTCTAGCTTGGCGTTTTGCCAGACCCCCAGACACACCTTCAAACATATACTCATGCATATGCACACACTCATGAATATACACACTCATGTACACACACACACACATACTACTCACTATGTTCACACACACACAACTTCTGGAGACTGCAGAAGGGGCCGTGTTCTCTCTCATGTCCAGTTTCAAGAACTAGCTGGACTCCCCTCCCCCGCCTCATAAAGTGCCCCCGTTTTCCATCCCTATTGCCCTCACTTTTGCCAGCGAACCTCACTGGTCCCTATGATCCAATTTAAAATCCCCCTTTCTCCCAGCAGCTTTCTCTCCAAATCCTAGACTAGTAACTTCCCTTAAACAACATCTTTCACAACTTTGCTCAACACAGTACAAACGAGATGCATTGCCCTAACATTGAACAAAAGAGATTTGAAAGGTCTACTGTGTCAGGGGAAATGGGCCAGGGTGCTCTAGGCATATCTTCAACCCCCAGACATGCCAGTACACAGTGTGAAAAGGACACAGAGAAAGCACAAGAGATTGGACAACTCGGATGGATGGCAACAGATGGGGTATTTATTTATTTTAAATGCATTTTGCTGGGACAGTCACATGAGATGTCTATCTTATTTCCAGAGAACTCTCAAGGGAAACAGCTGTCATGAGGTTTCATTCCAGAACTCTTTAGTACAGTACAAACAATATTGTGGAGGACAGACAGCCCAAATAGCAGACCACCACAATCAGGGCTGTCCCAATTGCAGTTCATTTTACCCAGTAGCTTCTTCTTAATACCAAGTGAAATGTTCCTTCCAATAAAACAGTGAGGTGACCTTTGGGTATTAAATCAGGTTTCAAGCTTCAGGACGGTGGTCAAAATATTCTTGTGCTATTTTTTTTTTCTCTTCCAAATGAACCAGAGGGCTTTAAGGAAATTTACTGAATCCTTGAAAAACTAATCATCCCTTTACAGCCTCGGGTGAGTTACTGCAAAATTTAATTTCTGCTAAGCTACCTGAGATTGCAAACAGCAAAATGAATGCATGGTATTTACCTGTCTGCTGAGTTTCTGTTTTTCTCTCTGACCCACACTTCAGAGTGTGTCATGCTCTTGCAAAGTACTTTGGGATGCCCAGCATCTTACAGTGACCCTAGGTATCTGTGACATTGATTTTTGTCCCTCCCAGCCCATGGGTAGAGAGAGTAATGGTTCACCCTTTATAAGCCCATTCATCTTGTTACAAAGTTCATTCAATAAGTTTTTTTTTTTTCTTTTCTTAATTATTTGAAAATTAACTTGATTTAGAGAGTTTCTTCTTTGGAAACAAAAGAATAGATACCCAGGATTATATATACAGTGTTTTTAAAGTGCTATGTATCTGTACATTTAATCATTTATGATGTGTTGTTTATTTATATTTTTTGGCTATCTAGAATCACTTTCCTCCTTTGTGGATAACAGCAGCCTGATGCCCTTTTGGTGAAATACCCTTCCTCCTTCTGTGGGCCCCTGGTAAGACCATCAATCAAGACAGGTCGCTGTCTCCAAGCAAGAGTACAGGCTCATGAGCTAGGTTAGACCAATTTTGAGTTAGCTGATTGGAAAATAAAATGCTTGGCACTGATCCATTCCCAGACTGGGCTCCTGGTGAGTTAAGCTCTAATTAGCGGCTACAGATGAATCCCTGCCACCACAGCCTCCAGAACTACCTTGATTGCTGTGCCCTTCTCAGCCTGTTTTTTTCCCATTCTGGTTTTGCAGCCTTCCTTTCAATTCTGTGAGTTACTACTACCCTTCTAACTTTTTTTTTTTTTTTCCTGCTTAATAAACCAGAATGGGCTTCTGGTGATTGCAATCAAAGAACCCTTATTATGAAAGAATTTATGACCAGATGAGATATAAAGGAAGATATGGATAAGGAAGATACAGACAAGGAAGGTTACAAAAAAGGGGGAGGGAGGAGGCCATAATTCAGTGTACTAGGGAGAAACACTGAAAGGATAGCCAGCTAGAATCATGGCCAAAATCCTGCCAGAGACTCAGCCTAGGGAGAGGACACCACTGCTGCTGCCACTTGTCACCAAGTGCTCAGCAGGTTCTGGGCTCTGGATGCTGCCATTTGTTGTCTCTGAATAGTGGGCGTGGTCGCTGCCCCCTCCAACCAATCAGAATTCTTCACTGTCCAAAGTCAGAGAGCAGTGGGTGCACATACCTGATTGAGTCAAAGTCACAGGGGCATGCCTCTGCTGACCACGAGGGGAAAGCAGGTATCTGCCTTTTCAGTTGCAATAGTAAAAGGGTGAGTTCTACAGTGCAGAACTCCACATATTTGGTTGGGGAGTTCTGCTACTGGATACCTTGTATCTACAATTTTCAGAAAAATTATTTGGGTGGAGTGAAAAAATGAATCAAAAGTAAGGATTATGAGAAAGACGAAAGCAATATGATTGATGGTAGAATTGCAAGTTAATTAACTTGACTGAACAATTCGAACTAGACATGTATGGAATATATAGAATATAAAGCAGAATGATTGATTGATTAGTATTCTTTTAATAAAATCAAGAATCATAAATTTCTTTCCGTATTAGAAGCCCCGAGACAGAGGCATCCAGCTAAGCTACACTTGCATTCCCAACACACAGAACTGTGAGATGATAAATGTTTGCTGTTTTAACAGGCTTATTTTAACAGCATTGTGTTACATATCAATTGGTTACTAATACACACTCCAATTAAAAGGCAGAGATGTTCAAATTGGGTAGAAAAGCAAGACTCAGCTATATGCTGCCTGTAAGACACATACGTTGATAGAAACACAGTTAAAAGTAAAAGTATGGAAAAGATATATCATGCTCACTATAATCAAAAGACAGCTGAGGGTCTCTATTAATAACAGATAAAATAGATTTCAGAGAAAAAATATTACCAGGGAAAAAAGAGGAATCATCTTATAAGGAAGAAATTGTCACTTTATCAGGAAGACCTATCAAAATCCTAAGTGTTTATGTACCTAATAACAAAGCTTCAAAACATATGAAGCAAAAACTGATATAACTGCAAGGAGAACTACAAACATCGAAATTATACTGGAGACCCCACAGACTTCCTCTTTCATCTCATTGTCCACAACTGAGTTATATAATTTCCACTCCTGGGATAGCAGCTGGAGCCACCTTCCTTGAGATAAAAGAACTTCTGCCATACCCCTGAACAAAATGGGGACTTTGTTAGCAGGAAAGCTAGAGGACTGACTCTGTTACCAACATCTGCCACACCCACATGGACGACCATGGAAATGCCTGGATTCAAACTGGGTCTTGTGACTTCAATGCCACTTTTCTTGCCACTACATAAAACCAGCGAACGTGGTGGTACTATGCTAGCACTGCGACACAAGGGTGAGTATCCTCATCCTCTGAGAAGGTGCGAGGCAGTTCTAAGAACAAGCAAATAAAACACCATTTGAAATCTACCACGATGGACATCTATATTCATATCTATATCTCATGTATGCAATGTTGGATACATGGGAGAAGTCAGACTGGAGCAGTTCAGTGACCCAGAGGCTTGAAATGAGCATTTGCCAGGAACTCTTGACCAACAGGGTAAACATAGGTTGAAAGGCAGGGAGGAGCAAACAAGCATGGCATTTTCAGAGTTTAGTTTTGCTTTATAAATTAGAAGCTTAAAATGCAAGAAATGAGTCATAGGACTCCCAAAAGTTGAGGCTAAACAGTTAGGCTGTATACGCTCTAGGGGATGGGAAACAACAATAAAGAAGCCAATTTGATAGGGGAAATTTATGATCAGATTTGTGAATGATAACTGGAAAGATCATGGTGTGGTTTTTAATCAAAAGATAAATCTCCTTTTATTTTTGCATAAAGTGAGATGACAGCCCAAGTCATCCTACCCTTTGAAAATTAAATGAGTTCAGTTTCATCCTCAGGTTGTTCATGTGCTATGGAAAGTTCAATGCCTACCCCAAGATTCTGACAAGTTTCCAAGAGCTGTATTAATTTTCCAAGGTCTGTGGTAACAAAGTTCCAACTAACTGGGTGGCTTAAAACATCAGAAATTTATATCTCACAGTTCTAGAGCCCAGAAGTCTGAAATCAAGGTGTCGGCAGAGCTGTGCTCCCTCTGAAGGCTCCAGGGACGAAGTCTTTCTTACCTCTCCAATTTTCTCTGGCCCCAGGCATCCCTTGGTTTATAGGGCATAACTCCAATCTCGGTCTCAATCTTTATGTCACTTTCTTTTTTCTGTGCCTCTCTGTCCTCTCTTCTTATAAAGATGCCATTCACTGGATTTAGGACCCACCCTAAACCTAGGAGGATTTCATCTGGAAATTCCTAATTACATTCTACAAAGACCCTGTTTCCAAATTATGGTGCATTCTGAGATTTCTAGTGGACATGAATTTATTGGGGGGACAAGGGTTGGGGACCAAACCATAGTCTCATGATTTGCTCTGGCTCTGAATTTCTGCTCATCCTAAAATCTTAATCTTACATCTCATTATCTATGGGTATATTGTTTTCTTTGCTACACATCAGCCTGGATGTGGAGCTCAGTCCCTTCCGTCTGCCCTTAATCCATTCACTCAAGGTATTTATAGGCATAGAAGACTATTGAAGTTTGGAGTAATGGATAGTGCTCATCTTTCAGCAGTACACACATAGGCTTAGACTATTTGGAGTTCAAGTTTTTAAACATCGTTTGTTTAACCCCACCCCTGGAAATTTCTCATTCACGACTTTTTATCAGAACCCAGAATCCTGCTTTTTGCCTGTTTCCCTTTCTCCTTTTTTCTGCTTGCCTGCTAGCTTTTCCTCTCCAAATTCCTCTCCTCTGCTCCTCCCTCCCATTCTTCTTCTTCTTTTTTTTTTTTTTAAAGAAACTTTTGTAAGAAACTTTTAATTTCTTACAAAGTTTGTTTGGATGGTGTGTTTCACTATCCTTTCAAGCTCTACCCCCCAGAGAGGTCATTTTCTATGCACATCAAGGAATTTTGCTGAAAACAAACAGGTCTGTCTAAAAGGAGTTCAGAGGGTCATCTGTTAAAATATTTTCACCCTATTACAGGGAAAAAAAGAATTATAAACAGCACAAAATCTGAAAACCTCTGTACACAGATTCTAAAATCTTCTGCTCTTTGAAGGGGTTGAATATTTTTATTTCAAAGAAGTTCCACTCTAATACACTTGGGAGTCTCATTTAAGTAGTTCCTTAATGAGCTAAGGCACTGATTGAGATAGATGTGTTTATTCCTGCCTCCCTAATAAGAAACAAACAGTAAATTTTATATTTATGAGTGCACATGTGTGTATGACATACATATGATATATATATATATATCATATATATTTATATATACCTATGCATGTGAGAAATTCTGAAAGAGATGGGAATACCAGACCACCTGACCTGCCTCTTGAGAAATCTATTGAGAAATACAGGTCAGGAAGCAACAGTTAGAACTGGACATGGAACAACAGACTGGTTCCAAATAGGAAAAGTACATCAAGGCTGTATATTGTCACCCTGCTTATTTAACTTATATGCAGAGTACATCATGAGAAACACTGGACTGGAAGAAACACAGCTGGAATCAAGATTGCTGGGAGAAATATCAATAACCTCAGATATGCAGATGACACCACCCTTATGGCAGAAAGTGAAGAGGAACTCAAAAGCCTCTTGATGAAAGTGAAAGTGGAGAGTGAAAAAGTTGGCTTAAAGCTCAACATTCAGAAAATGAAGATCATGGCATCTGGTCCCATCACTTCATGGGAAATAGATGGGGAAACAGTGGAAACAGTGTCAGACTTTATTTTTTGGGCTCCAAAATCATTGCAGATGGTGACTGCAGCCATGAAATTAAAAGACGCTTACTCCCTGGAAGGAAAGTTATGTCCAACCTAGATAGCATATTCAAAAGCAGAGACATTACTTTGCCAACAAAGGTCCGTCTAGTCAAGGCTATGGTTTTTCCTGTGGTCATGTATGGATGTGAGAGTTGGACTGTGAAGAAAGCTGAGTGCTGAAGAATTGATGCTTTTGAACTGTGGTGTTGGAGAAGACTCTTGAGAGTCCCTTGGACTGCAAGGAGATCCAACCAGTCCATTCTGAAGGAGATCAGCCTTGGGATTTCTTTGGAAGGAATGATGCTGAAGCTGAAACTCCAGTACTTTGGCCACCTCATGCGAAGAGTTGACTCATTGGAAAAGACTCTGATGCTGGGAGGGATTGGGGTAAGGAGGAGAAGGTCATGACAGAGGATGAGATGGCTGGATGGCATCACTGACTTGATGGACATGAGTCTGAGTGAGCTCCAGGAGTTGGTGATGGACAGGGAGGCCTGCTGTTCTGCCATTCATGGGATCCCAAAGAGTCGGACACGACTGAGTGACTGAACTGAACTGATGCATGTGTGTGGGCTTTCCAGGTGGTTCAGTGGTAAAGAATCTGCCTGACAATGCAGAAGACGTGAGTTCGATCCCTGGACTGGGAAGATCCCCTGGAGAAGAAAATGGCAACCCACTCCAGTACTCTTGCCCAGGAGATCCCATAGACAGAGGAACCTGGCGGGCTATAGTCCATGGGGTCACAAAAGAGTCAGACACAACCTAACTACTAAAACAACAACAGTGCATGTGTGTATAGTGCATTAAGCACTCTGTCAAAGGATGTACACTGAGTATCTCATTTAATCCTCATAGCTGTTGTGTTGTTCAGTCACGAAGTTGTGTCCAACTCTTTGTGACCCCATAGACTGCAACACACCAGGCTTCCCTGTCCTTCACCATCTCCTGGAGCTTGCTCAAACTGATGTCCATTGAGTTGGTGATGTCATCCACCCATCTCATACTCTGTCATCTTTCTCCGCCTGCCTTCAATCTTTCCCAGCACAGGGTCTTTTCAAATGAGTAGGTTCTTTGCATTAGGTAACCAATGTATTGGAGCTTCAGCTTCAGCATCAGTCCTTCCGATGAATATTCAGGGTTGATTTCCTTTAGGATTGACTGGCTGGATCTTCTTGCAATCCAAGGGACTCTTAAGAGTCTTTTCCAGCACCATAGTTCAAAAGCATCAATTCTTTGGTTCTCAGTCTTTGTGGTCCAACTCTCACATCCATATATGACTACTGGAAAAACATAGCTTTGACTATACAGAGCTTTGTTGGCGAAAGTGATGTCTCTGCTTTTTAATATGCTGTCTAGGTTTGTCATAGCTTTTCTTCCAAGGAGCAAGTGTGTTTTAATTTCCTGGCTGCAGTCACTGTCCAACATGATTTTGGAGCTCATGAAAATAAAATCTGTCACTGTTTCCAGTTTTTCCCCATCTATTTGCCATGAAGTGATGGGACCAGATGCCATGATCTTAGTTCTTTGAGCGTTGAGTTTTCAGCCAGCTTTTCCCTCCATTTTACAGATGAGGAATTGAGGCTTGGAGATGTGGGATGCCTTCCCAACATTAAATCATTAGAGACAGAACTTATCTCCAGTAGCCTCCTTGCTCTAACCTAATGATCTATCACCAAATAAGGACACACACTAAAATGCTGTGTGTGCGCTCAGTCTTGTCTGACTCTTTGTGACCCCATGGACTGTAGCCCACCAGGCTCCTCTGTCCATGAGTGCTAGTGGGGGATATAGTTGGGGGGAGGATAACAGCCAATTTAAATGTACTTTTATGGATTTGCTTAATTTCCTACAGTTGACATGTAATATATCTGTAATGGGAAGCCTGCTCCCCTAACACCAATGAATGTTATAAAGAGACAACCACACCAGTTTCTCAACTGAAATGCAGTACTGTTATGAAAAAAGTTGACATTAAACTAGAATAATATAATATTAATACTTAATTTTTTTGTGATGCTTTAAAAATACAAATTATGTTCACATACATTATCTTATATAATCCTTGCATAAGTCTGCATTGTAAAGGTGAATATGATGAAATATTATTATCCCCTGCTTTTGTTTGCCAAATTAAGATCAGAAAATAAATAGACTCTTTACTCTCATAGAGTCATGGAAAGGAGTAGATGGACCACAGTTTGCTGAGGACAAGGGCTTTATCTGAAATGTCCACGTGGTCATATCTCTAGCCCCTGCAGTATGATACCTAGGACATGTCACAGAGTAGGTGCTGAACAGATACTGGTTGACAAATAAATGAAATGCAGTGCCTTGTTCTTGGCCATGTCTTCTGTCCATTGAACTCTATCTCTGGTCACCTGAGATGTAATCTTTTTATTGCAATGCCCAGTCAGGATTTTAGAAGTCTATCATTTTAAACACCATGCTTAAAAGGAGTTGCAAGTAAAAATGTAAGGTCCTCAGAGAACTGCTTAAGCATTTTGTGTGTGTGTGTTAAAATATGCATAACATAAAATTCCTCATTTTGATCATTAAGTGGCATTTAGTATGTTCATACTGTTATGCAACCAACACCACCATCAAATTCTACAACAGTTTGATCACCTCAAAGAAAATTCATACTCCATTAAGCAGTCCTGCCCATTCCCCCTTGCCTCCAGCCCTTGTCTCAATGGGTTTACATGTTCTGGGTATTTTACATAAGTAGATTCGTGTAATATATACCCTTTAGTGGCTTTTTTCACCTAGCATAGTTTCATCAGCACTTTATTCCTTTTTATGGCTGAATAATAGTCCATTGTTAAATGGCTATGCCATTTAAACATTCTTAAAAGGTAGAAAGTGAGTCTAGTAGGATAAGAAATTGGCTAGAGAAGAGCAAGCTAAAGCAGGACTTCACCTAGACTTCTGGTTTAAGAAGTCTTTATTTAGCAAGATGCTGAGAAATTATTCTCCACACTTGTGAAGGATGAAGTCAAAGAAAGCCAGGGAGGGAGGAGGACAGGAGAGATTCTTGGCTGAGACCAAGGGAGGGCTCTTCTTGATGATCAAGGGAGTTAAAACGAGAAGGCGCCATGGAGGGAAGTGGTGAAGTTGGAGCCCTTGACCTTCAGAAGGAGAAGGGTCATCCTTTCATTTCAGATGAATTTCCGCAGGGTGTTCACCACCCAAAACCACAAGACTAGGCCAGGTGATATTCAAAAATCATCCTCATGCTGTAGTTCTAGGACCATGGGAAGGAAGACACACAGAACACAAAGAACAGAGAAGAAAATCCCAGAGAGTCCATGAAGATACAAAAGTGACCATTTCAGTACCTGCACAAGTAGCTTCAAATTATGTAAATTGGCTATAATGTTAAAAAGGGGCAGGTGACATTTTGACAGAAAAAAAGCAAAGTAATTAATGGAATAAAGCAGCAATTGATGGCCTTGATTATAATTTATGGCACAAAGGAAAAGGTCAACGTATCTTCTGGATTTTATTTGGGTTAGTGATAATTGTGTTTAGGTAAAAAGAAGTGAAACTCCTAATTGCAAGATAATATCAGTGCTTTACAGAATATCTTGTGCACCACCCCCTCTATAAAAAAAAATATAAAAGAAAGCACAGTTATTATTTCCTTTCCAACTCAAGTTGAATATAAATTACCTGGAAGGGAAAATTATTTGTGAAGATTAAAAATATTGTAAATTCTCAAATCATTAGGCGCTTTAAGAAAAACACCCACCAGTGCTTTAAAACCAGTTTTAAGTCCTAATCCTTGCATGCTTAAATAAACATTAAACACACAGATGCAGTGTGTGAAGCAGGCTTGGCTTTAAGAGAGGAAAGATTACGTTTCTGTGTTTATCCAAGAGCTGGCTAAAACACGTTCCATTTGGCCCTGACACACAGAAATTAGAGTTTTAGACACTGGAAAGGGAACTTTATGTCTTTAAACACACAGACTGAACATGGTGTATATTTTAGAGATATCATGAGAAGTTTCTCTCCTCCACCTTATACAGAGCCATCAAAGAGGCAATTGTGTGAACTAAATAACACAGTGACATGTCACATTCCATATACATTGATTTATCAGATCCAGGAAGAAGTCTTCACACTTTCTGGACTAGTGATCAGCGGTGAACCAGCATAAAAATCCGAGAAATGGAGAATGTTCAAGGAAAATTCACATAGAAAATAAATATGCCAAAAACCATTTTTTTGTGTGCCTATTTTGACCTCGATTGACTTAGGCTCTGAAAAATTAGTCCAGGGTCTCTTTATGACTTTCAGGGGTTCTAAGTACCTTTACCTTCACGGGCTGATTCCAGAATTTAAAAAGTATATTTAAAAAAATCTATTTTATGACTGTGCTAGTAAAGAGATGAATATAACCCAGGCTGAATTTATTATTCAGTTCAGTTCAGTTGCTCAGTCGTGTTCGACTCTTTGCGACCCCCTGAACTGCAGCATGCCAGGCCTCCCTGTCCATCACCAACTCCCGGAGTTCACTCAGATTCAACATCCATCAAGTCGGTAATGCCATCCAGCCATCTCATCCTCTGTCGTCCCCTTCTCCTCCTGCCCCCAATCCCTCCCAGCATCAGGGTCTTTTCCAATGAGTCAACTCTTCACATGAGGTGGCCAAAGTATTGGAGTTTCAGCTTTAGCATCATTCCTTCCAAAGAACACCCAGGACTGATCTTTAGAATGGACTGGTTGGATCTCCTTGCAGTCCAAGGGACTCTCAAGAGTCTTCTCCAACACCACAGTTCAAAAGCATCAATTCTTCGACACTCAGCCTTCTTCACAGTCCAACTCTCACATCCATACATGACCACTGGAAAAGAATTTATTATTATATAGTCATTATTATAGTCAGTTTTTTCTTCTTACTTTAAAAGAAATGAAAAATAAACCATTTTTACAGCCCTCTAGAAGTTGGAGGTGGGGGGGTCATATGTCAGTGCCTGCTGTGCTCAATGGATTCATCATTCCTGAGTTCAGTAAGTCAACAGATATTTGGCCCATATAGTGGGCTGAGGTCTGGACTAGGGCCTGGAGGAATAGGAAGAAGTGTAAGATGCAGTGTACGATGCAGATTGAACTAAAGAACTTTCACTCATAGACAAGTAGGAGACCAAAATGCCTCACGAGGCAGAGAGAGGTGTGGGGCAGGTGGGAGGGACAGGGAGACAAGGGGGTGTATTAGGTAGGAGGGTACTGATGCCTCCAAATTATTGTTTTAAGGGCCTGTGCAAACTGATGACAGCGAAAATCATAAGAAGGAAACAGACTTGAGAGAAGGACATAAAGATCAAGAAGGATAGGAAGTCCCTGAGGACTCTGTGGTGTTCGATGGCATCTTATACCATACTTCTTAAAGCTTTTATGTCACATTAGTATGACTTCCTGTGTGTTGGCTTTCAATATTTCATTTAAAATGTTCTCTCTTTATTTCCTCTTCCCACAAAAAGACAGAGCTCGACTTATGAGTATAATTAAAATGTGACTTCATTTGAGCTATGAGACCATGCTTCCATCTTGTTCTTAGCAGCCATCTCATTTTTATCCCTCAGCCTTTTACATTTGTAAAAAATGGAAGTGTAATTTCAAAGAAGATTGGTTTAAATTTCATGTTCTGGCCCTTTTCACTTGTAGCAGCCTGGCCAGACTGTCCTGCCCCCCCACTACACTCCAGGTGGTTCCCTAGTAACAGATACCAAATAAATGACCTATTTGAGTGAAAACTGAAATCAGCATTTCAATACTATTTTAAGTTTGGTTTCAAAACCATGTGCTCCTTCCTCTCAAACTAGCACCAATCACAGTGGTAGCTTGTAGCACTTTGGAATAACCTTCCAGATATTTTTAGTGTTTTCTTTGTGAAAATACCAATGTTCCAAAAAAGGAATGCAAGAATGGAAAATCCATACCCAAGAGATACTCAGTGATATGGTGCAATATGATCAATTATTTAGGGACTAATTTCCCAGGCCCTGTACTAGGAAATTCAGATATGATGGAGATGGTACCTGTCATTGGTGAGTTCACAGTTACTAGAAGAGAGAAACAAGCAAATCAGATGATGAGAACATGATGTAATATGTATTACTGCAGAGGCATGCCTTAGGTGCAAAAAGCACACACACACTTACCTCATAGCTGGAGGAACAAGAAAGTGACCCTGGAAGGCTTACAAAGGAATGTGGAATTTAGGCAAAGACTGCTGGTTGCCTACTCAATCCACTCCCTTCCTCATTAACCCAATGCCTATTTTTATTCAGTGTGGCAATATGCTCACCACAGAGATGACATTTCTTACTCTCCCTAATGATCATGCAACTAAATTCTGACCAGTGAGATGTAAATGGACATTGTAATCAGTTTTTCAGAAGAGATCTTAAAAGGGAAAACAGCTAGAATTTGTCCTCTTTGCTTTCCCTCCTTCTTCCTTCACATTTGAAATATGGACATGTGAGCTGGAGCTCCAGCAGCCATTTTGTACCATTACATAGACTTGAGAATAGGATCCAAGGACCAAGGATGTCAGAGCAGAACAATAGAAATAACCTAAGTCCTGAATCTGAGTCCCTAATGATTACAGTATCCACCATACAGCTCTGGACTGCCTATCTCTGGATTCCCTTTATATGAAAATGAAAACCCATATATCTTAGCTACTATTATTTTCAGTTTTCTTAATGCTAACTTATATTGTGTCCATTGAGTTCAGTTTTGACAGATTAGTAGAAGTCAGCAAGGTGGACAAGAGGCAGAAGTATTTTTTTAGGCAGAGAGAAAAATCTTGTCAAAGCCACAGGAGCATAAAGGTGCATGGAGCATGAAGGGATTTGTAGGCAGCTCTGCTTGGCTGAAGTTAAAACCAATAAGGTGAGAGAGTAGAGCAGCTACTCTCGTTCAGGCCAGCTACCTCCTCTAATACATCTAGTTCTTTAGTCATAAATACGCAGCCACCCCAGAGGGTTGTTGTTTACTTAATGGCCCCAGAACATGGGTGGGAGCCTTGGTCTTAGTGAGGAAAAGAGAGCACCTGCGAAGTAATAGGATGGAAAGAGGAGGACTGGCCAGATGCCAGTAAAGGTGTGGGTTCAAGACCTTCTGTTCTGGAGAAGTTAATGGTGTCTGCTTTCTCTGTGAAGAAGGAGAGAGCAAGCCTGGAGGAGAAAGGGTTTCAGGAGAGTGGAGGAAGTCAGAAACAGTTTCTGGTCCTTAGGCCTTTGTGTTCCTGTTTATCTAATTTCCCCTAATTTAAATGAGTTCATAGTTCCACTCCTGCTTCTTTCCACCCAATCCAGAACTTGCTTCAGTTCCCTCCTGTTGAACCTCCACTGCTGAGACTTCCCAGAATGCCGGCACAGTCTTCTCTGGTCATCATACATGCATTGCTTTGTGTTTTGTCTTAGCTGTGGGAGCCAATCTTATCTTCAAGTATAACAATAAAAATAAAAGTAGAAAGTTTTAGAGATACTCCTCTAAAACTTAGTTCCCCCAACTGCGAAATGAGGGGAAAATCACTACCTTAAAGAGCTGATATGAAGATTCAGAGAATTCATATGAGGAGCTTAGCACTGTGCCTTGTGTATAATAGGCACTTAATAAGAGGTAGCTTTCAGCATTACTTCTATTCGGTTCAGTTCAGTCGCTCAGTCGTGTCCAACTCCTCGCAACCCCATAAACTGCAGTACACCGGGCTTCCTTGTCTGTTACCAACTCTCAGAGCCTACTCAAATTCATGTCCATCGCATTGATGATGCCATCCAACCATCTCATCCTCTGTCGTCCCTTTCTCCTCCTGCCCTCAATCTTTTCCAGCATCAGGGTCTTTTCAAATGAGTCAGTTCCTCACATCAGGTGGCCAAAGTATTGGAGTTTCAGCTTCAATATCAGTCCTTCCAATGAACACCCAGGACTGATCTCCTTTAGGATGGACTGGTTGGATCTCCTTGCAGTCCAAGGGATTCTCAAGAGTCTTCTCCAACACCACAGTTCAAAAGCATCAATTCTTCGGTGTTCAGCTTTCTTTATAGTCCAACTTTCACATCCATACATGACTACTGGAAAAACCATAGCTTTGACTAGATGGACTTTTATTGGCAAAGTAATGTCTCTGCTTTTTAATATGCTGTCTAGGTTGGTCATAGCTTTTCTTCCAAGGATCATCTTTTAATTTCATGGCTTCAGTTACCATCTGCAGTGATTTCAGAGCCCCCAAAATAAAGTTTCTCACTGTTTCCATTGTTTCCCCATTTATTTGCCATGAAGTGATGGGACTGGATGCCATGATCTTCGTTTTCTGAATGTTGAGTTTTAAGCCAACTTTTTCACTCTCCTCTTTCACTTTCATCAAGAAGCTCTTTAATTCTTCTTCTCTTTCTGCCATAAGGGTGGTGTCATTTGTGTATCTGAGGTTATTGTTATGTAGTATATATTTAATAATCCCTCTTGATTAAGGTATATCCAGTGCTTCAGGTCCTTGATCCAAGGTAATCATCAATTGGAAATTTCTTTCTACAGGGCCCCTGCCTCCATAATGACCATGTACCTCCTGATCATGGAAGGATCCTACTGTTCTTTCTGGCTTTGGATCAAAGGTCCTAATGTCTGAGATGTAGAATGGAAGCTCCATGAGGGTAGGACTGAGCCCATCCTTAACTTCAGTGCCTGTAGAGCAAGGACATATGGGGGGGGGGTGGGGCGTGGCTGAAGACATATTTATTTGTCCAATGAATGAATGCATCTGAGACAGCAGCCTTTCTCTTTGGAAAAAGGCAGTTCCCTTTCCCTTTACTTCCACTTGGATTACTGACATGTCCCTATGCCCTGAAAAATTAGTACTTGCACATTCTTGAATCTTTGTGCCACTTAATCCCTCATTTATTTTCATCCATTTAGCTTTGACAGAACAGGTAATAAAAAAAGCAAAGGAAGAATTTTGGGGAAAAACAGGACTCTTAAGATGTTTTTGAGAAGGGTCCTGAGTGGGCCTGAGTGTGTGTTCGGCCCCTACATGTACTGTGGCAGGCGCTGGCGACAAAAAAATCAGGGTCTGTATTCTTGCTCCACAAAGCACCTGATTCATGAGACAGCTTTGCAGGAATTTAATTAGTGAAGGAATGTGCAAAGCTTAAGCGCTTCAGATGTCATTAACCATCAGGGAGGGGAGAAGGAGGGGAGGAAAACCTAACAGATGTTTGATTCAGCTTCGTTCCGTGAAACAGATCATTGCGCGCACCGTTTCTCTATTTGGGTAGCTCTTGGGTAAATCCTGTTAATATTTCATTCTTTGGGGAGCCTGGTTTAACGTGTATCCAGTTTAAAGGGAATAGAAATGCACCTTCTATCTCATGAGGAGAAATAAAGTGATGTTTTTTAAAAAATCTGGGTATTTCTGGGTTGCTTTTGTAATGTCATTATATCAACACACTGAGTGACTGTTGACCCAGGAGTTGAATGAGCATGAATCTTTGGTTTCAGAAAATTAAGTTGTGGTCAATTTATGAAGAAACTGCATGTTTCGGCTTTAATGGCTGCAAGCGTTTGATAGCACTTTGCTCCTTTCAGTCAGGTCCCTGTTCTGTGTCCAGGAGCGTGTTCTATGAGGCTGGTAGCTTAGGTAGCCAGCTTTCCGGGCACCTACCAGCCCTGGGCTGGCACTGAGTGCTTTAGTTGGCCTCAGAGGCAGAGTCCTGCTAGAACGGACCTGGACTGGACTCCAGCCCATGGAAATGGACAGCATTTGTTGCTTTTCCACCAAAACTAAAATTTCCCTTTTACACACAGGAACAGGCTTCTAGATCCAAAGGTGTCATAGAAATAAGACATACAAGAGTCTCAAGGCCATCTGATTTATCTTTCCACCAAGTCCTGTTTACAGCCTGTCAGTGTCTTTTCTAAGCTTTTTCTCTTGTTAACATCTTGGGATACTTGATTTTGGGTGATAGAGTTAGTAAAGGAAGGAAAAGATACATACCAGCTAGATTTGCTTTAAATCCTGTGTGTAGGCTCCAACTGACTCTTGAGAAATTCTAAAGAGCAAGTTCCTAGAACTTTTTTTCCTCTAGAAATGTTAGCATAATGGTGTTCTGCAACTGATTGCTGCCAAGCCTAAATTATACTCTTTCAAAGCATAATACTAACCACTCAGAAGATGAAAAAAGAAAATCAGCAAGGCAGACTTCTTGTCTTGGTCTCCTTGATTTCTGGCCCTCTACGCTTCAAACCCTTAGAAATTAACACTTACCAATCTGCCTCTATCTTCAAGGTCATTTTATACTCTCTGCTAAATCTGAAATTCCAGTAGAGCAGTGTATCGTCATGTAGTGTAGCTGATCCCAAGAATAAAAAGGCTTTCTAATGTTCAAATGTGATACAAATGTTTTGGACAGAGAAAGAACTGAAGCAGGGCTGGAGCTAGTTGCACAGAAGTCATAGAGAGTTGTCAGGGTGCCCATGTAAGGCTGGGCTGGTTGTGCTTGGGCAAAGAGATCAGTGTGACTTTGTACCAGTCTGAAAATGCCCCCAAATGGAAGAAAGGAGCTTTTTTCCTGAGTCTCACAAAGGCATTTTACTTGTTAGCAGTGAACCAGTCAGGTAATACACACCTTATACTAACCTTAGCTTTTATTTCATATTTCTGTACTAAAATTTTTTAATCTTCAGATCTTTATAACATGTTCACTCAGTCCAATATCCTAAAAACCAAAGAATACAACTTTCATACAGTTTGTAGACAGGCGTGTTGGATGATTCAGTTAGTACATAAAAATGAAATTACATCTGTTCCATCCTTATACCATCGATTATGCAGGGATATGAAATTGCCTCTATTTCCCACCTTCAATAAGGCAACAAGGATCAGAAAAACTCAGTTGGTGAGTAACATGAGCAATTTGCTGAATCTTTCAAAAAGAAAATAAAGCCAAAGCAAGTTCAAAGCACATTACACTTTAACTCAGTAGCTGCTACTGCTGCTAAGTCGCTTCAGTCGTGTCCGACTCTGTGCAACCCCATAGACGGCAGCCCACCAGGCTCCTCTGTCCCTGGGATTCTCCAGGCAAGAACACTGGAGTGGGTTGCCATTTCCTTCTCTAATGCATGCAAGTGAAAAGTGAAAGTGAAGTCACTCAGTCGTGTCCGACTCTTCGCGACCCCATGGACTGCAGCCTACCAGGTTCCTCCATCCATGGGATTTTCCAGGCAAGAGTACTGGAGTGGGGTGCCATTACCTTCTCCATAACTCAGTAGAGGCAGGTTTTAATCTTTAAAAAGAATCTAGACTTTCAAGAATAAAACTTTTGGTGAACTGTCTCTCAATAGACACATTTTGATGTCAATGTTTCCTGAACAATTAATAAAAAGGATTCATACACCCTGCTATATTTAAAATGAATAACCAACAAGGACCTACTAGCACCTGGAATTCTGCTCAATGTTATGTGGCAGCCTGGATGGGAGAGGAGTTTGGGGAAGAATGAATACATATTGGCTGAGTCCCTTTGCTGTTCCCCTGAAACTATCACAAACAGTATTAGTTGGCTATACTCCAGTACAAAATAAAAATGTTTTTTTAAAGGAGTATTTTCTAGGAGAAGATATTAAATATCAGCAAATCCAGAATTTTGCTTGTTTTCCGTTTAAATATTTAGCACCATTTCTTTTTTCCTATGAGTTCTTCTATTTTCTAGGAAATGTCATAAATCCTCCAGTGTGCCAGTCAGAGTATGTTTCAAGAATGGAGACCCCCGTGGTGAGCAAGGGATTAGTGAATTCAAATGATCAGTCCAGACAGGCTCCCGTGCCCTCCTGGGTTTGACTAACATTCATCACTCTGTCTAAATGATTTTAATTAATTGTTGGAGTGTTATCTAGAAGGCAAATTCTGTGTCTGTGACCATGCAAAGAAATGCTCGAGATCTACTCTGCTGAAGTAGGTGGGATCAATTTGGTCAACCTTAATCCTAGTCAACTGGGGAAAATCCACAAAGACAGGAGAGGAGGCCGGTTTCCACAGCTCTGGTCCACCATTTCTGTGCATCTACTTCCTAGAGAAATGCTGGACCACTGAGTCCTTGTATCTCACTGATTTTTCTTTTTATGACTCTTGCACCTCTAAGCTCTGTTGAATGCTTAATTCATTGCTCATTGATTTTTAATATGACTTAGTAGAGAAACCAGAATTCAAAATCCTTGAAGGAAATCATGGTCTCTCTTTCATAACTATAGGGCTTTTGTGATGGGACTTATGGGGTATCTTTTGGGAGTTTCCATTCAACCCACTGTGCTTTAATACTATTGCCCCTCACTACGGGGCAGTTTCTTTTAACCTTCCTGTTCTCTCTAATGGGAATTTCAGAGGATCTTGTCTTTCTCTGTCTTTTCTACTCCACTTCAAGCCTCAGAGAACCAGGCACTTCCACAAACCTTCCTCAGAAGAGGCCTGCCTTAATTCAGGGGACCAGCTAGGAATAGGCAGCACCGTCTCAATGGAGCACTGTGAGGCTATCCCCATCAGGTTCTCCCAACTCACTGCATGCAATAAATCGGCTGTCCTGGGCAGTTTTGTGATTCTTGTCCCTAGAATTGTCCCAGTCTGTGAGCAGTGGGATTCTGGGAAGACCACTTAGCCAGCAGATCACAGCCACTGGACTGAAAAGTATTTCTTTTACAGGCTCATGCAGGGTGGGGCCATGGAAAGAGTGCCTACATGCTGATTTGGGGGGACTCTTAGTGGATGTTGGACACAGGACAAATTTAGGGCTCTGAGCTCTAGAGGGTCTGCTGATCCCCTTTAGGCTTGGGCTGCATTGTGAGTTCCGGTTGTCTCTTGTGCCTCTGTGTTCTGACCGTGGTGCCACCTGGTCCAATGCACCCTGCGGAGGAGAGGTGGCAATGATGTCCTTTACTCTGCATGCCCGTTTCTGCTGTGGACACCTAGGACAGTCACCTTACCCTCTCTGCAGGCTCCATGTCACCTGTTACACAGGCCCACCCCTCCCCTCCCCAGGTGATTGCACCTATGTTCCAAGAGCTTTGGAGACTGTTGCTCCAGAGTCCTTATGGGCCCTTCTGAGTGATGACACCTCAATCATCAGGACCAGTCTTAATGGGGAGCCAGCATTTCGTGAAGGAAGAAGGCTGCTCTTCTCACTCAGCTCAGAAGCTGCTTGCCTCTGTCCCTCTCTGGTGATGATGTTCAGGGCTGCATTCTAGATCACAGTCTAGAAACACAGTGATTATCACCAGAGAGACATGTACTATGTTTATGCTATAAAATTCCAAAAGGAGAGCTTTATATGGCTAGAAAATGAATTACTGTTCACATTTCTCTGGGTAAGACTTGTATGTTTGCTCATCATCAATGAAGCACAGAAACAACCTTTGAAAGAGCCACTGAAGCACAGATTCATAGGCTGTAGGCTGCATTCTGCAGCATCATGAGTAGTTCTGTGACAAGCATTAAATAGTGTTAGAGAACCGCAGAGTCCCTAAGATCTATACTGTTTCAATACAAACTGGCTTTAAAGAGCCATGTCATTGTGAGTAATAACAGCATTGTTCTGTTGGCACTTTGCTGCAGTTTGTTTCCCCTAGAAGTCAAAGCAGGAAGAATGTGGGGCGTGTATGTATGAGGTTTTTTTAATGTATTGAGGTAACACTGGTTTATAATATTTTTACATTTCATGTGTGCAGCATCATATTTCAGATTCTGTGTACACAGCAAGGTGCTCACCACCAGAAGTCTAGTTTCCTCCCACACCATCCAGATGATGGTCTTTTCCTCTATCACCCTCCCCACCCCCTCCCCTCCGGTAACCACTATTCTGTTTTCCATAGGTATGTGTCCGTTTTTGTTTAGTTTGGTTTGTTCATTTATTTCTTTGTTGTTGTTTGTTTTTCATATTCCACATATGAATATAATCATATAGTATTTGTCTTTCTCTGACTTATTTAACTTTAATACCCTCAAGGTCCATCCATGTTGTTGGATGGCAAGATTTCATCTATTTTATGGCTGAGGAATCCTCAACTGTGTATATACACCACGTCTTTGTCTATTCTTCTACCAATGAGCATGCAGATTGTTCCCATGTCTTAGCTACAGGATGAATGGCACCATGATGAACCTAGGGCTACATCTATCTTTTTGAGCTAGTGTGTTCATATTCTTCAGATAAAGACTCAGAAGTGGAATAGCTGGATCACAGGACAGTTCTCTTAATTTTTTGAGGAGTCTCCATACTTTCCATATGTGACTGCACCAATTTACATTCCCACCAGCAGTTTACGAGGGTTGGAGGGGGTGCCTCAATTTCCAGTTTAAGCAACAGAATCTATAGCAAGGAAGCTGAGCCACTTCCCTCAAGGAGCTTCCATAAGGAGGGCGAAATGACAGGATAATAAATATAGCTACTATTTATTGAGCAGTGTTCACTGGCTATGTGTCAGGCACCACACAAAATGGTTTATACACTTCTCAGCTCAGCACAGGTTTGAGGCAGATATTAGTTTAAATAAGAAAATTGAGGACCAAAGCACTTCTTTTGCCCAAGACCATACAGCTGGCAAGTGGCAAGCCAAGAGCCAAGCTGAGAAGTCCCTGTGTGTAGTCAGCTCTTTGGCACTACTTGGTACAACCTTGAACCAGGAGAACCAGAGCTTGAAAGTTATCATCAGCTGAGGCTTCAGTATTCAGGAAAATGATGCTAGCCAGGCATCCTCTTAGTATTCTGTGCTCACAGCCCAATAACTGAGTACAGCAGGCCCTCCAAGTTGTTCAAGGGCAGAATGTTTTCCCCTCTTCTCTTCCCTGAATCATCTGAATAGTTACCTCACTGAATCTTGACCACTGGCTGAATCTTCACTTCCTGTGGACCAATCCAACATGGGCTAAGTGTTCCTGAGACATTAGGGTGAAGAATCCTTGAACTAGACTCTCTCGTATTCCCTGTCACCTACCAGAGAATTATTCTGTTTTTTTTTTTTTCCGTTAAAGTCATGGCATTAACATTCACTCCCAACAGTGAATGTTAATGCCTCTATAACATTCTTCATATGCTTAAAACCAGTATAAGTGTTGTCTATAATAATGATAGGAAGACTGGAATAATAAACTCTTCTCCTTCTTTAGAAAAAGTGGTAAAGAGGGAGAAAAGAGATTTCTGCTTTAATCAGATGAGTTCTGGGTACTTTGATAGAGTGCTTAGAGGGATGAAAGGTATGAAAGTGGAGCACGACAGTTTTGGGTAAGAAGGTGCACGAGGCAAGGTCTCTGCAGCTGGCAATGCAGAGGAATCATCTCAGGCACCCAGGCATTGCTCACATCAGCTGCTGAATAATTGCCCTTAAAAAATAACAACTGAATGCCTTTACAAAGAAGATTGTGGAATCTGTTCTGGCTCTTTTTAAATAAAGGATGTTCGCTTATCTCCAGAATTGTTTCACTGGCTCTTCTGGAAGTGGGCCTATGATTTAGTGACCTCGTAAATTCCTCGGCAGCCCCTGGCTTCCGTAATTCTGTTTCCTCCGTGGCGGGTGAAAAGCAACTCGAGCAAACCTCTTTGCCTTCTTTCTACTTTTCTACACTGTCATCCTTCTCAGCTTTAGAGTGTATTGGTTCCCATGGAAACGGCAATGTCCTTGCTGTGGACAGAACTTAATCACAGCCGAAAGGGTGAAATAAAATACGTTTTTATCTTGGATTGAAATTTGTATCATGATTCATGAAATGGAAGAAAGAAAGGAAAAGAAGAAAAGCAGGAGGATAAGAAGGGTAGAGGAGTGGGGAGGAAGGAGGGAGGGGCTGGGAATTGAAAGTGATTCCCCTTGCGTCTGCCTGAAGAAAACTGTTGAAGGGGAGGCTGGTGGCTGAAAAGCACCATGTCCCTCACTGCACGCCAAGTGGGGTCTGTCCCAGTTCTCCCAGAGGCTCCGTGGAATCAGCTGTGATTGGCCCTGCAGGCTACTGGCCTGATATGAATTGAGAGGCACCTGCCCCAGGGTATCTTCCTCCATCCTGGGTCACCATGAGAAGGCAAGTTGCTTAGGACACAGTTCCCACTAAATGAGGTAACAGCTGAAGCCATGGTCGAGTCATAATTTTTAGAGGGTATTTTACTAGCTCTTTCAAGTCCTAGAAATTTGCTCACAGTCAGGTGCTCTGGCACTTCGTAAACCTTTTAATAAAGTTACAAGTCTCCAGAGATACTCCCATCTCCTTTTCCAAGTCCCCTACCAGGCCCCTGACTTTATCAGCCACTTCCCGCCATCCTAGCACCTACCCTACATCTGCATAGAAGCGGATGCAGGTTTGTGGAGTTTGAGGCTTATGGGACTTTGCATCTTCTTGAAGAAAAATGATGCAAATTATAAATATGAAGCCAGGTACAAGGTCTTGAAAGAGGTCCATGCAAATGAAGGGCTTAAACTTTACTGGCTTCCTGGGAATTCACTTCAGCATTATCTAATTTAATCTCAAAACAGCACCGTGGGGTATAAAATTACCTCTATTAACAAATGAGAAAACAGTCTGTATAAGAGTCATCAAAATTTACTACAAATTTATGAAAAGTTCTAAACCCATGGATTCAACTGTGACTTTTGGGGATTGATAAACAGGACTGGATATCAGGGAATGTCTCTATGACTGAATTCTTGTTTGTTTGGTTGGATATTTTTTTGCAGAAGTATCAGTTGTAACACACAGAATCTATCCTGTTTTTCCAAAATGTGACTTTCATTTCCCCTCCAAATTCAAGCCAGCTGACGGAATTGGATTTCAGCTGTGGTTGAAGTGCTGGAGATGATATCATGTAACCCACTTGCAAATAATTGCTTGGCTTCCTGCAATGCATTGTGTCTACTCGCCACAGAGCAGAGATGGAAACTCAGACCATCAATTGGATGGCTGGTTAATATATACAAGCAATGTGCGTCTGGTATTCCAGGACTAGAAATCTGGACCAGCCTGCAAAGCAACTGGGCAGGGCAGTTTCTGGAGTCTTCCTGGTTGCATTCAGTTGTATGGATCCTCTCACATTAACAATGGAAACAGCCTTCCTTTACTCATATCAACAATATTAACCAGTCTTCCATTTAAGTCTAACCAGTAAATTTAAAATAGATATGTGCACAAGGATCATTACATGCAATGTTCCTAAGTCTAGCTTCCCTGGCGGTGTCTTCAAAATGGCCAAAAATTTAATACTTTTTCATTTCATCCTCCCCAGAAAACCATAGTGAGCACACTGGAGAAGGGCTACTTGACAATGGGTCTTCCAGCAGGCCAGCTACTATCCAACATGAGAACCAGCAGGATCCATCCTGGACAAAGCACAGAGTGCAGGGTGGGAAGAGGAGGTGCGTACCCCAAGGAGGGAGGAGGGCTGTGAAGGATAGCAGGGACCCCCACCCAGAATCCAGATTCACAAATGTAGGATGTGTTTGCATCTGAGGCACAAAACCTCCAACCCAAATTTTCCCTAAGGACTTTTGTAGACAAAGCACTTTTCTCAAGTCCCATAATAATAGCACAAGTTTGTTAAGAGATTGCTAAGTATTTTTATATCTATGATCAAATTTAATCTGTCATCTAATTTACCCTTACAACCCCATGAGGAAGGAACAATGGTAAGCAAGCCTTTTTAGATATGAAAGAATTGAGGTTCCATGAGAGTAAGTAATTCTCAAGGTCACCAAGCTAGTCAGTGGTGGAGTCAAGGTCCAAATCTAGTTTCATTTGACTCCAGAATCGTACTCCAAACCTTGATGACATTTGTGGGGAGCTTACCATGTGCCAATATCTGTACTAGCAATTTACAGAGTCTCTTATTTGCTCTCCACACTGACCTCTAAGGTATTTTATTCCTTTCTTCAATGACTCTATAGTTTAAGCTGGGGAAGAGAGTGAGGTAAATGAGAGTAAAATATTTCTGAAAAGGGAAAGGGAAGTCATTCAATCATATCTGACTCTTTGCAACCCCCTGGGCTGTAGCCAACCAGGCTCCTCTGTCCATGGAATTTTCCAGGCAAGAGTACTGGAGTGGGTTGCCGTTTCCTTCTCCAGTTATTTCTGATACAAATCAGAGTAACATAAGTGCAAGACAAAGATGAAGAGTTCACCAAGTGAATCACTCCAGGATGGACTTTATAAGGATAGTTTGGATTGTCAACCCATTGAATTGGAGAAACAAGAAATACTTCATGGGAGGACATGTGGGAACAAAGGCAGGGGCACATTTGAGAAATAATGTGTCTAGTTCTTGTGGCTTGACAGAAGCATAGGATGTGGATAAGGGATATTTGGCTGAGGAGTTGGATTGGCATTTGCCATTAATTGGAAAAATTCTCAATTAATCTGGTAGACCGTGGGAGAAAGATGGTCAGGTCCAAGCTAAACTTTAAAAAGAGAAAATGTCAGAGCATTTGTAGACCAAACCAGTACAATAGTTTGAACAAGAGGTAGCAAAGGTCTGAATTTGGGTGGGAACAGGGAGGTTGAAGGGGAAAATCATTCAAGAAACGCGTCTGAAATACTGGATCTCGTGTTCCCACCTGCGGGGACAAGACTTACACCAGAACTCTATTCACTCTGCCCAGGGGCTTTAATTAGACCAGGATCCCCACAAGGAGTCAGAGGGTGTCTCTGGGGAGGAATGTTTCTTTGGAAGATGTTGACTCCCTGGAGAGGCTGCAGCCCTCCCCACGGCTGAGGGGTGCAGGGGGGGTGCATTTGCAGTATTGACTGTTCACAGTTTTCCACACATCTGTGAGCTCAGGCTCTCAAGGGGCAAGGGAGAGAATGAGAGCAAAGAGCTTAACAAACGGTTTGTGGGTCTGGCAGGAACGTTGGCTGTCATTGGACACAAAATCTATATTTTGTAAGCATAATTGTTTTACAGCTTTCTCTGCTTTCTTTGTTGTTTTCCCTTTCATTCTCCCTTTGTGTTTTCTGTAGTGGTGCTATTTCAAATGAAGTTCCTTCTGAAAATTACTGCCTGTCTCAGCTGTGCTGAAAGAAATGAGAAAAAGGCTTCTTTTCCACTTGAATCTGAATGTTAAAGGTGCAGAAGCAGAGAGGCTGGGGTTGGGGGTGGGGAGATGGTGGGAAACCTAGGGAGCATTTAGGGATGGAGTAGAATGGGCTTGAGCAGATGTTCCTCTGGCCGAGTCTCCTTCCAGTCTCTTCTCCTGGTGTGTTTGGATTTTGCTTGATTCCCAGAGAGGGTCCCCTTACTTCTGGATACACCACTGTCCTTTGCTGGTTCCTTTGCAGAAGGACCAAGATTGAAGTGACCCTGAAGGACAAGAACAGTATGATTCCTGTGTCTTCCAGCGTGGCCCAGTCCATCATCCATGGAGCTGGAGTGATCAGTCTAGAAAGCAAACATTATCCATCATCCCAGTATCAAATCTCTCCATGCTAACCAACTTGATCTGATTCTCATTTACCTTCTGGGCTCATTTGTCCTATGTTTTAATCTTCTAGCAACGCTGAACTGCTTATGTTTTATCTTTCTTCCTCTTGGACTCCTTAATCTTAAAAGATGAGAACAATTTTGTCATTCTAGAGGGTAGGGGGACTCCAGTCTAGAAATGCCACAATATGCCTGTTTGTGCATGTGTGTGTGTACATGTGTGCATGTGTGTACATCTGTACATGTGTACCTGTGTTTTGGAGGTCCAGGAGGAGGGACTCTCCCTCTGAGTCTGCCCCGTGTCTATCCACACATACTGTACTCTTTTTCCTCTTAATAAACACTTGACTTACTTCACTACTTACTGTCTTTGTGGAAATTCTTTTCTGCCAGGGCCTTGTCATTGACCACTGGTCTAGTGGCTAGGGTTTGGTGCTTTTGCCACCATGACCCAGCCTCAGTCTCTGGCTGGGAACCCAAGCCCCACTCCAAGCGATTGAAGGCTGAGGGCACCCAAGATCAGCCTCTCCTGAATTAATTCTAGCTGACTCAAAAGCCTGAATTCTGGGCTCCCATAATATCTGTAACACATCACTGCCTTCACACTTACCATCTTGTATCATAATAATTTGTGTATAAGTCTGTTTCTGGAACCAGGCTGTGGACCATGGGCTCCTTGAATACAAAACCGAGTCTTCTTCATGTTGGTGTCACTGTGTCCTGTCACCTGGAGATGCTCACTGAATGTTGGAGGAGTGAACCCTGAAAGCTGTCTCATGTGATGCCTTGACTTTAATGGCATAGTCCCAACTTTAATGTAGAGACATGTTAAATGTCTGCAAAAGGAGAAAGAGCGTTCACATTGAGAGACTTCATGCTCACTCTTAAATAAAGATGAAAAGCACATTGATTGGTTAAGTGCAAGCTTCATTCAGAATCTCCAGGTTTGGAGCCCTGAGCCCACTGGTATTTTGTGTTTATTTACACATGGCAAAGATCTAGCTTCCTGTTTTGAGAGAAAATGTTTCTCTCAACAAGCTTTATTAAAATGTTCAAACAGTCTCACAGACATCAAATCACTTTCACAACACAACTCTTTAGTGTAAACAATCAGAAATGCAAGGATTAAATCCCCCTTCAAGAGTATGCAGGCTTAAAAAGAAAGAGCAGTCATGCTTGGCAAAGTAAGCTCTGAGCTTTATTGAACCTCTTTCTTAGAGGGAAGCTCAGAACTGTCAGTCAACCAGAGACACATCTAGGGCCCACCTTGCTAAGCGTAAGGAACCAGAGAAAGGGATGAGCCGAGACAAATTTTGAAGCCAGATATTTTCGTCTCCTTTGCAATAAGAGAAAAAAGCAGTAGTTAATCCATTAGCACACCAGCTGGGTGGGGGATCCGTTCCTATTTTTAAAATAGGCCTTCAAGGCCAGACCCCCTGGTTACCAGTATGTAATTCCCATTGGCATGGGAAAGGGTAAGTAGTCATTTTGTTCGTTGTTGTTTTACTTTCAAATAAACGATAGTCTGGGAGTCTGAAATCAGGCATAGCAGGAAGAAAACAACTACGCATGCCTTCTCAGAAACGCAACAGTACACACACAACAAGGGCGCCAGTTGTTACCATTGTGTTGTTGTCCCTTCTTTTTCTAACGTGAACCATCTGGAACCAAACTATGGGGAAATTAGAAGATGGCTTTCTTGCGATTCTCCCCTTCTGAGGGTCTAGACTGCTTTTGCTTATGTGCACAATAGACTCACCAACAAAGAAATTTTTGAAAGCACAGCACATATGCTCATATGTACATTCTGAAAACCACATGGGATTTTTCTCCATTTTAGCTTACACTCAGAAGCTGAAGCTGTCATTAAGTAAAGGGAAAAGGCTGCTTTCAAGCATGAATCATTTTTCACAGACTTCATTAAAATAAAATAAACTTCTTTGCTAGTTACTGAAAGGCAGTGGGGGAGGGTGGGGAAGGAAATTCTAACTCTCCCTTCTGTGCTGAAGATAAGGAAAGAAACTTCCATTCTGGCCGTTTGAAAGAGGTGGAAGACAACACATCCGTTCTAAAGATAAATAAAATGAAGCACGAGGATGTCACTGGAGACAGACCAGCCCAGAGACTCAAAATGAGTCAACAGCAGAAGCTTGAAGAAAATTTAGGTTTTCCGATTCCAAGGCCAGTGTTTTCTCCCCTAGGTTTAGGGATGCTTCCAGAAAATGTTACCAAAATTGTAGGTGCACTAATTAAACTTAGACATTTTAAGAGAGGTTCTCTTTCCAGATATCCTTCACAATATCAGTCTCTCATTATAATTTGTCTTTTTCCTCAAAGTATGACATTATAGTGAAATAATCTGTGCATCTTTTCTAAAATTTTGAAATATTTTTGACCCATCAAAAAATAATGTATGAACACCATCCAGCTTAAGAAATAAGATATTCAAAATGAGATTGAAGCCCCTCGGATGCCTCTATCCTCCCACACTACCGACCACCCTCTAGAATTTAGTGTTTATGATTTGTATGTTTTAAAACAGATATGTACACTCTGACAGGCACAATTTTTAATACTTTGCAAATATTGACTCATTAATCCAAGCAACCTTCCAATGAGTTGGATATGATAGCTACTCTCATCTAACAAATGACAATACTGTGACACAGAGAAGTCAAGTAATTCACCCAGAGTCACACAGCAACCAACTTACATAGGTAGGATAGGACACAAATTGAGGATCCTGGATCTCAAGCTTGTGCTACCAGATACTAAGCTCTGCTTCCTCTTGCTATCTCTCTCTCTCTATCTATACCAACCTATCTCACCCTAAATAGCACATGCTATTTCAGCTCATCATAATGCCATTCATGCTCAGTCACTTCAGTTATGTCTGATTCTTTGTGACCCTATGGACTGTAAACCACCAGGCTCCTCTGTTCATGGGATTATCTAGGCAAGAATACTGGCATGAGTTGCCATGCCTTCCTCCAGGAGATCTTCCCAGCCCAGGGATTGAACCGTGTCTCCTGCATCTCCTGTGCTGCAGGCGGATTCTTTACCACTGAGCCACTGGGGAAGCCCATAATGCCATTATCCAGTATGCATTCTTTTCATTATACAGTATGCATAAATAAGTGAAAAGTTGCTTCTCAATATTATGTTTATAGGATTCATTCACATTGCTGCAGGTAGTTTTAGCTCATTCATTTCCATTGCTGGTTATTTGATCATGATGTAAACAGACAGAATTATTTATTTTAATATCAATGAACACTCAGGGGTTTCCAGAATGTTTTTCTATTGTAAACATTGTTATTATAAACATAGGAGAAGGCAATGGCAAACTACTTCAGTATTCTTGCCTTGAGAACCCCATGAACAGTATGAAAAGGCAAAAACATATGACACTGAAAGATGAACTCCCCAGGTTTGTGGGTGTCCAATGTCCTACTGAAGAAGAGGGGAGAAATAACACCAGAAAGAATGAAGAGACAGAGCAAAACCTAAAACAACGACCAGTTGTGGATGTGACTGGTGATGGAAGTAAAGTCAGATCTGGTAGACAGAGTGCCTAAAGAACTATGGATGGAGGTTCATGACATTGTACAGGAGGTAATGATCAAGACCATCCCGAAGAAAAAGAATTGCAAAAAGGCAAAATCTTTGTCTGAGGAGGCCTTACAAATAGCTGAGAAAAGAAGAGAAGCAAAAGGCAAAGGAGAAAAAGAAAGATATACCCATTTGAATGCAGAGTTCCAAAGAACAGCAAGGAGAGATAAGAAAACCTTCGTCAGTGATCAATACAAAAAAATAGAGGAAAACAATAGAATGGGAAAGACTATAGATTTCTTCAAGAAAATTAGAGATACCAAGGGAATATTTCATGCAAAAATGCGCTTGATAAAGGACAGAAATTGTATGGACCTAACAGAAGCAGAAGATATTAAGAAGAGGTGGCAAGAATACACAGGCTATACAAAAAGATCTTCATGACCCAGATAACCATCATGGTGTGATCACTCATCTAGAGCCAAACATCCTGGAATGGGAAGTCAAATGGGCCTTAGGAAGCACCATTATGAACAAAGCTAGTGGAGGTGATGGAATTCCAGTTGAGTTATTTCAAATCCTAAAAGCTGATGCTGTGAAAGTGAACTGCACTCAATAGGCCAGCAAGTTTGGAAAACTTGGCAGTGGCCACAGGACTGGAAAAGGTCAGTTTTCATTCCAATCCCAAAGAAAGGCAATGCCAAAGAATGTTCAAACTACTGCATAATTGCACTCATCTCACACGTTAACAAAGTAATGCTCAAAATTCTCCAAGTCAGGCTTCAACAGTATGTGAACAGTGAACTTCCAGATGTTCAAGCTGGATTTAGAAAAGGCAAAGAAACCAGAGATCAAATTGCCAACATCTGTTGGATCATCAGAAAAGCACGAGAGTTCCAGAAATACATCTACTTCTGCTTTATTGACTATGCCAAAGCCTTTGACAATAAGGAGTTCATGGTCTGAGCCACAGTCAGCTCCTGGTCTTGTTTTTGCTGACTGTATAGAGCTTCTCCATCTTTGGCTGCAAAGAATATAATCAATCTGATTTCAGTGTTGACCATCTGGTGATGTCCATGTGTAGAGTCTTCTCTTGTGTTGTTGGAAGAGGGTGTTTGCTATGACCAGTGCATTTTCTCGGCAAAACTCTATTAGTCTTTGCCCTACTTCATTCCGTATTCCAAGGCCAAATTTGCCTGTTACTCCAGGTGTTTCTTGACTTCCTACTTTTGCATTCCAGTCCCCTATAATGAAAAGGACATCTTTTTTGGGTGTTAGTTCTAAAAGGTCTTGTAGGTCTTCATAGAACCGTTCAACTTCAGCTTCTTCAGTGTTACTGGTTGGGGCATAGACTTGGATTACTGTGATATTGAATGGTTTGCCTTGGAAACAAACAGAGATCATTCTGTTGTTTTTGAGATTGCATCCAAGTACTGCATTTCAGACTCTTTTGTTGACCATGATAGCCACTCCATTTCTTCTGAGGGATTCCTGCCCACAGTAGTAGATATAATGGTCATCTGAGTTAAATTCACCCATTCCAGTCCATTTCAGTTCGCTGATTCCTAGAATGTCAAAATTCACTCTTGCCATCTCTTGTTTGACCACTTCCAATTTGCCTTGATTCATGGACCTGACATTCCAGGTTCCTATGCAATATTGCTCTTTACAGCATTGGACCTTGCTTCTATCACCAGTCACATCCACAGCTGGGTATTGTTTTTGCTTTGGCTCCATCCCTTCATTCTTCTGGAGTTATTTCTCCACTGATCTCTAGTAGCATATTGGGTGCCTACTGACCTGGGGAGTACTGTTCATGGGGTTCTCAAGGCAAGAATACTGAAGTGGTTTGCCATTCCCTTCTCCAGTGGACCACATTCTGTCAAATCTCTCCACCATGACCTGCCCATCTTGGGTTGCCCCACGGGCATGGCTTAGTTTCATTGAGTTAGACAAGGCTGTGGTCCTAGTGTGATTAGATTGACTAGTTTTCTGTGAGTATGGTCTCAGTGTGTTTTCCCTCTGATGCCCTCTTGCAACACCTACCGTCTTACTTGGGTTTCTCTTATCTTGGGCGTGGGGTATCTCTTCATCGCTGCTCCAGCAAAGCACAGCCATTGCTCCTTACCATATGAAAAGAAATGCCACCCTTATGGCAGAAAGTGAAGAGGAACTCAAAAGCTTCTTGATGAAAGTGAAAGTGGAGAGTGAAAAAGTTGGCTTAAAGCTCAACATTCAGAAAACGAAGATCATGGCATCTGGTCCCACCACTTCATGGGAAACAGATGGGGAAACAGTGGAAACAGTGTCTGACTTTATTTTTCTGGGCTCCAAAATCACTACAGATGGTGACTGCAGCCATGAAATTAAAAGATGCTTACTCCTTGGAAGGAAAGTTATGACCAACCTAGATAGCATATTCAAAAGCAGAGACATCACTTTGCCAACAAAGGTTCATCTAGTCAAGGCTATGGTTTTTCCTGTGGTCATGTATGGATGTGAGAGTTGGACTGTGAAGAATGCTGAGCATCGAAGAATTGATGCTTTTGAACTGTGATGTTGGAGAAGACTCTTGAGAGTCCCTTGGACTGCAAGGAGATCCAGCCAGTCCATTCTGAAGGAGATCAGCCCTGGGATTTCTTTGGAAGGAATGATGCTGAAGCTGAAACTCCAGTACTTTGGGCACCTCATGAGAAGAGTTGACTCATTGGAAAAGACTCTGATGCTGGGAGGGATTGGGGCAGGAGGAGAAGGGGACAACAGAGGATGAGATGGCTGGATGGCATCACTGACTCGATGGACATGAGTCTGAGTGAACTGGAGTTGGTGATGGACAGGGCGGCCTGGCGTGCTGCAATTCATGGGGTCGCAAAGAGTCGGACATGACTGAGCGACTGATCTGATCTGAAAGCCTTTGACTGTGTGAATCACAACAAACTGTGGAAAATTCTTCAAGAAATGGGCATACCAGACCACCTGACCTGCTTCCTGAGAAATCTGTATGCAGGTGAAGAGGCAACAGTTAGAATCGGACATGAAACAACAGACTGGTTCCAAATAGAGAAAGGAGTACATCAAGGCTGTATATTGTCACCCTGCTTATTTAACTTATATGCAGAGTACATTGTGCAAAATGCCAGGCTGGATGAAGGACAAGCTGGAATCAAGATTGGCAAAACCAATACAATATTGTAAAGTTAAAAAAAAAAAAAGATTGCTGGGAGAAATATCAATAACGTCAGATATGCAGATGACACCACCCTTATGGCAGAAAGCGAAGAAGAACTAAAGAGCCTCTTGATGAAAGTGAAAGAGGAGAGTGAACGAGTTGGCTTAAAACTCAGCATTCAGAAAATGAAGATCATGGCATCTGGTCCCATCACTTCATGGCAAATAGATGGGGAAACAATGGGACATACTTTATTTTCTTGGGCTCCGAAGTCACTGCAGATGGTGACTGAAGCCATGAAATTAAAAGATGCTTATTCCTTGGGAGAAAAGCTATGACCAACCTAGACAGCATATTAAAAAGCAGAGACATCACTTTGCTGACAAAGATCAGTCTAGTCAAAGTTATGATTTTTCTAGTAGTCATGTATGGATGTGAGTGTTGGACTATAAAGAAAGCTGAATGCTAAAGAATTGATGCTTTTGAACTGTGGTGTTGGAGAAGACTCTTGAGAGTCCCTTGGACTGCAAGGAGACCAAACCAATCAGTCCTCAAGGAAATCAGTCCTGAGTATCCATTGGAAGGACTGATGCTGAAGATGAAACTCCAAATCTTTGGTCACCTGATGTGAAGAACTGACTCATTGGAAAAGACCCTGATGCTGGGAGGGATTGGGGGCATGAGGAGAAGGGGACGACAGAGGATGAGATGGCTGGATGTCATCACCAACTTGATGGACATGAGTTTGTGCAAGCTTCAGGAGATGGTGATGGACAGGGAAGCCTGGCATGCTGCAGTTCATGGGGTCTCAAAGAGTCGGACACGACCGAGCGACTGAACTGAATTGACTGAATTGATTATAAGCATTCTTGTGCGAGATTGCTGGGCACACATGCACTGTTTTTCTCGAGAGTGTGCATAAGAGTAGAACTGCTGGATGAAAGGGTATACTTAACTTCAGGGATCCTCCTATATATTGCCAGATTATCCTCCAAAGTGTTGTACTAACTCACACTCTCCAGCAGATGAAGTTCCATTTTTGACATTATTTCTAAAACCAGGTATTGATTTAAAACTAGGTGCTTGGGTATTAGGTATTTTAGACTTTTGAAATTCTATGATTTTAATCTGCATTTCCTTGATTACCAGTTGGGTAGAAAAGTCTTTTCAGTAGGATCTTCTGAGCACAGCTGGTTAATATTGTTTACTACTTTTCTCTTGAGTTGTCTTTTTAAAAAATTTATAGGTTTTTTTTGTGTATTCTGCTTAATAACTTGTGTCCATTATGTTTATTAGAAATATTTTCCATGTTTATTTAATGGATGTAATGGACATGGATGCTAAAGAGACTATACAAAAAAGATAGAAAATGACCTAGAAGTAGAATTTCTAGGTCATTCCTTGGTGGCTCAGACAGTAAAGAATCCCCCTGCAAAGTGGGAGACCTGGATTCAATCCTTGGGTTGGGAAGATCCCCTGGAGGAGGACATGGCAACCCACTCCAGTATTCTTGCCTGGAGAATCCCATGGACAGAGGAGCCTGGTGGGCTACAGCCCATGGGGTCGCAAGAGCCAAACATGACTGAGAGACTAAGCTCAGCACAGCATAGCAGATTTATGTTTAACTTAGTAAGAAACTTCCAGACAAATTTTCAAGTTGGTTGTAATATTTTAAAGTCCTGTCAGAAAGGTATAAGAATACTAGTTGTCCTGAATTCTTATCAACATTTGGTGTCATCAGTCTTATTTATGTCAGACTTTCTAGTACGTGTGCAGTGATATCATTGTACTTTTCACTTGATTTTCCCTAATTTATGATGTTGTTGCTGCTGCTGCTGCTAAGTCACTTCAGTCATGTCTGACCCTGTGTGACCCCATAGACGGCAGCCCACCAGGCTCCCCCATGCCTGGAATTCTCCAGGCAAGAACACTGGAGTGGGTTGCCATTTCCTTCTCCAATGCAATGAAAGTGAAAGTGAAAGTGAAGTCGTGTCCGACTCTTAGCAACCCCATGGACTGCAGCTTACCAGGCTCCTCCGTCCATGGGATTTTCCAGGCAAGAGTACTGGAGTAGGTTGCCATTGCCTTCTCCCTTATGATGTTGAGCATTTTTTATTTGTAATATATATATATATATATATATAGAGAGAGAGAGAGAGAGAGAGAATATATTTTATCCCAGTATGTAGCTTGGCTATTCATTTTTTAATAATGTCTTTGGAAATGTAGAATGCTTTAGTTACTCTATTTCATCCTTTTTTGGGGCAAGGGGTCAGTGATTTCTAGAGGTTCTAAGAAATCTTTCCTTATTTCTAAGGTGTATAAATTCTCCCATGTATTCTAGAAGCTTTAAATTTTTAACTTTAATATTCAAGTTAATGACTCATTTCAAATTAATTTTTGTCTTTGAATTATAAGTCAAAATTGTTTTTTTTTTATATACCCAGTTATTCCTGCATTGCTTGTTGAGAAAATACTGCTTTCCTAAAGGTGTTAAGGTGCTTTGGCACCTTGGTCAAAAGTCAAGTTATATAAGCGTTAGTCTACTTCTAATCTCTCTATTGATTCCATCAATCTATTAGGCTACTTTTTCAACAATATCACACAATCTTAATTACTTCAACTTCATATCAAGTTTTCTTTTCATTGAGCTTCTCCATTATTTTTTAGTCTCTATTTCATTTATTTCTACTCTGATCTTTATGATTTCTTTCCTTTCACTAACTTGCTTGTTCTTCTTCTGGTTCCTGTAGGTGCAATGTTAGATTGTTTATTTTGTTTCATGAGGTAGGTTTGGATCATTAGAAACTTCCCTCTCAGAACTGCTTTTGCTACACCCCATAGATTTTAGATCATTGTGTTTTTGCTTTCATTTGTCTCCAGATATTTTTAATTTCTTCTTTGAAGTAACCCATTGGTTGTTTAGTAACATATTGTTTACCTTCCATGTGTTCGTTCTTGTGATTTTTTTTTTGTTATTGTTCAGTTGCTAAGTCATGTGCAACTCTTTGTGACCCCATGAACAGGCTTCCCTGTCATTCACTATCTCCCAGAGTTTGCTCAAACTCATGTCCATTGAATCAGTGATGCCATGCAACCATCTCATCCTCTGTCACCCCCGTCTCCTCCTGCCTTCAATCTTTCCCAGCATCAGGGTCTTTTACAATGATTCATCTCTTTGGGGTTCAATACATGGGTCGGCAAGATCCCCTGGAGAAGGGAATGATTACCCACTCCAGTATTCTTGCCTGGAGAATTCTGTGGACAAAGGAGCCTGGCAGACTAAAGTCTATGGGGTCTCAAAGGGGCAGACACAACTGAATGACTAACACTTTCACTTTCACCCACCATTGAAAAATAATATATTTTATAAAAAGAAATAAAAGTGCAACATTTGTATTTGGATAACAGAATTGCAGAAGAATATTAGGTCTATCTGTATTGTTTTTTACTACATGCATACCTTGCTTTATAATGAAACAATAATTTTCAAGAGCTTCTGTTTAAGCAGGAGAACTGAAGGCTAATGGGAAATCTCACGTTGATGATTATCAGTAGAATGGCAAAAAAGAGTCCAGTTAAAGAATTAAAATAAATTAGGTAGAAGAATGAGAACTGGTATTTTGAGAGAAAAAGATATTTTTGCTGCCCTCTCTTATCTCTTCTAGGATGGGGAGAAAAAAAGACGGCTTAGAGAGACAAGATGAGCATGTACCAAATAAGAAGCATTTAATAGGGGAAAAATAAGGTATCTACATTATCAGTTTGTTAAAATTTGCATCTTAAAGAGGGAGCTACCCCAAATATCTTTCAGGTGTAAAAAAAGATGCAACTAGTTTTCAACCTTTGAAAATTTTAACGATTGTATCACTTGTGCTTATCTGTATTATTTTTAATATCCTTAAATTCCTTTCCTACATGAGCATCTACCTTTGCACACAAGATCAAACAGAAGACCACTATTATACCAATACTGGGCAGCTAAAATTGCTGCCCAGCATTGATACATTCATTGCATTTGCCCTAATTGTCTTCTTAGCAGTGATTGAGGTATTGCTGTAATAGCTTATCACATTTGCACTTATTATTTTCTAAAAATGTAGGCATTAAAATGTTGATACTAATGATAAGAGCAGGACTGTATTCTACCTAACAGAAGTTAGATAAAGATAGATATTTTAAATTAAAATCTGTAATCTCATTTGGAAATTTATTTGACAAGCCATTTGACTCTACATTCATAGGTAATGTAAAAGAATAAAATTAAATAACATGTACAAACAATGTGTTTAGACAATTAATGGCATAAGGATTGGAAAGGAGGCTAAAACTCTATCTGTTGACAATGTGATTATCTCTCTAGAAAACCTGAAAGAATCAATGGAAAAACTATTATAAACAATAAGAGAATTTAGTAAAGTCACAAATTATAAAAACCAACATTCAGAAATCAATAATCTTATATATATATATATATATATATATATATATATATATATATATAAGCAATGACTACTTAGAGGGTATAATGAGAGATAAGACTCTATTTTATAGTAGCAAGACAAAATAAAATGAAATTAAAACAACTAGAAGCATTGTTGGTGCAGTTGTTCAATTGCTAAATTGTGTTTGACTCTTTGCCGCCCTACTGCAGCAAGAGAGACTTCCTTGTCCTTCACCATCTCCTGGAGTTTGCTCAAATTCATGTCCACTGAGTTGTTGATGCTATCCAACCATCTCATCCTCTGTCACCCCTTCCCATTTTGCCTTCAGTCTTTCCCAGCAAGAGAGTCTTTTCCAATGAGTTGGTGCTTTGCATCAGATGGCCAAAGTATTGAAACTTCATCTTTAGCATCAGTCCTTCCAGTGAATATTCAGGATTAATTTCCTTTAGGATTGACTGGTTTGATCTCCTTGTTGTCCAAGGGACTTTCAAGAGTCTTCTCCAACACCACACTTCAAAAGCATCAATTCTTCAGTGCTCAGCCTTCTTTATGATCCAACTCTCACATTTGTACATGACTACTGGAAAAACCATAACTTTGACTATACGGACCTTTATTAGCAAAGTGATGTTTCTGCTTTTGAATACACTGTCTAGGTTGGTCATAGCTTTTCTTCCAAGGAGCAAGCATCTTTTAATTTCATGGCTTCAGTCACCATCTGCAGTGATTTTTGGAGCCCAAGAAAATAAAATCTGTCACTATTTCAAATTTTTCCTCTTCTATCTGCCATGAAGTGATGAAACTGGATGCCATGATCTTCATTGTTTGAATGTTGAGTTTAAACCCAGATTTTCCACTCTTCTCTTTCACCCTTATCAAGAGGCTGTTTAATTCCTCTTAGCTTTCTGCTATTAGAGTGTTATCATCTGCATACATGAGACTGTTGATATTGCTCCCTGTAATCTTGATTCCAGCTTGTGCTTCATCCAACACAGCATTTTGCAAGATGTACCCTGCATAGCGGTTAAATAAGCAGGGTGACAATATACAGCCTTGTCATATTCCATTCCCAATGTTGACCAGTCCATTGTTTCATGTAAAGTTCTGTCTTGACCTGCAAAGAGGTTACACAGGAGAGAGGTAAGGTGGTATGGTATTCCCATCTCTTTAAGAATTTTCCAGTTTGTTGTGATCCACACAGTCAAAGGCTTCAGCGTAGTTGTGAAGCAGAAGTAAATGTTTTTCTGGAATTCCCTTTGCTTTCTCTATGATCCAGCAAATGTTGGCAATTTGATCTCTTGGTTCTTCTGCATTTTCAAAACCCAGTTTGTACATCTGGAAGTTTTTGGTTCATGTACTGCTAGCTTGGAGGACTTTGAGCATAACCTTGCTAGCATATGAAATGATTGCAATTGTATGGTAGTTTGAACATTTTGGCATTGTCCTACTTTGGGATTAGAGTGAAAACTGACCTTTTCCAGTTCTGTGGCCACTGCTGAGCTTTCCAAATTTGATGACATGTCGTGTGCAGCCCTTTAACTATAAGCATAGATAACAAGAAGTGTCCAAACTATATTTGAGGAAATCTATAAAATATTCTTTAGAGATTGAAATGTAGATATAAAAATAACAACATATACCATATTCTTGGATACAGAGACTCAACATCATGAACATGCCATTTTTTCATTTAATTATATTTAATGCACTACATGTAAAAATACTAATGCTAATTTGGTTATATTTTTTTTTCCTGAAGCTGGGACCAGTTGATTATAATGTGCATTAAAATAAACAGGAAAAGAGAAGAGCCAGAAAAACATTCAGAAAGAAAAGCAATGACAGCAGAGAGTTATCTCTGCTAAATACTAAATGTATAACACTACAATAGACTGCAGTGCCTCTATACTTAAAATTGTGCAATATTGGCTCACGAGTCCATAAGTACATCAGTGAACAGATAGAAAATGCAATAGACTTGAGTACAAATGGAAGTTTAGTGTCTGATAAAGACAACATCTAAAATCAGCAAAGAAATACAGAGTTCTTAATTAGAGGTGTTATGACAACGAAATAACTATATTGAAAAATGTAAAATTGGATCCATTCCTCACTCTAAAGCTAACATAAATCACACATGGATCAGATATTTGTCTAAATGATAAAACCATTAAAGTACTAGAGGAAATATGTGTAAATTTCTTTATAACTCCGAAGTGAAGAAAACTTTTCCCCAAAATGACAAAAATCAGAATAGAAAAGGGGAAAAAAACAATAAATTGGATTTCATATAAATAAAAAGCAAAGATACTTTGCATGACAAAATGAAACCATTACCCCCCAAAAAAAAGCCACATCATAAACAAAGTCAAAGATAAATAACAAATTTTAAAATATTTTAATTTATGTCACAAAAGTGATGGATATCTACATCTAAAAAATAAGAAGAAATGCCCATAGCCCTATAGAAAAGTGTAGATAACACACTTTTATCTATTTTAGATAGTTCACTAAAAAAGAAATGTTAATGGCCTTTAAACATAAGGAAAGACACTCAGTTTCACTCATAATATTAAAGATACAAATTAAAAGTATCATTTCAAACCTATCATACTGGCAATAAATCAAAAGATTTTTCTGTGAGGAGATGGTGAATGGCAAGGAAACTATTTACTCTTTGGACCAGCAGTCCCAGTTCTAGAAAGCTATATTAAAAATACACTCACAAAATATGAATCATCTTATGCATAAAGCTATTGAAACATTGTTGGTATTAAACAAAGACTAAAAACAACGCAAATGTCCAAAAACAAGAACCATGGTACATGTAAACAATGAATACAATGAAGGTATAAAAAGTCATTAGGGAGGTCTTTGCATATAGTGATGAAGTTATCTCCAGAATATACGGTTAGTAAGAAAAAAAGGAGAATTTGGACAGCCAAGAAGAAATGGATATTCTGGAAGCTAAGCTTCTCTGAATAAACCTTGTCTTATAGTTTTGAAGCATGTAAATGTTTACATAATTAAAAAGCAAAATTAAATCAAAATGAAAAATAAACTCTGAAATATAAAAAGCAAAAGGATCCAACTATATCTCTTGTTGGTGGCATTATTATATAAAAAATTATTTAAAGAAATTTTTAAACCCAGTATTTTGGTGGTATTGATATAGCCATATGCCGTAGAGGGCAATATCCTAAGGTCAAAAACTATTGGAAAGTAATAATCTTACTCTTCATAACAGTATTATTGTGGTTATTTTAAAACATACACAGACACACAAACTTTGGGCTATTTTTTTTAAGCCACTCATAAAAATGTACCATACAATATGGTAAATTTTATCAGATACTCAAAGAACAGATAATTCCAATCTTATATAAGATATTTCCAAGAAAAGAAAATTGAAGAATATTTTCTATTTTGCTAGACAGAATAAACCCCCCCCCAAATATTCATATCATAATCCTTAAAACTTGTGAATATTTGCAGATGGGAATAAATGAAATGTCTTCAATAGGGAGATTCTCCTCAATTGTATAGGTACATCCCATGCCATCATCAGTGTCCTTACAGGTCAAAGAGGAAAGCAGAAACGTCAGAGTGAGAAACGTTGTGATAACAGAGCAGAGTTCAGAGTGTTGTGATTGCTGTCTGGAAGGGGACCATGAGTCAAAGAATGAAGGTGGCCTCTAGAAGATGGAAAAGGCAATAAAACGGATTCTCTCCTAGCCTCTGGAGTGATTGTGGCCCTACTGACACCTTAATCTTGGCCCAGTGAAACTCATTTTGGACTTCTCACCTCCAGAAGTGTAAGATAATAAATTTATGTCATTTTAAGGCACAGAGATAGTAGCGAATTATTAAGCAGCAATAAGAAACTAACACAGTGCCTATATCTTTTAAAAGATTAGCAAAATCTTGATACAAAATCCAAGACAGCATGAGAAAGAAAATACACAGACTGTTCAAATTCTTGAATTTCGGTGCAAACATCCTAAACAAACCATTGCCAAAACAAACCTAGCAAGTATTAAAAAATTATTATTATTAAGTTGGGTTTGTCCTTGGCATATGAGGACATTATATCATTAGAAAAGTTATTAAGGTAATTCACCACCATAACAAATGGAAGAAAAGGACAAGATAGTCTTGATAGATGAAAAAATGCATTCAATAAAATTTAAAACACATTTATGATTAAAAACTAAAAACACTTCAGCCATGATGAAGTAATTAGTATCAAATTAGCTCTTTCATTACAAACAAAGTGAGATATAATTACTAGTTTCAGATGTTGGACAAAAGTAACTGTCCCTAAGAGAAGAGAGTGAAATGAGATTAGCCCACAGTCACCAGGTGTCTGCCTGGAGGCACTCAAAGACTGTGGCATAGGAAGATTCAGTCTTGCTGAATTAAGGAGGTAGAGACTGGAACTCAGGGCTCCCGAGGTGACTTCACTTATAAAGCTCATAGTAAGGTTAAAAGACAAAAGTAGTAAAACCATCTATATCCACAGTAAGTACTTAAAGGATTCACTAAGCAAATAAATGTAAAATAAGAGATCAAAAACAGTAAATGTGAAGAGGGGAGTAAAAGTTCAGGATTATTAAAATGGATTTGAACTTAAGAGATCAGCAACTTACAATAATTCATACATATACATATATACATATGTATATATGACTACATATAAACCACATGGTAAGCACACAAAAAAAGCGTCTACCACAGATACACACACAAAACAGAGAAAGGAATCCAAACAACACTAACGATAGTCAGCAAATCACAAAGGAGAAGGAGAGAAGACCCAGGGATCCAGCATTGCAGGCGGATTCTTTACCATCTGAGCCACCAGGGAAGCCCTACAATGGTGGACACATGTCATTATAATATATATTGTTTAAAATTCATAGGCTATATAACACCAAGAGTGAACCCTAATGAACACTATGGACTTTGGCAGATAGTGATATGACATGTAGTTTAACAGGTTTTTACAAATGTACCACTATGGTTCTGGACGTTGATACTGGGGTTGCTGTGTGTATGTGGGAGCAGAGGGGTGTATAGGAGCTCTCTGTACTTTCTTCTCAATTTTGCTGTGAACCTAAAACTCTTCTAAGAAATAAAATATATTAAATTAATAATGTAATCCTTATATATTCATATACTATTATGGGCAATATGCCATTTTCATTCATTAATGCTATATATATTATATAGTATTCTGTTTTATTGGTATGCTTTTTTTCACTTAACTTGTAAAATCTTTTACATTGCAACTAAATGTAACCAAATCCATGACTGTTTCCTATTAAAAATTCATAGAAATAAAATAACATCTCAAAAGCAATGCATGTTTTGAGTGCCTTTGACATATGTTATCATCACCTGTAAGGGCATAATAAATATTTGTTGACTGAGTGAATAAAGCTGGGAGCTTTTTGTGGGGAGGGTAAGATTTAAGAGTCAGGACAGCTGGTCTTCACTGGTGAGGACACCTGATACGTGAGAGAAAGTAGAAGAATGAATTCCAAATATTTTCCAATCCACACCCTACCATCATCCCATCTCCCAAAGACACATGACCTCTCTCCAAGTGGAGACTCTCAGATGTTAGGCACTGTGGAAACGCTTGTCTTATACCAACCTCTCCATATAGCCCCACTGCCCTCTGGGACTGTGATTCTATGACAGAGAATGTCATGGAGAAGCAAGGCAAGCATGTTCAATTCTCTGAAGCAGAGAAGTCAAATAATAAAATTCAGATTTTCAAAATGAGGGCCAAATCTGTGGGGGCTTAATTACTGTGGGCCTGCATGGGGAGCTGGGGCTTCAGTCTGTGTCTGCTCTCACTCCTTGGCTCTGCACTCACTGTCTTTTGGACATAACCACTGAACTCTTCTGAGTCTCAGAGGTGTCAGCTGTTCTGATCAACCTGTGGGACAAAGTATGTGCATTCCATGAGCATGTCTGTTGCACAATATAAGTCCTCTATGTGACTCCTCACCCTCTCTGTAACCAGAATGCCCCAATAGTATGGATTAACTAAATTTTGATGCTCTTTTTCACAGTAAACCCTATTGCATTTCCCTGCATCTAAAACTTCGACTCAGGAATAATCAGTCAATAGAAATGACAAGGACAGCCTTTTTACCTCCCTCCTATGTCTTTGCTACCAAACCACTTGCTGGTACTTCTGTGGGCAACTCCTCCCTAGCCCTGGCCCAACCTAAGCTCCACAGGACAGGGCACTGCAGACACACCGCCCCTTCCTGGAGGTCTCTCACACCACTACTCTGCACCCCCAGACAGCCAGTATTGCCAGAATGCCCCCTTCCTGCTCTGCCCGGAAACAGCCGCAGCCTTATACCTTCTAAAAGGGATACTCTCTGGCATTGACTCAGAGCTCCCAAAATTACCTCACAGTCACCTATCTACTAATAGTGGAGAAGTTGTGGCACTGAGTTATTTCCTGACATAATAGGAAGAAATCTTGACTGTGAACTCTGAGTACCTGGTTTCTAGTTTCAATTGTGCCACAATCTAGCAGGAGGCCTTTGGCCTCATCATTTTGCCTCTCTGGGCCTCAGTTCTTACATATGTAAAAGGGAGAGGAGAGGTTGGACTGAATTATAGTGCCTCTGGTTGAGCATCCATCACATGCCAGCCCCCATGCGATATTTTTAAGATGGTGGAAAGGAAGTAGTGGCACATTCATATTCATAATCTTGTCTCTAGGGCTTTCTGGGGTTACAGAAATCCATGCATGGAACCCCTTAGCCCCGTGGGTAAGCCTCAATTCCTTTTCAAGGCCAGATCAAGGTTTCCTTGATATAACACCATGTGATGATGGGAACAAGAAGCAACTCGGCCTTTATACACTGAGTATTAACATTTCATTTAATCCTCATGACAAGCCTGGGAGGTTAGTATTAGTCTGTCTGATACACAAAGAGTATGAAGCCTGGTGAAATTAAATAAGGTTACCTAGTCAGTAAATATGGAGAAGGCAATGGCAACCCACTCCAGTACTCCTGCCTGGAAAATCCCATGGACGGAGGAGCCTGGTAGGCTGCAGTCCATGGGGTTGCTAAGAGTCAGACACGACTGAGCGACTTCACTTTCCCTTTTCACTTTCATGCATTGGAGAAGGAAATGGCAACCCACTCCAGTGTTCTTGCCTGGAGAATCCCAGGGACGGCGGAGCCTGGTGGGCTGCTGTCTATGGGGTCGCACAGAGTCGGATACGACTGAAGTGACTTAGCAGTTAGCAATAGCAGTCAGTAAATATAGTGTCATTTCTGAGTCTGTCTCTGAATGACTGTATTCTCTGCCTTAATACCCTAATACTGAATGATCTCTAAGTTCCCTTCCACATTTACGATTCCACACTGGCTTTATCTGAGCTAGCCTAGGAACCTCTTCTAGTGCTGTTTTGATGGGAAAGCATGTTTAGATGTTCCAACAATTGACTTTCAAATGAAGAGCTTAAAAAAAGCCCCACACAAATCCATTTAAAATCTAATGTGTGTGTATTTGGTATAAAAATAACAGCAAATCAAGCCTTTCTCATTTTTAGCTCCCTTCATTTCTGCTCTCTTGTCTTATTCACATGCCCGTTCTCAACATTTTCCAGTCTTCAGGTACTCTTGACTCCCTCCACCCCATCTGCTCTGAGTACATTATCAGTCATCAAATTCGAGTGGCTCTTCCTTTGAAATGTTTCCAAAACCTGACCCTTTCTTCAGTTTCACCCCTTCCCCTCATGCCGACCAGTCCCCCATGAAGAAGCCTGCTAAGTCCTGCCCTCTCTTTCAGCTGGCTGGTGACTTTGACTCAGACACGTCAAATGGGACAGCAAGGATCAGGTTTCCCAGGACCCAAAGCCCTAGCAGCCCCCAGGAGTGCAGAGAAAGGTCAGCGCAGAAAAGCCCTGAAGACCCCACTGCCCGTGGTGCAAGCGACTTCCTCACCCTGAACAAGGACAAGAGGGCTTTCCAGGGCAGCTTCAGTACAAAGGAGGTGATCTTTTACTCATCCTGGAGTGAAGAGAGAAATGTGCTGGGAAGGACTGAGTGGTGTTCTACATCTGAAACACGGCCGAACAACCCCATCTCGGAGTAGAAGTCAGAGATGGGCTGTCAGGCTTTGCCCTACACAGATTTGAGAAAGGAAAGTGCAGGAGAAGAGCCTGGGTATACTATGTGTGTGTGTATTTGTGTGTGTGTGTGTGTGTGTGTGTGTGTGTGTGTGTGTGTTTAGTTGCTAGGTTGTGTCTGACTCTGCAACCCCATGGACTGTAGCCCACCAGGCTCCTCCATCCATGGGATTTCCCAGGCAAGATTACTTGGACGGGTGGCCGTCTCCTTCTCCAAGGGAATCTTCCTGACCCAGGAATTAAACTCATGTCTCCTGCTTGAAAGGCAGATTCTTTACCACTGAGCCACGAGGGAAGCCTCAGCATACTTGGTTATCCTTTAAATTCTAGACTCTGAGAGGCCCAGTTCTCTTTCAGTTTCCACCATGAGTTCTGCATAATTGCTTATTGCTCATCACTGTCCCCTCCCGACAGTGACCCCGAGTGAGCCTGGCTGAGGTGATTACTGATAAACCGCCGTGGGGAGCCCTTCACCTCCGGTCACTGGAACCGATGCTGCAGCCCTTTGGGGCTGTTGGTTTGTGGAGGACGAATCCCTGGACACCTGCGGGGCAGCCACAGCTTCTTAGCAGGGTGCCTGTCACATAGGAAATTTGTTGAACTAAGTTACTAAAAGCAAGGCAGGCAGAAGGATTACATTTAAAATACCCTGAAGCATATGTTCCCATGAGGTGCAGAGACTTCAGGCTTCCAGCAAACAGCTGCAGACTGCAAAACAGCAGCAAACTCTCAACCTCACAATCCGAAAAGAAGATGAGATGTTGAGGGACCCCAGAGGTCACAAAACAGGGTCACACCTCAGCTCTGTAAACTGTAGACTTGTGAGTCAGAAATAAGCTTTTTCAGATACACAAGTCAATCTTTTCAGACACGCCCCCAAGTCACCGAGTTTCAGTGACATGTCCCTGGAAAGAATGCAAGCTATTTGCCATCCTGTGTGCTTGAGGCCAGTGATGCTGACCTGCACAAGTCTCCTCCACCCATCCCATAAACAGCATCAGAATCCTTCTCAATACAGTGCTCCAGAAAGCAAAGCACTTGAGATAAATCTTACTTGCATCCTGATGGAAGACAGCCCCCTGATTTCAATGGTGAGAAAGCCGAGACTCAATGAGGTTTACTGAATTTTTAATGCTTTATTCAGCTGAAGTGCTCAAAGTAGCCCTTTGATCCTTGGACTCCTTGCCCAGTGTTCTTTCTAGTAACTATCTCTGAACCCTAAAAAGCTCATTTGCAATAATATTGTTTTGGAAACTTAACAGGCTCCCTAACACTTAGGATTCAGGTGCTTTGTGAAATAGCATCTACCGCAAAACAGAGGAAATGGAGGCCCGTAATAGCTCACAATTCCTGAACAGATTTAAAGTCAGGGGTAACCACAGTGGGTGAGATGTGGCTTTGGCATAATTCTCTTTTTGTCCTTATTTCCTGTGTTCTGCCTCCCTCATTTCTCTAAAGGAGCCTAGCAACTGAACCCAATGGCCATATAAATGGCAAATGACTAGGAGAGATAAATACTGAAGAAAAACAGCATTTTCTTCAGCATTTAATGATTGATTTCTGTTTTCTTGAGCTTTTTATTCTGTAACAAGAACAACTTTTGTGTGTTATTTTGCTCTCTTTGATTGTTCGTATTCCCAAAAGTGAAAAAAACTCAATAAATTTTTTGTCTGTTTTGAACCCCATATATTAAATTTTTTCCATGCTAATATACTACACTGCTGAAAGAAGATAATTACATGGTAAAATTAAGACATTCTGCAATTATATCTTGTAATATCATTAATTTCCAGATGCACACAAATTATATCTACCTCAAGAAGAATAGTAATTTCCTTTGTTTTGCTCACAAAAGCAGGTAATAACAATCTTTTTCCCGCAATTATTTTAGACAAATTTTCCAATTTGTTATCTTAGACCTCTCAGAGCAGTGATGATACATTATCTCAAGTTTCAAGCTTTATTTTTATCATTATATCTCTAATGATCTTGTAGATTGAAAATGCTGTTTTCCTTTTGAAAAAGCATTGACACATATTGTCATGTCTCTCCTGTCTCTTCATAATCTTAAAGAATTCATTAATGATAACAAATGAATGGGTTTATTGAAAAAATTATGCCATAAGTAGCATGCCCCATCTATGCGGACATAAGAATTATTTCATGCAAGATATATAGAGAAAAAATTAATGGGATAGAACAAAAAAGCTTAAAGAAGCATACCCATAAGCAGCTTATGAAATTATTTCAATCTTATTAGAATTCTGTATTCACACCAGATCAACAAATATTTTTGAGCATTTATTGCATGTCAGGAACTAAAAACGTTCTTGGACCCTGTAAGAGCTGAGACTTGCTGTGGAGACAAGAATGAAGAATAAATATGGAAGAATGAATAGCAATGGAAAGCAAGAGCTGTATTAGTAATACAAGAGTAATTACCAGGAGAATCTTAAAGAAAGGAATTCTGTGAGCTCAGGAGGAAAAGAGCTCATGGAGCTTGGGAAGTGTGGGAGGAGTTCTAGGAGGAAGAAAGGCATAAATGAACCTCATACAAGAGAAGAGACCCATGGCCAAACTGAACTTGATGCATAGGCCTTCTCTGTGACTCCATCTCTCATTCTCATCACCGTCTTTCCATACCTCACCATCCTTGCCTAGACTCACTTCACTTCTTGTTTCTGTTTCCTTTTTGCAGTGTTGCTAACTCTCATGGGCTCAATTTTAACTACAATATGTATTAAACCTGATTCTCCAGCAAATCTGTGTGTTTCCGCTTGTATCTTGAATCGTACTGTGCTTCTTGCCTGCACTGATGCCTTTTATCCCCATCCCAGTGTGAACAATCTTTTCTATCCATCTAGGCCATTAAAAACCACCTCTAGGAAGCTGTCTTTCGATCCCCTCATTGGAAACCCTGTCTCTGCTGTGAGGTTTTGCAGAACCTCTCCTTATCTCTACCATGAACAACTCTGAAACTTGGCTATTTGTCATCATGCCTTTGTCTCTAAGCATTTGTGCATCTATGCCTTCCATAAGAACCAGCTCCACCACCAACAGAGGTGAACCCAGCAGCCTTATTTGTACGGCATGAGCCCACCTTCCTGGCTATAACTAACTGGGCCGTAGGTGGACATCTACCTTCAGTTAGGCAAAATTCATTCTTTCCTCAGCTATCAGAATTGGGACCTGGAGAAGCAAATAAGTGTTTTCAGGTTCTTGAATTAAAAAGATATTTAGAATCAAAGGACAATGTCCAGAGAGTGAAAAGACAACCTACAGAATGGAAGAAATTAGTTGCAAACCATATATCTTACAGGGAGGCTTCCCTGGTAGCTCAGATGGTAAAGTGTCTGCCTGCAATGTGGGAGACCATGGTTCAATCCCTAGGTCAGAAAGATCCCCTGGAGAAGGAAATGGTAACCCACTCCAGTACTCTTGCCTGGAAAATTCCATGGACAGAGGAGCCTGGTAAGCTACAGTTCATGGGGTTGCAAAGAGTTAGACACAACTTAGCGACTTCACTTCACTTCATATATCTTACAAGGATTTCGTATATATAATATATAAGAAACTTTTACAACAACAGAAAGACTAGCAACTCAATTTTTAAATGGGCAAAAGATTTGAATAAACATTTCTCCAAAGAAAATATAAAAATTGCCAATAAACACATAAGTAGAGGCCTAACATCACTAGTCACTAATGAAATACAAATCAAAACCACAATGAATACCACTTCATATGGCCATAATAAATACACAGAAAATAATAAGTGTTGGCAAATATGTGGAGCAATTGGAACCCTCATACAATGCTGATAGGAGTATAAAATAATGCAGCCATTGTGGAGAAAATGTTTGGCAGTTCCTAAAAACCTTAAACACAGAATGACAAAATGAACCAGCAGTTCCACTCCTGGGTACATATCCCAGAGATCCGAAAACAAATGCTCAAACAAAAACTTGTTCAAGAATGTTTATAACAATATTAATAATAGCCAAAATGGAGATAATCTCCATACCCATCAGCAGATTGATAAACAAAATGTGGTACTGCATATTCATACAATGGAATATTATTCAACTATAAAAAGGAATGAAGAAGCACTGCAACAAGGATGAACATTGACAACATTATGCTGAGTGAAAGAAGCCACAGACAAAAGACCTCATATTATATGATTCCATCTATAAAAAATATCCAGAATAGACAAATCTATACAGACAGAATGTAAATATGTGTCTGCCAGGGGCTCAGGGAAGAGGGAAATGGACAGTGACTGCTTAATAGGTATGGGGGTTCTGTTTGAGGTGATAACAAAGTTTTGGACCTAAGTAATGATGGTGGCTGTATTACACCGTGAAGGTAATTAACGCCTCCAAGCTGGACACTTTCACCTGATTGAAGCAATTTTATGCTAATGAGTATTTTACCACCATAATAAAAACAGATATTTAGAGCACTTTAGCAGCTAGTTCCATGATATCCATGAAGCATCAGAAAATATCAATCCACAAAGAGTGAACAATGAAGCAACTGAGCAGAGAGAGAGCTGAAGCCTGAGTACAAGAGAGAGAAGTTTTCCCCTGTCCTTAAAAGTCTGGCCTCAGCCCTCTTGAGGCTCATGTGCACTGGCAGCCTTGGACTTGTAAACGCCTATTAAATTCCGTCTTCCCAATTCAGCAAGTTGAACAGGTTACTGCTCCCAAAAACACACACACACACATACACGCACGTGCACGCACCTTTGCTCCTCAAGGACATGGTTTGTAGAATAATTCACCTCAATTTTTTGCCCATAAGTCCCACCTAGCCTCATACCCAGTGTTTAATTGGAACCTGGTATACATGTGTTAACAAGAAAGAAGGGAAAATAGATTCAAAACCAATACAGGCCAAAAAAAAAAAAACCACACAACTTTTTGACCTAAGTAAAAACAGACCTAATGGAAGAATTTCCTCCTATTTCTCATAATAATTTAAATCAGGTTGCTAAGTAACCATCTTCCTTAAAATGGTACATTTATTTTAAAAAATAGTGTTTTTATAAGAAGCTGTGGATTTTCAAGCCAGATTTTATAACCTCATGCAGGCCCATATGTCTTTTTTCCAGGCCACATTCCAATTGGCTTGAAGAGGAACATGCACTTTGAAAGGCAACACTGGGAGCGTTGAGGTCAGATCAACAGGGGAAGAAAGATTTCACCATCATGGTAATATCAAAAGAGTGCCTTAAAATGAAAAAATGATCCTTGTTTACTTTTCTGGAAAGAAAGCCACTGGATACTACTGACAAGGAGTGTTATGCCCATGACTACATGATGTGCTGTTCTTGTCAAGTCACATGAAGTGTCCAAAAAAGAGAAAAAGAAACCCTTAATCATTTGGATCTGTCCTAAAACCTCCAAATGTAACCTAGGAGATACAGTTATTTTGCTTTTTTGTTTCTTCATGTAATGCCATTTTGGTATCCGTCCTCATTTATATATCATAAAAAACCATTATTCTTATTTAATATTATATTATTACTACATTTGTATGGTTCTTATCAGTTTTTACTGATCATTTCCTAGGACAGGATACCTTGAATCAAAGAATGAACAAGTTTAATGGTGTTTGTTGAAAAAAAAAAGTATCCACACCAATTTTTTGGTACCCTCAGGGCAAAATATATCTCATTGCAACATTTCGTGGCTTGATGCAGGACAGAGGCAGAGACTGCAGGGGAAGCACTCCATATGAAAACATTCTAAATCAAGGAACTCAAAAAGTCAAGTAGGCACTACTCAATTGGAGTAATTAGCAGAATAGTCCACCTAATGCTGAAGTGCCAGCAGGTAACCAGAGCTGCATCTTGATTATTTCACTGTTTAAATGCATGCAGAACATGATATACTACTACAACCAAAGGGCCCCTGGCATTTTCCAGGTAGGCTCCCCCTAATATTACTGTTCAGTCATTTTCCCTGAGGTTAAGATGGCTGGACAGTATCTCTTTGGAAACAATATGAATTTCAATAAGGCCATGAAGGAACACATTTGAGGAGCCCAGCTGTGCTTGAGTTTCTCAGCTAAATAATTTAGAAAACTTCTTATTTCTGGTTGACATCCTCTAATTGTGTGACAAGGATGGATATGTCATAGAAGCTGACAGGTAGCATTCTGAGCCATCCATCCCTGGTCCCAGGACCCTGCCATTCTGAGCCGTCCATCCCTGGTCCCAGGACCCTGCCATTCTGAGCCGTCCATCCCTGGTCCCAGGACCCTGCCATTCTGAGCCGTCCATCCCTGGTCCCAGGATCCTGCCATTCTGAGCCGTCCATCCCTGGCCCCAGGATCCTGCCAAGGTAGTTTTTCCTTTTGTGTCATCACAGTATTGTGTATGTGTCAATGTGTTTTGAGAGTGAGCCATGAGGTTCCCTGCACAGGAGAGTGACACCAGAATGCCCTAGCTCAGGCTCCCCCTTAGCCCGGGGAGTTCAGGATGGTCCATCCCCAGCATCACTGTACCTTGCTCTGGCTCCTAGCCGTGGCAGCAGTGGACCCTGGAGATAGGCAGGAACCTTTGATGGCCCAGTGCTCCAGGAAATACTTCCAGAACCTATGGCAGCCTGGTCCAGGGCTCCCAGCCCAGCCTTCAGATAAATGTTTTCAGAACAATGGCTACTGTTAGCAGAGAACTAGGTTCTCTTAGAAATTCAAGGTCCAGCAATTTATGCTCCTGTTTTCACATGGTTTACCAGTAGTATCCACATCAAGATGTACAGAGTTTGCCAAATCTCTCTGAATTCTTTTGCAAGTACATTGTATTATTCCAGATTAAAACCACTTTTCTCCCTTCATTAGTATAAACCACTCTGAGTTGAAAAAGATGTACTTAAGAATTGAGGTTGGCAGTCCCAGCGTTATCTCACCGTGCAGCCATGTTCATGTCAGCATCTCTGGGCCTCTGGTTCCTTACTTGTAAGATAACGTATGCTCACCATGAGTTCTCTAAGTTCCCTCCCAGCTCAAAATTCAATGTGAATGGGGAGTTGAAGTAGCTAATGTTTCAGTGGTGCTAGAAAGTGATAAGGAGATATACTTAGTTTTTTAGAGCTTAGGTTCTTCAGTTCAACAATTTATAGTACATTTTCCTTTAAGCTGAAATTCAACTTCAGTTCCACTCAGAATTTAAACTCTTGAGTATTCTATGGGTCATTCAAGTAGTGACATTCAACAAATAATTATTCTGTGCCCATGGTAAACTAGATCCTGTGCTACGAGTTGGAGACAAATGAAGAATGAGGCATGGCCCCTGCCCTGAGAAGGCTCACAGTCTTGCATGGGAGAAACAACTAAATCAGCAATTCCACACAATGTGATGTGGGTTAATCACTAGAGAAGGGACTCAAAGGGCCAGGTACACAATGCCCAAGGGAAGATCCTATCAAGAGAAAGTGAGCCCAACACGAGGAAGACAGATTCAGGGGAGGAGTTTGTGCAAAGTTCCAGGGTGAGAGAAAGCACACAGTTTGGGAACTTTGAGTAGAGGCTGGAGCCTAGGGGTTGAGGACAAGAGAGAGAAAGCCTAAAGAGGTTTGGAATAATTACTGTTTAATATTTTATTACTATTTAATATTTAATGAAATTAGAAATCAGAAAATGCAAATTAGAACCACAAGGAAATAGCTTCACAGGCCAACACATTGGCAAAAATTTTTAAGTTTGACAATGCCACGTGTTGTCATGAAAGAGAAGCAACCGAATCCCCCATATGTTGTGTGTGGAATCCATATCACTTATAATTACACTTCCCCACATTTTCACGCTATATTGTTAAGAGCCCTTTAGTGCATTTACCCATTTGATCATTCAGATAGCTTCCAGACACAGGTGCAGGAAGGATTATTATAGTCATGGGAAAACAGAGATGCAAAGCACTAGTTCAGGGTCAAACAACTTGGATCCAAGTTTAAGTGACTCTGTATGTTTGTGAGACCTCAGATGGTAAAGAATCTGCTACAATGTGGAGACCCGAATTCAACCCCTGGGTCCAGAAGATCCCCTGGAGAAGAAAGAAATGGCAACCCGTTTCCATCTTCTTGCCTGGAGAATTCCATGGACAGAGGAGCCTAGATGGCTACAGTCCATGGGGTCGCAAAGAATGGGACGTGACTGAGTGACTAACATACACACTATAAGCCCAGAGGTACAGGGAGGAAATACCATTAACCTACATATTAAAGCACTAAATGACAAAAAGATGGGATTCATCCTAAATTTCAACCCCCTCCCCAACTTTTAAGTTGAGTCTAACTAATTGATTAGAGCTTATTCTACCTAATGTAAACCTCATAGGCTTTTTTCATTGCACAAAACACTGAAGAAACAAAGGATTTTGTGGCTTGCCAAAGGTTTTGGCCTTTCATTGTTTAATCTCAGAGGAAAGCGGAGAAAGTGAGAGATTCTCCAGTGTTTCAAAAACCTAATTTTTAGTGTGAAAGAGTAAATGGCTCAGAGTAGACCATTTTGAAACATGTGATAAAGAATGAAAAAGGAATGGACAAGTGAAAATCAATACTTCTTTGCTATCATCTATCAATCCAGGGAACACAATCTTAAATGTACAATTTCTTTGATTGCTTCAGTTGCTTACAGATATCATACACTGACATCAAGATTTGGGACAAGCTTTTATGTGTTGTACCATCATTTAGGAAAAATTTTAATATTTAAAATGTCTTTGCAGTTGTGCTGAGTTTCAAGAAAATATACCATGCTAACATTGCACAGGGTAACCTAGGCGTGTTGGTGGATGACGGGCTTTGAAATGATTCTTTGTTTTACAGAAGGGTTCACTGATTATACACCACCTTTCTCATAGGTCTCAGACTACATTGTGAAAATGGTTTCAGTGCCACCCTAAAAAAGATGGAATGACCCAACTATTACATAAAGTAAGAACCATTTATATATTCCCTTGATGACAAATTCAACAAAACCTTTTTAAGAAATACTCCAGAAATTATTCCATTGCTTTCTTTTCTTTGAAATCCCAAATCAGCTTATACTGTCATCAAAGAATAAGAAATAACATGGTTAATCCACCAGTCAAGCAAATGTCCCAAGTCATTTCAAGAAGTAAAAAAATAGAATTTGTTTTTATTTTTAAGAATTTTTACATTGAATGAAATATTCTTTAAATTCTGTGGTGCTTTACAATTTTCAAGTTTCACACAATTGATTTCATATAATCCCATAATAACCCTTTTCCCCCTACCCCTCTATTTCCCACCCATCCCTTTCCTCTCCCCACTGGTAACCACTAGTTTGATCTTCGTGAGTCTGCTTTTTTTAATTCACTTGTTTGTTGTATATATTTTTTTAGATTCCATGTATAAGTGATATCTTACAGGATTTATGTTTCTCTGTCTGACTTCTTTCACTTAACATAATGCCCTCCAAGTTCCCATCCATGTTTCTGCAAATGGCAAATTTTCTTTCTTTTTTATGACTAATATCCCATTGTATATATGTACTACATCCTCTTAATCCATTCATCTGCTGATGAACACTTAAGTTGCTTCCATTTCTTGATTATTATAAATAGTGCTGCTATAAACATTGAAATGCATAAATCTTTTCAAATTAGGAGTTTGGGGGTGTTTTGGGGTATATACCCATGAGTCATATGGTAGTTCTATAGGCTTTCTGAGTGGCGCTAGTAATAAAGAACCCACCTACCAATTAGGAGACATAAGAGACACAAGTTCCATCCCTGGGTTGGGAAGATCCCCTGGAGGAGGGCATGGCAACCCACTCCAGTATTCTTGCCCGGAGAGTCCCATGGATAGAGGAGCCTGGCAGGCTATTCTTGTACAGAATCACAAAGAGTTGGGCACGACTGAAGTGACTTAGCACGTACACACGCACGGTAGTTCTTCGCTTTTGAGAAACTTCCATATGGTTTTTCACAGTGTCTGCACCCAGATTTACATTCCCACCAGCAATGTACAAGGGTTCCCTTTTCTCCACATCCTCTCCAACATTTGTTATTTGTGAAGAAGTTTAAAAAAGAACAACCTAGAATTCTTAATTGCCATCCAAATCAGAGTAGAGGTTATACTAACAAATTGAAAGGATCATTTTTCTAAGTCATGGTAAATGTATCCATTTAAGTTTATAATCTACTTAAAATTTCAGTCAGATTTCCGGTATTTTAAGTTCCTATGGTTGATTTGAAGAAAAATAGCAATGTTACTGGATTTTTCTGATTTGAGCAAATATTCCATCTTTCTGTATGAGAAGAAAGCCAAAATGATTCCATCCAAAAGCTTATTTTGCTTAATCTGGCCTCTTCAAAACCATCCTCTGAAAACCAGCAACCAAGCCACCTAGGACCTTGTCCTGAACACCTGGCTGAAGAAATTTGGAGCAGAAGAGATAGAAGTGAAAGGCTTTGATAACAGACTTCGCTACTGAGTGACCTTAGGTATCTTCCTTCATGATTCCAAATTTCAGTTTGCCTGTCTATAAAATGGAGATAATAATTAAGACCTACCTCCTAAGGCTGTTGTGAGAATTAAATAAAATAATATGCAGAAAGCTCTTAGCACACTGCCCAGCTCAAAACAGCTGGCAGCTGTGGTTATTTCAAGCTGGGAGTTAGGAAAAATGGGTTCTGTCACTAATTCAGCCACAGCTAGCTATGTGGCCTTGGTAAGCTTGACTCCCAACTCACACATTCCTTGATTCCCTCATTGCAAAATGGAGCTCTTTAGGAGGTCACTAAATACCTTTGGAGATCAGGAGTAGACATGAAGTTCTCCAGGTGTAAGACCATCAAATGGGCTGAAAACTGTCATGAACTCTGGAGTTCTTCCCAGCCGAAAGGTATTCAAATTCCAAATTTGAATTTGGCAAACCAAACAAATACAGGTCTGATTCTGACAATGAGTTGTCAAATTGAACCATCTGGGGAACACTCTGCAATTGTTGTTTCAGCTCTCACGTTCTCTTTCTCTTCTTTGCTGTGTTCGTCTTCTTCCTAAATCTACCTTGGATGGATTTACAGGAGGCCAATGAAAAGGGCTGATGATTTTTGGCATTATCCCTGGAATACACATTTTTCATCTCTACAAAACCCATGTATAACCTTCCCCCACACATATACATTTCCTGAAATTACCTCTTTGAGCGTATATTCTACCTGAACTATGTACACATATAGCTTTCTGCTAAACCACCTTTCTCTGAATGATTGTTTGAGGAGAGATATAACAAGCATTATGTATTTTGTTCAGTGCTCAGCACTCTGTGCACATTTAAGTCATACTGATGAAAAAATAGAGTGCCAGAATAAGTTCCCATTTAAATGCATCCCATTTCAGACTTCTAGATTTTTCTTGGTTCCCTAAGCAAACAGCACAATCATATTACCGCATAATTCTATAGCAAGCAAAACATGTTCCAAAGTGCTGGATTCTTTTCCCTCTTTTGCTTCCCATTCAAGGCCAAGTTGATACAGAAAAATTCCTTAAAGCCATCGTCTCTTCTCATAGGCTATCCACAAACTATAAACATATGGTAGCAACATTCTGGGGCTCAGAATATACCATGAATATTCTATGCCTACAGAAAGGTCTTGAGGCACAAAGACTGAAGCAAGCTACCTACTTCTTTCAGATCTTGTTCCTTGAGAAAAATCCTTTTCATATCCCTTTCATTACCTCAGAAATGGAGGCAAATGCTTTAGAAAGGGCCGTATAATACCTTAAAAGGTTTCTTGCCACACTGTGGTTATTAAGCCCTTGGGAAACAATGGGTTTCTCTTAAAGTGTATGGAACAATTGTGCCCCTTGAGAGTCATCTTAGATTGGAATGAAACAAAAACTGGTTACTCCAGAGAGCAAAATATGATTGATTAAGGCTTAGAACCTGTGGTGTTCAGGTCTCTCACCTCTGGCTCTTTCTGTCTTATTCTGCAGTAGGACAGAATTCAGGTTGAGCCTTTCAAAAGCTCTCTGGCTTCTAGCTATAATGTAACATATGGTAAAATGAGCTCAGCACAGAGTTATGTTTTTCTTTTCTTAATCCTCCCAGTAAGACTAAATTCCAAGAGTGGGATTGAAAAAAGGAGGCGGACGGCAGAGAAATACTAGCAGTCTGTGGAAGAGAAAACTATAACACCGCTTTGAGACTGAAGAACCATGAAAAATGCATATCAGTAACGAATAACCTGAAAGCCACAGATGGTCCCCTTTTAAGCTGTTTGCACTCATTTGTCCAGCCCTGAGGAGTTAGGGCAATCCAAGTTATTTGTTTAAATGGATGTAAATGCACTCAGCTTGTATTCAGGAGTGGGGGGCAGGGAGGAATTCTAACATGGCTACCTCATCCGATAACAGGAAAAAATCTGAAACCTGAATCAGCTCTAATTTTTTCCAACTCACTCTTTGATGTCATTTTAATTTCTGTAAGACATTTCTACAAGTCAAGCCAAGTCTATAATAAGCAAAGGCCTTTAATTGTTCTTCTCCCTTTTCTCTGTGGTGCTGAAAGTTCACAGTCAACTCCACAGGTTGTTTAGTGAGTGGGGTTCTCAACACGCTCTGGACAACACATTAAGGTTTTCCCCCTCTCTTTGCACTTCCCTGGTGGCTCAGACAGTAAAGTGTCTGCCTACAATGCGGGAGACCTGGATTCGATCCCTGGGTCAGGAAGATCCTATGGAGAAGGAAATGGCAACCCACTCCAGTACTCTTGCCTGGAAAATCCCATGGACGGAGGAGTGTGGTAGGCTACCGTCTATGAGGTCACAAAGAGTCAGACACGACTGAGCCCTTCAGTTTCACTTTCCTGTCTTTGCACAAGGAGACACTGGAGAGCTCTTGTGCAAAGAGAGGAAAGTGAAAGTGAAGGGCTCAGTCGTGTCTGACATATTTATTTATTTATAAATATACAACATAGAGCAGCCACCTCTATTTTGGGTAAAGACGGCAGTAGACCAAAGGAAGCAGAAAATTAGACATATTTGACTGATGAAGGAGAGGAGCAATGTGTCCATCCACAGGGCTTCCAGGCACATGAAGCTATACCACTTCTTACAGGTCCATCCCATGTACACCATCTGAAAATGGAGCCCCACTGCACTCAGTTTTGAGTTGAGAGAGTAAAGCCAGTATCTGTTACACAAGGAAATAATTTTTAAAGTCTGCAGAAGAAAGGCACTTGAACCTGTACATGGATTGCTCTCTGAACACACATTTGTTAATGTCCAGCAATTGCAGTTAGTTATAATATTTTAATAAAGAACTCTGTTTTGACTTTGAAAAATCAATATCAAGGGCATCCTGTCTTCAGGATAAATTCACTGGGATGAGATCACTGGACTAAAAGATATGAATGCATATATGGTTCTTTGGGTTCTTATTGCCATTACGTGTTCCATGAAGACAATAGCGATGGACATGAAGGCTGCTGGGTGTGAATGGACTAGTTTCACTAAGACTTTGTCAGCTCTGGATTTTTGTTGCATTTTAAGTATAAAAAGGAATGTCAAAGTTACTCTACTTTTCACTGCATCTTAAAGTAGTTTTAAAGTAGTTTTATCTCATTAATTTATACCAATAAGAAGAAATTGGGCTCTTTCATAACGGAATAGTTTCCTTTCAAGATCTAATTTTCTGTACTTGTATAGTCAGTACTAAATTAGGCTCTGGATTTTAAAGTGAAGCATAGTACTGAGGCAATTATCTCTCTACTCAGTGCTCTATTTTAGGAACAGAAAAAAAGAATAGTGTTGCTAGAAGCAGGGACAACTCTACTGCCACCAGGAGAACTGGCTGTGAGTCTAGATATTTCACTAGCCAGATGGATGGGCTTGGACAAGAACTTAACCTCTAAGTTTCATCACCTGCAAATAGACATTATTTTAAGCATTGAATGAAATAATAATTGTAAGACTGCTTTGAAAAGTAGTAGTATTACAAGTAATATAACAAGTAATACATGAATACTAATAAACAACAATAACCCAGAAGTTTGTCAATATTAATCAACCATTTGAAAAAGTAAAGGGGCTCAGAATCCAATAGGGAGAGATTAAAATTCCTAGAAGAAAAAAAAAAATCATAAACAAAGCCACAGTTTCATTATTTCCTACCTTTCTTGAATTTTTCTGAACGACATGCAGTTTTCAGCCAGATTTACATACAGTGTCAATACCCTTGAAGAAGGTCAAATATGAATCAAATTTAATGTTTATCAATAAAGTAATCAAAAATTAACATATTTACACATGATGTATTGACAGGTGAGGTCCACAAATCCTCCTATATAGAGGTGGATTGAGAGAGCAGTGTCTGCTGAGCTGGCTCATATAATAAATCACAGGAATTGGATCTTCTGATGCTATTGCAAATTATATATTTATTTCATTTTCCAGTTGTTGCAAAGAACCACAAAATATTGAGAAGAAAAAATAAAGACAAATAAATGGCAAGATATTCCACATTTATGGTTTGGCCAACTCAAGTGTGTTGAGATATCAGTTCTCCTCTGAACTGATCTATAGACTCAATGCAGTTACAGTCAAAATCTCATCGGTTTATGTATGTGCATGTATATGTGAGTGTAAACTGAGAAATAGAATCAAAAATATATATGGAAATGCAGAAAGCCTAGAAAAGACAAGACAATTTGAAGAAGAAAAACTTGGAATACTTTCACTCCTAGATTTCAAGACTTACTCTAAAGCTATAGTATTTAAGACATGATGGTATTGGTACAAAGATAGACAAATAGGTTAATGGAACAGAATAGAGAGTTCAGATGTAAATCCACACACATACAGTAACTTGATTAAGGACAAAGACAACACTGTAATTCTGTGAAGAAACAAAGGTCGTTTGAATAAATGGTGCTGGAGAAACTGAATATCCACATGGAAAAAAGTAAACCTGAACCTCTACTTCACACTTTGTGTTAAAATTAATTCAAGGTGGATTATAAAGCTAAATGTGCAAACTAAAATAATCAGGCTTTTGGAAGAAACATAGGAGAAATATCTCTATGAATTTTGGAAAAGATTTCTCAAACAGGACACACACAAAAAAACACTAATGATTAAAACAGGAAATGATAAATTGCACTTTAGTAAAATCAGTAACTACTATTCATGATATCTGTAATATATAAAACCACATAATAGTAATATATGTTATATTAATATACATATATAATTAAATCAGGGCTTCCCTGGTGGCTCAGTGGTAAAAGGATTTGCCTATCAATGCAGGAGATTCCGGTTCAATCCCTGCATTAGAAAGGGACCCTGGAGAAGGAGAAAGCAACTCATTCCAGTTCAGTTCAGTTCAGTTCAGTCGCTCAGTCGTGTCCAACTCTTTGCGACCCCATGAATCGCAGCACGCCAGGCCGCCCTGTCCATCACCAACTCCAGGAGTTCACTAAGACTCACGTCCATCGAGTCAGTGATGCCATCCAGCCATCTCATCCTCTGTCATCCCCTTCTCCTCCTGACCCCAATCCCTCCCAGCATCAGAGTCTTTTCCAATGAGTCAACTCTTCGCATGAGGTAGCCAAAGTACTGGAGTTTCAGCTTCAGCATCATTCCTTCCAAAGAACACCCAGGGCTGATCTCCTTTAGAATAGACTGATTGGATCTCCTTGCAGTCCAAGGGACTCTCAAGAGCCTTCTTCAACACCTCAGTTCAAAAGCATCAATTCTTCGGTGCTCAGCTTTCTTCACAGTCCAACTCTCACATCCATACATGACCACTGGAAAAACCATAGCCTTGACTAGATGGACCTTTGTTGGCAAAGTAATGTCTCTGCTTTTGAATATGCTATGTAGGTGGGTCATAACTTTTCTTCCAAGGAGTAAGCCTCTTTTAATTTCATGGCTGCAGTCACCATCTGCAGTGATTTTGGAGGCCCCCAAAATAAAGTCTGACACCATTTCCACTGTTTCCCCATCTATTTCCCATGAAGGGATGGGACCAGATGCCATGATCTTAATTTTCTGAATGTTGAGCTTTAAGCCAACTTTTTCACTCTCCTCTTTCACTTTCATCAAGAGGCTTTTTAGTTCCTCTTCACCTTCTGCCATAAGGGTGGTGTCATCTGCATATCTGAGGTTATTGATATTTCTCCCGGCAATCTTGATTCCAGCTTGTTCTTCTTCCAGCCCAGCGTTTCTCATGATGTACTCTGCATAGAAGTTAAATAAGCAGGGTGACAATATACAGCCTTGATGTACTCCTTTTCCTGTTTGGAACCAGTCTGTTGTTCCATGTCTAGTTCTACCTGTTGCTTCCTGACCTGCATACAGGTTTCTCAAGAGGTAGGTCAGGTGTTCTGGTATTCCCATCTCTTTCAGAATTGTCCACAGTTTATTGTGATCCACACAGTCATTCCAGTATTCTTGTCTCAAAAATCCCATAGAGAGAAGAGCCTGGCAAGCTACAGTCCATGGGGTCACAAAAGAGTCAGATACAACTTAGTGACTAAACAACAACAATTAATTACATACATATGTACACAAGTATTGCATAATGTATAATTCTATATGAGTGCTCAGCCACTCAGTAGTGTCTGACTCTTTGCATCACACAGCCTAACCTTCCTCTTGGCACCTCTGTCTATGGGATTCTCCAGGCAATACTGGAGTGGGTTGCCATTTCCTCCTCCAGGGGATCTTCTATTCTATACAATTAATAAAAATGAATATATATATATATATATATAAATGACAGGTATCACATCCTGAATATATAAAGAACTTCCACAAATCCATTAAACAAATCAAACATTCAATTTAAAATGGGTTGAACAGGCATATGTTGTCACCCATCCCAAAAGAATATCCAAGAGGCCAATAAGCATGAGAAAAGTTCATTATAATTTGTATCACAGAATTAAAAATCAAATCCACACAATGAGGGGACCATCTCACACACTTTAGAATGGCTGAAATTAAAATAACTGACAATAACAACTTTTGAAAAAGATATGGAGCAATTGGAACTCTCATACATCATTTATAAAAGACTGTAAATTGACAGAACCACTTTGGAAAATATTTGGCAGTACATATGTCCAAAGCTAAACATATGTCTACCCTACAAATCAACAATTCCACTCAGAGGTGCATACTCAAGGGGAAAAACCATGAGAATGTGTTCACTGGAAGCCATGCACAAGAACGTCCATGGCAGCTTTACTTATAACAGCTAAAAGCTCAACAACCCAAACGTTCTTCAGCAGAATAGATAAATGAATTGTAATATAGTCATATAATGGAATACTGCTGCTGCTGCTAAGTCGCTTCAGCTGTGTCTGACTCTGTGCGACCCCATAGACAGCAGCCCACCAGGCTCTCCTGTCCCTGGGATTCTCCAGGCAAGAACACTGGAGTGGGTTGCCATTTCCTTCTCCAATGCACGAAAGTGAAAAGTGAAAGTGAAGTCGCTCATTCGTGTCCGACTCTTAGCGACCCCAGGGACTGCAGCCCACCAGGCTCCTCCATCCATGGGATTTTCCAGGCAAGAGTACTGGAGTGGGGTGCCATCGCCTTCTCCTAATGGAATACTACTTAGTGTAAAACAAAGCCTACAGATACGTGCAACAACATGAATGAATCTCAAGATATTATCATGAAAAATAAATCTAGACACCGCACATACTATATGGGTCCATTTAAATGAAGTTCAAAAACAGACAAGATTACTCTATGTTTATAGAAGTCAGAATAGTGGTTTACTTCTGGGAAGCTATTAACTGAGCAGAGGCGTGAGGGATAAAGGAAATGCTCTGTATTTTGATCTGAGTGGTAATTACAAGGGTATATGCATATATAAAAATTTATTGAGTTGTACACTTAAAACATGTGATCATGACTGCATGAGTTATAGTTCACCAGAGAAATAAAGAAGAAAAAGGAATGAAATGACTCATAAAGATATTAAAAGGTAATCTCCTTTCTGATATGGAATTCTAGACTCCTGTGTTAGAGGACACAATAAAGATCAGACACCTCTAGAGGCTAAAACCTGGAGGCCATAGACTCTTGACTAAGGCCAGTAAAAAATTAACACCCAAGTAAGGATCAGACCCCAAGACTGCTGATGAACATGCCCTGTGGCGTTTCCTCTCCCTCACTCCGCTTCCTTAAAGAACTGTTGAAAAAGATGCTGGCATCTAAATGGGATTTTCAGTCTGGAGAATGAGACTCCCCAGTGTGTCTGTTTACATGTCTATTTTTTTCATGCAAGAATCTAATTGACAGGAAGGCAGAAATTGTATCTTATCTTTGTATTTTGTATCAGTGTAGGGACTTCAAAAAGTTGGTAAAAATAAACGAATGTCACAAGCAACAAAAGAAACTATAGATAAACTTGATTTTATCAAACTTTTGAACTTAGGGTGTTTAAAAGGATAATTAAGAAAGTGAAAAAATAATTCACAAAATGGGAAAAAATAGTTGAACATTGCATATCTGCTAAGGTAGCTTGAAGGGCTTCCCAGGTGCTGCAATGGTAAATAATCTGCCTGCCAATGCAGGAGATGAAAGAGGCACTAGTTCGATCTTTGGGTCAGTAAGGCCCCTTGGAGGAGGGATGGCAACCCGCTCCAGTATTCTTGCCTGGAAAATTCTATAGACAGAGGAGCCTGGTGAGCTACAGTCTGTAGGGTAGAAAAGAACTAGTCACGACTGAGTACACACACACACAAGGTATCCTGAACTCATCTACAGATCTAGGACATTTAAAGAATTCTATGACTTAAAAGGGGCTTCCCAGTTGGCACTAGTGGTAAAGAATCCACTAGGAATCGGACACGACTGAAGCGACTTAGCACGTATCATGCACAACTTAAAAAGAAAAATGTCCCAATGGAAAAAGACAAAGGATATAAATGGACATTTCTCCAAAAAAGAAGTGGCCAGTAACCACATGAAAAGATGTTAAACATTGTTAATCATTAAGGAGACATAAATCAAAGACAAATGAAATGCTACTTACTTCCCATTTAGAATGACTACCATCAAAATAGGGAAAGGAGTATGTCAAGGCTGTATATTGTCACCCTGCTTATTTAATTTATATGCAGAGTACATCATGAGAAATGCTGGCCTGGATGAAGCACAAGCTGGAATCAAGATTGCTGAAAGAAATATCAATAACATCAGATATGGAGATGGCACCACCCTTATGGCAGAAAGCAGAGAAGAACTGAAGAGCCTCTTGATGAAAGTGAAAGAGGAGAGTGAAAAAATTGGCTTAAAACTCAACATTCAGAAAACTAAGATTATGGCATCTGGTCCCATCACTTCATGACAAATAGATGGAGAAACAGTGGAAACAGTGACAGACTTTATTTTGGGGGGCTCCAAAATCACTGTAGATGGTGACTGAAGCCATGAAATTAAATGACACTTACTCCTTAGAAGAAAAGTTATGACCAACCTAGACAGCATATGAACAGTATGAAACCCATGAACAGTAGAAAAGGCAAAATGATAGGATACTGAAAAAGGAACTCCCCAGGTCGGTAGGTGCCCAATATGTTACTGTAGATCAGTGGAGAAATAACTCCAGAAGAATGAAGGGATGGAGCCAAAGCAAAAACAATACCCAGCTGTGGATGTGACTGGTGATAGAAGCAAGGTCTGACGCTGTAAAGAGCAATACTGCATAGGAACCTGGAATGTCAGGTCCATGAATCAAGGCAAATTGGAAGTGGTCAAACAGGAGATGGCAAGAGTGAACGTCAACACTCTAGGAATCAGTGAACAAAAATGGACTGGAATGGGTGAATTTAACTCAGATGGCCATTATATCTACTACTGTGGGCAGGAATCCCTTAGAAGAAATGGAGTAGCCATCATGGTCAACAAAAGAGTCCAAAATGCAGTACTTGGATGCAATCTCAAAAACAACAGAATGATCTCTGTTCGTTTCCAAGGTGAACCATTCAATATTACAGTAATCCAAGTCTATGCCCCAACCAGTAATGCTGAAGAAGCTGAAGTTGAATGGTTCTATGAAGACCTACAAGACCTTTTAGAACTAACACCCAAAAAAGATGTCCTTTTCATTATAGGGGACTGGAATGCAAAAGTAGGAAGTCAAGAAACACCTGGAGTAACAGGCAAATTTGGCCTTGAAATATGGAATGAAGCAGGGCAAAGGCTAATAGAATTTTGCCAAGAGAACGCACTGGTCATAGCAAACACCCTCTTCCAACAACACAAGAGAAGACTCTACACTTGGACATCACCAGATGGTCAACACCGAAATCAGATTGATTATATTCTTTGCAGCCAAAGATGGAGAAGCCCTATACAGTCAACAAAAACAAGACCAGGAGCTGACTGTGGCTCAGATCATAAACTCCTTATTGCCAAATTCAGACTTAAATTGAAGAAAGTAGGGAAAACCACTAGACCATTCAGGTATGACCTAAATCAAATCCCTTATGATTATACAGTGGAAGTGAGAAATAGATTTAAGGGACTGGATCTGATAGACAGAGTGCCTGATGAACTATGGACGGAGGTTCATGACATTGTACAGGAGACAGGGATTAAGACCATCCCCATGGAAAAGAAATGAAAAAAAGCAAAATGGCTGTCTGGGGAGGCCTTACAAATAGCTGTGAAAAGAAGAGAAGTGAAAAGCAAAGGAGAAAAGGAAAGATATAAGCATCTGAATGCACAGTTCCAAAGAATAACAATGAGAGATAAGAAAGCCTTCCTCAGCGATCAGTGCAAAGAAATAGAGGAAAACAACAAGAATGGGAAAGACTAGAGATCTCTTCAAGAAAATTAGAGATACCAAGGGAACATTTCATGCAAAGATGGGCTCGATAAAGGACAGAAATGGTATGGACCTAACAGAAGCAGAAGATATTAAGAAGAGATGGCAAGAATACACAGAAGAACTGTACAAAAAAGATCTTCACGACCAAGATAACCATGATGGTGTGATCACTGACCTAGAGCCAGACATCCTGGAATGTGAAGTCAAGTGGGCCTTAGAAAGAATCACTACGAACAAAGCTAGTGGAGGTGATGGAATTCCAGTGGAGCTATTTCAAATCCTGAAAGATGATGCTGTGAAAGTGCTGAACTCAATATGCCAGCAAATTTGGAAAACTCAGCAGTGGCCACAGGACTGGAAAAGGTCAGTTTTCATTCCAATCCCAAAGAAAGGCAATGCCAAAGAATGCTCAAACTACTGCACAATTGCACTCATCTCACATGCTAGTAAAGTAATGCTCAAAATTCTCCAAGCCAGGCTTCAGCAATATGTGAACCGTGAACTTGCAGATGTTCAAGCTGGTTTTAGAAAAGGCAGAGGAACCAGAGATCAAATTGCCAACATCCGCTGGATCATGGAAAAAGCAAGAGAGTTCCAGAAGAACATCTATTTCTGCTTTATTGACTCTGCCAAAGCCTTTGACTGTGTGGATCACAATAAACTGTGGAAAATTCTGAAAGAGATGGGAATACCAGAGCACCTGACCTGCCTCTTGAGAAACCTATATCAAGGTCAGGAAGCAATAGTTAGAACTGGACAGGGAACAACAGACTGGTTCCAAGTAGGAAAAGGAGTACATCAAGGATGTATATTGTCACCCTGTTTATTTAACTTCTATGCAGAGTACATCATGAGAAACGCTGGGCTGGAAGAAGCGCAAGCTGGAATCAAGATTGCTGGGAGAAATATCAATAACCTCAGATATGCAGATGACACCACCCTTATGGCAGAAAGTGAAGAGGAACTAAAAAGCCTCTTGATGAAAGTGAAAGAGGAGAGTGAAAAAGTTGGCTTAAAGCTCAACATTCAGAAAATTAAGATCATGGCATCTGGTCCCATCCCTTCATGGGAAATAGATGGGGAAACAGTGGAAACGGTGTCAGACTTTATTTTGGGGGCCTCCAAAATCACTGCAGATGGTGACTGCAGCCATGAAATTAAAAGACGCTTACAGGAGTCCTTGGAAGGAAACTTATGACCAACCTAGATAGCATATTCAAAAGCAGAGACATTAGTTTGCCAACAAAGGTCCGTCTAGTCAAGGCTATGGTTTTTCCAGTGGTCATGTATGGATGTGAGAGTTGGACTGTGAAGAAAGCTGAGCGCCGAAGAATTGATGCTTTTGAACTGTGGTGTTGAAGAAGACTCTTGAGAGTCCCTTGGACTGCAAGGAGATCCGATCCAATCAGTCCATTCTAAAGGAGATCAGCCCTGGGTGTTCTTTGGAAGGACTGATGCTGAAGCTGAAAGTCCAGTACTTTGGCCACCTCATGCGAAGAGTTGACTCATTGGAAAAGACTCTGATGCTGGGAGGGATTGGGGTCAGGAGGAGAAGGGGATGACAGAGGATGAGATGGCTGGATGGCATCACCGACTCGATGGACATGAGTTTGAGTGAACTCCTGGAGTTGGTGATGGACAGGGAGGCCTGGCATGCTGGGATTCATGGGGTCGCAAAGAGTCAGACACAATTGAGCGACTGAACTGAACTGAGACAGCATATTAAAAAGCAGAGACATCACTTTGCCAACAAAGGTCAGTCTAGTCAAAGTTATTATTTTTCCGGTAGTCATGTATGGATTTGAGAGTTGGACTATAAAGAAAGCTGAGCACCAAAGAATTGATGCTTCTGAACTGTGGTGTTGGAGAAGACTCTTGAGAGTCCCTTGGACTGTAAGGAGGTCCAACCAGTCCATCCTAAAGGAAATCAGTCCTGAATGTTCATTGGAAGGACTGATGCTGAAGTTGAAACTACACTACTTTGGTCACCTGATGCTAAGAGCTGACTGATTTGAAAAGACCCTGATGCTGGGAAAGATTGAGGGCAGGAGGAGAAGGGGATAACAGAGGATGAGATGGTTGGCTGGCATCACTGACTCAACAGACATGAGTTTGAGTAAACTTCAGGAGTTGGTGATGGATAGGGAAGCCCGGTGTGCTACATTCCATGGGGTTGCAAAGAGTCAGACACAACTGAGCGACTGAACTGAACCATCAAAAAGACAGACAATAGCAAGTGTTGACAAGGATGTGGAGAAATTGAAAGTGTCATAAATTGCTGGTAGAAATGTAAAATGGTGCAGCCATTTTGACTTTTTTTTTTACCTGAACCACACAGTATGTGGGATCTTAGTTCCCCAACCAGGAATCAAACTTATGCCCCCTGCATTGGAAGCATGGAATCGAAACCTGGACGTCCAAGGAAATCCCTGGTGCAGTCATTTTAGGAAATAGCTTGGTGGTTCCTTAAAACATCAAATACAGAGTTATCATATGACCAAACAATTCCACTCCTAGACATATACTCGAGGAAATTGAGTATAAATTATAAACTTAAATCCACCTAAAACTTGTACATGAATATTCATGCTCACAATAGTTAAAAAGCTTTAACAATTCAAATGTCCATCAATTGATGAATTGATAAATAAAATGTGGTATATAAACAGAGTCAAATATTATTCAGCCATAAAAATGAATGAAGTGCTGATACATGCTACAATGTGGAGGAGCCTTGAAAAAAATTATGGTAAGTGGAAGAATCCACACATGAAAGGAACACAGTATGATTCCAAGTATAAGAAATGTTCAGAATAGGCAAATTAAAAGAAACAGAAAGTAGATAAATAGTGGTAAAGAGTTTGGAAGTAAGAAGGGAAGTGACTGCCAATGGGTGTGTGTTTCTTATTGGAGTGATGAAAATATCTGGAATAAGATAGTGGTTTAGCTTATATGGGCTTCTCTGGTAGCTCAGCTGGTAAAGAATCCACCTGCAATGGCAGGAGACGCCAGTTCGATTCCTAGGTTGGGAAGATCCGCTGACGAAGGGAACGGCAACCCACTCCAGTATTCTTGCCTGGAGAATTCCATGGACAGAGGAGCCTGGCAAGCTACAGTCCATAGGGTTGCAAAGAGTTGGACATGACTGAATGACTTTCACTTTCACTTTAGGTTCTATTACTTTGCACATAAACTTAAGACCACTGACATGTATGTTTTAAAAGCAAATTTTTTAGTATGTGAATTATATGTTTTTTAAATGAAAGAATGAATACCTAGGAGATATCACTCAGGCTTTGTGAAATTGTAACAAATATGAGTTCTCCAAATGCTGTATCCACCATGAAATGGCAACATACCATAATTTAGTTCCCACAGTTTTTCCTGCATTTGGTGAAGAGGTTGCCAGCTGCAGTATCACTGAAGACAGTTTCCAGCCCATCAATAATTGAAGCAATGAGTCCAAACCAGGGCTCTGGCCACAAAGTCACACTGGGTGCCAAGAACTCATGAGAACATCTGGACGGTGTCATAGCCAATTCAGACTTCACCCACACATCATCGGATGATCTGATTATAGTTCCTTATAGCCCGAAAATTCTACAGGGGAAAAATTCACCCAGAACAAAAGATGTCTGGGTGAGTTCATTCAATAAGCAGCCAATCAAAAGCAAGTAAAGCAAAGGACAGCATAATAATAAAAGGAAGAGACAGAGAAGGACCTTGAACAAAAACAGCAAGCTCTTTTGATCCAGTTGTGTATGTCGGAAATCAATAGCGATGTTTTCTTTCACTTTGGAGAGTGAGAATTGGAATTTGCTGAAATTGGATCTTGAGGCACTTAGATTCTTTTTTCTTGATACTGGACAATGACACACATTCTGTTTACCAGAAAGCCCTGACCACTGGGGCAAAAATTGTAGCAATTGTAGTAATTCTATACTCAGCTTCCTGTTTTAAGCATTGTATAGAATAGACTCAGTGATATTAATGGGCCCTTAAGATACTTTTGGAAATATGTAAAATATTTCCCTCTATTGAATGCTTATTTCTGAAAAGATTATCATACTGTGATGTTGACTGGTGGATCGAGGAGACAAAACATCATTATAAACCGCTCAGAGTGGAAATTTCATCTCAGAAACAGGAAATGATTATGATAAAGGACTGATCTCAAGATAAAACAGCTTTACACAACAAACCAGAATGAGGGCGACAGTACATGTTAGCTAGCTTTATATGACTTCATTTTAATTAAGGTCTGACTTCCACAGCTGCTACTCCTTTATCTAATAACAGAGCTTTGGTGTAACAAAAGTAGAGAACCCCCAGGGCGGGGGTGTGGTGCCTGAGTATGGGAGGAAGCATGTCATGGTAACCTGCAGTGCGCAGACTATGAATTGCTGTAGGATTTCATCTAAAGTCCCATGGAATTCATGGCAAAGAGAGCATTGTGTTGAGCTATGGAATAAAAAGCAGCTGTCCAATAATGCTTCCAAATAAGCCAGTGTGAGCCTTCTGCATACCCCTCTAGTGACTCAGAAAATTCTTCACCAAAAGCCCTTCTAGCTTACTAGGTCTCTAGAAGATTCCCAGCCTCCCTTAGAGCAAACACTGTGATCCAACTGAAATGAGGGTATTCAGAATTACCTTCTTCCTGTACATCAAGTTTATTTCCACGTCCTTTCATTTGAGTGGATATATCTGTAATATGTTTCTCTGGGCTGATCGGCCCTTTAGCTGATCTGCAAGACCATGCTACATTGGATCAGTGCTGCAAATACAGAAAGAAAAATATGCCAGAGGTGCAATGTGAAAAAAACCAAAATCTGTCTAAAGGAAATATTCATGCCAGCCAATCTCCAAAATGTCAACATTTTCTCTCCTCCAATTCTATCCTATCCATCCTTCACTCTTGTTCATTCTGATTTGATATCTAAATCTCAAACTATACACAGGTGTGTTCTCCATATCAAGGAAGATGATAAATCCAAATGAAAGCTGTAAGAGAAGTCCTGGTTTTAGATAATGCTGGACTAGGCTAGCACTTGCAGTTAAAAAAAACATTTTAACTTGTCCTGCCCTCAGCTCCAAGGCAGCTCTGTCTCCCAGAGTAGTCATGGTGAGTGTCATTTGACACTGACTTCCTGTCTAAAGATGGTTGGGCTGGAGGCCAGCATCTTAGTTAAAATCCACCATCAATAATGGGTACCGGGGGAAAACAACCTCAATTTTTTTACCTGGAAAACTGCTATTTTGGTTACCTTTATACAACTTTTGCATCTAGCATAGTAGATTCTGAAAGATGAGGTACCGTTGTTTAATTTCTCATTGAGACTGTCCCCATGTCCATTTCTTTTTTTCTGAATTTCTTAAGCTTTTCCTGCATCTTTACAATAAACCCCTGTATAATTAAAAAGCTGATTTTTATCTCAAGAAACCTATTTCTGTTCCTTGTAACCTGATGAAGCCTAAGAAGTCCAGGAATTTGATAAATGCCATGAGGGCAGGGATCACATCTATTTGTTCACTCCAAAATCACTGCAGATGGTGACTGCAGCCATGAAATTAAAAGACGCTTACTCCTTAGAAGGAAAGTTATGACCAACCTAGATAGCACATTCAAAAGCAGAGACATTAGTTTGCCAACAAAGGTCCGTCTAGTCAAGGCTATGGTTTTTCCTGTGGTCATGTATGGATGTGAGAGTTGGACTGTGAAGAAGGCTGAGCGCCGAAGAATTGATGCTTTTGAACTGTGGTGTTGAAGAAGACTCTTGAGAGTCCCTTGGACTGCAAGGAGATCCAACCAGTTCATTCTGAAGGAGATCAGCCCTGGGATTTCTTTGGAGGGAATGATGCTAAAGCTGAAACTCCAGTACTTTGGCCACCTCATGTGAAGAGTTGACTCATTGGAAAAGACTCTGATGCTGGGAGGGATTGGGGGCAGGAGGAGAAGGGGACGACAGAGGATGAGATGGCTGGATGGCATCACTGACTCGATGGACGTGAGTCTGAGTGAACTCCGAGAGTTGGTGATAGACAGGGAGGCCTGGTGTGCTGTGATTCATGGGGTCGCAAAGAGTCGGATACGACTGAGCAACTGAACTGAACTGAACTGAACTGTAGACACAAAGCCTAGGGTAGAGTAAGGGGCTCTATAAATATGTATTAAACGCATGGAAAGCAGCCTCATCATTTCTACTTTAAATCATGGATTTAAGTTGTGAGAATACACATTAATCTAGGTGAAGGTTCTTAAACTCTGAATATTGTCAGCATTGTTAAATTAGCTTGTCTGAAAAGGATAATTTCAAGTCAAAATGAAAAGCTATTCAATTGAAGTTCAGCTGATAATTGGGAAGAATTAATTGGCGTTAGTAAAGGAGAACTCTTACTTAATGAGCTCCATCAATACGGTGTAATGTTTTCCTTGCCTTATTAATTGATACAGATAAGAAGCTGGATGGTCTCATTTAGGGAACACTTAAGCCTCCTGCAAATGCACTGGTGGGGCTGGGGCTCAGAGTTCTCCAGCACTGGGATGAGGGTCCAAAAGCCTATAGGGCAGTGTTTCTCAAACTTGGCTTGCATCAGAGTCACCTGGATGATGTTTTGAAACTCAGATGTTTCCAGAATTTCTGAACCAGAAGGTAAACAAGTCAGGTGGAAACAAACAAATAGTACGTTTATACATGGAGGCTGAGAAGTCCCATGATATTTGTCTGCAAGTTGGAGACCTAGGAAAGCTTGAATGGTATAGTTCCAGTCCAAATGCAAAGTCCAATCTTTAGGAGAATGGATGGTTAATTTTCAAGTCTGAAAGCCTGAGAACGGGATGGTCAATGTAGTCAGTCCCATTCCAAGAGCAGGAGACTCATGTCCAAACTCAAGAGAGGGAGAGAGGGAGAAAATTCTCCATTTCTCTCTCTCTTTTTTTCTTTTGTTCCATTCAGGTCCTCAAAAGATTGGATGAGGCACACCTACATTGGAGAGAACAGTCTGCTTTTCTAGATTACCAACTCAAATGCTAAGCTCCTCTGGAAACACACACAAACCCAGAAATAATATTTAGCCAGATATCTGGGCATTGCGTGGCTCAGTGCAGTTAACACATAAAGTCAACCATTACAAGTCAAGCTGGCAAAATAGGTGAAAATGAAAGTCACTCAGTTGAGTCCGACTCTTTGCGACCCCATGACTAAACAGTCCATGGAATTCTCCAGGCCAGAATACTGGAGTAGATAGCCTTTCCTTCTGTAGGAGATCTTCCCAAACCCAGGTCTCCTGCATTGTAGGTGGATTCTTTACCAACTGAGCCACAGTGGAAGCTCAGTGGGTAGTCTATCACTTCTCCAGGGGATCTTCCGGACCCAGGAATTGAACCGGGGTCTCCTGCATTGAAGGTGGACTCTTTACCAACTGAGCTATGAGGGAAGCAGGCAAAGATAAACATCTTCTTAAATCATAGTTAAGCTCCAAATAAGGACAATGTTAAAGTTCTACTTAACACAAAACAACTGTCTTGTGTATAACTAAAAGTGCACTTGTCCCTTCCCCAAAGAAGAGGTAAAAATCGTGAGTGATATTTACTCTTCTCCTTGATATACCAATACTACCATGTAAAATTAACAGTATTTAAATACTATGATATAAAGTCAGTGTATCATGTTGTATGAAAGAGAAAAAGACAAATACACATACACATAGTCATAACAAAATACAGAGGAAATATTCATGACAATCATATGAAATTACAGTCCTCATTTTTCTGTTGGTTATGTGGTTACAGCTGATATTCCTGACTATTTTCCCCCCACTATCCATTCTGTATTCTTTCTGTCTTCAGCAAGCACCTCAGCTTGCCATGCTTCTTTATCTGGTAGGGTGACTCAAACCTTCACCAAACAAACTGTTATGATCCATTCTAACTCCTCAAGCTGCAAAATAAATGCAGAATCCTTGCTTAGTGAGCAAATATCACTAAGTCCAGCCCAGTCTGACTTTATGTCCCTTCTTCCATTATCTCACATCCTTAATATCCATTCCCATGCATGTTTCCTGGATTTCTGTCTGTACAAATTAGAAAACTCTAGTGGTTCTCTTGGAGTGTAATTTGAATTCCTGAGCTCACCCCAACAGGGATTGGTGAGGAGCCCCAGAGAATTGTAATAAGGGGCAATCACTAACACTCCTAGACCTCAGGGGCAGCTGGAGGAGGTGGCATCCCAGGAATTCAGGGGCAGAGGGTGCTGGGGAGGATGGAATAGAGTGGGGCCATAGTTGACAGGGCTGGAGCCACGGAGGAGACGCATCCACTGCAGAAGATACTGCCCTGGCCGGACAGGGAAAAATAGGGCTAGAACACCCTGGTTTCTCCACACCCACCTCATACCCTCCCTACACAAGTGCATGAGCACACATGCATACACATGCGTGTGCACGTACCCTGTCCAAAGGGTGAATCTGAGGCAGACAAATTTCAGAGGGTCTACTAAATAACTAGTGTTAGATGAGACAGACGTGGGCCCTGCCTCCACTGACTTTACAGTCTAATAGATTGATTGTATGGAACCCAGCTGCCCTATAACATATAGGGGTCCATGGGGCTTGTCTCTAGAGAAGTGTAAAGGACAAAATGCTTGTGCCCCACCCCCAAGTTTATATGGTGAAATGTAATCCCCAGTGTGATGGTGTTGGAGATGGGGTCCATGGGAGGTTATTAGTTCATGGGGGTGGGTCTGATGAATATAATTCATGCTCTGATAAGAAGACAGAGGAGAGCTCTCTGTCACCCTCTCTCTGCCAGGTGAGGACACAACAGGATTCCGACAGTGCAATACACAAGAGGACTCTTGCCAAGACCCAAACATGCTGGCACCCTGATGGTGGACTTTCAGCCCTCAGAACTGTGAGAAATAAATTTCTGCTGTGGATAAACCATTCAGTCTATGGTCTTTATAGCAGCCCAAAGTGACTAAGACAAGAAGTGTTTAAATAAGTTCATTGTGTCACTTCATAAAGATATAAAAAAAAATGTACCTGTAAGAGGAACTGGACTTAAAAATTACTGAAATTATAATGCAATACATTTTTGTTTATCTGTTTAGGAGGAAAATTATTGATGTAAATCTTTTTAAAATTTTGCCCCAATAACCATATTTTGTATAAAATTAATATTTTGTATTGGAAAAGCTCTGAAAGTGACAATGGCTATCTTTTGAATTTTGAATATTGCTACTATTATATGTGACATTAACATGGATAGGAGCTGAGGATGTGTATTGAGGAGAAAAGAATGGACCCCTCACTGAGCTTTTGTTGGAGACTGCAGTTGTGCTGAGAAATGGGACTTTTAGGTAGATGCACAATCAAATGTGAATTAATAGCATGGTAGAGTGGGGTCTACAATAAAAACTCAGGGCTGTCTTTCACAGCTCAAGTGCTCTGCTCTGCTCAACATCCTAGAATTAAGCACTTAAATCAGATAGTTTTCAGTTCTTGCCAAAAAACCCCTCATACTTCTCTTGTAAGCATGATTTTTTTTTTTTTTTTTTTGGAGTGGGAGTGGGTGGGTGGCAGTATTACAGAACTGTTCCTTTGAATGTTGTTCATATGGAAGGCATTTGAACGACATTGACATTTGGGGGAAAAGATTCTGTGAGGATATGAGATAACTGTAGAACCGTTTGCTGGCTGTAGTCATATGGTAATGATATCAGCTTTGCCTGGGAAAAATGACAGCATCAAATTCTGCTGATTTGCCTAGACAAAATTACATGAAATTGCATGTATTTCATGAATTTGTCTACAGCCTTCTGATAATAAGCATTCGAGGGATAGAGTTTTGTTTCTTGGAGAGCAAATAATTTGGAAGCATAGTTCATCCCCAGTATATCATTGTAACAATAAACAAGTGTCAGAGAACGCCTTGTCTTTCTTTAGGATTGGATGTTACTGAGTGGTTGATTTAGCATGATGGCATATTTTCTTCACAATCTCAGGTTCTAAGTGGACTATTTTATACTTACTTTCAGGTCATTGACTGAGTTTATCTTATCTATAGGGAAATAATAAAGTACTGCATATTAGTAGAAGAACATTTTATTTTTCTCCTAACGGGACTGAGTCAGTGCTTTGCTTGCACAGATGTGCCTCATGTGATAAAATAAATGTGTTCCTGAAAGGTTGTGTATAAACTGAGTCATTCTCCTATTGGCTTAGAGTATCTTGGCAAAGATGTTCTCTTGTCTATCCAGATTGAACTTTAATTAATTTCTAACATTTTAACTTTCAGTTTCTCTTTACTCTAGCACCCTTTCCAAAAAGTTTTTCGTATTAATCTTGGCAATCTTAAAAACACAAACGTATGCAAGGAACTTCACAACTTGGAGGATCCTTTTATGCAACTAAATAACTGCCTTGTTTTTTTTGTTTGTTTTTTGAAATAGGGCATTCCTATAAATGATAAACTTGTTTATCTTTTATTGGCAAAATTAAATCCTGTGAATGTGTATTGAAATACAGTGTTCACTCTTCTGGTGACAGCTCAGTTGTCAAGGGTCCCACATTCTGCCCCAGAATAACAAGATGGAGTCTCGGGCATTTCTTAACCACCACCACTCTGGAAGAATCTCTCTTTGGGGGCAACTAAGGAAAGCTCAATATTCTGATACCTTAAGTTTCTGCTTCCTTTCTTTCTAGAAAAATTATGAGGGACTACAATATGGTACACACTCATATGCAAAATCTTCCATTCCTTGTTCCCATGAATTGGATGACTGAATACTGAAAACACCTATCTGATCTGAAGCATGCTATTCCATTGTTAGCACCAAGTTATTAATTTCTCCTTTCCTTCTTCCATGGCACTTTAGATGGTTTTCTATTAAAGTTCCTATCATGTGACAGAAGGGCTTCCCTGGTGGCTCAGTAATAAAGAATTCACCTACCAATGCAGGAGATGTGGGTTCCATCTCTGGGTCAGGAAGATCTTCTGGAGGAAGCAATGGCAATCCATTCCAGTATTCTTGCCTGGAAAATCCCATGGGCAGAGGAGCCTGGCAGACTACAATCCATGGATTACAAAAGAACCTGACACAACTTAGCAACTAAACAACAACAACGTGTGATAGAAAGACTTTATGGAGTCCTAAAAATATACGTTTGAATTCCACCTCTGACATCTTCGGGCTTCCCTTGCAGCTCAGCTGGTAAAGAATCCACATGCAATGTAGGAGACCCCAATTCAATCTCTAGGTTGGGAAGGTAATGGCTACCCAATCCAGTATTCTGGCCTGGAGAATTCCATGGACTGTATAGTCCATGGGGTCCCAAAGAGTTGGACATGACTGAGCAACTTTCACTTTCTGACATCTACTAGCCCCATGATCTGCCTCAATTTTCCTCATCTTTAAAATGGATTTAGTAAGTACTCTCTTTGGGGCCACTGAAAAATGGTAATAATATATATTAAACACCTAGCACAGTGTATGGCACATAACTGATGCACAATGAATAGTTAGTTGTCAGTATGGTCTTCCTGCTCATTATTATTATAATCATCATTAGAGTGAGTTATTAATATCTCTTTATTACCCCTTGATTTGGATACATGTGATTTCAGAAGTTAGTACAGTGCTGGGCATAGCAGGTGCTCAATAATGATGTGTTGAAAGAATTCACAGGTAAAACTGAGCATGTTAATTATACATCTGTCAACTCCAGATTCCTCATGCACCACCAAACTATGGCCACAAAACAAACCAGATTCCTGACTCACACAACTGTTCACTTGGGCTTCCTTGGTGGCTCAATGGTAAAGAACCCACCCACCAATGTAGGAGACACAGGTTTGATCCCTGGGTCAGGAAGATCCCCTAGAGAAGGAAATGGCAACCCACCCCAGTATGCTTGCCTGGGAAATCCCATGGACAGAGGAGCCTGGCATGTTACGGTCCATGGTCGCAAAAGAGTCAGGCACAACTTAGCTACTAAACAACAATAAGAACACGTGTTCACATGGCTCACAGGTCTCCTAAGATGCTCCTTAAACAATTCTGTGAGTCCCCATACTTTTTCATACATGCACAGAAGGAAGCTTAGTCCCAAAGTGCTCTGCCTCCTTTGCCACCCGACAGCACACCAGAGCTCTGAAGCACCACACTGCATGGGAATTGATAGCAAAGTATCTGGGGTTGTCTTTCTCCATTTGGTATTAAATCCATTCAAGGGGTTCCAAAGCAGTATTTCCTCACCATCTTCAAATCATACCTCCCCTGTTTTGCGAGGCACTGTGAGTCGGATTCAGATAATTTCTTGAGCAAAATTCTCTTGAGGAGGCAGCTCAGTCTTCCTGAAAACAGGTGTTGCTCACGTCTGCCCAGTGGCTGGGGTGCATCTCCACGCCTGGAGTGGACACAGTATTGGTTCAGGTCGCAACTCCTGCTATGGAGCTATGTGCTGGTTGGAAAATCGTTACCTTAGTCTGCAATGGTACTTCCAGCAAAGGGTTCATTTGTTGTTTTCTTCCAACATTAGTAGGTGTCTAATGAGAGAGCTGGGATTTCCTTTGAGGAGGCTGGCTATTTGTGGAGGGCTTAGCTACGCTATTGAGACCACAATGACAACAGTAAACCTGAAACACCAAACTCATCACAGGGTCCAGGGACTGGGGCTGCCCTGGTTTTCTGAAAAACAAACAAACAAACAAAACCCTTCTAGGAGTTAGTAGGCAAAGCAGAGACTGTGCCTGTGGAAGAGTTGCATCAGGAATTGTAGGGTTAACCCTCCATCACACCAGGTATTCGGAGCCAGGTGGTTGGACTTGCACAGATCAGGACTGGCCTCTTTATCAATCAAGGATCAGCTGATTACTAGAGCTCTCAGAATCCTGGAGAACCTCTAAGCCCTCGGGAGGATCTGCAGCTGCTGTGGGGAACCGGCCAGGAAGACCCGTGCCCAGTGCAGGCTGAGTTGGAAGCGGGGAACCTGGGTTAGGGTTAATGGCTAGAAGGAGGGCCTGGGAGAGGATCTGCTTTGAGGAAGCACTTTTACCAACGAAGGCTGCTGAGCACTGTGGGCTGAGTCGTCAAGTTCCTAGGCACTGAATAATAATGAGAGAGGCTTGCAGGGGCTGATGACTAATAGCGCCTCAATTTCCTGCTGACGCTGGCAGTTTTATGTCATTTTGTTTTTATGTTAATTTATGCACACAGGATTAGAATGTAGCATTATATGGTCTTTTAATTTAATCGAAGCATGGAACTTCATGGGCATGGTTTTACATTTCCCTTCTAGATTTCAATAATTTTATCTTTAGCATTTAATCCCCTCTCCACCTCCCCCCCCACCAGATCACCATCCCTAATGGCAATAATAATACATTTATACTTGTGTCACACTTTTCTCGGAGCTCAAAGCGTGTCATGGCCCATTAGGCCACAAGAGCTCCGCAAGGCAAACGCCAGGAAGGATTTCAAGCACTTTCCTTAAGTTTAACATACATAAAAAGGTGCGGCCTTTATCATAGAGATAAGTTTTCCAGCCGTTTACATTACTTTTGAATGCAATGAGAAGCTTTGCTTATGCATGAGGCTTCCACTGGGCTCTGTGTTTTTCATACCTCGGAAATATGTGACCTTTAAGCCTGACAGCACTGCTCAGAGTGCATGCAACTTATTAGGGAGTTTTCATTGATCATCCCGCCTCCTTCTCTTGAAGAATGTGGTGTTTGTGTCACATTGCCTGGAAACACTGCCAAAGGGTGCAGGGAAGCGCCCATTGAGGAGCGGAGGAGGGAACACAGGGTTAGCGAACTCCCCTTAAAAAGCCACTAGCTTTTCTCTGGTGAATACAGATGCACCCGGGCAGCACTCGGAGCCTGAGACTCACTGGCTCTATTCATGTTCTTTCTGAAGAGCCACGCAAGCATCCACTTGGAGACATTGGCATTCAGCACTCTTTTTTTTTTTTCTAAAGGCCAGAAGAATAAGGGGAAAGCAGCAGCGAATTCTGTGGAGGCATTAACAGCAAAAGAGCAGATCACGAGCCTGATGGAGGAAGCCCTCCCCCTGCGTCTGACATAAAAGGCCACGGGAAGGGAAAAAAGAGGGGGTGGTCATGTCTCATTTGCATTTCCCTGAGGGGCCCATGGAGTGGCTGGGGCACTTCTTTTACTAGAGCATCAGAGAAAACAGTGTCTGGCTCAGACCTTAAGGGTGTTGCAAGACCCTGTGAGAACAGCCTGGCAGTGTCTGTTGTGGCAGAAGACGAAGGACAGGAGCTGTGATTTGGGGACAATAGCCAGGGACCTGTCCACAGGACTGATGGACAGCATTCTATTTCAAGCCCCATTGTTGTATTGCAATTCATTTCTGCCCTAACCACCTGGAGTTAGCACAGGCGCCATGAATACAGTGCTCAGGCTCTCAAGACTGCCCAATTCAGGTGCCAGCCACAAATGGGGTCCCCAGGGCCCCAGAACTTCTGACCAATCAGCAGCAAATCTGGGTGAGGAGGGATTTGGGTTCCCAAGACCCTCCTGGGGTTCAATAATTCACTGAAATGATTTATAGAACTCAGAAAAGTGTTATGATCACAGTGTTATTATAAAGAGCACAAATCTGACCAGCCAAAGGAAGAGACATATAGGACAAGGTAGGGAGGCTCCTGAAGGCAGAAGTCTGTACCATCTTTCCATGGAATCAAGACATGTAACCCTCCTTGCATATCGATGTCTTCACCAGCCAGAAGCTCCAGGGAGCTTCCAGTCCAAAGTTTTTATTGGTCTGTTGTTACCAAACCCAGGTTTGCTTGTTTGCCACTCATTAGCCAATAATTCGAGAGGCAAGTGTCAGTAAAAAGGAAAGGTGCTTTCATCAGAGAAGCTGGCAATCTGGGGAGATAGTGGATTCATGTCCAGAGACCAACTGAGATTCTGCTCAACCATGACAGTTTTTAAAGGGGAAAATGGATGGGGGAAGAAACGCAGAGAATCTTCAAGGCAGGTGGCTGGATTATGCATTATTCTCCATTGAGTGCAGACTAACTGACACTCTTCAGATGTTATCTTGCCTGCGTGATCTGCTTGCAGGATTGCTAAGGGGACTGTTGGGGATTGAGAGCTAGTCATGTTTTCAACTGCTTAGTCCTTCATTCTTACGTCTTTTTATCCAGGAAAATATCAACAGGTTAGATATGGTGTGGTGTGCATTCAGGAGAGCACAAATCAAGAGTTAGTTTCAATTGCTTAGTGATCTCATTCCTATAATTAGGTTTTTTTAAGGTTAGAAGGGAACAGATATTGCAAACAGGAAGGGGCAAAAGAACTGCTTTCAACATCACTACATAGCCATGACTGAACCCCTGGCCATGTGATTTAACCCAGTCACAGGCTTTCCTCTCCCACCACCTCCAGGTTGGACCGGCTCAAAGTTCCAACCTCTAAACATGTGATGAGTCTTCCAGGTGACCAGCTTCCATCCTGAAGCTACCTAGGGACTCACCATGAGTAACCTCATTGGTATAAACTCAAGTGTAATTCAAGGGGTTCAGGAAAAATAAAGATAGTCTAACATGCTGCAAATTCCAAGGGTTTTAAAAGCTCCACACTAGGAATCTGGGACAAAGGCCAGACAAATTCTTTATTATAAGATAAAGAGTCTCCTGAATTGGGAAATAGGGATTGTGACACATGTATTCCCACACTGAAGCCTCTCAGAGCCCCAAGGGAGGGTGGTGAGAGTTAATCCTTGAAACTAAAGCTTTAGAGAACATTTATAGTCAGGGGGCCAAGCAAAGAAAGGCATTTGGCTTGCTAACGAAACTACTTGGATTCTTTCAGTTGTAGCACCTTTGAGACTTTTTGTCTGTATCAGTCAGCAATTGATAAGTAGCCTTTAATTCACTCAACACTGACTAATTAACACCTAGGTCTAGATTCCAGTGTCTTTATATGCTTAGTTTACAGTTTTTTTCCATTGTTCTAAGTCCAAAGAATTATTGTGTCCAGTCAGAACTCTGGGGTGTAGATGTGTTCGTGGTTATGTGCTTCAAATTATCCTTTTGAAGCACTTTGCTGAGTTTTTATAATCAAGAGATACTAATGCAGTTGGGCACAGGATATACCACATATGGATATGTGGATTTCAGATACCTATCACACACATAAAGTGGGTGAGAATTTCCATTACAACTGGGTTTGCAAGAACTGTCACTTTACTTTTTTAAAAATCACATTAAATCTGGCTCAGAAACCCTATCTGGTCCAGTGGCTAAGACTATGAGCTCCTAATGCAGCGGGGCTGGGTTTGATCCCTGGTCAGAGTACTAGATCCCACATGCCACAACTAAGAGTTTGTTAATACTCTGCAACTAAAAAAAAAAAAAAAAAAAAAAATCCTGAAACAAAAAAACTGTACACCAAAAGATAAAAGTTAATTTTGCTCTATGATAATTTTAAAAGTACAATGTAAAAAAAAAAAAATCAAGTCAAAGACTTTGCTACTCCATACCAGGCAGGTTTGGGTGAAATATTCTACAGAAACTGGAGCTGCAGTCCCTGGAGTCCAGTCTCCTTAGGCACAGAGGACATGCCCCTTAAGGAACTTGCCACCTCCTCCAGGAAAATAAATAAGAGACCTTGGACCCTTTCTGGCTTTATGTTCATCCTCTCTCTGACATTTTTTGACCTCCTCCTCTCCAGTCTCTTCCCCATCAGGGGACATTCTTGCTTAGTATTCTCAAGACTTTCAGGAAAGCCAGAAAGAAAGGTTGTTTCAAGCACTGTCTGTTTTCAGCTCTTCAAATACCCCGGAGGCAAGAAGTACAAAAGGCCTTGACCCCTTCTAGGAAAGAGAGGGACAGGAAAACAGAGAGACTAAAACACAAACGGTCTTCATTCTTGCTGAATATTTTTGAAGCAGAAACAAAATCCAAGCTAATACCCCAGTACATTACCCTGCTGCTCAAGCAACAGGGAGAAAATTTTGCCTCAGCCCCTGTTGTTCTGGCCCTTGTAATCAACAAAGTCAAAATATGGAAGGAATCACAACCCATAAATGTGTGCATGAGTTTGTGAGAATTAACTAAGGGAACAGAGGTTTCTCAGGTGGCACTAGTGGTCAAGGATCTGTCTGCCAATTCAAGAAACCCTGGTTCGATCCCTGGACGGGGAAGATACACTCAAGTAAGAAATGGCAACCCACTCCAGTATTCTTGCCTGGAAAATTCCATAGACAGAGGAGCCTGGTGGGCTACAATCCATGGGGCTGCAAAGAGTCGGACACGACTGAGCGACTGAGCAGACAACAAAGGGAACAAGAGGCAGCCAGAGGTGAGACAGACAGGGGTGGTGACCTAGGAGACCCTCCCTGACGGATGAAGGCAGCAGCTCAGCTAGTGGGGATGACAGGCGTCGGGAGAACAAGCCTCCAGAAGCAAAGCCTAAATCCACATCTCTGGCCTGGTGGCAGGAAGCGCGAAAGTGAGTGCTCCTTGCAGACTGAGGCCAAGAACTATCCTAAGACTGAGGACCTGAGAGGTGGAAGATAGTCCCAGAGATTCAGAAGGGAATGGGGTCGTGACTCCAGCTGCACCCTAAGAAGGTGCCAAAGGAGAGGCACAGACAAGATGGAAAGTCAACCACAGTCTTCTTGTCAAGGCACGAGTCCTAAGATACTGAATCATATTGATGGCAGGGCAATTCAATGTAAAATTTTAAAAATTCAAAAGCATTTTGGAAAATTATATATATTCTAGTTGAATTAGAATATCTAATAAATTCAGCCCTGAACTTTCTAAAAAACTGAAGAGAATAGAAAAATTTCATTGAGACTTTTACTTCCTAATTATTCAATAAAAGGAAATCGTTATCTTATAAAGATAAGCTTTACACTAGAAATAAATGTCATTAGATCCTATTACGGAGCAGGCAATGGCACCCCACTCCAGTACTCTTACCTGGAGAATCCCAGGGACGGGGGAGCCTGGTGGGCTGCCATCTATGGGGTCGCACTGAGTTGGACATGACTGAAGCGACTTAGCAGCAGCAACAGATCCTATTAAGGGGAGGGGTTGACATCATGGTAGATAATGTTGTCAGTTATAGCTATGCAAAATTTTGGAAGTCGTTCTTCAAATATTTCCTGCATTGACCTCTAAAAAAGCCAACATGAGGAACTAAGATAACATGATCCAGATATATCATTTTCTCTGAGTTAATAATAAGCAAAATACAGAGGATTCAACACTCAACGGGCCACTGACACATGGAAATTTCAAAGCGCACACTAAGCCCTGTCCATGGGTCAAGTAAATAAAAGAAAAACTCAGATCATGTAGGAGTCAGCAAATTACCTTTCTACTTAAAAAAAGATATCCAAACACAATATCATATACATAGTATTCCCATCCAGCCAAGAATGCATAACCTGAATTAGACATCTCAAAATAAGGAAACTTCTATGAAAAATGGAGGAGAGATTCTTTTTTTAAGAAATATTAACGTCATAAAATAGAAAGCTGTGAAATGTCCCAAATTAAAGGAGGCTAAAGGAACATGACAACTGAATGCTGTACCTGACCCTAGTCTGGAACCTCTACAGAAAGGAGGAAATGTGTTATAAATGACGTTACTGGGTCAATTGAATATGGATGTAGGTAAAACTTGAATATGGGTATAGATTAGATAAAAATATTGTATTCAGTTCAGTTCAGTCTCTCAGTCATGTCCGACTCTACGACCCCATGAATCACAGCACACCAGGCCTCCCTGTCCATCACCAACTCCCAGAGTTCACTCAGACTCACGTCCATCGAGTCAGTGATGACATCCAGCCATCTCATCCTCTGTCATCCCCTTCTCCTCCTGCCCTCCATCTTTCCCAGCATCAGGGTCTTTTCAAATGAGTCAGCTCTTCACATCAGGTGGCCAAAGTATTGGAGTTTCAGTTTCAACATCAGTCCTTCCAATGAACACCCAGGATTGATCTGCTATAGGATGGACTGGTTGGATCTCCTTGCAGTCCAAGGGACTCTCAAGAGTCTTCTCCAACATCACAGTTCAAAAGCATCAATTCTTTGGCATTCAGCTTTCTTCACAGTCCAACTCTCACATCCATACATGACCACTGGAAAAACCATAGCCTTGACTAGACGGACCTTTGTTGGCAAAGTAATGTCTCTGCTTTTCAATATGCTGTCTAGGTTGATCATAACTTTCCTTCCAAGGAGTAAGCATCTTTTAATTTCATGGCTGCAATCACCATCTGCAGTGATTTTGGAGCCCAAAAAAATAAAGTCTGACACCGTTTCCACTGTTTCCCCATCTATTTCCCATGAAGTGATGGGACCAGATGCCATGATCTTCGTTTTCTGAATGTTGAGCTTTAAGCCAACCTTTTCACTCTCCACTTTCACTTTCATCAAGAGGCTTCTTAGTTCCTCTTCACTTTCTGCCATAAGGGTGGTGTCATCTGCATATCTGAGGTTATTGATATTTCTCTTGGCAATCTTCAGAGAAGGCAATGGCACCCCACTCCAGTACTCTTGCCTGGAAAATCCCATGGACGGAGGAGCCTGGTAGGCTGCAGTCCATGGGGTCGCTAAGAGTCGGACACGACTGAGCGACTTCACTTTCACTTTTAGCTTTCATGCATTGGAGAAGGAAATGGCAACCCACTCCAGTGTTCTTGCCTGGAGAATCCCAGGGATGGAGGAGCCTAGTGGGCTTCCGTCTATGGGGTCGCACAGAGTCGGACACGACTGAAGCGACTTAGCAGCAGCAGCATCTTGGCAATCTTGATTCCAGCTTGTGCTTCCTCCAGCCCAGCGTTTCTCATGATGTACTCTGCATAGAAGTTAAATAAGCAGGGTGACAATATACAGCCTTGATGTACTCCTTTTCCTAGTTGGAACCAGTCTGTTGCTCCATGTTAACATTAATTTACTGAAGTTCATCATTGTATTATGGTTATGTAAGAGAATCTCCACTATTACTATGAAATGGCCACTAAATATTTAAGGATTAAGGATTGTAATATATATAGTTTATTTTTAAATGGTTCACAAAAATGTAGTATTAAGAAATAGCAAGAAAGAGAACAAATGACAAACTGAGCAAAAATATTCATAAAAACAAATCTGGGTAACTAGTTCTTTATTTTCTTCTTGTAAATTTTCTGCATTTAAAAATATTTTTATTTTATTATTTTTTTTTAATTTTATTTTATTTTTAAACTTTACATAACTGTATTAGTTTTGCCAAATATCAAAATGAATCCGCCACAGGTGTTTTTTAAAAACAAAATATTATTTTAAAAAGGAATCCTCTCTGTATGATGGTGTAGTGGTGAATATATGTCATTTTAAACTTGTTTGAACCCACAGAATGTACAATACCAGGAGTGAACTGTATTTTAACTATGGGCTTTGGACAATAATGATGTATTAATATAAACTTGTCAATTATAACAAATGTGCCACTCTGATACACGAAGAATTAATGCCTTCAAACTGTGGTGCTGGAGAAGACTCTTGAGAGTCCCTTGGACAGCAAAAAGATTAAAACAGTCAATCCTAAAGGAAATCAACCCTGAAATATTCACTGGAAGGACCTCTTGGATGCTGAAGCTGAAGTTCCAATACTTTGGTCATCTAATGAGAAGAGCTGACTCATTGGAGAAGACCCTGATGCTGGGAAATATTGAAGGCGGGAGGAGAAGGGGATGACAGAGGATGAGATGGTTGGATGGCATCATCAATTCAATGGACATGAGTTTGAGCAAACTCCGGGAGATGGTGAAGGACAGGGAGGCCTAGCGTGCTGCAGTCCATGGGGTTGCAACGAGTCGGACACGACTGAGTGACTGAACAACAACAGCAACCACTCTGGTGGGCAATGTTGATAATGGAGGAGCCCTATACACGTGTGGAGATACATAAGAAATCTCTGTTCCTTCTGATCAATTGCTGTGAACTGAAAACTGATCTGAAAAATGGTCTATTTAAAAAAATGAATCCTAATGCTCAAAATTGTTGGGAACCACAAACTTCAAAGAATGAGTAGTTAGTATACTTACTCCCAATGTCAGTCTTCTTTAGGTTGGGTCATAGTAAGTATATGGTTAAATTCTGAAAAGTGACTGAACAGTTGATCGTCTTCATTGTTGATTAGAAAATGACCCACATTACTCGGTGAGCAGTCTGGTAGCCTTCAGTTATGAAAATGGGGAGCCTTCCATTCCAGTTTTTTAAGGAGATGGGTGCCTCGAATGCCTAGGGACGTGGCGCCTCAGCCACAGAATTTAGAAAGATTTTTTAAGTTCCCTATTTTTCAGAGAAAAATCTAAGCCGCTTATGAGCGTAGACTGACAGATGAAATCAGTCTTCCTTCCATGCTTTCTTCTTAAGCATTAATCTGGGCTGACTCTTCAAAGAGTCCAAGATCAATTCTATTGGATAAAGAATATTAATGACGTGTCAAGAAGGTAGGTCTGACATTTGACAGTTTGATGGATTGAGATAGGCACCTGCAGGGCATCAAACTCAAATCAAACTGAGGATGATTAAAATTGGGGCGTTGGTTACCTATGTAGCTGTGACACCTGATACTTACTCATCAGTGCTGTCTACTTGGGCCTAAACACTAAGAGGACATCCAGATCAGGTTAAGAAATGTCAAACTGTACGTCCAGAGGTGAAACCCTTACCCGGTAACAGCATTGTAAACTATGACTTGCCTTTCATCACACCTTCGGAACCGTAAATCTTGTCCCAAGCTAAATCTGGATCTCCCCAAAGGAGAAGTAGGTTGGGGAGAGGAAGAGGTTCCATATTATGTTACTTCCTGAGAATTCTCTTTCATTAATCTTTGCTCCGAAGGTGCCTTTGAATGGCTCTTGGTTGCAATGAATAATGTTCACACACAATCTTTCCTGTCAAACATTATACTCACTCCAAAGTCTGACGACAGTTTGGGAGCAGTGTCTTTCGCTATTATGTTTTCCAATTGGCTTTCTATTGTCACTTCAAGAAGTGTGGAAACACCTGATTTATGAGAGCCTGGCTTAAAAGGTGTCATTTCCATTGCTTCCTTAGTAACAGACTCAAATAAGCAGAGGAGGACAATTTGGCTCGAACTTGCTTTGAGAAGATTTAAGTGTAATTTATACACTGAGTAGAGCCCTCCATCTCATTGAAATTCTGCTTAATGCATCCTCAGAAAACACCTGGAAGGCAAGAAAAACAAAGCTGCTATACACATGACCCTATAGTTAAGGCAACAGCTGTGTGCGTATGAATACAGTCTCAAGGCAGGTTTGTGCTTCACTTTCTTCCCTACACTGTCAGAACATTTGAAAATCAGAATTTCAATGAACTCAGAAACTATACCGCAGTTAATAATTAGGCCTGTTTCTCCAAGGTGCTTTAATCTTATTTCCTCAAGTACCTGTCTATAGTTTGTCTATGTTACGCCTGATATATTTTTTCCAATAACCTCATTTAGGGGGCATGGCTTAAAAGTCAGCAGCAAAGGACTGACAGTTTGCAAAAAGAGTAGGTTTAATTTAATATGTGCAGGCACAGAAGTCTCTCAGAAGATGATTGGTGCCATGAAATCTGGAAGGTCATTATGTAGAATATAGGAGCTCAGTATTTTTTGAACCTTTTTAATGGGTAAGGAGGAACATTTACGCATAATGATATGGGACTTGCTGTACCCTTGTCCTCAAAGCTGTCAGTCACTTGCATGGCTCTGAGGCTGGTTTTGCAAATGTAGGATCACACCAAGCTGAACAAGCAGTTTGGAAGCTCCTCAAGGGGTGAGAGTTTCTCAGAGACCACTTCTCAAACTTTCATATGCATGCAGATACCTTGGGAGGGTGCTTTCCTGGCAGCTCAGTGGTAATGAACCCTCCTGCCAAAGCAGGAGACACAGGTTCGATTCCTGGGTCAGAAAGATCCCCTGGAGAAGGAAATGGCAACCCACTCCATTATTCTTGCCTGGGAAATTACATGGACAGAGGAGCCTGGCGAGCTACAGTCCATGGGGTCACAAAAGAGTTGGCTATGACTTAGCAACAAAATGACAAGGTCACTTGGGGAGATGGTTAAAATGCAGGTTCTGATTCAGAGGCTCTGGGGTAGGACCTGAAACTCTGCATTTCTAACAAGCTTCCAGGTGATACTCATGTTTCCAGTCCGTTTTCCACACTGAGTTGCAAAGGCTTAGAGATCAGTGTTTCCCATATGTGGAAACAAGGGCTGGAATCTTGGGGTTTGTACAGTTTTCCTGGTAGAGATGTTGGCAGACACTGTTCATTCTTGCTTGTGTATTCATTCCAACTTTTTTTCTTTCAGCTACAGAGCGTGTGTGTGTGTGTGTGTGTGCTCAGTCGCTTCAGTCATATCCGACTCTTTGCAACTCTATGGACTGTAGCCTGCCAGGCTCCGTGGGATTCTCAGACAAGAATACTGGACTGGGTTCCCATGCCCTCCTCCAGGGGATCTTCCCTGGCCCAGAGACCAACTGGCATCTCCTGTGTCTCTTGCATTGCAGGCAGATTCTTTAAAGCTGAGCCACTGGGAAGCTCCCAGCTACAGAGGCTTCCTTGTAAAAAGTGAAGAAACTGAGGCAAGGATTCAGAGGGTTTATTTGAATCATTGGGATTATGATCTCACAGTTTTCTTTGATTTCTTTGAAATCAGAAATCTGATTTGAGTGGAAGGGGGGAGTTTAGCTTTTAATAGAAATACAATAGCAGGCAAAAGTCATTTGCAGATGTAAAAGCAGCAAAACCTACATACAAGGATAACTTTTCTGTGCTCTATGATTTTGTTCTCAAATGAATAATGAGGCCAAAGTGAGATTGCCAGATTTTGCCATAATTTGGACAATTGTTTCCATGTGTGGAAGTTGAGTTGTGATCTCTATTTGCTGCATTTGTCATTCCCTTTTCATTTTTTCATTAGGGCAATGTATACTTTCAAAAAGGCCAGCATCACATCATGTGGACGTGTTGGGATACTAAATTTGAAAACAACTCAGACTTTTTATATTTTTAAAGAAATGTTCTTTCAGTTCCGGGTGTTCCTTTCTAGCCTTCTCAAGCATTTTTCATTCACTCCATTTGGAGTATAGAAGTTTTCTGAAAAGTCCCCCTAGCCAAACATCTCATACTAAGTAGGTGTGTGTATTAATGATGGGGTTGAGGAAGGGCACGGGTGGTCAAATTCTGGGACAGTGGAACTCCAAATGATCAACATTAAAGTCACAATGTCATGGCAATAAACCAGCACTGACCTATCTGAATAATACTTATCCATTTATAAAGCTCCTTTTTGTGTATTTTGATCCTGAGAGTAAAATACAAAGGTTGCAAATGGCAGTTCCCCCTTTACCAGTTCAATTCTAGTATAATAAAGGATGTTCCATATTACCAGAGACTATAAAATCCTGCAATTACAGAAAATACCCATTAGAGCTAAACCAGCTAATCTTACTCTCATAAAGATGAGCTTGTTAAAGACTTGTTTGTGTAGCACTGATTTACCTTGGGCCAGCACAAAAACCTCCTCTTCTCCCTGTATATTAATTAATTGGAATAACAGCTAACATTCATTGAAATTTTTCCATGAATCAGGCTGTTCATGTTCGATATAACCCATTCTTTACATCATCATATGTGGTGGATATTGTTAATAGCCCCATCTCACACAGGAGGAATTTGAGACTTAAGTAAGCTACCTGCTCAGCTAGTAACTAGCGAAATCAAGGTTTAAATATAGGCAGATGGACTCCAGAGGCTGGGTGCTCTTAACCAGGAGACTAAATTATCTTCACTTTGGAAGGAAGGTTGAGACTTACTGGCAACAAACAAAGGGTATGACTGGCTCTTGCTTAAGACTGTAATTTTCATCATAACCTAGCCTCCTGGCAACTGTGATCCCTTAGACTATCATTGAGTCTATTGCTCAGCTTGACAACATCTGAATGCACTCAACTGATGCTTTTTGGCCACCTCAGAGTACTTTTCGGGTTTTGTGTTGTCTTTTTTTTTTTTGCCTTGTTTTCCGGCAGAAAAATATCCCAGATTCTTTCAAAGGAAAAGTACCCATGTGAAACCTGTTACCCAATATTCATTCATTCATTCACTCATTCATTCATTTTCTACCACCACCACTCTCTGGGAACAAGGCCTCGGAAGGGTCTCCTGTGACTTCAACATTGCAAAAGCTAATGACCCCTTCTCAGATCTCATCTTGTTTGATCTCATTATTTGCATTGCTGATTACTCCCTCCTCCTTGAAACAGTTAAACTGCCTTCCAGGAAACCACACTTCTTTCCTGGTCTTCCTCCTAGCTCTTGGACTGCTCTATTTCAGTTTCTGATGCTGGCTCTCTTTATCTCCCTGACCCCTAAAATCAGAGTGCCCCCGAGTTTAGTCCTTGGACCGCTTTTCTTTCTTCAATTGTGACCTTGCTGGCCTTAGTCAATCTCAAGGCTGGGTACATTTGGATTAATGTCTTCAGCCTACACTTCTCTGGATGCCAAACCCGTCCATCAATAGCCCACCCTTAAATGGCTAGCGGGAATTTCAACCTATTACATCCAAACTGAACTCATAATTTTCTCTTTCAGAGTTTCCTTTTTAACATTTTCCAATTTCTTAAATAACTATTCTTCTAGTTGTTTAGGTAAATCTGCAATCATTCTCTTTTCTTCACTCCTTATATCTGATCTATCACAGTATCTTTACCTCCAAGATATATTTTAAATATCTATCAACTCTACTGTCAAAACATGAGTGTGTGTGTTAGTTGCTTAGTTGTATCCGACTCTTTGCAACCCCATGGACTATAGCCCACCAGGCTCCTCTGTCCAGGAAATTCTCCAGGCAAGAACAGTGGAATGAGCTGCCATTTCCTTCTCAGGGGATCTTCCCGACCCAGGGATCAAACCTGGGTCTCCTGCACTGCAGGCAGGTTCTTTACCATCTGAGCTACAGGGAAGTCCCTCCATCAAAATATATGCAAATACAACCACTCCTTACCATTTCTATTATCACCATCCTGGTCCAAGACTCTCTCCTTAATTAGAAAAATACCCCCCTAACTGCTCTCCAGGCTTCTATCCTGCCCCGCTACAGTCAATGCTGAACACAGAAGTTGGAATGATCTTTCATCAATATAAGTCACATCATTCTACTATCTCTTCAAAAACCTTCTAGCAGCTTCCCATTTCAGTCAGAGGAAAGGCCCAAATTGCTTCAATGGCCTCCAAGTACCTGCGCAATCTGCACTCCTCCAACACATTTCAGAACTCATCTTCCCCCACTTGCCCCCTTACCTACCCTGCTTCAGCCACAGCAGCCCCTCAGTGTTTGAGGCATTCTCCCACAGGGGTCTATACAGTGACCTTTCCCCTGCCTTGAATAATCTTCCTCCTGATATTGTCAGTGCTCACGTACTTCCTTTAGGCTTTTGCTTAAATGTTACTTTCTCAACGTGGCCTTCTATTTCAGTTACTTCTATGGCATAACAAGCAACCTCAAAACTTGGTGGTTAAAACAGCCACCTGTTTAATTGTGCTCAAAGATTCTGTGGAATTCTGAATTCAGAATGAGCACAGTGCTGATGGCTTCTCTCTGTCCGCAGTGACTGGGGTCTTCACGTCTGAAGGTGACATAACGGCTGGGAGCTGAAGGTTCGCTGCTCACATGCTGATAATCGATGTTGCCTGTTAGCTGGTACCTCATTCAGAACACCTATCAATGGTGTAGCCATGTGGCTGATTGGGCTTCCTTTTTGTATGCTGACTGGGTTCCAAGAGTGGGTATCCCAAAGGGATGCTGTGTCACCTTTCATGTTCTAGTCTCAGAAGTAACATAGTATCCCTTTCACCATAGTCACAGAGCTATGCATGTGCTAATTGCTTCTGTCATGTCCGACTCTTTGGGACCCCATGGACTGTAGCCTGCCAGGCTCCTCTGTCCATGGGATTCTCCAAGCAAGAATATTGGAGTGGGTTCCCATTCCCTTCACTAGGGGATCTTCCCAACCCAGAGATCAAACCCGAGTCTCCAGCATTGCAAAAGGATTCTTTACTATCTGAGCTACCAGGAAGCCCCATAGGGTAGCTATTTATAGGTTTCAGAAATTAGGATGTGGACATCTATGGGATCCATTGTCCAGTCTACCAGAACACATCACCATTTAACACACTAAATAGTCTACGTATTCATTTATGTACTGCTTACTAGAATGTGGTCCTCAATACATCAAAGAAAATATTTTTCCATTTTGTTTCTGCTATATCCCATGAGCCTAGAACAGTCCCTGGGACATGTTAGAAACTCAATATATATTTGTGAAGTTATTGGCTTGTAAAATGGATGGTTCCACAAATTTTATTGAGTGCCTACAATATGCCAGATAATAAGCCTAAATTGAAACCTTGTTGATACTTTTTTCCTCAGGGTTCTCAACACCTTGTGTCCATAAAGAAATCCTCATATGATTCGAGCACAAAACCACAATAAAATTATAATTTTTCATTTCTTTCTGAACATTGTGTAAAAAAGTTATTGTCTCTCTTACAACAAGTGTGCAGCCTGAGTCTCTGTGATTACTCCACTCCAATCATTTGTCCTGTATAAAGAGGGAAGACATGGAGGTAGAATGAGATTCAGACCCTAGGTCTTGATTACCATTCACAGGGTTTAGGACCTGCTATTCATTTAACTTTTAACTAAACTGTCTGTCCCATGACCATGCTTAGAATTTTGTTTCCATAACATTCCATGATATTTCTTTAGACAGTATGCAAATGAAAAGGGTTTGTATTTTAACTTTGAGTTTCCTGATTCTTTCTGGGTCAAACCAGATGTGTGGAAATGTCTCTCTGTGTATGTTTTAAACACTGATCCATATGCTTGCATGGATGTGAATTCTGTGACCTTCTGTTCTTTCTTGTATTTGATGACTTGTACACAGAACCTCACAAAGCAAATCTCACAATTAAGTTGGATCTGTTTCAACTGTGAATTTTTCAAAAGATTATAATCATCATGATTTCCATGTCCATTTAAGAAACAATGCAGTCACATAGGTCCACAAATGAACCTCATGGAACACTGCCCTTATTGGTTTGGTCTTGGAACGTGTGCCAAATTGGACTTACTTATATTCATTTCAGATGTAATGATTTAGCCTGTTACTAAACATAACAAAGAATGAAGATTCTGTGGAATCTTCAAAACAATATAAAATAAAAGGAAGTAGATACTCTTTTCTGTTAGAAAATCTAGGAGCAAGGGAGAAAAGAGTAATTAAGAGCCTCAGTTTTCTCAGCTGTGAAATGGGAACACCAAAACTTCCTTAGCAGCTCACATCACCTCTATAAACTTGGATCAGTTATCTATAAAATCAAGATAAAAATAATACCTATCTCACAGTGATTTGGGAGGATGAAATTAATTTCATTATGGAAAGTGCTTCTTTAAATGTCTGGTTTTGACCCATTATTATTATCTATTTACAGCATTAGGCAAACTCTAGACATTTAATTTATATTAGCTAATCAGAAGCTATTATTTTTGCAAGCAGAAAGGACTCTTCTGGCTGAAAGACTAAAGGACCACCAGTATAGTGTGATTTCAGAAGCACCAAGAATGTTCTACTAAATCTAGAAGGTTCTCTTCCACCTTGAAATAAAGCCTGCTGTTTCTCCAATAAAGCATAAATTTATCTGACTTAAATGTTAAAATGAAAATACTCTTAGGAGAAATATTACTTTAAGCATTGTTTGCTATTTACACTTTAGAATGAGTGAGTTTTATGTCTTATTCTGAGAAATTTCCCCAGGGGTAGAGAGAAACAACATGAGACAATTGGCAGTCGGGAAAACAACTTTACCTGCTCCACAATTACAAATAATTTATACAAATATTAAATTTAATGATATACATAATGTATTGGTCTCAGCACATATCCCATGGCTGCCTTGGAATACCTGAATTTGGTCATTAGACCTCAAAGATATTACAAATTTAGACAAAAGTCCTTTTTATTGAACTTGATTTGACATTAAAATTATTCTGTTAATGTTAAATACTTTTCAGAGGAGAGTTACCACTATTTCTAGAGGGCATTAATTTGTTGTAAATTTTATGGTCAAGACTAAAATTTAGGAAGGGGGGAAAGCTGTTATTCCTTGCTCCTGTTTTTCTCCCTGTCCTGACCTTGCCAAAGGCACTCAAGATCCACCATCTCCCCTACCAGGCACCCCAGCCAGACCTGGGTCTATCAGTGGCTTTACCAGTGGAAGCAGAAACGCGGCATAAAAGCCGCATGGCACAATTAGGCAGATTGTCTATCACAGAGGCAGTGAATATTCCACTCAGCTGGTAAGGACTGAGGCTCTCATCACAGCTCTTTCACAAATGAGCTAATCCTAGCAAATTGTTTCCATTCTTCTGGCCTTGGTTTCCCTATCAGTGAAACAAGGATTGGATAAGATCATTTGTAAGGCAAATCCTCTAGTTCTAAGATTCTGTGATTAGTCCTTGACAGTTTTGTGCTTAAACTAAAATGCCCCATCTGAAATGCAAGCTCCTTTAAATCAGGCCACCAGTGTCCCCAAGCCCTTGGGACAACCTGGCTCTCACTGCCTACACAGCATAGAAATTGGCCCATACAGCCTCTCCTTTTCTTTCTCAGGGTCATCTAGGTAGACAACTCTGGAATCCCAAGGCTCACTTAAACAAGTTACCCAAAATTTCTGAGCATTAATTTCTTTTCCAAGATGGAACAGTAACACCCATCTCACTGGGCTTGTGGTAAGAATCAGTTTATGTAATGTATGTAAGTTACAGTTACCTAGTACGGTGCCTGGCATCTATTGGGAATTGTCTCCTCCTTCAACCTCACTGCCTTGTGCTTTTAAAATTCTCATTCTTCCACCACATTACATGAAAAGAAACAATTTGGTGAGACTAAAACTCATTTATAGTGGATAATGGTTCCCCCAGGCTCCTGACTGTGGAAGGCTTTGACTATTCTAAGAAGGATCCCAAGCATCTGGGGTGCAGGTGGGGATTAGTGTTCACTTGCTAGGCTGGGATGTCTCTCTGATTCTGAGCTCAGACTTCCTCAAAATTAGCTCCTGAGAGATCAGCCAAGATGGTGGAGGAGAAAGACCATGAGCCTTCCTGCTCTCAGGAGCACGCCAAAACCATAACTGTCTGTGGAAAAAGACCAGAATCTACCCAGAAAATATCTTCTACAACTAAAGACATAAAGAAAACCAGTCCCTAAGTCTGCTTGAGTTTTTCCCTAGGAAGCCAGAGAGCTGGGTAAGCCTGAGTCAGAAGGAATAGCAAATCTCCACCAGCTCCACATGCCAAAAACGACAACTGTCTGGGCTCCATGGGAAAGTAGTGGCAGCTGCTGGAGATTCTGGCCTGGGAACCAGTGGTGTGAAGGATGAGGTGCTGGCATGGAAGGTTGTTTGCACTGACTCCTCCTCCCCACTGCAGCTGGCCACACAAGTTTGAGTGAAGAACAGGTGGAAAGGAGAAGATGGAGAGCCAGGAGCAGCTGGACTCTTGCACGGATCCCACAGAAGGGGCTGCTCCAAGATGTTAGCCCATGGGCCCAATTCCTGGAGGCCAGCCCCAGGCCATTATCGTGAGACGCATGCCCTGTTTCCTATTACCTTTACAGAGAAGTCTAAACCCTTTCTAAGATGTCCAGGGCCATTCCGAGCTTAGTTTCTACCCAGCTTCATTTCCCACAACTTCCCCCACGCCAGCTCCTCATTATTTCCTGGACAACCTCCATCTCTCTATGCCCCCTCAGCCTGGGTGGGAGGCCCTCCTGTCCTTTTCTGTATTGAAAACCCTGCCACCAAGTTCCACCGCAGTGTCACTTTGTTTGCATAGGTCTTCCAGTCTCTGTCCTGTGCCCCCACAGCCTCCCCTGTGACTCTTCACACGTATGTCATAGCCTTCTCTTTACATGGCTTGTTCCTCATTTAGGATGCAGACTACTGGAAAACAGGGACCTTGCTTGATTCACCCTTACCTCTAGCCCCAAGCCTGTACTGCATAGGGCAGGCGCTCAGCAACTAAAAAAGTGTCTTCCCCTGTGTGGTCCTGAGTACGGCTGCAGGGACTGAGTGGTTCACAGCATCAAGAACTCAATCAACACTAACACTGATCAGAGTCTGTTAGAAGATGAACCAAAGAAAGATGAAAACTAGAAATTTGACTCAACTGTTAAAAAAGAATTCTCATTTTAGTCATTCTCTTCTATACTGAAAGCATTTTTCCTTCACCCATTCTGAAAATCCTTCTCTTGTGATAGTAGAACTGTATGCTCTGCTTCCAAGGAGCCGTATGGTACATATCAGTCCCTTCCTCCTTATCTCTCTAATCCTAGAGAAGCAGCTGAGAGAAAAAAAAATAACCATCATGCACTGAAAGACTCAGAACTCTGTCACAAAATGGGCATCAGAGTAACAAGCTGAAGGCAATTTTTCTTTAAGAAAAAATGTAGTATATTAAGCATGCAATAGCATTTTCTAAATCCTCTATTTCCTCCACCCATGGAGGGATTCCAAATCTAATTATAGGCACTTATGGGAACTGCTTTCATTTATGCCTAATTATCATGTAGGACAATAACTATTATGTACACCACTGTATGTGTCAGATTAACTTTGCTATAAATTTTATTGGATTATCACATTAAACTCTACAAAAGCACACTCAGAGCAGTTATGCCAGTTTGTCCACTCTGGATTGCCAGCCATTCGTAGAGGATACTTATCTACCCACATCTCAGAAAAACTGGTCAGGGATCTGGTGAGTGTTATTTCTGAGACCTCTTTTGCTCTCTTCTCAACTCCTAGCCATGTGCTGCATGAGTGCCTTAGAAGATTTCATAATAGTTAGTGAGAGAAGTGTGGAGCTGGGAGGGTGCAGAATGCTCAGTGGCCAGCCAAGAAATCTTTGGAAGACTCCCCAGGACTTTAATCTGGCAGGAAAATCCAATGTATTTTTAAAGGGGTCTTTGAAATAATTATTTAGAGAGAAGTGTGACTTTAATTTTTTGTTACCCTTGGACCTTTCACACACTGCTAAAATAACAGCTCTGCCATTAGCACCTTAGATCTAAAGTGGAAGTGAATTTCCTAATATGAGGAGGGGAAGGACAGAGCAGGGCCATGGAAAAAGGGCTGGGCTGGAAGTTGGTCCCGATCCTGTCACTAGCCAGGGATTTGGGGCATGTTTCCTCTGGGCTCCCTGCTCTGTAAGATATACTTGATTAGCCTTAAGCTCATTGTCTCCAGGGAGCACAACAGCAGGGAAGGGGACCTTGGTTGTGCATGTCATAGGATTGGCACTATGAAGGGCTAGGTGATTAACTGGCGTTAGTGTTACTGTTCATGTATTGCTCACTCCACTGCTATGTGTGCAGGAGGGGTTTGCTGAGGGATGGAGAGATGGGACAGGGTCTTAAAATCCACAAGAAAGAGTCACTGATCTGAAAGTCACCCCACATGTTTGCCAAGCACCGTGTCACCTTTCTGGCCCCCACTTCACCCCACCCCAAGACACACACAAACCCACAGTCCTTCTAGGCTTTTGGGGGGCTTCTCTCTCAGAGAAGTCCCTTCTTGAGTTGTGCTGTAAATTACTGTCCACTTACATCAAAGGAAAGCTAAGGAAGGAGGCCTTATACAAATTGCTTCTGTTTGGATAGGCTTGGCAGTGGGTATAGAAGCAAAACCGTGTGGCTGATGGACTAATGGGATAGTCCTGAGATGGGAGTTGAACTCCCAGTTACATGGAGGATGCATCCCTGAAGAGTACTGTGTTAACTGGAAGCTAAGAACCAGAGGCACTAAGTCTGTGAAAGCCGAGGAGGAAGGATGATTCCAGCCATGGAGGAAGGAGTTCAGATCTCCCTTCGAGAGAGAAACTGCCCAAGGCCAGGAGCTGACTGACTGCCTCCAGGGATGCATGATGACAGCCTCCCTTCCCAGTCAGCTCCCAGCCAGTGACTGAACAGGGCAAGGAGACTAGGTCTGGCTATAACAGCCGACACAAGAGGCCTTAAAGAGGCAACCTTTTGTGGATAGAGCTGTGGATAGAGCTCCCCATTGGATGAGCCAAAATTTCTCAGAGCTGCTCTGCGGCAAATGATCTCCCTGTTTAGCCTCCCTTCCCCAGCCTCCCCTCTTCTCTTACATGGAGATCAGACCTGCCTCTTGGTCTGAAAGCCTTCCCTGCCTGCTCTGCTTCCCACTCTCCTGTAACTTTCAACAGGGATTTCTCCCTAGATGGCTCACGCCTTTAATTCTGCTTTGATGTCTGCTTCCCAGAGGACCTGAACTGACAGCAGGTATAGGCCCAAGGTAGGAGAAATTTATTTAGCCTTTAAAAGCTTATTTTGACTCAAAATACAGTTCATAACATTTTACTCACAATTTAAAATCTCTGAAAATGCCAAAACTTGATCTGACCTCCTATGAGGCTATCTGTATTCTGCTGTTACTCCATTTGAGTCACATATTTTATTATAGAATTATTAAGGTGCTTGATTATGGGGTGTGACCCTAAACACTGTTGGGCAGGTGATATAATACACAGTGTATACATTATAGTTTTCTAAAATCTAAGACGGCCTTCCCTGTTGGCTCAAATGGTAAAGAATCTGCCTGCAATGCAAGAGACAGTCTCAATTCCTATGTCGGGAAAATCCCCTTGGAGGAGGGCATGGCAACCCACTCCAGTATTCTTGCCTGGAGAATTCCATGGACAGAGGAGCTTGGTAGGCTACAGTCCATGGGGTCACAAAGAGTCAGACATGACTGAGTGACTAACACATACACACACATACACATACACATACAGAGAATCTGAATTATGAAAAATATCTGACTCCAAGGGTTTTGAAAAAGAGGCTCTAGTCCTGTGCTGTACAGAAAGTAAAGTCTGCATGAAGTAGCTGGTCTCTAAAAGAGACTTTCAGTGAACCATGCTTCCCACTCTTCATGCCCTTGTGTGAAAATTCCAGTTCCTCTCATCTTGAATCTGTCTGCTTCACCAATAGCCTGTGGCAGAAACGTTGTTCTGAGTTTAAGCCTTAAGAAAACCTAGGAGCTCCCACTTCTGTATATTAAAAAATACTTTGATGGATTGGGAGATAATAAATAACACCTTCTTCCAGCCAACTGAGAGCCAAGCCTTAAGAAATTAAGATTCAAATGTTAGTTTTATTATACTTAAAACCAACTGGAGAACATGTCTTTAATCTGGTGGCCAAGTTGGGTTTTTAGATACTTCCTCCCAAAGGGAGAGTTTTGGTCTGCAGAGCAAACCATCTCTTAGAATTTCTGCCTCCCTTCATGGCAGAGAGAGAAGGATACTTCAGTGTTTGTAGTGTTTTAATAGTTCACATTTGGGGAGCGTAACCAATAGATATTAATTCCTTGAAAACTCAATCACATAACTACCCCTCGTCTCGTGTAAAAAAGTGAACAGGGGCCTAGGGGAGAGACCAGGAATATTATTTAGAGGAAACTCCTTTCTGGAGACATGAAGGCGGGGACATATATGTACATTATAGGGAAAATGTGAAAGTGTCAGTTACTCAGATGTGTCTGACTCTGTGACCCCATGGGCTGTAGCCCACCAGGCTCATCTGTCCATGGAATTCTCCAGGCAAGAATACTGGAGTGGGTTGCCATGTCCTCCTCCAGGGGATCTTCCCAACCTAGGGATTGAACCCAAGTCTCCTGCATTGCAGGCAGGTTCTTTACCCTTTGAGCCACCAGGGAAGCACATTATAGGAAAGGACATGCAGAAATCAGGAACTCTGGAGCTCAGAGAGCTGGCAGGATGTCCCTAGGGAAATACAAACGTGCAGGTTTCTTTGATAGTTGAAAGGAACAACCAAAATACCCAGTGAAACTGTAATCATGAAGAGCCAATAGGAGTGCTTAAAAACACTGATTAGGAATCTTAAAACTGTGCATTTTACCCACTCAAGCAATAATATTTATGGCATGTAGAATGACAAGCCTCTTTGCTAACATATCCAATGACATTTCTGTAACATGAACAATTACAGTGTTCTTTAGTTTCCTTGGATATGTGGTAATTTCTTGGTTTTAATGGAAAATACTGAAATGTTATATTACAATGTTCAGGCTAAAATAGATGAGTTTTTATATATATGTATATATGCATTGTTTAGAAAACTTGAGGGAAAAGTGCAGCCCTGGCTCCCTTCCTGTTATGGGTTCAAATGTGTGTTATTGACTGATTTTTCACATTTCAGGCTCAATTTTATTCTTGGGTTATAAATGGGAGACAAAGTTGAGCTTCATACATATTTTTTAAATGGCTCTGAAGATCTGTATTTAAGTGTCCATGTGGCCAAGTCATCCAATTTCCTTGGAACTCAGTACTCTCACCCCCATCCATAAAGTGGGGGTATTGTTATGCCTACATCCCTGGGTTAAGACGAGAGCTAAATGGGACAGAGTGCACTGAAATCTGCAGTTCCATGCCAGGCATTGAACTAGGTGCTGATGAATGTTTTTAAAAGTAGTCAGCAGGTCATCCCATGATGAGTGTAATGTTACCATATACCCCCAGCTGCCAGAGGACACTGGGGAAATCATATTTCATGCTGCTGGACAGGACAACTGGTAGGGTTGAATTACAGAAGTGCTAAGATTGACTCTTGAAAAGAGTAGAGAGGAAAAAAAAATAAAAACATTTCAAAGGACTTTCTCTAGGGCTCGTGCTGAGGGCATGGAGACTGGCATGGGGACTCAGGCCATGGCTCAGAAGGTTAAAAATCTGCCTGAAATACAGGAGTCCTGGGTTTGATCCCTGGGTTCGGAAGATCCTCTGGAGAAGGGAACAGGTACCCACTCCAGTATTCTTTCCTGGAGAATTCCATGGACAGAGGAGCCTGCCAGGCTACAGTCCATGGGGTTGCAAAGAGTCAAACACAGCTGAGTGACTTTCACACACACACACACACACACACAGGCCGTAGGGATGGTGGGAAAGCAAGTCTTGCCCTGTAGTGCATATGCAGTTGGCAAGTAGCTTCATGATATTAGAAGTCATTCATTCCAGCCTGAACACTCAGCATTTTTCATTCAGTCTTCAAGTACACATATTCAAGTATGGCAAGAGCTAAAGTGTCATTCAAGCTGCCGGATCTGTGATGTACAGACCAAGGGACAAGAACACCAGCTCAGAAGAGAAAGATCTGAGGAATGGTCACCGTCCATCTGAACATTTTCTATAACCATTTATTTACAGTTCAGTCTTTCCCCCATTGGTATTTTGGACAGTGAACAGAGAGAAAACCACTGGACTAGGTGGCAAAGGCACATTTCCATAACAAGTTATTGTAATTCTTATATTAAAGTACAGTTTAAGCTGCTTGAAAGCAAGAGTTATGTTTTTTAACCATGACATTCTCTTAACAACTACCTACAATGGCCTAATAGAGTCTAGATACATATTGAATTGACATAAGCAAATTAAATAGGCTTTTAAATATAATTTTTAATAGTTAAATATTAAGTATATTTAAATTTTAAATATAATGTTTTCTATATTTTTCTGAATCCTGTAACAGAAAATAAGGTGTAATAACACACATGGCATTAGGAATGCCTTAGTTCCTTTTTGAATAAGTGTCATTTCTTTTTATTTATTTATTTAAAGTCTTTTTTTTAATTTGTTACAATATGGCTTCTGTTTTATGTTTTGGTTTTTTGGCCCCGAGGCATGTGGGATCTTAGCTCCCCAACCAGGGATCAAACCCACATCCCCTTGCATTGGAAGGTGAAGTCTCAACCACTGGACCACCAGGGAAGTCCCTGAATAAGTGTGATTTCTAGACAGTAAATACTATCTTTCTATATAACTGCTTCCTGAGAGTGAGTTTGACACAACCAATGTGGCAGGTTAACGGATTCAGGTGTCTGGAGTATCATTTCATGGCTTGCAGGAGTGCTCCGAATTTCACAATGCTGCATCCAGTATCTCAACCCTGTTCTTCCTGGGAATTGCTTATTTCCCTTGACTTTCTCTTGCTTTCCTAAATATGGCAAGGATTTTACTATAGTGTGGATATCTGGCTTCTGATTAGAAAGGACAATGCAGCTCATAAAAGGTGATCAAAATATCACCTCAAATAAAACAGTTTTAGATGAAAAAAGAAAGCACCAATAACTTTTCCTCTTCGCTTGCCCTCAAAAGTGTCAGAAAGAAAGACAGTTACTCTAAAAGCAAAAAAGGAAAAAATGCTCCATTCTGCCAGTAGTACAGGGTTTACTGTCTAATGTCACAAAAGAGAATAATTGTACTCGCCACGTTGTTTTTCTTCAAAGTAGACTGGGACCAGAGCTACACAGCCTAGCTCAGGAAAACTCTGAAATGAAGGGGATGGGAAGTGGATCACCTGGGATCAGAACCAGGTTGAGATGTTTTACGAAAAAGTTATGTATTCGTCTGTTTAATTTCCTCTAGGATTTATGATGGCGGAGCCACCATAAAGCTTTATTTCCCAGGACATTCTCTGAAACACTTGAGGCACCGAGGCTCTGCAAACTGCCTCTAGGTTTTGTTTGTTGCAGCTTCAACTTGAACTCTGTGCTTTTGCTGTGGTTCACTGCTAGCGCCTCGCCCTTTTGTTACAGTCACCCAAAGTTGGAGATTGATAGCGTAAACTTCACTGGGCCAACACAGTTTCCCAAGGAAATTCGTGTATTTATTAACCAAAGAAAAATGAACACCTTCTTTTAAGCATGTGTCTCAGAAGCCTCTGAATGATTTCTATAAAACACAGACAATAGGAGCAAATCTAAGAAGCAAGTAGGAGACAAGTAGATAAGATCAACTCAGAACAGCTCAAATGAGACTGAGAACAATGTGGTGCTTTGATTGATAAGGTGATTTAAAAATTAAAAGAGAGGAGTCTATCTGAGAGCTGAATGCCAGTTACCAGAGATTGATGGATGGCATGAGTCTTCTTTTCTTTGCAGCATCTTTCAGATAAAGATATGCTTTCTCTTACAGCGAATCTTTATAAGACTTGACTAGAAGGGGGATCTGTGTGTGTGTGTGCGTGTGCACATCAGTGCATGCACTGTTTTAGAATAGGGCTCTATACCTAGAATGCAAGGCTGCTCCATAGCTCTGCAAACTGTCTCTTCTTTCCATAGCTTATGCACAGATAAGGTACTCTGAAAACATCCCTCCTGGGTGAGCCTTCATTTCCAATTGTGTCTATGCACCATGTGGTAGCCAACATGATTAAGGAAAAAGTGATTGTATGAACCTCCAAATCCATCTGTCATGTCACTGGCATTGAAGAGCCTCACTGAAAAATTAGCCTCCTCCTTCCCCCAACTTGTGTTTTCCCATCCTCAAGACAATACAGGAAGCTCTTAGCTGGGAGAGAAAGGAACAAAGGGGCAAGGAATTCAATAAAAAAGAGATCCTAGGCAAAATGAAATATTGTTTCCCTGTCTGTATTGCTTGCTTTCTCTCCAATCCGCCAGAGCATTAACCACTTGTCTGCTGCATTACGAGGCAGAAGCGCTTCTAGGATTTGCCTGCAATAGACTAAGGTCTCTGAAGCATCAGGGACATCCAGAGTGATGAGTGGTTGGGAAAACACAAGAGACTAAACCAGATATAAAAATGACAGTCAAAAGTGAAAAAATACTCTTATTTCCTACTTCTTTGGAATGTTTCTAGTACACTTGCTTATTTAACTACACTGTCAGACTCAAAGACTTATTGGATTTTTATATTCTCTGTACACATTTGAAGACTTACTGAAATTGCATACAATTTTTTTTTTATTTCCTTGCGTGTGTGTGCATTTTTCTGGGAGAGGATCCGTAGCAATCCTCATGTTTTTTAAAAAAGGGTCTCTGATCCTCAAAGTTAAAATTTAGCACAATAAGGTATTTGCTGTCCTGTTTATTTTCTCAATTGCAGAAGGCTTATTTTCCATCACTGGGGATTAAGAGTCAGGACACAAGTTCTGTGAAATACTTAAACCAAGAACAGACCACAAAGAAGCATAAGTAAGCCAGACAACAGATGCTAAATTAGAAGATGAAAGACAATGAGGTGAAGGATATTAGGTTTATAAGGACATTTTTCTCATTTCACTATTGCGATTCAGACTCAGTCAAAACATTTAAAATACACAGTGCATGGATTCTGTTGTCTCTTTAAACTATTTTTTAAAAGAATTTTATTTTTAAGTTCTTATTTCAATTGTTGGGAGGAAAAGATGTTGAGTATTTGGACTAATGAACTCATGTAAAATTTCCTCAGTTGACATTAGATTTAAAGAGAGTTAATTAAAATGGGGAAATTGCAGAATAGCAAAACTGTTTCAGGTTAGGGGCTTTTGATGGAAAGAATTATAGTTTGCCATGAGCAGGCTGGCTTACGGTTAAATGAAATTTTTAGTCTGTGTACATTCACCCTACTCTGAATGTTTTCTAAAAGTTAAAAAGTTCAGGGTTCATAGGTATATTTTAGAATAGAGTAGTTTAACTACAACAAATAGAAGAGCTATTTTAGGCAAGACATATTCCCAATATTGTGACTGAAAAGGCAAGAACTGAACCCTGACACATTACTCATTTATCAGAATACATGAAGTAACCTTAAAGACACCAAAACATCCCTTCGTGATCAAAACACTCAACAAACTAAACAGACAGGAACTTCCTCAAACTGATAAAGGATATCATCTATGAAAAACTAAGCTAACCTCATACTTAATGTGAAAGATTAAAGCATCAAGGGTGAAGGTCAGTAAGTTAACCATAAAAGTCTATTTAATAGCCATCTGTGGTAGACTGGATCAAAGTTTCAATTCTTCACTTTCTTGGATAGTAGTAGTATAAGATCGAACTATATATAATTGGCATTTTTGGTTAAGTGAAAAGTGATCAAATATCAGCAGTTTCACAGGGTTTAACCTACTGCGCACTTACCTCTTGCCACATCACTTTCCAGTGCTCACCCCTTGGGGGTGGTGTATTCTTCCTCAGCCTGTTGATACTGGGCATGGCTACATGATTTGCTTTGCTTAGTGAATGTTTGTGAGCAGAGACTTGAAATATGCACATGTGGTTTGGCTTGTACACCAACTGCTCATGAGGAGAACATTCCCTGGGTTGTCACCAGTCCAAGGAGGATGAGATACATATGGAGTCAACCACAGCCTAGAGCTGAGACAAACAGACTTTCAGCCTGAAGCAGAGCCTCCTAGTCTAGAGCAACTGAACCCCAAGTCATTTGCAGACTTATGTGAGTGTAAGAATAATGATTTTTGTTGTAAGCCCTTGAGGTTTTGAAGTTATTTGTTACACAGCATAACTGGCTGTAGCTAACTGATATATTATGTAAGCAGTGAACAAGTGAAAAAAAACTCAATAGTTGACAGTGTCTGCTCAGGCAATGTTCAAAGGAAACAGAGTCATGTTAAACAGACTTCAACTGATGATTCTCTAGGACCCTGAGAAGAGGAGCGACAGATGGGGAGAGTGCAATAGGAGCAGCCAACACCCCGAGCAGCAACCACAGCCTGAAGACAGGCCTTGGATAGTTGACTGAGTATCACACTAGAGGGCAAAAATGACAAATACCGATTTTTAACATCTCTCAGTTTTGACCAAGATCTGTGTTGCAGCCCAGCTTTAATCTGAATTCTCATAAATAGGAGGAAAAAATCAAGAAAGAAAGTGTGATTCCAAGCAAAGACATTATTTATGATTGTAGCATGCTGAGGAGCTAGCACTTGGATTCTATATTACTTTCATTTACTCTGCATTTCATGCTAATTATTTTTCACTTGTGCAGGTCCTGGAGTTGAGAACAGTTTGAGAAATGAAACCACAATTAACTGAAGTTGTTGGAAAATGTATAATCAAGGGCTCATGCATTTATTTATGTCAATAATTCCAAAGAAAATTGCTATTAAGTCTTACCAACTGTCATCCACTTGTCCTCTTTCATATTCTGGGTTAAGCTATTACAATAATATCTTCCAGTTTCCCTAATCATAACAGGAACTGCTGTTTATTACATGCTTATTACTATGTACCAAGGTCACCTGGTGGTTCAGACGGTAAAGAATCTGCCTGCAATGCAGGAGACCTGGGTTCAATACCTCCGTTGGGCAGATCCCCTGGAGAAGGAAATGGCAACCCACTCCAGTATTCTTGCTTGAAAAATCCCATGGACAGAGAAGTGTGGTGGGCTACAGTCCATGGGGTGTCAAAAGAGTCGGACATGACTTAGCAACTAAACAATGACAAAATCCTTAACAGCTCTTAAAAATGCTATATCTCCTGGCAGCCTCTGCTCTCAACTCCAGAAAATTCCCTCTCTTTATGTCTCTCTCTCCCTCTTCCTTCTTCCCTCCTGCCTCTCTCCTTTTCAGACTGTTAGACCTGGGCCTGTCACCCTCTAGACAAGCTCTCTTCCTCCCTCTACATTCCCACATGCCCCAGGCACTTACTGAGACTTAGCCTACCTAACTCCATAGGGGAACTTAGTGTTTCTTTTCTTTCTAACAGTCTTTTGATCAAAAACCTCCTCTGAGACTTTGGACCCTATTAAGCCTCCCTCTTTCCTCTCCTTTCACTCACCTCCTCCTCATATTCAGTCATTCAGTCGTGTCTGACTCTTTGTGACCCCTTGGACTGTAGCCTGCCAGGCTCCTCTGTGTGTGGGATTATACCAGCAAGAATACTAGAGAGGGTTGCCATTTCCTCCTCCAGGGGATCTTCCCAACTCAGGGATTGAACCCAAGTCTCCTGCAGCTCCTGCTCTGGCAAGCGGGTTCTTTGAAACCACGGAGTCACCTGGGAACCCCTCACCAGATCCAAACATCAAACCAACCCAGAATGCTCTTCAGAAAGCAGGGGATAGCTAAGTGAGCAATCTCAGAATATTCCCTCTCTAGGAAGTAGCCCGGAGAAGAAAAAAAATTTTAAAGGTTAAGACCTTCCTAATCCCCCATCACATGATGTGTTAGTTTCTAATTGCTGCTGTAACAAATACCCTGCATTTAGTGGTTTAAACACACAAATGTTTTCACTTACAGTTCTGTAGGTCAGAAGTCCAACAAGGGTTTTACTGAGTTAGAATCTAGGTGTCAGCAGGCTGCGTTCTTTCTGGAGTTTCTCAGGAAGAAACTATTTTCTTGCTTATTGGTGTGATGGCAGAACTCAGCAACAGAAGCTCAGAAATGGAGATTGAGATTCCTGTCTTCCTACTGGCTGTCAGCTAGTGGCCATTCCCTCCTTCAAGGGGCCACCCACATTCCTTGGCTCCTGGCCTCTCTCTTCCATCTTCAAAATAATGGTCTGAATCCTTCCTTCTTCCAACTCATCTGTAACCCATCCAGGAAAGATAATCTGCTTTTAAGGACTTCTGTGATTAGACTGAATCTGCCTAGCTAATCCAGGATATTCTCTTCATCTCCAGGTTCATAACCTTAGCCACATCGGTAAATTCCCCTTTGTTCCCAAAGGTAAGTACGCAGGTTCCTGGAATTAGAGCATGCACAACTTTGGGAGGCCATTATTCTATTTTATATAGGTGGTATATGTCATTGTTATTTTATAGATGGAAAAGCTGAGGTCACAAGGGTATTTCAATGAACTGGATGTCCCACTATTATATGAGCTAAACCAAGGGTCAGGCTGGCCTATGTTACACACCTCTCGACCTTCATTATACCCTCAGCCCATAAGTGATCCTTGCAGAAAAATCAAATAGCCACTTTTGAAAGTCACCTGATAACTACATTTTAAAAACTGCTTCCCAAGTGAGTGTTTTACTATTTTGAGAATGTTTTCACCTATAGTATAAGAAAATATACAAGTTATAAAATATATATATAATTAGGGGAAAAAAGCTTAAAAAATAAGTAAATGTGGTCAAAAAAGAGAAAGCTCAGTTAATATTTCTAACAGGCCACATTTCTGACAGATTTGGTAAATTTTTGTTGGAAGTTCTCAGTGGTTTTCCAAGAAAATCTTATCCTCTCTAAATGGCCTGAGTTGGCTAGACTGAGATAACTCAAAAGTCCTCAGTCACCACACCAGAACATCACATTTTTGCTTTATTTCCTCCACTGAAGATGAGACGTTTTAAAATATGCAGTCAAATGGAAGGCTTGTCAAGAGGAGGTGGGGTGGGGAATATTTGTGTTTGTTTTATTACTTTTCAGAGTAGCTACTCCTGATGCTTTATGCTCTCTAGGAAAATTAGAAGCCCAGATTACATCAGGTAATTGCCACATGCAGAAACGAAGGAGGATACACACAAGGAGGCTGCCAGAAGCAACCATGATTAAATTATCAATGATGAACAGGTCAAAAGGAAAAGCGTGAAGCAAACTGAAACACCAGAGCTGAGTGAGATCAGGAAAAGCGTGAAGCAAACTGAAACACCAGAGCTGAGTGAGATCTCATCGCGCTTCAAAAGCTAGTAAGAAGGAAAGTGTGTGGGAGATGTTGCCAGAAAATGAGACAAGAAACTTCACATGCTGTGGGACGGTCTAGGGGTTCTCTTAAAGGTCTTTATTAAAATAAACAGGCTCAGCATTAGATGCAAGCGTATCCCTTGTTGTGGGGATTCACAAGGAGAGCAATTTGGGCTATGTTCTTTGTTGTGCATTTTTTCCCACCTGCCAAAACTTTCTGTTTATACTTTCTTCTTTCTTTAGCAGAGAGCAAAGGAGTCATGATGGGCAGTTGATAAAAATGTGGGGCTGAATTTACATAGTCATTCAGAGACTGTCATACACCTTGATCCTTATGGAGCACAATTAAGAGTGTCCCTAATCTGAATAAAAATATGTTCTTTGAGTTTCGTGTCATATACAATATCACTACGAGCTCATCTACATAGCCTATTATAATGCACACTTTTATACTACTATAGCTTCACCTAATCAGCCCTCCAGGAGCTAATCAGCTCCAATACTGTCACAAATGGCATAATGCATGCAATTATCCTTAATTCAACTTCTAAACATGGAGGTGAAAGATCAGATTTAACCAAACAGGCTTATCAGGAATTCATGAATTGATAATCATGATTAATGGGAAATCACAGTACAAAACTTGTTTTAATTTACCTGTTCATGTAACTTGTGTTACAGAGAAATGTGAACTTTCATCCGGAGCAAACAAAGAATGTCTAGACTTTCAAATGAATTTTAACCCCAGGGTAAGAAACGTGCATTCACTATTTCAAGGATAATCTTAAATGACAGAAATCGGTGTGGCTAAGTCTGGATTATAGCTTTGAAAATATCCTGACCTTGACTCACTGAAAGAGAAATAATTACTCAGAAATGGAATCTCTAGTTATCACCAATAAATGTTTGAAGGGGGGATTTACTTTGAATGGGATAAATTGAACTGCTTGTCTCCATAGATTCTCAGATTTCTACAGAGCTGGGCTATTTTTGAAAAGTGGTCTTTGAAGATAACTGCTTTAGGGTTTGTATTCGTCTAAATATTGACCACTTACATGACTCAGAGACTCAGAAGACTGACCTATAATTCATTCATTTATTGAAATAATATTTCTTGAGCAAATATTATATGGCAGAACCTGGGCTAAGGATTAGAGATAAAAATGATGAATAAAAGAAATCTAATCCTTGAGCACCTGGCAGTTCAGTGAGGAAGATAATACAAGGAAATGGAAATAACTGATAAGAGGGTGAGATGTTGAGAAAAATGCTGATGGGTGTATTATTTTGTTACTGTTTTGCTATGATGAGTTCACCAGGGAAGAGTGAAATACAAGCTAGAACAATGCCGTTACTGTGTCTCTGAAAGGCTTGGATTTCCCTTACAGACCTTCCAAGGGGGCAGTAAGCATTCTTTGTGTTCCTGGCAGGAATGAAAGGGGTGAAACCAGATGATGCCAGTGGTGAGCTGGCGCCAGATGATGCCAGAGTTTGGGCTGGTGTTCTAGTTTAGAATGCTGGCCTGGAGCAACCCCAGGAGGCAACTTAGAACTGAAAGAAGATGGTAGTTGAGAGCTTCTTAAGAGAGGCAGAGATGCACCCTACTTATATGTAGGACCCAGGAGAGAGTGATGGCTGGATGGCAGGATGGCTATGGGCTGCTTATGGAAACTGGAAACTTAAGTGCTATGACTTAGGATCTCTATCACCAAGTCTTCAGTTCCATGGAAAGAAACCCTGTGAGGCAACATCTTTGAGCCTGCCTTGCTCACCCCCCAGCGTGGCAGCACACACCCAGCATCAGGGGACCCACTGGGCAAAGCAATGGTGATGGTGCTGACACCATTGTCCAGGAACCACTCCAGCACAGACATCGTGTGCCTTCCTGCACACTTTGGGAAACTGTACAAACATGACTGAGATTGAGTTTCTTGCCTGGAGAATCTATTGCTGGGGAGCAAATCCATTCCAGGTGTTGTAAACTAGATGCTTCCAGGTACTGTAGGCACTTCAAAGGAATCTAGTGAAGAAGTGGGTCTGGTGTGGTTAAGATAAATTGGAAACTATGGCTTTTAGAGTGACTGTTACCTGACTCCAACTAGTTAATTAAATTTAAAAGTGTAGAAAATTATGGGGACTTGGTAGAGAAGTTGAATTTTGAGATGGGAATAAGGGAATAGACGAAGCTTCTGATAAGCTGTGAGACAGCAGAGACCATTGAAAAGATGTAGTACCAGAATTTTTGTTTGTTTATTCATTTCTTATGCAATCAATGGTTTTTAAGTATTCTCATATAGCAGACCCTGTTCTAAAAGTTGGTATAGATGTGAGGGGGGCAGGAAATGGTCTAGTGGTTAGACTCTTGAAGGATAAAAAATTATCTGTCAGAAAAAATAGGGTAAAGGAAAGTGGTCAAGGCAGAAGGAACAGCACCCAGGGAAGCCCAGAGATGAGCATGAACAAGGTATCTCTGCAGAGCCTAAGAAAGTCTACACTCCTGGATAACAGAGGGCAAGGGGAAAGTGGTGAGAGGAGGCTAGAGAGGCTGTCAAGGGCCGGGGCCTGGAAGGCCTTGCAGGGGAGTGTTATACTCATTCTAAAGGCAATGAAACACCTGGAGTAACAGGCAAATTTGGCCTTGGAATATGGAATGAAGCAGGGCAAAGACTAACAGAGTTTTGCCAAGAAAATGCACTGGTCATAACAAACACCCTCTTCCAACAACACAAGAGAAGACTATACATGGACATCACCAGATGGTCAACACCGAAATCAGATTGATTATATTCTTTGCAGCCAAAGATGGAGAAGCTCTATACAGTCAGCAAAAACAAGACCAGGAGCTGACTGTGGCTCAGACCATGAACTCCTTATTGCCAAATTCAGACTTAAATTGAAGAAAGTAGGGAAAACCACTAGACCATTCAGGTATGACCTAAATCAAATCCCTTATGATTATACAGTGGAAGTGAGAAATAGATTTAAGGGCCTAGATCTGATAGATAGAGTGCCTGCTGAGCTATGGAATGAGGTTCGTGATATTGTACAGGAGACAGGGATCAAGACCATCCCCATGGAAAAGAAATGCAAAAAAGCAAAATGGCTGTCTGGGGAGGCCTTACAAATAGCTGTGAAAAGAACAGAAGTGAAAAGCAAAGGAGAAAAGGAAAGATATAAGCATCTGAATGCACAGTTCCAAAGAATAGCAAGAAGAGATAAGAAAGCCTTCTTCAGCAATCAATGCAAAGAAATAGAGGAAAACAACAGAATGGGAAAGACTAGGGATCTCTTCAAGAAAATCAGAGATACCAAAGGAACATTTCATGCAAAGATGGGCTCGATAAAGGACAGAAATGGTATGGACCTAACAGAAGCAGAAGATATTAAGAAGAGATGGCAAGAATACACAGAAGAACTGTACAAAAAAGATCTTCATGACCCAGATGATCACGATGGTGTGATCACTGACCTAGAGCCAGACATCCTAGAATGTGAAATCAAGTGGGCCTTAGAAAGCATCACTATGAACAAAGCTAGTGGAGGTGATGGAATTCTAGTTGAGCTATTCCAAATCCTGAAAGATGATGCTGTGAAAGTGCTGCACTCAATATGTCAGCAAATTTGGAAAACTCAGCAGTGGCCACAGGACTGGAAAAGGTCAGTTTTCATTCCAATCCTAAAGAAAGGCAATGCCAAAGAATGCTCAAACTACCACACAATTGCACTCATCTCATTTGCTAGTAAAGTAATGCTTAAAATTCTCCAAGCCAGGCTTCAGCAATATGTGAACCGTGAACTTCCTGATGTTCAAGCTGGTTTTAGAAAAGGCAGAGGAACCAGAGATCAAATTGCCAACATCCGCTGGATCATGGAAAAAGCAAGAGAGTTCCAGAAAAACATCTATTTCTGCTTTGTTGACTATGCCTAAGCCTTTGACTGTGTGGATCACAATAAACTGTGGAAAATTCTGAAAGAGATGGGAATGCCAGAACACCTGACCTGCCTCTTGAGAAACCTGTATGCAGGTCAGGAAGCAACAGTTAGAACTGGACATGGAACAACAGACTGGTTCCAAATAGGAAAAGGAGTCCTCAAGACTGTATATTGTCACCCTGTTTATTTAACTTATATGCAGAGTACATCATGAGAAACGCTGGACTGGAAGAAACACAAGCTGGAATCAAGATTGCCGGGAGAAATATCAATAACCTCAGATATACAGATGACACCACCCTTATGGCAGCAAGTGAAGAGGAACTAAAAAGCCTCTTGATGAAGGTGAAAGTGGAGAGTGAAAAAGTTGGCTTAAAGCTCAACATTCAGAAAATGAAGATCATGGCATCCGGTCCCATCCCTTCATGGGAAATAGATGGGGAAACAGTGGAAACAGTGTCAGACTTTGTTTTTCTGGGCTCCAAAATCACTGCAGATGGTGACTGCAGCCATGAAATTAAAAGACGCTTACTCCTTGGAAGGAAAGTTATGACCAACCTAGATAGCATATTCAAAAGCAGAGATATTACTTTGCCAACAAGGTTCGTCTAGTCAAGGCTATGGTTTTTCCTGTGGTCATGTATAGATGTGAGAGTTGGACTGTGAAGAAGGCTGAGTGCCGAAGAATTGATGCTTTTGAACTGTGATGTTGGAGAAGACTCTTGAGAGTCCCATGGACTGCAAGGAGATCCAACCAGTCCATTCTGAAGGAGATCAGCCCTGGGATTTCTTTGGAGGGAATGATGCTGAAGCTGAAACTCCAGTACTTTGGCCACCTCATGGGAAGAGCTGACTCATTGGAAAAGACTCTGATGCTGGGAGGGATTGGGGGCAAGAGGAGAAGGGGATGACAGACGATGAGATGGCTGGATGGCATCACCGACTCGATGGACATGAGTCTGAGTGAACTCCGGGAGTTGGTGATGGACAGGGAGGCCTGGGGTGCTGCAATTCATGGGGTCGCAAAGAGTCGGACACGACTGAGCGACTGATCTGATCTGAAAGGCAATGAAAAGTTAATGAAGGATTTTAAGCAAGAGTCCCATGATCAAGTTTGACCGTTCAAACATCTCAAGGTTAGAGTATAGGACATAGAAGGGAAGCCCAAGTACAAGGCAGTGCTGTAATTCAGCTGAGAAAGACAGGCCAGGTAGAACAGAAAGACGTGGAGAGAAGTGAATGGATTCAAGAAACATCTATGAGATGGGAGGAAGATAAAAGGTAATCAATAAGTAAAGAAAGGAGATGGGGGATTTAAAGGTAAACTCCCCAAATTTCTGAATTGGGCAGTGGGTGAATGGTGGTGTTATTTCTTGAGATAGTAAATTCTGATCTGGAAAAAAGAGAGAAAAGTAGGGAGGGTGTGTAGAGAGAAAGAAAGCAAGCGGGTTTAGGAGAAAAGTTGATCTGTTCTTTGGCATGTTAAATTTATGGCATCAGAGAGATATCTAGGCATCCAAACAGAGATGTATAGAAGGCAATCGGTGTATAGCTGTGCACTTAGGAGGAGAGTTTACACTAGTGATGTAGCTTTTGGTGGTATCAGCTTGTAGCTGGTACCTAAAACTGAGGGGAGAAGACATTGTTCACTGAGTTTGAGTGAAGAAGATCAGATAACCAAGAGAAGATTTTCTTGGGACTAGAGATATTTAAGGAATAAGTAGAAAGGGAAACACTGTAAAGACATGTAAGAAGAAGCAGTCAGAGAGGTAAGAAGAAGAATCCGATGATTGTAACGAGAAGACAAGAGGAGAGAACTTTTGAAAACAGAGAGCCAAACAACTACTGGAAAATATCCCTGAGGTGTAAGACTTTGGAAATTTGGGCCAGAGAAGTTTGTGGCCTGAAAGCCCCAAGATAAGGTACACCTTTAGGGATAATGTAACAGCAAAAGTTTGGTTATGAACAAGGAGGGTGTGGTTGCTTGGGCCTTGACTGAAAGGTGTTAATAGTATGGAATTAAGGAAAGGGATGTGTCTGTGTTTGTATAGTAAGAGGCCTGAGCTTATCCAGATGTGGATTGAACACAGCAGTTGAGAAAAAAATATATAAAAAAGGAGCAAACTCCTACCAAGTGGTAGAGAAGCGTATTTCTCCCAGCATGAGTGTTGCTAGTGGGTTTGTAGGTTTGGAGACAGAATCATGGAAGTTTTATCCTCATATTTCTTTTCCTATGAAATGGGAAGCAAGGTTATCAACTGAGAATGAACAAAGGAAACAGAGAGCTAGAGACTGGAAGGGACAGGGCAAGGTGTGACACGTTCTTGTGGAAAATGAGGATGAGAAGTAGAATTTCTGGGTGGCGTCAGGAGCCCTGTTGAGATTGGTGCTCAGAGCTGTGTGGCGACAGTGGGTGCTGCACCGTGACACTTTCTTTGGCAGAGCTCAGGAGCCCAGGCCGCTGGCTGCCGTGTCGGCAGTGGGCAGCTGGGGTCCCCTAGTGCTGGGGTTTCACCAAGGGAATGTAGCAGGAGGAGACTGGAGCTGGGAGCATGGGGAATCTAAGAGAAAGAGTGACTGAAATGTTGAGGTCTGGAATCTAGGAGGTCCCTATTAATAATATTATAATTTTTAAACTATTATTATTATTATCGCTTGTACAAGGCTTCATAAGTGCCAGGCAATGTTCTAACTACTTTACATAAATAATTCACAACAATATGACACCAGTACTAGTATTTTTTTCCCCCCGTTTTACAGATGAAGAACCTAAAGCACAGAAAAGTTAATTAACTTGCCCAAAGTCACACAACTAATAACTGAAGAGTTAAGACTTGAACCCAGACAGCTGGTTGTAGAGTCCATGTTTATAACTATATGCCATCTGTCTTCATCCCCTGTCTCTCAGCATCTTTTTCTCTGACATCTGTGGACAAACATTCTTTTCTACTCTAAGGGAAAAACAAATGAGCCAAATAGTGCTACATTATGGTAGGTATAAAGGCAGACCTAGCCCGGAAATAGGAAGCAGAGTTGGGAAGTTCTCAACTCCATTTTTCTTTATCTAAAATACCTATGTCAGACGACTTGGTGTTCCATCCCAGAAGGACTGGGAGACACCTCTTTAAAGACTGGCTTATATGACAATTGCAGCTTCGCCCCACCCTTGCCACCATTGTCACCCCCCCCCACACATATGGACAGTGCTGCTGGGTGTCTATCAACCCCTTGAGTCAGCCAGATGGTGAGAAAGGATCCCTGTCCCTCCACTTCCCTCCTCCTGCTTTCCTGACATTGTACATCCTTGATGGGGATTTACTTCTTTGCATGCAGCTAAAGACTCTTAAGAGTCCCTTGGACAGCAAGGAGATCAAACCAGTTCATCTTAAATGAAATAAACTCTGACTACTATTTGGAAGGACTGATGCTGAAGCAGAAGCTCCAATACTTTGGCCACCTGATGTGAACAGCTGGTTCATTGGAAAAGACCCTGATGCTGGGAAAGATTGAAGACAGAAGGAGAAGAGAGCAACAGAGGATGAAATGCTTGGATGGCATCACCAATTCAATCGACATGAACTTGGGCAAATTCCAGGAGATGGTGAGGGACAGGGAAGCCTGGCATGCTGCAGTCCATGGGGTCACAAAGAGTTGGACACGACTTGGCAACTGGACGACAACAACAAAGTGCACATACTGTGTGGGAGTCTAACTGCCCGCTCTCTATCGTCTCATCGTGAAAGCTTTTCCTGAACTCAATTTTCAGCTAGAAAGACTTACAGAAAACAAAGTCAGTCAGTCAGTTCAGTCGCTCAGTCGTGTCCGACTCTTTGTGACCCCATGAATCGCAGCATGCCAGGCCTCCCTGTCCATCACCAACTCCCGGAGTTCACTCAGACTCATGCCCATCAAGTCAGTGATGCCATGCAGCCATCTCATCCTCTGTCGTCCCCTTCTCCTCCTGCCCCCAATCCCTCCCAGCATCAGAGTCTTTTCCAATGAGTCAACTCTTCGCATGAGGTAGCCAAAGTACTGGAGTTTCAGCTTTAGCATCATTCCCTCCAAAGAAATCCCAGGGCTGATCTCCTTCAGAATGGACTGGTTAGATCTCCTTGCAGTCCATGGGACTCTCAAGAGTCTTCTCCAACACCACAGTTCAAAAGCATCAATTCTTCAGCACTCAGCTTTCTTCACAGTCCAAATCTCACATCCATACATGACCACTGGAAAAACCATAGCCTTGACTAGATGGACCTTTGTTGGCAAAGTAATGTCTCTGCTTTTCAATATGCTATCTAGGTTGGTCATAACTTTCCTTCCAAGGAGTAAGCGTCCTTTAATTTCATGGCTGCAGTCACCATCTGCAGTGATTTTGGAGCCCAGAAAAATAAAGTCTGACACTGTTTCCACTGTTTCCCCATCTATTTCCCATGAAGTGATGGGACCAGATGCCATGATCTTCATTTTCTGAATATTGAACTTTAAGCCAACTTTTTCACTCTCCTCTTTCACTTTCATCAAGAGGCTCTTTAGTTCCTCTTCACTTGCTGCCATAAGGGTGGTGTCATCTCCATATCTGAGGTTACTGATATTTCTCCTGGAAGTCTTGATTCCAGCTTGTGCTTCTTCCACCCCAGCGTTTCTCAGGATGTACTCTGCATATAAGTTAAATAAGTAGGGTGACAATATACAGCCTTGAGGACTCCTTTTCCTATTTGGAACCAGTCTGTTGTTCCATGTCCAGTTCTAACTGTTGCTTCCTGACCTGCATACAGGTTTCTCAAGAGGCAGGTCAGGTGGTTGGTATTCCCACCTCTTTCAGAATTTTCCACAGTTTGTTGTGATCCACACAGTCAAAGGCTTTGGCATAGTCAATAAAGCAGAAATAGATGTTTTTCTGGAACTCTCTTGCTTTTTCGATGATCCAGCGGATGTTGGCAATTTGATCTCTGGTTCCTCTGCCTTTTCTAAAACCAGCTTAGGATAAAAAAAAAAGGGTGGGGGGAGTGTAGAATGGACAAAACACTGCATACTTAAAATTTTGTCTTGCAGCTGATGGTGACCATCAGCTTAGTTATATTCACAAAACAATTGGATTAAATTTTTCAGAACAACACTGGGATTTCATCTGGACTGTGATTCACTCCTAAGTTAGAAGATATATTTTCAGTGTCTTTATGGGATCTTGCTCAGTTTTTGTTTTTAAGTACAGATATTGCGTGTACAGCATTTTCATAAAGTGTGGCTTCTTTGAGATCTTTTAAAAGACTCCATATGTATAGAAATATCTCATTAGTGGCAAAGACAAAGCAAGTTTTTTCCTGCTTTGTTTGATCTAACAATGGAGGACTCATCACATACTAGTGCCTCCCATGCTTACAATAGTCTGTAAGTTGGGCATTTTGTTATCATTCTTTAAACATTTTGCACCTCCTAGCATTTGTCCAGGTGCTTAGATTTCCTTCCAAAGTCACAAAATACAATATGGGTTGAACATCTGGCTCATAAAAGTTATCTGAAGGCAAAGCAGAATGCCTCTCTAGTCAAAGAATGAGATAGGAAAAAAGCTATACTGGAGGACTCCTATCAGATAAAGCTTTCAGGCTCATCTTGTTAATTGAAAACTGAAAAGTTATTGTCATTCCCGGCTACTTAGCTACCTGGTATTGTTGTCAGAAGGATTCACAAACCCAGCATTCACCCAGAGAAAAAAGGTGCAAACAACCCCATGCCCCAAGCATGAAGTCTGGAGAGGTATAACAAGTATTTCATGCTAACTGTACAGCTGGGATTCCCTGAAGTTGCTATTGACACAGAAACCATCTAAAAAATGAAAGTGCTTCATGGCAAATATATATATACACACACACACACACACACACACACACACACACAAAGCTCAGGAAGCAAGAAGGGATACATTGAAGCCTCTCATATGGAAGAATAATGAAAAAACTGTATTTGATCAATCCTTTATGACCTGTTGGAGTTGAGGGTAAGATATAATAAAAAGCTTTCTATTCACTTCACATTACATGTTGGGACAATGGATTTGGCTCAGCCATTCTATATGCAGCCATCATACAATCTTTCAGGGCAGGAATCTTGTCTGTCTTAACCAACACTGGGTCTCTTCTACCTGGTATGAGGGCTTGCATCCAAAGGGCCCTAGATAATTTGTTGAATGCTTTAAAGTCTGAATTACTGAGCTTAAATCATTCTACAAATTGCCTATGAAACGGTTGTCAAAAACACGTATTTGAAGTATGTTATTACTAAGATTTGACCTCTAAACAGATGGCTTATGAAATGGATTTTGTTTTCCTCAGCTTTGTCTATGTTTCTTGATGGACATACCCAATTTACTTAACAGATCTTCTTTCAACAGGAAAGAAACAAAAAGATCTTTTGCCTTAGGTAAGGCCTTCCAGAAGGATGTATTGCTTCCAGGATTATTTAGTAAGTCTCTGCTCTGTGAGGTTCAAATCCTGGACATCCAATTTAGCCAGAAAAGAAAAACTATTGTCTCAATAATTAAAAGGGCAAAAAACTAAAGCCAGGCCCCTACTGCACAATAAACTTCCAAATTGTGTGACAAACAGATATCGAACAAGCACAGAGCCTAAGAGAAATTCAATAGCATCCACCTCCTGAACAAGCTGATTTTGGGGAGGACAATTATTAAAGGACCAACACCTACCTCTCTCATTTACTGCGGTCGAGTCCAAAGGCACCTCTAAGACACCCTGGCACTTTCTCAGCGGTTTTTCCTTAGCCTTTATCCTGCCCTCTGAAATTGTCAGAAGCACTAACAGTCACAGTTGTCTCTTACTTTAGCTACTTCACAAAGACTCCACAAAGCACAGATTTCTGGTTCCTTCTTCTCTCCTTCCCTCCCTCCCTTCTTTCCTCTCTGTTATTTTGATGGTTCGAACTACGTAGGAAGCAGAAGGCATATGCAAAAAGAAACAGATAACTTGAAGAGAGTTTAAGAAAGGGGTTATGAACAAGAGTAGAAAAGCACAAGCAACAATGCACCACCGTCACCCACGCTAGCATCCACAGGCGTCACCATCCCTAGGCCTGAAGGGGCAGAAGAGCAAGGAATTAATGAGACAAGGTGGGCTGTGTGGAGAGGACCTCCTGACAGGACTTTGGATGTTCCTTCCATTTTCAAGGACCCCACCAGGACAGAACTAGCAGAATAAACACCTGCTTCCTCCCGCCCCCTTCTGTATTTCCCATTGACCTAAACCAACTACAAGTCAGAGGCAAAGGAACCTGCTAACCTGTTCAGAGCAGGTCAGACTCCTGAAACATAGACCAGGGCAGAGAGGGACAGAGAGTGGATCTGAAGGGGTAAACAGAAGACACCAGCCCAGCCCCCACACTTAGCTGCTAGCTTAATGACATAATTAAGATGTCTTTGAACCCAATTTTCCCCTCCCTTAATTAGATTTCAAGGAATCTTTTTTCTTCTGTCTGCTGACTATATGGCCTATTTTATTTTAATTTCAAAGACTTTGCATACTTCCCAAACTCCATGATTATTTCAAAAGTCACAAACCAAAATGATCATTTAGAAAACCAGTCTGGTATTTAATATCAGCAGACAATGATGGATATTCAAACATTCACTACTAGGATTTTAAATATCTAGGGCTTACTTTAACACACACACACATATTTTCCTGGCACCTACAGTAAAAGAGTAAAAACTAAAATCCCCAAGTCAGAAGCTACACTAAAATGCTAGTTCTTTAAAGTTAACCACATAATCAATTTCATGCTAAAATTCATCCAGAGGGGCTTATATTCTTTATGGAATGGGGGCTTGAATCTGGCTTGATACCTGAAATTCAAACTTGGAAACCATCAAGAGCATTTTACTTGCAAAGATTTTACGTTGGCCACCTCTCTTCCTGTTCCAACACCATAACACAGCAGAGATTCCCCTCCACCTCATCTCCCCCTCATATGACCATAATAAAATTCCCCTCAGTTTGGGTTTCCTAGGAGAACCATCAGTTGATAATATCCAGCCAGAGAATCATAAGAACTGGTTTTAAACACAGAATTACTTCAAGTCTCACATGGGTCATTTTTCAAGCATGCATCAGTTTCAATGAGTGGATTTTCAATCAAAACACCATGTCCCTCAGGCTGGCTATTTTGGATACCATATTTTCCAAGTGGAAAAGTAATCACAGCAAATCAAACCACCTGGCCAGGCACACCTCTCCAGCACTCCACATTCAAAGCGGTCCACTGCCATGATTGAAGGCAGATGTCTGTGGATGTCTCCAGACGAGTGAACGTAAATACACACAGACACTTGAAGAGCAGACGTTTGACATTATCTCTTAATTTGTTCCACATATCTGGACTCCAACCAGAGTTTCTCAGAAGTAATTTAAGAACTATTGAGTCCACAATAATGCCAGGAAAGAGGAGTTGCTGGCTCTTAACACAGATATACATACATCTGTGTTACTGCAGACTCTAGTTATATTGTACTGAGAGTTAAAGCTACATTAGATATCTGCATGTTGGATCAAGAATACTTATATAATAATAATTTAAGTGTCTTCTATGATTATGCTTTGTTGTTGTTAAATCCTGTATGCTGTGTTAAATATTCTTTGACAGCTACTCTTGCTCTATAAGTCATGCAATATAAACAATGCAATTTTGTCTATAAGACTATAAGACAACTTATAGTCTTGCTCTATAAGTCATGCTCTATAAACAATGCAGTTTTGACCTGCTAGTACACCAGCTTAATTCTCAAGATATCTTTTTCTTTGCCTGTTCATTTGATCCTTTTATTCAGCAATCAGAAAAGAAGCATTTTTTAAGTCCCATCATGTGTAGCATGATAGGGTGAAAAGAAAATGAACCTTGGAGAGTGTCCCTTACAGGGACCCTTTGGTCCAGAGAAGCAGACAGTCTTCAAGACCCTCACATAGAGGGAGCTGGAGAAATAAATACCCAATCTCACTCCCTTCCCTCTCTTCCTCTACTTGACTTGAATCTCATTTTCTCTACTTATCAGTTATGTGGTCTAGGGTAAATTTTTTAGCCTCTCTTAACCCTGAATGTTTTTCTTCAAATTTGGGATGATAATAAAAACTTAATCCACTGGGCTGCTGTAATGACTAAATAAAAATGTAAATCCCTTAGGATATTATCTATAATACTTATTAAGTAAACAATAGCTCCCATCCCTTTCCACTTTCTTCTCCACTTCACTGAGCCAGATGAAAGCAGCATTTACAAACAAGCTGGGAATCACAGAATTTTATCCTTCAAAGGCATCCTAGACATCACATCTCCTCCTTCCAAACAGGAGCATTCTCCATCTTCCCACCTTTGCTTCTAATATGCAGAACTCATTTTTAAAATGAAGTCACTCATGTTGCCATTATATAGCTTGAATTGTTAAAATTATTCGTCATTTGAGCAAAGATCTATCTCTAGGAAATGTCTATGCCTTGGCTACCCCACATCTGAGGTCAGGGGCAGAAGCCGGGAGGACCCCATGCCCAAAGGGCGGCGGCCAAGACGAGTTACCCCATGTCCGAGGTCAGGGGCAGCAGCTGAGAGTGCCAGGCTGCTACGGCGCAGGAACAGCCGAGAAGAGCTACCCAAGTCCGAGGTCAGGGGTGGCAGCTGAGAGGAGATACCCCGCGAACGAGGTCAGGGGCGGCGGCCGGGAGGAGCTACCCCACGCCACCACGCCCAAGGCCAGGGGAGGCAGCCGGAAGGACCAACCCCAAGTCCAAGGAGCAGAGGCTGCATGGGCACAGGAGGGCCTAGAGGAGCTAGCCCACATTGAAGGTCAGGAATGGTGGTGGTGAGAAGATACCCATCGTCCAAGGTAAGAAGCAGCAGCTGCACTTTGCTGGAGCAGCCATGAAGAGATATCCCACGCCCAAGGTAAGAGAAACCCAAGTAAGATGGTAGGTGTTGCAAGAGGGCATCAGAGGGCAGACGCACTGAAACCATACTCACAGAAAACTAGTCAGTCTAATCACACTAGGACCACAGACTTGTCTAACTCAATGAAACTAAGCCATGCCCATGGGGTAAACCAAGATGGGTGGGTCATGGTGGAGAGATCTGACAGAATGCAGTCCATTGAAGAAGGGAATAGCAAACCACTTCAGTATTCTTGCCTTGAGAACCCCATGAACAGTATGAAAAGGCAAAATGATAGGATACTGAAAGAGGAACTCCCCAGGTCAGTAGGGGCCCAATGTGCTACTGGAGATCAGTGGAGAAATAACTACAGAAAGAATGAAGGGATGGAGCCAAAGCAAAAACAATACCCAGCTTTGGATGTGACTGGTGATAGAAGCAAGGTCTGATGCTGTAAAGAGCAATATTGCATAGGAACCTGGAATGTCAGGTCCATGAATCAAGGCAAATTGGAAGTGGTCAAACAAGAGATGACAAGAGTGAATGTCGACATTCTAGGAATTAGTGAACTAAAATGGACTGGAATGGGTGAATTTAACTCAGATGACCATTATATCTACTACTGCAGGCAGGAATCCCTCAGAAGAAATGGAGTAGCTGTCATGGTCAACAAAAGAGTCTGAAATGCAGTACTTGGATGCAATCTCAAAAACGACAGAATGATCTCTGTTCGTTTCCAAGGCAAACCATTCAATATCACAGTAATCCAAGTCTATGCCCCAACCAGTAATGCTGAAAAAGATGAAGTTGAATGGTTCTATGAAGACCTACAAGACCTTTTAGAACTAACACCCAAAAAAGATGTCCTTTTCATTATAGGGGACTGGAATGCAAAAGTAGGAAGTCAAGAAACACCTGGAGTAACAGGCAAATTTGGCCTTGGAATACGGAATGAAGCAGGGCAAAGACTAATAGAGTTTTGCCAAGAAAATGCACTGGTCATAGCAAACACCCTCTTCCAACAACACAAGAGAAGACTTTACACATGGACATCATCAGATGGTCAACACCGAAATCAGATTGATTATATTCTTTGCAGCCAAAGATGGAGAAGCTCTATACAGTCAACAAAAACAAGACCAGGAGCTGACTGTGGCTCAAGATCATGCACTCCTTATTGCCAAATTCAGACTGAAATTGAAGAAAGTAGGGAAAACCACTAGACCATTCAGGTATGACCTAAATCAAATCCCTTATGATTATACAGTGGAAGTGAGAGATTTAAGGGCCTAGATCTGATAGATAGAGTGCCCAATGAGCTATGGAATGAGGTTCGTGACATTGTACAGGAGACAGGGATCAAGACCATCCCCATGAAAAAGAAATGCAAAAAGCAAAATGGCTGTCTGGGGAGGCCTTACAAATAGCTGTGAAAAGAACGGAAGTGAAAAGCAAAGGAGAAAAGGAAAGATATAAGCATCTGAATGCACAGTTCCAAAGAATAGCAAGAAGAGATAAGAAAGCCTTCCTCAGTGATCAATGCAAAGAAATAGAGGAAAACAACAGAATAGGAAAGACTAGAGATCTCTTCAAGAAAATTAGAGGTAACAAGGGGACATTTCATGCAAAGATGGGCTCGATAAAGGACAGAAATGGTATGGACCTAACAGAAGCAGAAGATATTAAGAAGAGATGGCAAGAATACACAGAAGAACTGTACAAAAAAGATCTTCACGACCCAGATAATCACGATGGTGTGATCACTGACCTAGAGCCAGACATCCTAGAATGTGAAATCAAGTGGGCCTTAGAAAGCATCACTACGAACAAAGCTAGTGGAGGTGATGGAATTCCAGTTGAGCTATTCCAAATCCTGAAAGATGATGCTGTGAAAGTGCTGCACTCAATATGCCAGCAAATTTGGAAAACTCAGCAGTGGCCACAGGACTGGGAAAGGTCAGTTTTCATTCCAATCCCAAAGAAAGGCAATGCCAAAGAATGCTCAAACTACCACACAATTGCACTCATCTCACACGCTAGTAAAGTAATGCTCAAAATTCTCCAAGCCAGGCTTCAGCAATACATGAACCGTGAACTTCCAGATGTTCAAGCTGGTTTTAGAAAAGGCAGAGGAACCAGGGATCAAATTGCCAACATCCGCTGGATCATGGAAAAAGCAAGAGAGTTCCAGAAAAACATCTATTTCTGCTTTGTTGACTATACCAAAGCCTTTGACTGTGTGGATCACAATAAACTGTGGAAAATTCTGAAAGAGATGGGAATACCAGACCACCTGACCTGCCTCTTGAGAAACCTGTATGCAGGTCAGGAAGCAACAGTTAGAACTGGACATGGAACAACAGACTGGTTCCAAATAGGAAAAGGAGTACGTCAAGGCTATATATTATCACCCTGTTTATTTAACTTCTATGCAGAGTACATCATGAGAAACGCTGGACTGGAAGAAACACAAGCTGGAATGAAGATTGCCGGGAGAAATATCAATAACCTCAGATGTGCAGATGACACCACCCTAATGGCAGAAAGTGAAGGGGAACTAAAAAGCCTCTTGATGAAAGTGAAAGTGGAGAGTAAAAAAGTTGGCTTAAAACTCAACATTCAGAAAACAAAGATCATGGCATCCGGTCCCATCACTTCATGGGAGATAGGTGGGGAAACAGTGGAAACAGTGTCAGACTTTATTTTTCTGGGCTCCAAAATCACTGCAGATGGTGACTGCAGCCATGAAATTAAAAGACGCTTACTCCTTGGAAGGAAAGTTATGACCAACCTAGATAGCATATACAAAAGCAGAGACATTACTTTGCCAACAAAGATCCGGCTAGTCAAGGCTATGGTTTTTCCTGTGGTCATGTATGGATGTGAGAGTTGGACTGTGAAGAAGGCTGAGCGCTGAAGAATTGATGCTTTTGAACTGTGGTGTTGGAGAAGACTCTTGAGAGTCCCTTGGACTGCAAGGAGATCTAACCAGTCCATTCTGAAGGAGATGAGCCCTGGGATTTCTTTGGAGGGAATGATGCTAAAGCTGAAACTCCAGTACTTTGGCCACCTCATGCGAAGAGTTGACTCATTGGAAAAGACTCCGATGCTGGGAGGGATTGGGAGCAGGAGGAGAAGGGGACGACAGAGGATGAGATGGCTGGATGGCATCACTGACTCGATGGACGTGAGTCTGAGTGAACTCCGGGAGCTGGTGATGGACAGGGAGGCCTGGCGTGCTGCGATTCATGGGGTCGCAAAGAGTCAGACACCACTGAGCGACTGAACTGAACTGAACTGAACTGATGCCTTGGCTACGTGTACAATGTCTAACTCTGCTATGGTATGGAGATCTTCCTGGGTTCAGAGTGAGAAGATGTGGAGTTTAGGCCTGATTTGGACACTGGATAGCTTTGTGACCTGGAATAAAATCAATTTCCCTGAACCTCAATCACACTAAGAATTGAGGACAATAACAACGGCCCGATCTCCTTTCAAGAGTCCTGACGGACACTCCCTGCAAGTTCCATCACACTCCTCCTCGCTGGCCACCCTTTAACGTTTTGCCATATGACAGCACCCTCTCTTCTTTTAGTGGTTTTTCACTTGAAAAATTTAAAGGACATGGAATATGAACGGATTGAAGCAAAATGCCAAAGTAATAATAGTGAGCAAGGGCCTTCCAGACAATGCGCAGCATTGGAAAAGGCTGTGAATATGAGAATAAGTACTCAGGACAAAGAGGAGATGGTTCCTGGAGTACTAAGGAAATAGCATGCCCTACAGAGAGTGTGGCTGATTTAAGGAAGGTATTGGGGTCCAGCCAAGGAGTTTAAATGAGATACAATAGAAAAATAAGGAGGTTTTGAACAGTTGGAAGCCCAAGAAGGAGCATAATAAAAGTGTCATTTAAGAAGAAGAAGCTAGCCCAAGAATGCAGTGTAGATGGGAAATGTGAACACTTAGCCTTAGAGATGCTAAATATATGTTGTGCATGTGCAAGCTGTTAAGAGCCTGCACTGAGATAGTGGTCATGAGATAAGTGGATAAATACACACCAGAGACAGGCTGAGGGCACATTTGATAGGATGTGAGAACTTCCTAGATGGAGAAGAAAGCAAGAGGAAAGGTGAAAGTCAATTCCACATACTTGGGGGAATGCCAGGACACAACCAGCAGCAAAGCTGTGAGAGGAAGATCTGTGTGGAGTCCAGACCAGAGATACCAGCCTAAGGGTCGTCTGTGTGCAGCTAATAGACAACACGGAGGTGCGCTCTCCAAGGAAGCACAGACACATGGGAGCAGATGGCTGAGTCTGGCTCCTCTGCAATCACCAACTTGGTTTATTTTGGTTTGTCATCTTTGAGTCATAGGACTTTTCTTGTAACGCCATCATTTTACTAATATAGTTTATGAGTCTATATGCTATTATAGTTGTTGCTGTTCAGTCACTAAGTTGTGTCTGACTCTTTGTGACCCCATGAACTGCAGCACTTCAGGTTCCCCTGTCCTTCAGTATCTCCCAGAGTTTGCTCAAACTCATATCCGTTGAGTCAGTGACGTCATCCAACCATCTCATCCTCTGTCGCCCCCTTCTCCTCTTGCCCTCAATCTTTCCCAGCATGAGGGTCTTTGCCAATGAGTCGGCTCTTTGCATCAGGTGGCTAAAGTATTGGATCTTCAGCATCAGTCCTTCCAATGAATATCCAGAATTGATTTCCTTTAGGATTGACTGGTTTGATCTCCTGGCTGTCAAGGGGACTCTCAAGAGTCTTCTCCAGCACCACAGTTCGAAAGCATCATTTCTTCAGCACTCAGCCTTCTTTATGGTCTAACTCTCACATCCATACATGACAACATAATGTACATACATCTTGTCCTCCCTATCAGACTATAAACTCTTTGAGAGCAGGGATCACTTCTAACTTTTCTTTGTTATCTTCCACTGTGTCTGGAAAAATACTTACACACAGTAGGTGCTAATTAACCCTTGGAATAAGTGAAAGAGATATGTATGACTGTGATCCAGGAGCTTGAATTGACTACCTGCTTGATAAGATCTTTTACTAAGAGTGCAAATCAGGTAAGACTGCTGGTTGGAAACCTGCCACCTCTACTCCAGGCATACATATGAAAAGAATACTTAAAAGAGGACTTCTTTGGTGGTGGTCCATTGGTTAAGATTCTACCTGCCAATGCAGGGGACACAGGTTTGATCTCTGGTCTGGGAAGCTTCCACATGTCTCAGAGCATCTAAGGCCATGTACCACAATTATTGAACCTGTGCTCTAGAGCCCAGGAACTACAACTACTTGAGCTCCCATTCTAGAGCCTGTGAGCTGCAGCTACTGAAGCCTGCATGCCACAGAAGCCTGTGATCTGCTACAAGAAAAGCCACCACAATGAGAAGCCTGCACACCACAGTGAAGAGTAGCCTCTACTCATTGCAGCCAGAGAAAGCCCTCATGCAGCAACAAAGACCCAGTGCAACAAAAATAAATAAAAGTTAAATTAAAAAATGAATATTTCAAAAAAAAACGAATATTTCAAGAACATGGCTCAAACCACAACCAAAAATTTTCTTGAATATGGAATGAAACTAATTCAAAGCCAGGAGCTGGGAGCCAAGCAATCCACATACAAGCAGCCACAGGCAATGGAGGGTTACCTTCTGCCCCATCATGGGGCTAAAAGGGTCCAGTGTCAGGAAGATGAGCCAGGGCTTTTGTATGTACTACAAGATAACAAGCTACCCCAAAACTTAATGGTGTAAAACAACAGCCATTTATTCTGTGCATGGATTCTGTGCATTGGGAATTCAGAAAGGGCAAAGGAGAGACAGCTCTTCCTTGCTCCACAGTATCTGGGGCCTCAGCTGGGCCAGCTCACTAGACAGGGAGTGACTTGAATGGCTGGTGGCTGGAGCAGCTGGGGCTGGAGAATTCATTTCTAAGGTGGCTTCGTGACTCCCATGTCTGGAGCCTGAGTTGGGATCATGGAAGAACAGGCTCAGCCAAGACTGTAAATCTCCCTAGAAAGCAGGGAAATGTAGAAAGAAATGAGAAAGACATAGAAAATAACAAGTGCTAGTAAGAATGTAGGAAAACAGAACATGGCACTGGTTCATCAGTGTAAATTAGTCTAATCCCTTGGAATTTGGGCTTCTTTGGTGGCTCAGATGGTAATGGCACCCCACTCCAGTACTCTTGCCTGAAAAATCCCATGGACGGAGGAGCTTGGTAGGCTGCAGTCCATGGGGTCGCTGAGGGTCGGACACGACTGAGCGACTTCACTTTGACTTTTCACTTTCATGCATTGGAGAAGGAAATGGCAACCCACTCCAATATTCTTGCCTGGAGAATCCCAGGGACAGGGGAGCCTGGTGGGCTGCCGTCTATGGGGTCGCACAGAGTTGGACACAACTGAAGCAACTTAGCAGCAGCAGATGGTAAAGAATCAGTCTGCAATGTGAGACACCCTAGTTCCATCCCTGGGTCAGGAAGATCCCCTGGAGAAGGGAGTGGCTACACACTCCAGTATTCTTGCCTGGTTAATTCCATGAATAGAGGAGCCTGGTGGGCAACAGTCCATGGGGTTGCAAAGAGTCGGACACAACTCAGCAAGTAACACAGAGCAATTGAAAATTCACATTCCTTGTAACCCAGCAATCCCATTTCTAGGTAACAGTCTTAGAAATTTTCTTTCATTTAAAATGATATTTCTCATATTAATCAGATTACAGCATAACAACCACACTATTTCAATGGCAGTCAAGAAGAAACATTTCTGGAACTGGTGAATCTGCAGGTTAGTTGACGGGTAGCTGAACTAGGTTGTTCTATTTGCATTAGCTGCGGGTGGTACCCACCCATCCAGGGGCCAGTTGCTATAGGCTGGACTTAGCCAGACAGCCCAGTTCTGCCCTACATGGACCTTTCTGTTGGGTCAAGTGAGTAACCAAGGCATGCTCTTTTCACAGCAATGGCAGAGACCCAAAAGCACAACTCAATCACATAGGTACCTCCCAAGCCTCTGGTCACTTGTGCCTGCTAACATTCCACTGGCCATTGCAAGTCACATGGCCAAACAGAAAATATACTCTGGGGGAGTAACTGCAAAGTCACCTGACAGAGGATGTGATTACTGGGATCAGAAAAGAATAGTCTATTAATGCAATCTGTGACATTTGCTGCAGAGGTGTTTGTAATAAGACAAAAAGAACCTAAACATTCTTCAGAAAAGGGAATGGGTAAATAGAGTGTGTGTTTCCATCCATCAGAGGACTATGTAGCAATGAAAATGAATAAACCAGAGCTACCTGTCTAAACATCAAAAATGAAATGTTGGTTTTTAAAAAATTACAGAATAAAAATGTAAAGCATAAAACCATTTCTGACAGGTTTTCATATGCTCCAGGCTACAGTACATATTGTTTATAGATATGTACATATATAGTAAACTTGTAAAACAAGGATAAGAAAGATATACTTAAGCCTCAGGATAGTGATCTACTGGAGAAAAAGAGAGACTAAATGGACCATGGAAGGAGACAGTGGCCTTCTGCAGTATCTGTGATAATCTATTTTTAAGATAAAAGATATGAAGCAAATGTGGGAAAACACTAACATCCACTAACTCTGAATGCTGGGTGAGACAGATACTTCTCATATTAATCTGGAGATTTGGTGAGGAAGGGGTGCTTATGGTGGCTCAGACGGTAAAGAATCTTCCTGCAATGTGGGAGATCCAGGCTCAATCCCTGGGTTGGGAAAGACTCCCTGGGGAAGGGAAGGGCTACTCACTTCAGTATTCTTGCCTGGAGAATTCTATGGACGGAAGAGCCTGGCGGGCTACAGTGCATGGGGTCACAAAGAGTCAGACGTGACTAACATACTTTATGTTTGGTGAGGAAACGCTTATAAAGAACCAAGCAAATAATTTTTGGCCCTGGGACAGATTGTCCATTACAAAACACCAGGAGATGCCATCATCCTGTCTCCTCCTATCCCATTCCCTGCCCAGATTTGGAAACTCCCTCATGGCTCAGACAGTAAAGAATCTGCCTGCGATGCAGGAGACCCAGGTTCGCTCCCTGGGTGGGGAAGATCCCCTGCGGAAGGGAATGGCAACCCACTCCAGTATGCGTGCCTGGAGCAACCTATGAACAGAGGAGCCTGGAGGGCTACAGTCCATGGGGTCTCAAAGAGTCGGACACAACTGAGCAACTAACACATTCCAGATATGAATGCAAAACAAATTAGACCAAACAAGATGACCAAGAATGAGCAAATTCCATTCATCTTATTCTGGTGCAACCTATGAACAGAGGAGCCTGGAGGGCTACAGTCCATGGGGTCTCAAAGAGTCGGACACAACTGAGCAACTAACACATTCCAGATATGAATGCAAAACAAATTAGACCAAACAAGATGACCAAGAATGAGCAAATTCCATTCATCTTATTCTGGTCACTTGTGGGCTTTGATTTTAAATCCCAGACACACAAACCACTGCTTGTTTTTCTAACATGTTTGGTGCCTTCATGAGTCAGCAAATCAAGTTACTAGGATGCAGATTCAAGGTGCCTTTGTGGAGAAGAGGCAGCTTGGAAGGAGATATTTGCACTTTTCTTTTTTTTTCTTTTTAGATTAAACATTTATCAGAACACCTCAGAGTCTCTTTCCACCCCTAGGGAAATGAAAAGGACTATTATGGGAAGAAAATGACACCCAAATTTTGTTAGCAAATATTAGGAAAATTCTAAATTATGGCAAGGAAAAACTGCCAGATGGCCTGAAAGTATATGGGAGTGTCAATGTGGGGGAGGGGAGCTAGGATGACTGCAAAGCTCTTCACTTGAAACATGTGAATAAAGCAAAAGCCAGAAAAAGAACATTGATTTTTAAGTAATATAAGGTTTGATACATTTTTTCCCCAGCAGAGTTAAATTTACTGTCATTTTATTTTCACTGTGATATTTCACTCAAAAGATGTTGGTTTGGAATTGAAACGTACATGCATATGAAAAAGCATATAAAAATTGTACAAGTATAACATCACCTTTCTAGATGGGCTTTGCTCTTGATCCATGAATGGCTGTATTAGTATGTATTAACAGTAAACAGATCTTTGCAATAGCCGCTTAATTGAAGAAAATGGGATTGTTGGATGCAAGGCCACGAAGGGGCTCACCGGCATATTTTCCAGAGGCACTCAGCTTGAAATGAATGTCCTTGCCAATTTGCAACATTACATTCAACGTTAATCTGAATGGATTTTCAATGGAATAATTTTAGAGTTATTAGCTGTGATTTTGAAGTTGCTTACAGTGGTTATTAATAAAGGAAAAATCTCTCTATCCCCCGTCTTCAGCTCCTTTAGAGTTATTGATTATGTGGTTCTACTTCCCAAGTGCATCTTGAATTTGTCCACTTCTCTCCCTACCCACTGCCCCCACCCTCCCTCCCACTCTCATCCAAGCCACCCTCCTCTCTCAGAGGACAATCTGGTCTCCCCGTGGCCACTGTAGCCGCCTTCTCTCTATTCATTCTCCATACAATAGCAAAAGAAATCTTTCTAGAATATAAATCTTGTCATACAATTCACCAGGGTTTCCCTGGTGGCTCAGATGGTAAAGAATCCACGGGGAGACCTGGGTTCGATCCCTGGGTTGGGAAGATCCCCTGGAGGAGGACATGGCAACTCACTCCTATATTCATGCCTGGAGAATCCCATGGACAGAGGAGCCGGGTGAGCTACAGTCCATGGGGTCACAAAGAGTCGGACACGACAGAGTGACTAAGCATACGTGCAACTCAACTGTGAAAAAATCCTTCCTTTGCTTGTTTCCTATTTCCATTAAAATCCTGAATATGGAGAAAATCCCACCTCCTGAGCTGACTCGACTGTCCCCTCACCCAGCCCCATTCTCCTGCCGTGGCCGAGTTTCCATTCTCAATCCAACTAATAATACTTGCATAGAAGAGAGTTTTAAAGCTCTGCAAAGTCCATCATGCCCCCATTTGAAGAAATGTCACAGATCCCTTTCCCCCAAGCTTCTGTTTGTCCAAGGTAACCACATGCAACCGTTTCAGCTGATCCTCTGGGATTTTGCCCCCTCATCTCTAAACACCATGATTTTAAGGCTACTTTTACTTGTGTTTTTAGCATATTCTATTGAGTTCTTACTGTGGAAGATGGGCATTCGTTTTCCTCCCTTTCCCTCCAGACCCTCCCTCAACACCACCCAGCCCATCACTTGTCTTTCCAACATAGTTACCTCATCACTGTCATTGGATCAATACCCTGTGTTCACATTATTTGTGCTATGTAAACATATTTGCAGCTAAGCCATATAGTATCAAAGATTACTTCTTTTCCTGACTAACTTTTAATTTTCCTAGATAATTGTCTTTTTTTTTCCCCACTGGCTTCAACTTTCTTATCATTATGCCAACCCTCAGCTTCCCCTCAGGTGTGTGAAAATCTTCTCCATACTTGCAAACAAAGAAATGTATGTCTATCTGGTATCTGTGAACCTGCTATAAAGCACAGAAGTTCAGCTCAGTGCTCTGTGATGACCTAGATGGGTGGGAGGGAGGTGGGGGGGAGTGGGTGGGAGGGGGGCCCAAGAGGAGAAATATATGTATATATATATATCTGATTCACTGTCATACAGCAGAAACTAACACAACATTGTAAAGCAATTATACTCCAATTTAAAAAAATTATACAGGCCCAGAAAAAAAAATTATCTTCTTCTCCTGCTCCATCTTCTACATCTGATGAGGAGCTGTCATGCTGGGGTGTCCCTTTTGTTTATCATTTTACTGGAATCTCAGGAGCAACCAAAGTACGTGCATGTGTCACACTCGTCATCTTTACCCACACTTCCTGGTGCGCGCGCGCGCTCTCGCTCTCTCTCTTTCTCTCTCTCTCTCTCTCTCTTTTTTTCTTTTTGGCTGCATCTCATGGCATGTGGGACCTTAGTTCTCTGACCAGGGCTCATACCCACACTCCCTGCAGCGGAAGGTGAAGTCTTAACCAATGGACCACCGGGAACATGCCCCCTCGCTTTCTTTCAGATCCTCTCTCTTGTGCCCCAGGGTCTTCACACAAGCTGTTTTCCTCAAATCTTCTCCCTGTTTTCTCTTTGCCTCATCCCTTCTCATGCTTTAGATTTGAATTTAGAAGTTACTTCTTCAGAGACATTCCCCGATTTCCCAACCCACCATCCTCATTATGCGCCATAATAATATTCAGTACTTTTCCTGCACAGCACTTCTCCTAAGTGTCAATTCAGTGCAGTAATAACTCGAAATGTGTTTTCTTCCCTCCACAACTTATATATGACCTTTTCCCTAATCAGACACATCCATTTACTCAAGGACAAGTAGAATTTTTATAAAGAGAGTGACAAGAGCAAGAAAAATTTAACGTTCAGTTTTTTGACTTCCAATAGAGGCTTGTGAAAATTAAAAGGGCACTTCGTGAGGACTAGGGTGGAGAGCAGAGGTGATGCTGTCCCCTGAGAAGAGATGCTGGGGACCAAGTGAAGAAGAAATACGGGATCAGCATCAGGGGATGGCTAAGTGCCATTTTTGGCCAGCATCAGGGAGGGAGTAGCAACATATAGATGGGGGTGGTACAACAAATATTTGGCAACATGATACTAGTATCCAGTAGTATATAAACTAATGCAAAAATAAAAAGTTAAGAACAGATTCCCTTTTACTGCCTCAGTTATCGAAACTGGAGTATAAAAGTATTTACCGTGAAACATAAGTTGTAACAAAAGTCATTTGCTAAACCATTCTAACAATTCCCAAAGCATTTGTTGGGTTACAGCAATTGATGGCATGCATGTGTGTTTGCTGCAGCTGTCGCTAAGGAAGCTTTTCTGTGCTCCGCATGCCACTTCCCCAGGGCCCCTCTCTGATTTCAACTGCAGCTGAGCTAGTTGGTTCCCATGCACACTGTCAGCATCCCAACACAAGAGCCTGCTAATCTCTCCACTTTTCTGCCTCGGGGCTCTCCCTGATACCCCAGGAGTTCACCCAGCTCATATCCTGGAAATCCCCAGACAGAACACCACAGAGACAATCTCAGACAATGGTTAAACACCTGTCAATGGGGAACAATGCTCCAGATGCCCATCCTTTGGGAAGACTGCTTTGGGAAGGTGTGTTCTATGTGGTTTCTCAAAGGGTCCCCAGCAGAATCGGGCCCCAGCTGTCCACAGTGAAAACCATCCCATTTGCTGGCTTCTCTTCCTTCCCCATCTCATTCTTTCCACTCCTTCCTTCCTGCTTTCTGGGACCGCCTTCCAAACAGCCTACCTTTACCCAAGTCCTTGTCTAAGGTTCTGCTTTGGAGAGAAACCCAAACTGAGATGCTCTCTGAATTGTATCCTGTAATGAGTCATGTTTTGATATTAGGAATTGCATCAAACTCTTTCAAAGACTTTCCCATTGCCGTGGTAAGTGTTAGATGCATGGGGAGCCTCTGAGGACCTGAGTGATGGTTCGTGCAGCTGCCCCCATCTCAGCTCAGCTGTGTCCACTGCTCTCTAGGCCTCTTGCCAGTCTCTCTCATGCTAGCAGCGGTAGACAAGCCGGATGGAGGGGTTGATAAGAGGAGGAGAGGAAGAGGGAGTGAGAGGGGTGAGCAGTTAGAAGATGCAACACAGAGAGAGAGGAGAACAAAAAGAATAGAAGTAAAAGAAAAGAACACAAATAGCAGTTAACTGACAGGTGGGCGAAAGCTTGCCATTCACATTGCATAGAGGTGAGTAGGGCTCATGCTGGGGCTTGCTCTGCACATCTGCCCTGGTGAAAGAGAGAGTGGCATCCACGGGGGAATGAGGAAATGGACTGGTTTCTCTGCTCAGGGAAGGAGAGGTGACAGAGATGACTCATGTCATCACTTATGGGGGCACACAGTTTCCTGGCCATTAAATAGGGTCCTAAGCAGAGCTGTTCAGGAGTAGCTGCCCCCAACCAAAGGATATGGTGCCAAATAAAATGAAGATTATGAAAACCACTGGAGGTGGTGTTGCCTACACAAATTCCAGTCTGTGCAACAGCCCCCAGAAGCCTATTCAACCTCTACCTGAACCTGGACCCTGCTTCTCCCCTTGGGCAGAGTTAGGCATTCCTTAGGGTCTTACAAAATAGGTCCTCCTCAGCTCAACCCTGTGGTGCTGCCTCCCCCAACAAGGCTTTAGGAACTGGAGTGAAAAATGTGTTCACTAACTAGACAGGGGGAGTCCTTTCACAGTATGTATGTATCAGTGTGTATGTGTGTGTATCAAGTCATCACAATGTACATTGTAAATGTCTTACAATTTTGTATGTCAATTGCACTTCAATAAAGCTAACATAACGACAATAACAACAACTTTAGAAACTGGAGGCAACCTTTCAACACCTGAAATAAATAACCTAAAGTGCACGGCAAGTCCTGCTGATTTGCACTCCGAGGGCCAAAACCAGAAAAACAAGTCTCAGTTCTACAGTGCAAGGAATTTCTCTGATAAAATCATGCTCATGGTTTTGAGCTTTATGGTTTTCTCATCACACATGCTGAGATGTATATTATTTATTTAGTTTTACTGTATATTGCAATTACTCATATTATTTCCCAACTGGTATGAAAATACTTCCGTATTTTGATAACTAGTACAGTCAAACCAGTGAACCTACAGATGATCAGTCCTACCTGTAGTCTTTTAGCTCCATTCCAAGATAGGCCTGAGCAGCTCAGTACATAAGCCAGAAAATCACCTTTCCATCCCTAAGGTTGTCAAACCCCATCCAAATTTCAACATGAGGAATTCACCCACCTCCCTCCTTCCAATGTCCTTTCAGAAATAGATAGGAGGAAGGTTCAAGAGAGAGAGAGGATAGTGGTTTAGTCACTAAATCGTGTCCAACTCTTGCAAAACCAGACTCTTCTGTCCATGCAATTTCCCAGGCAAGAATACTAGAGAGGGATGCCATTTCCTTCTCCAGGGGATCTTCCCAACCCAGGGATCGAACCTGCGCCTTCTGCGTTGGTAGGTGGATTCTTCACCCCTGAGCCACTGGGGATTCTACATATAGCAGATAAACTTCGTTAGGCAGCAGAAACTAACACAGCATTGTAAAGCAATTATACTTTAATAAAAATATTAAAAAATAAATAGAGGTCAGTACCTTGTTTCTGCTGCTGTGTAACAAATCATCCCCAAACTTATGACTTAAAGCAGACATGTATTATTAGGTTTAATGGTTCTCAGAATTGAGTTTCAGCCGGCTAGTTCTCACTTGGGGTCCCTCAAGGGGTTGCTATAGAATGTCAGCTGAGGCTGGTCATCAAAAACTTGACTGAGTGAGACATGCAAGAGGGCTTCTTTACCCACATGATTATCCCAGGCTGGAGATGACTGAAACACTGGAGGCTGTCCAGGCACTTCTCTCCCAACCTGGCCTCTCCATAGAGCTAGCCCAAGCTTTCTTACAGTGTGATGAACTCAGGTTAATGGCTGGTTTATCTCAGAGGGAGCCTCCCAAGAGACCAGGTGTAAGACTTCTTCTGACCTAGTTTAGAAGCCACACCCTGAAACTTCTGCCATATCCTCTTGGTGGTAAAGAATCCTCCTGCCAATGCAGGAGACATAAGAGATTCGGGTTTGATTCCTGGGTTAGGAAAATCCCCTGGAGGAGGGCATGGCAACCCACTCCAGTATTCTTGCCTGGAGAATCCCATGACAGAGGAGTCTGGTGGGCCACAGTCCATGGGGTCACAAAGAGTCAGTGACTTAGCATGCATGCATGTTCCTGGTTACAGGCAAGTTACAGGTTAGCCAGGTTGAAGTGAGAGGATAATGCAGGACTGAATTCTGGGAAGCTCAATTCACTGAGGGCTATCTTTTGGGGACTATTTACCAAGGGCCTTGATATTCACGGGGTGAATGGTAGGGAGACAATGTACTTGGGTAAGACCAGACATTAGCAAAACCTACCCGATTTGCTTAAATGTATATTTACTTGTGTGATCATGTGTTTGATTCATTCTGTCCAGATCAGGGGCTGGCATACTTTTTCTGTAATAGGAAATATTTTGTGCCAGATAGTAAATATTTTAGGTTTTGTGCTCCAAGTAGTGTCTATTCAGTTCTGCTTTTCTGAAGTGAAAGTAACCAGAAATAATATGTAAATGAATGGGTGTGGCTGTCAAAATAAAACTTTATTTATGAACATTAAAACTGGAATTTCTTATAATTTTCCTGTATCAAATTACTGTGCTTTTTTTTATTTTTTATTTTATTTTATTTTTTTGACCATTGAAAAATGCAAAAGCCATTCTCAGCTTGCAAACAGAGTAGAAATGGGCAGCAGGCCAGATCTGGCCCATGGGCTATAATTTTCCAACCCCTGGTCTAGACTAAGGCAGGGACCATGCCTGCCTTTTAACCATCCTTATAAACCCTATATTTAGCATGTCGTAGCCGTGCTCAATAAATATTTATTGAATGAATGAATAGTTGATTTATAAACAAATTTGAAAACCTGAAATAAAAATTTCTCTGAAAAGCCTTTATTGCTCACCTTGACATCAATCTCTTCTACTTAAAGCCTAGGTCAAAAATTACTTTTGCAGCTTCATTGACATTTTTCTGGAAATATAGCAGTATCAGTACACTCCAGTCTCATTTCTCCATGTTAAATGCGACCGGAGTACCTGGAATTATCGGAGATTTCAATACTAAAGAGTGATGGAGGTTTACTGCCTCCTCATCTTCCCACAGCAATGCAAGCACAGGCTGTGAATCAGTGGCATCATAACTCCTCGCCACATGCTGCTATTTAAGTGCTGGCAGTGTGACTCCATAATATCCTAGGATCGCCGAGTTGTCCTGGAGACTCTTGGTCACATCATCTTATTTTCCAGCTCTCCTACAGGACATCCCTGAATGGATGCCCTAACCACAGCACTGGGTGCCAAACCAATGGTCTTCCCCTTTTGCATTCCAACCAGCTCTTCCTCCTGACTTCCTTGTTTCTATTAAGGGCACCATCAGTCCTCAATTCCTGAGGCTCAAAACTTTGGAATTTCTTTTTCCTCTCCCTCTGTTATCCCATCTTCTCATTGCTACAGGCCCAATTCTGATGCTATTAACTCTCATCTAGATCTAGACTAATGTAATCTCCTAGCCATTCTCTCCCCCTACTCACCTCCCCTACCTTTTGCCTCTCTTACCTCCAACACAGCCTATAAATCCTAAAGCAGGAGTAACCCTCAGTAGCACTTAATAGTTCCTGCCTTGTTTTATTTTTACCTGAGGGGCCATATTCCTCAAGTGTAAATCTGATCACATATCTTGCTTGTTCTAAAACCTTTAACGGTTGTCCATTGACAACCAAATTAGACAACTTCCTTGGCCTAACATTCAAGGACTTCTAAATTAACTTCTAACCTAACTTCTAACCTCATCACTCATATACAGCCTACATTTTTGGCAAGGCAGGAGTGGAAGAGGCTGTTTGTCTCCCAATATTTATTCTTTCCTTTTTCCTTAGAAATAGCACTTATTTTTTTTCATGGACCCAAGGCCACCACATTTCCCAGCTTGTCTTGCCACTAGATATGTCCATTTGACAAAGTTCTGGAAAATAGGATATAAGCAGAAATGTGGGCAACTTGTGAGGAGTATCCTTTAAATGGTAAGGAGTTTGCCCTTTTTCATTTCTTCCATAGAGTTAGGCAGAATGTGGATACAATGGCTGGAACTTGGGCTGCCATCTTGAACTTTAAAAAACCACATGTTAAGAATGGCAACACAACATAATAGAAAGAGCCTGAGTCTTTGTTGCTCACAGAGTCATTCTACCAAAACTGAACTCTGTATTTTTGGACTCCTTTATATGAAAGAAAAGTAAACTTCTGTCTTGCTTAAGCCACAAGACTTTCTCAAGCCACAGACTTCGATCTTGTCTGTTTCCGTTGCTTTATCACTTGTAGATAAACCTAATCTTGAGAATTACCAGGGGTCACCCGTCATTTTGTCAGAACATGGCACTCTTCCCCTCAAACCTCTCTGCTCTCAGTGTTCCCTCTGCCCATCGTACCCAACTCTTCTAATTCCCATTCCCCTCTGCTATGCAGATCTCTGCCTTTAACCCATTTAACCCATAATCTCTGCAATTAACCCATTTTCATGGCCCATCTCCATCTCTCAGATGATTTTTCTAACCCTCCAGTCATTAGATTCTCCTGCTCTTTAGATTCCTCTAGTACCTTTAATTCCCTTCTGTACTGTCTTCTCTCACAGGGGTTATTCTAAACTAATCTTACCCCAGCATCTCTTCTTCTATGTCAGACAGACTAAATGTTTGTTGAGACACATTTTGGGTACTGCTTCAGCTCACAGAGGCTCTCCCTTATTTGAAGATTGCCAAAGACCTGTACCCACTTCCATCATGTCTTACTCTGTGACTGTCTATGACTCTAACTGATGGACACCTTTCTCCAAGCTGACCTAGTCAGTGTCTGTCTTCTGAAAAAAAGGAAGTGGAGTTCCAAGGCAGCAGGAAACCTTGAGAGCTGTGGGCAGCCATATTTTACCACAAGGCCTGGAGAAGTGGTAAATGTCAGTCTGCAGTCTAAGAAAAGATGGATGAGAGAAGGAGGTTCTGATGACTTGGCAGTTTCTTGACCCAGCTCTTCCAGAGGTTGGATACATCCCTGCATTTGGGTTCTATGAGACACCTTTGATTTTCATCACATGTCCACTTCTAATTTAAACCAATTCTAGCCAGCTTTTGTTCTTTAAAAGAAAAAGGTCAATATATATCTGTGGAATTTTATTTCACTGACCTGATAGAAAATCACAGACTGTTTAGTGGCAAAGTGAGGGAACTTTTAGCTGTATCAATTTGGTGGAACAACCGCATGGGTTAAGAATTTCACACATTTCTTTTTCTTTTGTCCTTGCCCCAAATTGTGTCCTCTTTGGGCTTTCTATGACATTTGCTATCTGTGGCACTCTTGTGACATTTATTACTTACTGCCGTATTTGGTCAGTCTCCATGTATAAATCTAGTTCATAAACCACAGTGGGGCATGGCTCCACCTCATTTATCCTCCTGCCTGAAAAGTTGAATGAATCCATTGGTATGTTAGCTTTTCTGTATTTGCATTAGGAATACCCTGGACTACCACAGACCAGTTGTTGTTACCCTAATTAGGTTAATACCATGATTGAGTTTATTTGTAATTCAAAGTGGTAGAAAACTGAAGTCCACAGATGGCAAAAGAGAGAAAATGTTATATTTTTTTTACCATCTAAAAATCCTGATCTAAGAGAGAAAGAAAAACCAGAAGTGAGAATGTTGAAGAAAAATAAGTTTCGACAACTGAGTAACTTTAAACTTTAAAGTGAAATTCACTCTCAAGTGTGCTGTGCAAAGGAACACGTATTCTTCTGTTTTCTATGTTCAGCAGACAGCTGGAAATTCACACAGGATGCCAAAACTATGTGACCTACATTTGCAGCTAGACAGCATTTGCTAAAATGAAACCTAAGATTTAGAATCTTTTAAATTTCTTTGGAAGTATTATGTGTACTGGATAATGGGGTAACGGGTGCATTCCTTTTTTTTTCTTCCAGGAATTTAAAACTATGTCAATCTCCCTCTCCCTTCTTTAAAAACAAAAATGAAAACAAAACAAAAAGCTCTCACAGGAGCTTTTTTCAGTATAAGATGTTAATCTATTAAAAAGTTAACTAATCATATTTCTGCATCTTTGGAAACAAGATAGAATCTGAAACAAGCCAAACTTTTTGCATTCTGATTTGCTTCTTGTTGGTGTGGATGAAATAAAGCTAAATCATTAACATCACAGTCAGATTCATTTTGTCCTCATGCAAGAAGTCTGTAAGTACATTTTCAAAAATTAAAAGCAAATGTTTTAAGGGTTATACTACATTCCCATGCGATTCCCTAAATGAGCCAACACAGACCTGGCAACTAACTCCTTAAAGTGGGCATAGAGTTCATTTTGATAATTGTGGCAATGTTGAGGGTTGGCAGAAGGTCTTTTTCTCTGGGTCTTGGTCCTTGAGGGAGTTTTCTTAAAAGTTAAGGTTTGTTCTGAACCAAAGTGTTTACATCTTCTGACTCTCAATCTCCAAATTGAACAAATTTAGCCTAAACCTGAAGTGACCACATAACCTTGAAGCCTCTGGTTTTCACTCACTGTAAAATTTTTATTTTCTCAAAATTTTAGGTGAAATTAAGAAGCCATTTCCACATTTCCATGGCTCTTCCTTCTGTCTGGCATGTTTTTCCTACTCTTCTTTCTTATTCTTTCCCTGTTCCCCCCTTATCCAACTAATCTACTGAAATCCGTCTCAAAGGTCATTTCTTTGGGAAATCTTCACCAACCACCTGAATTAATCATGCTCCCCTTGGTGACACCCACAGTTCTGCTCTCATATCTGCAGCTCTTACAAATAACTCACTAGCAAATAGTTCTGTTCCCTCTCCCAGGGGGGCTGCCCCTCCCAGCCCCCTCTTCCAAAATATGAACTCCCTCTGGGAGGTGGCCCTATTTCAGTCATCTTTGCATCCTTAGTACCCAGCCTAATCTAACAGAGTTGCAGAATACAAGTGAATTAGTTGCTTTGCTACATCAATCATGTACTCTCTCTCCTATATCTCCCCTGGCTCTTTTTCCTATGCCTGTAAACACACTCAAGTGTCTTTATAAACAAACTGTAGTAAATGATTTTAACACTTGGAATGAATGAGAATCCATGAGTCCACAGTGACATGAATGATAAGTAATTTAATAAATGCAGGCGAAGGGAAAGTTCTTCCTTAGACTATGAAGCCAGTTAATAAATGTAGAAGGAATGATGGATTTAGAAAATTACCATCTTGCAACCAATATAACAATAATTGTACCAGGAAATCACCAACAGCTGCTATAGCTGGGGTAAAATATTGAAGAGAAACTAGACATTTACATAGTCCCAAAATATCTCCCAGAAGACTATCATTTATTACTTGAAAAAAATGGTAAGTTTACAGTAAAGGAATCTACCAGATAGCACCACACTGACCAAATGATTGAATTGACCAAATGACTGAAAAGTGCAAGGACCAGTCAACAACATGTGCCCCCGGATATGATGCACTGAGAAAGACACAACATCATTTCTACAGAATCCCTGCCAGAAATGCATTTATCAGAATGTATTTAGGAGAAAACATAGACTGAACCAAATCAAGAGACATCCTACGAAATAACTGGCCTATTCTCTGCAAAAATGCAAGAGCTTCAGGAAGTATGAAGGCTGATGAACTGTTACAGATTAAAAGAGACTAAGAGACATAACAACTAGATGCAACATATGAGCTGCCATTTGTTTGCATCAGTCCATTAGTGAATGGAATAATTGTTGAAATACTAAATAAGATTTGTAGATTAGGCAGTAGTACGGCATCTGTATTAGTTTCCTGATTTTGATCTCTGTGTTGTAGCTAGGTAAGAGAATATCCTTGATTTTTAGGAAGTACACTGAAGGATGAGGTATAAGGCATCATATCTGTGGCAACACTCCCAAACAGTTTAAGGGAAAAAATATGAGAGGGAGGAAGAGAAAGAGAGACAAAGAGGCAAAACAAATGTGTAAAATGTGATAAAATATTAGCATATAGGAAACATAGGTGGGGAGTGTACAGGAATTACTAGTACTGTTGGGAATTCTCTGAAATCTAAAATTCTGTTAAAATATAAAATTGACAAAAACTCAAACCAACAGCCACAACAAACCAATCAAACTTCACTTCATTTCTGGTCCTCCAATCAAGGTTCTAGAAGGAGGGGCCTGGCAGTCTCTGCACGTTTCACTGACTTTTACCCATGGCAATCCATTAACCTTATCCATTATCTAACTGAAATGACCTTGACTTTTTCTCCAATGATCTCAGTGGCACCAAACCCAATAGCATTTTTGTCCTCTTCCACTTTGCTTCTCTGCAGTGTTTTATTCTCTATACTTTGTCTTTTGGAGTTCAACTCCTTAAGCCTAAACATATCTTCTGGTCTCTTCCTCACCTAATTGTGTAAATTCCTTCTTACCATTCCCCACAAGGATCCTTCTTTATCATTATTTGAAGTATAATATCATCTATGTGTGGTTCTTTTTGTGTATTCTATTTTCCTAGCTTATTCTCATCTTCAATTAGCACAATTAAACTCATCCACCAATGTTAGCTCACATATCACCTCCTTTGAGAAATCTTCTCTGAATGCCATGTTGAGTTTTGATAGTACTTACATCTTGTGACTCCTCTCCATAACACTTCTCACTATATAATATAGTTGTCAATTTACTTATCTTTTTCCTTACTGTAAAATCCTGAAGGACAGAGACTACAGCTTCTTCATCTTAATAATCTCAATACCTAGCACAGTTCTTGACACAAAGTAATCGCTCAATGTGCAGTGGATGAATAATTGACTGACAGAGTGACATGCTGAATCTGAAACAAAAATCTGGGTTTTTATTCCTAGACCTCAAAAAATAAAACTCATTCCAAATCAGAATGTTGTAGCTGAAAGAAGGCATTAGCTGTGTGTGTGTGTGTGTTTTTTAAGTAGGCATATTTCATAGTTATGGCTATTTAGTACACTGGGAATAGAATACCATTTGTGGAACTACTGTCTGGCTCCTATAATAATGGACCAAATTGAGAGAGTAAAAGCTTCCTAAGCAGACTTTGCTTGATTTGCAGGTTTTCTCAAGTTTGATGCCAGTTATATATTTTTTTATACTCTAGTTTCCTAGAGTTTTCCATTTTGGAGAGAAAATGAAGTTTGGCAGAGGGCATAAAATCTGTTCATTAATCTTGCAGCAGTTTCAAAACAATGCTTCAATAATGGTTTATTCTTCTGATACAATATTCGGTTCAACTGTTGAAATAAATGAAATTCTGGAAGAGTTTCACAGAAGAAACTACTTATTTTTGACCCCCATAAGAATCCATCCCAGAGACAACAATCATAATGTTTTCTCCCAAACATAAAATAATTTAAAAAACCCTACAATATTGTTTACATCTAAAACCATGAGGATGAAATAAAGATGACACTTTAAGCCCTTCATGGAGTTTATACCAGGCAATATGTTACAAAATAACAAATTTGATGTTGCCATTCTTTTTTTACTTTATTTTTAATTGGAGGATAATTGCTTTATAATCTTGTGTTGGTTTCTGTCATACAACAACATGAATCATCCATAACTGAACATATATCCCCTCCCTATTGAACCTCCATCTCACCTCCCACACCATCCCACCCCTCTAGGTTATTACGAAGCACTGGATTTGGGTTCCCTTCATCATACAGCAAATTCCCACTGGCTATCTAATTTTGCATATGGTAATGTGTATTTTTCAATGCTACTCTCTGGGTTCATCCTACCCTCTCCTTCCCCTGCTATGTCCACAAGTCTGTTCTTGATGTCTGCGTCTCTGTTCCTGCCACTCTTTTTTAGCAGTAACAAAATCATTGCTTTTCTTTTTTGGATGGTTATGAGGAATGGCACATTCAGAGCTGAAACTGGCCTGAAGCCTAGTTTCTTTGGGTTGGAGTTAGTATCCTTCTGTACTCTTGCTTTCTCTGTTACCTTAAGGAAAACATGGCTTTCTCAGTGTGGTTTTGTGGGGTTTGGATGTGGATAGGCATTCTGGATGAACAATAACCTACAAAAGCACATAAAAATCTCAGCACCCTGGGAGGGAGAAGAATTGCTAAGAATTCAGAGGTTTTTCTCAAAGAAGAGAAAAAAAAATTAACCTCCCACCCCAAATTTAAAGTCAAATATCTCTTTTGTACAATACTCTGTACACAGAGGTTCAATATTTAGTGATGGTGATGATTTAGAATACACAGATTCCAAACTATAAAACTGGAAGTATAACCGAGCCATCTTTATTATTACACCACAAGAGAAAAGGAGAAAAGATGACAACAGGGCCAGTATGGAAAATTAAGTATTTGAAAACTTTAAAGGAAAGTACAAAAAACACAGGAGAACACTCTGTGTCCTTGGAGAAGGCAAACTTTCTTAAACAGGAAACAAAAATTGTACTGAGCATAAAAGAAAGATGGATAAATTAGACTATATCAAAATAGAGAAGTTTTGTTTATAAAGAGAAAGAGAATACACCCCCAAAGAGTGGGAGAAAGTGTTATTAGCATAAAGAACTTGAATCTAGAACATTTAAAAGGAAAAATACCTCCTACAAATCAAGAATAAAGAAAACAGAAAACTCAGTATATACACTGGATATTGACTTCACAAACAAAAACATCCAAATGGTCAATAAACATATGAAATGGTATTCAACCTCACTAGTCATCAGAAAATTAAAATAGTTTAAAGATAAGTGTTTCTGTGTTTGTTCACATGTATAACTAAGCCTCTGAAGATGTGGTTGTTGCTGTTTAGTCATTAAGTTGTGTATGACTCTTTGACCCCATGGACTGTACCTTGCCAGACTTCCCTGTCCTTCACTATATCCCGGAGTTTGTGCAAACTCATGTCCATTGAGTTGGTGATGCCCTCCAACCATCTCATCCTCTGTCACCCCCTTCTCCTCCTGCCCTCAACTTTTCCCAGTATCAGGGTCTTTGCCAATGAGTTGGCCTTTCACATCAGGTGCCAAAGTACTGCGGCTTCAGCTTCAGCCTCAGTTCTTCCAATGAATATTCAGGGTTGATTTCCTTTAGGATTGACTGGTTTTGTCTCCTTGCAGTCCAAGGGAGTCTCAAGAGTCTTCTCCAACACGACAGTTCAAAAGAATCAATTCTTCGGCGCTCAGCTTTCTTTATAGTCCAACTCTCACATCCATACGTGACTACTGGAAAAACCACAGCTTTGACTATATGGACCTTTGTTGGCAAAGTGATGTCTCTGCTTTTAAATACTCTGTCTAAAAAAATAAAATAAAATAAAAATAAATACTCTGTCTAGGTTTGCCATAGATTTTCTTCCAAGGAGCAAGTGTCTTGCAATTTCATGGCTGCAGTCATCATCAACAGTGACTTTGGAGTCTAAGAAAATAAAATCTGTCACTGTTTCCATTTTTCCCCATCTATTTGCCATGAAGTGATGGGACCAGATGCAATGATCTTGATCTTAGCTTTTTGAATGTTGAGTTTTAAGCCAGCTTTTTCACTCTTTCACTTTCATTAAGCTTTTTAGTTCCTCTTCACTTTCTGCCATTAGAATGATATCATCTGCATATCTGAGGTTGTTGAAATTTCTCCTGGCAAGCTTGATTCCAGCCTGGCATTTCGCATGATGTACTCTGCATATAAGTTAAATAAGCAGAGTGACAATATACAGCCTTGATGTACTCCTTTCCCAATTTTGAATCATGGATCTTTGTTCCACATTTGGTTCTTAACTGTTGCTTCTTGACCTCTATGCATGTTTCTCAGGAGACAGTAAGGTGGTCTGGTATTCCCATCTCTAAGGAGATCCTTTTACTACTTCTATTTTGCTTCATTCTGAATTTCATAGAGAAGAATAAAATGGATTCCATGAGGCTAAAGCTCTGTCCCAAGTAAAAACAAATGAGTCTTAAAAACAACTCTCAGGTGGTCATCGACAGGCTTGGGAAATAGATCTCCGGTCTCTCTTTTGCATTCATTAGTTCCAAAATCACCATATCTCAGTTATGTCAAACATCTAGATTAAAATAGCTGTCTCAAACTATTCCTTTTTTAAGTGAAAAGCAAAAAACAAACAAATAAAAGAAAATCTTTAAAGTCTAAAAAGACAAAAGATTTACCCAAATTCCAATAACAAATAAAAAAACTTTAGAGTTTAACTATTCAATTATTATTTGATCTTCCTCTCAAAAAAAAAAAACAAACAAACACATATAGTCATTTCTTGAGCATCTACTACCTACCAGGCACTATGCCAGAGATAAGGGATATAAACCTGTATGCCAGGTATGATATTTTCAAGAAACTAACTTGGATGAGAACAAATGCAATTTATTTTTTGCAAACTGGATTCAGCTTTTGTCTATATGATGGCATATTTCTTAATTTAGTCATTTCCAAATAAAATCAGTTGTTTCAAGGTCTACTTCCAGATTTTCACTTTCCCTCTTTTCCTTCTCCAGATCATTGGATTCTGAGTTAGCATGAAGCTAACATAGCTGTTACAGTGGTAGGAGGACTTAGGATCAGATTGGCAGCAGCTCTCTATGCTGTTTTCTGCCAAGGTGACTAATTAATTGCTTGGTTTCTCAGGCATGGCCACACCTCCATCTGCCATTAATAAGACAAGTCATGTCTTCAGTCCACACTCTCTTGGTCCTCCTCATCCAAGTGTTACAAGCCTGTCAATCACTTGCATGACCCTCGAAGCTGAAGAGCTTTCAGAAGCTCTCTTAAGCCTTTAGAGGAGATAGTCTCAAGCCTCTCAGTAAGCACATATTATGATGAGCATTTCTACTTTATTGGTACTACACTGCTGTAGATGAGATTTTTTTCCCCAATTGCTCTTTACCACTTCTTGGGTGTGATGGGCCCATGTTTGGTGAGTTGGACATAGGAACATCAGGTTTCAGAAGTCTGTGCTGGGGGTGGAAGCATTTCTCTTAGTAAATCAAACAATATGCCAATGAAAGCTCTCAGAGAACTTACAGTCTCCTAGGGGAAGTAGATCTTTCACCAGTAAGGAAAACACTGTGAGATCTGTATTAGGTAGATATATATAAGGAATTCACTGGAACTCGAAGAATGGTAAATTCTGTTAGGAGAAAGGAGTAATTGAAAAGTTTCAAGGAAAATATGATTCCAAAATAAAATTTAAAAGGTGAGCGTGAATCCCCTGGTGATAAGTTTAGATAAAGCCATTCTGAACAGGAGAAGGAATATGAGCAAAATCTGAAGGCTTTGTCCTAGATACATCCAATTTTGAAAGAAATGTATTAAAATATATAATTTTTATTGTTTTCCTTGAATTCCCAATGGATTTTCCTTTATCCATTTATTCTCTAGGCTGTTTGGTGGATATGAGTTTATAAGTAATTTAAAGTCTTCATAGATTGTGACTTTGATCATTGTACAATTTGCATCTTTGTCCTATTTATCACTTTTAACTTTAAATTCCAGCTTACCTGATATTTGTATCCTTCTGCTTTCTTGCTTTTCTTCTTATCTTTTCTGGGTTCTTTTTCTTTTTTGTTTCCTTGCTTCCCTAGTGGCTCAGAGGGTAAAGCGTCTGCCTGCAATGCAGGAGACCTGGGTTCCATCCCTGGGTCAGGAAGATCCCCTGGGGAAGGAAATGGCAACCCACTCCAGTACTCTTGCCTGAAAAATCCCATGGACAGAGAAGCCTGGTAGACTACAGTCCATGGGATCACAAAGAGTCGGACACAACTGAGCGACTTCACTTTCACTTTCGTTTTGCAATGCCTGGTATTTCTTCCCCCATTCCTTTATTTTCATCCTTCATTGGGAATGATTTTCTTGAAATCAATACATCACTGAGTTTTGCTTTAGTCCTAATTTAATAGTCTCTGTCTTTTATGGGAGAATTAGGTTTATTGCCCATGTACTGTCATCACTGATGTAATATATTTTATTCCTTCTAGCTTATATTTATTTTATATTGTCATTTTTTCTTTTATTCTCCTGTTTTTCTGATTTGATCAAATTGTTTTTCATTATATTTTTCCCCAGCAAGTTTACAATATTTTTCTACTCCATTAAATTGCTACCTCTTTTATCTTTTTCTCATTACTCACCTAATCGTCTTTCTTATTTGAAAGCAAAATACTCTATTCACCAACATGATACACTGATTCTCCCTTGATAAACTCTGTTTCCCTTCTGTTTTTCTCCTGCTTCAGTAGAATGTGACCTTTAGAATACTTTTATTTCCCTCTTATGCCTCTTATTCTCAGGTCCTAGGTTTTTATCAGACAACTTAGTACTTTAAATTTTGGACTACTTTTGAATTTCACCTGAAATGTGTCACTGAAGAGTTTCAATCATAGGACTGAAATGGTCAAATTTGTATTTTTAAAAGAGCACTGTAACTTCAGTGCAGAAGCTGTGATAGTAGCCAGATATTCTTTATAAGTCACATTTTCAGATCATCCATATGCAGAGTATGAACTCAATAATAATAAATGATACAACCGTGAATGAGTTATGTGCAAAAATATGAATATTGTTTCCAACGACAGGCATGTTTTTATATTTTGTGCTTTACAAGTATTCTTTCATAAACACCATAAAGAAATGGTAGGTAACATAGAAGCAACTGGTAAAATTCAGATGATGATGGGATCATGAAGTGAGGAACTTAATTTTTCTGATCCTTATCTTTAACTCTAGAATGCTATCAACTTAGCTCTGGAGCAGAGAAATTAGAGTAGTGGGGGGAGAGGGGAGTACTAGCCTAGAAGTCCAAGGATACCAAAGAGACTTAAATGAAATGTCTGATTTTACTTCTATTTCCTGTGATTTTTGCTTTGTTTTCATGGGATATGTACATATATGTCCTATGCTGTATTTAAGGGAACCATGAGATATATGTTCTTCATAAAAGACTCAACAACATCTCAGGATAATTCTAATTATCTCTAAGGATAGTAATGGTAGTAATAGTATCTAGTGTGTATTGGGAGATTACCATATGCCCAACGTTGTTCTAAGTGCTTTATACGGATGTTGTCAAATTGCATAAGAATCCTCAAAACAAGCATTTAAATTCAAGCTAATTAAAAAATACACCGTGCCTAATCTTCTTTTTTGGAAACTAGCTTAGTAAAATGATTCAGAATATGGAAAATACTGTTTACATGATCATAACATGGCTTGGAACATGAAACAATAGGAAATAATTAAGTAAAATATGGCCTATCTACTTGATAAAATACTAGTCATACATGTTAAATGATCGTGCATCTCACCATACTTTTTTTGTGATTATCTCTTTAATGCCCTTTTAGACTGTAACCAACCTATAATGTCTGTTTTCTTCCCTACTGGATTCTTGGTGGCTGCATAGCATCTGTTCATAATTGGTGCTCAATTAAGAAGTCTCCCTTTTCACTTAAATAAGTTTGAAGTGAGGGCTGTCAGCAGAGAGGGCTACAGTAGAGTAATCCATGCTTCCAGAGTTCGTCAAGGCAAATATTCCTGGTGCCTCACATGGAAAAGAGTGGCCATCACAACCAGTAGCCAAGTATGATCTGTCCTGGGATGACGTCATCCCAAACCTGTGAGCAGGGTACTGCCAGAGGCAGGAACTGGGAGTCACTGCAGTGCACCCCTCCACGTGAGACAAAGCGGTGCTGAAGAGTAAGCCGTGGGCAACCAGGAAGTGGAGAGTGGAAGGGTCTGAGAGAGGAAGGTCACCAAAGAACCCCATGAAAGTGCCCGGGCACAAAGTGCCCCAGGAGAGAAAATCATCACTTAGACCTCTGCCACACAGAGTCAGACCAGGATCCAGAAGAGAAAAGAGGACCCCGTGTCTTCTCCTCTGAAAGGATTCAAGCACAGTTCAGGTGAAATTATAGGCAGCAGAGACAAAGCTTTAGACTGCATGAAACATGGCAGATTGTGACCTGGATGAAGCTGAAATGGACATGAATTTGAGCAAACTCTGGGAGATAGTGAAGGACAGGGAAGCCTGCATGCTGCCGTCCATGGGGTCGCAAAGCGTCGGACACAACTTAATGTCTGAACATAGCACTGTTTATTAATAGGTGAAAGTGATGGGAAAAAATGACAGGGTCTGCCTTAGCTATCTCTGAGTGATGGAGAAAGGAGAGCAGATAGAGCAGTTTGGGAATATTGTGGTTTGAGAAAATAAAGCTATTTTGCAAGACCATTCCACAGACCCTACTCACTTATTAAATTGGCTCTACTGAGCAAAAAACAAAAATATGCTTTATGCCTTTTAATTGTGTGTGTGGCTGTGAATGTGTGTACGTGTACATATATACAATGTGAGTAGTTGTGATTCTTACAGAAAAACACAAAAGTACGTAATGGGTATCTTGATTGTAAGGAAAAGAAGGAGGAAAGAGGCCTATTATAAATCATGGTATAAAAGTGAAGAGAATAAAGAAAAATTCCAATTACCCAGTATTTATGTATCTTCCTAGGTTTGCTTCTCAAGATCTACTTTGCTTTTCCAGATCTACTATCTACTGTCTCTTCCCTGTTCTGAGTCCCAGGAGGCTGACTTCTTGGACAGCTTCGCTTGGCCCCTGGTCTTGGTTGGCTCATCCCCTTAGAGGCTGTAGTAGTAGATCAATGAACAGAAGACAGAGGCTAAAGTATTTATTTCCTGCCCTATTCCCCAAGCCTCTCCCAGTGAAAGGGTTTAGGCGGTGGTTGAAGTCCTCTAGATTCCTCCAGGCTCTTTCCTTTATGTCTTAGCTTCTCTCAGATAGTTCCTTTTCCAGGACTCAGTGTGCATTGTGTTCCAGTAATAGCACTCCTCCTAGATAGCATATTCAAAAGCAGAGACATTACTTTGCCAACAAAGGTTCATCTAGTCAAGGCTATGGTTTGTCCTGTGGTCATGTATGGATGTGAGAGTTGGACTGTGAAGAAGGCTGAGCGCCGAAGAATTGATGCTTTTGAACTGTGGTGTTGGAGAAGACTCTTGAGAGTCCCTTGGACTGCAAGGAGATCCAACCAGTCCATTCTGAAGGAGATCAGCCCTGGGATTTCTTTGGAAGGAATGATGCTAAAGCTGAAACTCCAGTACTTTGGCCACCTCATGTGAAGAGTTGACTCATTGGAAAAAACTCTGATGCTGGGAGGGATTGGGGGCAGGAGGAGAAGGGGACGACAGAGGATGAGATGGCTGGATGGCATCACTGACTCGATGGACGTGAGTCTGAGTGAACTCCGGGAGTTGGTGATGGACAGGGAGGCCTGGCGTGCTGCGATTCATGGGGTTGCAAAGAGTCGGACACGACTGAGCGACTGATCTGATCTAATCTGATCTGATCCCCTTCAGGCTTAAGGGTGGTGTGGATTTCTGCTAATTCTTGTGCACCTTACCATCCCCTGTGTTTTTTTGTTTTTTTTTTTAACCCTGCCCACATCTCTGTAAAGAGAATTTTTGTTAAACTCTATCCTTAAGCTTCTTGAGTGGACCTTCTTGTTCTTTCCAGGAATCTAAATAAAACAGTACCTACCTTCAAGGTCTCCTACTATTATTCAAAGGGAAGAGACAAGATAATTCCCTTTAAAGAACTGACTTGAAATAAGTGAAGAACAAGCTTACTGATGTGCCTGACATGATAATAGGTCCTGGGGTGGAAGGTGGGTGTGAGCAATAGAGGTCCCTGTTAGTATAATAGTGAGTTCACGGTCAGAAGACCTGCGTTTTGAGTCTCAGCTCCAACATTTGTTGACAAAATAATTACCAAGGAAAAAGAATCCCTCCCCTAAATGTTTCATAGGATTGCTAGAGGAAGGAATAAAAGAACATGTCATACACAAGAGTTCTTTGCACATCAGGCATTAGCATCTTTTCAGCGTTTTGCAAGGATATGACCACAGTGCAATGGCTTCCATTGTTCCCTAGCAGGGAAGGAAGCTAACTCTTAGGGGATAGCACTCAAAATGTAGGTGAAATAGCGAGCACAGGAAAATGTTCCCATCATGAACTTCTGTCTAGGAAGGCTCAGAAAGGGATAAAAAAGGGCAGGAGGAAGAAATGTGACCTGGATCTCCTGAGGCTCAAGCCTTTAAACAGACCCTCCTACAACCTCACCCTATAGAGACCCCCACTCTCATTTCTAAAAGCAACAGACTCACCAATAGTTCTGCCTCTACCATCTTTATTCCAGCATTTGAATGAGTTCTCACTTTTCCAGATTGCCCACCATTTCCAGGCCTCATAGAAACCACAAGATATAACAGTATCTGATGTAGACACCGTGCATTATAGGCATTTTGTGGACTGTGGGAAACCACTTAGGCAGATGGTTCAGACAGAGAGAACTCCACAGGCACAGTGCTTGATGGGGTTATGTTGCTGCCATTCAAATGCTCTAGGCTCTTCTGAAGTTCAAAAGACTTCACTCATCTTCAGCCATCAAAAATGGCAAAGTTCACATGAAGGGATGGTTTCTGAATATATTTATTAATGAGAATTTTTAACCATGTACATAATTTTAAACCACTCAGAAAATGTTAAATGCTTGTGCTCAAGAGGCTATTAATTTTCCATTGCAATAAACTCAATTGGTTCTGTTGCATGCCTCAATATTTAAGGATCTTGAGGATCAATACATCCCAGCAAGGAGTTGGGTAACTTTTAATTTGCCCTTTAATTTTTAATCTATGTGATTCTTAAGAAAGAAGTTTGATACACTGATTTGAAATTCTGTTCAATGAAAAATTAGCTCTCCCTAGGCTGTAGCTTTAAATTAATCATTAGTGAATTTATTGAGTCACCATGAGGGACCAAAATTTCTGTTATGTGGGTGGTGGCATGTCACTAAGAAGCCTTCTGTCAAGTGAGACAAAGATGCTCTTGCAAAGGGGGATGGGCAAAATGCTTCAAAAATGGAATGGATTTTATTGAAGAGTTGTATTGAGCATGCATACTTAAAGAATGAGGAAAATAAATAATAAGGCTACTTTGTAAAAGAAGAGTGACTCAAAATGACTGGTAAAATACCATCACTACCCTTTTCATTTGGGACTTCCTTCCCTTCTAAGATTTAAAAGTTCCAATTTTTATGCCATAAGTCAAACCCAATTAAACTTTAGTCATTTAGATAACTTATCCAAATTATATGCCATTTCTTTAAGAGAAATCCATTCATTTATTTAACAAACATGTATCCATCACCTTCAATATAGTAGTCAATGAAGTAATACATACAAAGCACACATAATAAGGTAACTGCTCCATAAATGCTAGTTGCAATGTAAAGACAGTCATCATGATGGTGAGACTTCCAGGCACTGTGCTATCTGCAAGACATAGATTTATGAACAAGAAAGATATGGTTCCTGCTCTTGAGTATCTTGCTCTCTGGTTGGGCAAGACAGAAAATACACAGAAAAACAAGTGATATAGTAACAGTGGGATAAGTTCTATGAAGCAAACAAATTGAGTGTTTTGATGGAAAAGCTAGGAGAGTAATTTTTATAGGATTGTCTTATATGAAGGTTTGAGTCGATGAGTCTAGGGTTGCTTCCTTTGTTAAAATTTGTTGTTCAGTCACTCAGTCATGTCCAACTGTTGGCAACCCCATGGACTGCAGCACACCAGGCTTCCCTGTCCTTCACTATCTCCTGGAGCTTGCTCAAACTCATGTATATTGAATCGATGGTGCCATCAAACCATCTCCTCCTCTTTAGCCCCCTTCTCTGCCTGCCCTCAATCTTTCCCAGCATCAAGGTCTTTTCCAATGAGTCAGCTCTTCACATCAGGTGGCCAAAGTATTGGAGCTTCAGCTTTAGCATCAGTCCTTCCAAAGGATATTCAGGGTTGATTTCCTTTAGCATTGACTGTTAAAGTATCCTGCCTTAAAAAAAAAAAAAAAAAAAAGTATCATTTGAAACTGAATCTTCTAAGACATTTATTTATACCTCTTAAGAATATCAGATAATTTACCCCTCTCTTCTTTTACTTAGGCTGCTTATGGTTAGATATATGTTCATTATCTTTATTTATCAGGAACAGAATGTAGTCTTTAGAATTATCTTCTGAGAGGGAAACACACGACTAGAATCACACTCCCCCAGCAAAGAACTGAGATATTAGAAATAACAAATACTGAATCAAATCTGTCATTCCAATTCCTTCCTAAAATTAGTCATTGGATTCATTTTTCCTTTTTTTTTTTTTCCTGAGTATAATCCAATTACTTAATGGTTTAGAAAAAAAAATCCTAATGAAGTAAGAGGAAGTTAAAGAGGAAAGAAAATTAAACTCTGAAGTATAACCCCAAAGACTGATGTTATTTTTTCTGTTTCTTTGCAAGCATGATGTTTTCGCGTAATTTAATTGGCTCATTTCTCATTTTTTTGTCATCTCTTTCTTGTTTCCTAGCTGAGGGGCAGACCACTGTGCTTTATATCATTGTTTTAGCCTCTATCAAAGACCTTATTATGCAGACCCCATCATAAGTAATATCAAAATCCATAATCCTTACCTTCAACTGAGTTAAATACAATTGGACTTAAAACAACCAATTATGTCCTCAATTCAGCTGGTGAGTAAGGTGCAGAATGCAATTTCCCTGGAGGCAGTGGCAACACCCTGACTCTATAAAGTACTTTTAAAGGAATTTTACAATTGTTCCTGTTTCCTGTCAGGCCTGTCTCCCACTGCACTTCCCAGGCACAGATTTCATTCACGGTATTATCCCCCAGATCAGGTCCCCACAACACCCCACCTCCTCCTCCCCTACCACCTCCTTCCCTACCACTTTCTTCCCTGTGGTGCTTTCATGCCTTTCCTCCTCTGCAGAAGGAATGCCTTTTTGCTCTCCCTGCAATTCCCCAGTTGAAATCTTACTTATCCTTCCAAGCACAGTTCAGTCGTTTCCTCCATCTTAAAACCTCCCTCATCCCCAGAATCATTTCTCCCTCCGTTTTTTTGCTCCTGTTACACTAAACATCTCTTCTCACCCTGGGCCTGATTTTAGAGATGTTTGTGGTCTCTTCTGTTTCATTTTCTAGATTGTGCATTCTTGAAGGACAGGAATTTAGAAATGCAAGTTTATATCTCTTTAGTCCCTCACACGTTGCCTTTGGCCTTTGAGGTTTTCCATAATTGTTTTTAGTGAATGAATAATCAAAACCCTTCTACACTCATCATGGTTCTTTTAGGTTCAGAATCGTTGTGGAATGGAATACGGTTTTTCCTTCTCCCCTCAAAATTGCTAATAAGACTTTTTTTTCTGCTCACGTTTATAGGAAAATATAAAGGCCGGTACAGAGAAAGAAGCTAGTGTTGGTTTGTTTTTGTTTTTGTTTTCCTTTAGCAAATGCCTGTCTAGAAAAGCATTTTCCTCTAATCATTGCAATGAACATGTAATGTACTCTGGTAAACACTGCTGTCTGATGTGAGCCTTTCCCCATGCAGTCAGCTCTCCGCCGAGGTTTTCATTAAACATTGCACCATGCTGGGAGCTGTGTCTTGCATGTGCTATGACAAGGAGTCTGAATCTTTTATCGGCACGTATAGGGTGGTTTCAGAGTTGGTAGTATTTTCCACCTCTTTAATTATTGAATGTGAAGGTAATTAACATATGTGTATTGGATTGGTAATTTCTTTTAATTAATTCCAGATTCAATAAAGAGTCTCTTAGAGGATGCCCAGCCCATATGAACTCAGTCTCCAAAATGGAAACGTTGTAGACATCAGGGCATTCAATCCTCTCCCTCCCTGATGTTTGGAAGAAAATATCAGCATGCAGAGCCACATACACACACACACACACACACATTCACGTGTGTGCACGTGCCTGCTTCAGTCGTGTCCGGCTTTCTGCAACCCCATTGGCTATAGCGTGCCAGGCTCCTCTGTTCATGCAATTCTCCAGGCAAGAATACTGGAGTGGGTTGCCATGCCCTTCTCCATGGGATCTTCCCAACTCAGGGACTGAACCTGTGTCTCCTGTATTGCAGACAGATTCTTTACCCACTGAACTACCTGGGAAGTCTCCACACACACACACACACACACACACACACACACGCTCGCAAATTTTTAGAATACTTGATCAGTTGCGCTAATCTGAAAACAGAGCAGAACATTTGGTTTTTACACATATTGGGCTGATCACCAAACTAGATTAGCTCTCCAATGAAAGGTATGTGTCCTTAAGAATCAATTCGAGATATGTTCCAGTTATGAAAACATTTGCCATAAGCTCCAACTCCCAGTCACCCCTTTTCAGACCCCTCAGAAGGGATCGAAAAGAGTCAGACACGACTCAGCAGCTAAACAGCAGCGGCATAGTTCCCTATGGTGTGGACTAAGTTACCCCCAACTCTGGCTATTAAATTTTCAGACGAACTTCGGATCCAGTGCTCAAGAATGGATCCAGTGCCTATTTTGGGTCTTCCCGTACAAAACTCTCCCCACCCCACGAGGAAGCCAGGTGGTACCGGCTCCCGCTCCTCAGAAGGTGTCTCGGGGTTGGGTTCCAGTCACCCTGTGACACAGCAGAGAACACGGCAGACGTTTTTCTGCGAGCTTGAGGCTCCACTGTGTCCAAAAATAACTAGACAGGCCAGGTTTGGATCTAGGAAACTTTTCAGCTCATAGACATATTTAATAATGGAAACACTGGTCTGAAATTTCCTACAGAGACCTCTGCTTTGGAAATGGTTTTATTTATACGTAGCTACAAAAATACCATTTCTGAAATAGTTATGTGGGGCCCAGTATTTAATTTTTGTGTGTGTGTGTGATTTCTGGAAAAGTTCTTTCAACTGGTAAAATCAAAAGCGCCTCTGTTTTTCCTCAACGGCCACCTCGGTCAATGTAAACAAGGCTATGAAAAGCCAGTGAGACAGAGCCTCCTCATCTGCTTACACTTTGGTGCTTCATTGATAAGAACTTCTCTCCCCAGAAAACCTGGGTGTGTTTTGTTCTATTTTACAAGTCCTATATTTAAACATGTAAAAATAGTTGTGGATATTTCACTTAATACTTAACCATGCTGTGTATATTGTCATCATGAGGCTTAAAACAAATGTTATAATTCCAAAGGAGTTTTGAATTCCCTGGAAAACCATGTAAAAATGTTTAAATGTCATTAAATCCCCAAATTACTCTTTGTAATCAGCAGAATGTGCAGCACTCTACTTTTCACATTCTGCTACTGCTAAGTCACTTCAGTCATGTCCGACTCTGTGTGACCCCATAGACAGCAGCCCACCAGGCTCCCCCGTCCCTGGGATTCTCCAGGCAAGAACACTGGAGTGGGTTGCCATTTCCTTCTCCAATGCACAAAAGTGAAAAGTGAAAGTGAAGTCGCTCAGTCGTATCCGACCCTCAGCGATTCCATGGACTGCAGCCTACCAGGCTCCTCCATCCATGGGATTTTCCAGGCAGGAGTACTGGAGTGGGGTGCCATTGCCTTTTCCATTTCACATTCTAACACAACCTTAATTGACTCAACTCTCAGGTCTGCTGTCAATGACCCCTTGTTGGGCATAATTAAATTAAAAAAAAAAAAGGACTGCTTCATACCACAAAGACAGGAGATGTTTGAAACCAAACCAGAGGATGTAGTGTGAGATATTTAGTATGTTCCAGGCTGGCACTGGAAACACAGCCGCAAACAAGACCTAGCCCTATATGACATCAGAGGAGAAAAAGGATTTGGACTTGAAAGTGGTGCCACAGAGGTGCTGGCTTTGCTACTGTTAGTGCAAACTTTAAATCACTTAATTTCACAAAGCCTTTATTTTCTCATCTGTAAAATGGGGCAACCCACCAGGATTGTTAGCAGAATCACGTGATGTATCTGACACAAAAGTGCTTTGCAGACTTATGAAGGACCAGAGAAACACAAGATATTACTTTTCAAAAAGAGAAAGGAAATGCTGTTTTCAACTAAACCTTCTGATTTTCTTTAGATGATGGAATATGTAGTCTTTTATTTTCCTAATTATTTTTCTAATTGTTATTAAGAGGCTATCTCAGCAGAAGAAGGCTTTTCTGTCTATCCTCTAACTTTCTGATGGTTAGACACAGGAAACTAATCTGTATCCAAAAAGTTTTGTCAAACGGTTGTCAAAACGCAAAAGGACAGAACACATATTCTGTTAGGCCTTTAGCATGCAGGATAAGCACACAGAAACTAGGCCAGTAATTCATGTACCTCCGGCTGTTGGATGTCTCTGGACTACTGAAAGTAACACTCTCGTGACAAGCAGACCCTCAACATGTATAACAGCCCCCAAGTCAACAGAATTTTATTTCTTGTTCATGTGAAGACTAAAATAAGTGTCCCTGAAAGGTAAAGGGTATTCTCCAAGCAGTGTTTGAAGCACCAGCTTCCTTCCATCTTCTGGCTCCACCATCTTCAGTCAACACAGCATTCCCAAGGTTGATATATTTGCACTGAGCTGAAGTAGAAAGGGAAGAAGAGCATGAGAAAACTCCCTGGCTTTTCACCTTCAACCCAGAAGTAATGTTTCACTCTGCTTACAATTCACTGGCAAGAACAAGTCATGTGGGCCCACCTGGTTGGACAAAAAGCTAGGTATTATAGTCCCTGGGTCCATAGCCAGGACTTTGTCTATGGATGGGAGCATTAATTAGGGTTGACCATTTGTTTGCGGTCTCTGTTGCACTATCACTTACACAACAAGTCTAAAGAATGTTGAGCGTCAGTCCAGTCCTGACTCTAGAAGTTATCTACCTTAACGTTACTCAAGCTTTTTTGACAGTGACATACAGAATAAAATAAATTTTATATCATAACCCAGGACACCACATGGGTATGTATGTGTGTATCTGAAACCTAAGTTGCATAAAATAATACTTTTTCCTCTTATGCATGATGCAGATACTTTCCACTCTCTATTTGATTCTGATTTGTTTTTTTAATCACTAATTTTGATACATAACTTGATTTCTTAGCCTAATAGTAGGTTGTGACCCATTAGATCTAGCTCATCTCTTTAGAAATGACACATATGAAGCTTTGAGGAGTTAAGTGATATAGCTGAGGTCACATGCAGTTGGCAGCCATTTTATACCCACACCTGTGAGCACTAGCCATTAGCCCAGGGATTATATTTTTTTGAAACAATATACATTTTCTGGTTAAATTTCAAATCCAAGTATCTTTGCTGGAAATTTTGGAATATATTTGAAGTAGGCAAGTAATTACCTGCAAATTATTATTGAATAGTGTGTCATTCTCTAAATCTACATATTTTTAAAATTTGAAGATGATCACCTTTAGATATATCAGCTATAGTTTATGAATATTTAGGTATTTTGAATCTTGAGTGAGTTGAAAAACAAGGACTCAATTTTGCCTTTTCTTTTATGCATCTGTCTCAATACTGAACTAACTTTTCTCTCAAAAGTTATTTAAATTCTAAAAACTTCTTGTCTCAGAAATTCTAAGCTTACTTCCCAATCTCCACTCTAAAAAAATAACCTTCTAGACACACAAGTATACAAAACTTTAAATGATATGTGTGCTTCTTTCTTTTTTCACAGTGTTATTTTCAAATTACAGAGTCACTTGGAAAGCTGACCTAAAGAGTAACCTTTGGAGACAGAATAGGACTATCCTCATCAGAAACACAGCCTGTTAGTCTTAAAGGAAGAATGATCATTAAGAAGCAAAAACATCTCTGAAATGAACACACCCTCTTTAAATTCAGTGGTATTTTTATTTTTCTTACATCCTATGCAAGGCTTATGAAGTTCTTATGATCTCTTGCCAACTCTTTTGATTAACAAGATTGTGTGGGAGAAAAAAATGCTTTTTTGAGCACACATCATACATTTTCCTCAAAGAATTGTACTGCACAGGGTAATTAATGTTATAAATAGCGAGTGTTTATTTGTACTAGGAAGCAGCTAGGTGTGGGATCCAGCTGGCTAGGTGAGTGTTTACTCAACTGAGAAATTCACACTGTAGGCACAATAGCGTCCTTATGTTACATGGGTGGATGGGAGAGAGACTGAGAGACCAAAACAACTCTAGGAGAAGAGATTCCCATCATTTTCTCCAAGTTACCAGGAATTGGCTGATGATCCTGGAATTTGATTTCATTTTCTGGTAGCATCACTGTGGTATTAGGTGGACATGTTCCATGTCCTGACTCTTCTTCTTACTGTCTGGGTGACTTTGGGAAATTTGCCTAACCTCTCGGAATCCTCCCTTAATACTCTGAAACAGGAGTACCTACCTTATAGGGCTTTATGAGAATTAGATGACATAATGCAAGGAAAGTATTGGGTTGGCCAGAAAGCTTCTTTGGGTTTTTCTGAAACGTCTTATGGAAAAACTCAAATGAACTTTTTGGCCAACCCAATACTTGGGGAAATGTCTGGTATATGGAAAATGTACAGTGAATGCTATTCTTCAATTACATTTTTAGGACCCAAAAAGGAACATAGAAAGTATGTATAAGGCTTTTTTTTTTTTTTTTTAATTTTATTTTATTTTTAAACTTTACATAACTGTATTAGATTTGCCAAATATCAAAATGAATCCGCCACAGGTTTACATGTGTTCCCCATCCTGAACCCTCCTCCCTCCTCCCTCCCCATTCCATCCCTCTGGGTCGTCCCAGTGCACCAGCCCCAAGCATCCAGTATCGTGCATCGAACCTGGACTGGCAACTCATTTCATACATGATATTTTACATGTTTCAATGCCATTCTCCCAAATCTTCCCACCCTCTCCCTCTCCCACAGAGTCCATAAGACTGTTCTATACATCAGTGTCTCTTTTTTTTTTTTAAATCTCTCATTAGCAGATCACTTTAGGTTCGGTTCAGTTCAGTTCAGTTGCTCAGTCGTGTCCAACTCTTTGCTACCCCATGAATCGCAGCACGCCAGGCCTCCCTGTCCATCAACAACTCCCGGAGTTCACCCAAACTCATGTACATCAAGTCAGTGATGCCATCCAGCCATCCCATCCTCTGTCATCCCCTTCTCTTCCTGCCCCCAATCCCTCCCAGCATCAGGGTCTTTTCCAATGAGTCAGTTCTTTGCATCAGGTGGCTAGTGTGTTGGAGTTTCAGCTTCAGCATCAGTTCTTCCAATGAATATTCAGGACTGATTTCCTTTAGGATTGACTGGTTGGATCTCCTTGCAGTCCAAGGGACTCTGAAGAGTCTTATCCAACACCACAGTTCAAAAGTATCAATTCTTCAGTGCTCAGCTTTCTTCACAGTCCAACTCTCACATCCATACATGACCACTGGAAAAACCATAGCCTTGACTAGATGGACCTTTGTTAGCAAAGTAATGTCTCTGCTTTTTAATATGCTATCTATGTTGGTCATAACTTTCCTTCCAAAGAGTAAGCGTCTTTTAATTTCATGGCTGCAATCACCATCTGCAGTGATTTTGGAGCCCCAAAAAATAAAGTCTGACACTGTTTCCACTGTTTGCATTATTATTCTTACCAAACTCCATATTTGTTTAGAAAGGCCTCTATATACAGAATTGGCCTTCTCCAGAATTTAATGAAATGACCCTTTATTGGCATCATGTGGCAAAATAATACAGCAGATTAATATATATTTAGAGATGAAAAAGATGCATCATTGGAGTGATATAGCAAGCTATAGATCACATTCCAGAGTGTCATTCATTGGAAAGAGCCGGCCTGTTCCCTCTTGATCACTTGTCTGCCCAGAATCCTTGACAAGACACTCTCTGGGGATTTTATAGATTTCAGTACCACACACTTCAACAGATTCACAGCCCCTGGCTTGGTGATTTGATGCAGTTAATGGTAAATCTCCTTACATTGTTAACAAATTCAGAGAACTAAGCAGTACTAAATAAGTTTTCACATGATCTAGCTTTTCAGGTTATCTTTAAAGGCAGAGAATTAAGACAAGTATCTAGATAATCCATAGGTCACATCGGTCTCAGGGAAGGAAATTACGGCTTTTCTCAACATGATTTCCCTTGTCCTCGTCTGGCTGATGAAATCCAGGTTTTTTTTCTGACTCCAAAACTATTTAAATCTTAAAGACTTGGGAACTTCTGAACTTCAAAAATTATTTTCTATTTAAATGCATTACTTATTTTGAGAGAAGAGTTCATCTATTATAAATCTGTATTAAAATGTGATCTTTTCTGCCTTGGGGAGAACATTGTTTTTCACTCTAGGGACAAAATAATAGCAATTCTATATTTTTTGGTAACTTTCAATTTCTGCATCATATAACATTGGATTGCCCCCGTGAAAATACTTTATTTCAAAGGCAATTTCACAGGAAATGCTAGCTTAACTCTTTGGCAATTACTATACCACAGCTTTTAACAGTTTTGCTCACTGCTGCAACTCAGCACCTAGAACTGTGCCTAGTGCATACTTGGCGCAAATAAATGTTAGCTGAATATAATAATAATTTTATTAAATCAATCTTAGACATATAATGAGATCCTAAATCATAGTTTTAAAATAAAATTTTTATAAGATCACATGGAATCAAAATAGAAATATTGATTGGTGTGGCGTGTGTGTGCTCAGTTATGTCTAACTCTTTTCGATCCTATGGACTGTGTCTGCCAGGCTCTTCTGTCCATGGGATTTTCCAGGCAAGAATACTGGTGTGGGTTGCCATTTCCTTCTCCAGGTGATCTACCCAACCCATGCATTGAACTGGCATCTCTTGTGTCTCCTGCACTGGCAGGTGGATTCTTTACCACTAGAAATATTGATTATTACTCATTAAAATGAGAACATTAGAATACCTGTATCAATTGCTATGCATTTTTCCAGAGTCAATAGTATATAATTAAAGTGAATAATCAGCCAAACTCCTTTACAAAAATAAATCTTCAATTCTTCAAGTTCAAAGTAAAAAGCATCAGGCAGTATAAACCCTTTTGATCAACTGAAACTATTCCTCTGCTCCAGGAACTGCTCCAACGAACAGAATTTTCTTGTTTGCAATTTTCAGCTGGCAGATGAGAAACGCATGAAGCTTTATCCAAATGGAAAACTCAGCCATTCTTGGTAAAGTAGAAGGGGGAAAAAAAACCTTTCAGCTCTAAGAATTTGTCACTGGGAAGAATATTAGGTGATGCAACTTATTTCTCTGAGCAGGAACAGGCACAGACCAACTAACTCCTAATTTTCACGTTTAACTGCACTCTGATCACAATTATCCTTCCTCACAGTTCTCCTGCAGCACACAGCCACCTCCACACACACTCACATCTGGGGAATTTCTAGGGATTTCGTGGTGAGATTGAAGGATAGCAGGATTCTTCTCTCCCACGTACGCTGTCTGCCAGTCCTGCTCAGCCTGGGATTTGTAGAGGAGAGGTAAGGCAAGGGTGAGTCTGCTGACAGTCCCGAGTCAGTTTCCCCTCACCCTCCTGCCTACAAGTTACATGGGAAAGTGCATGCTGCTAATGACTGCAGGGGCCCTCCTGGGAGGAAAGGCAGTGCTTACACAATTATTACTAAGCTGGGGTCCAAACTCTTTATTGTTTTAGTTGTCTGTTTTAAATCAGAGAGATGATTAGGAAGTACTTTGGAAACCAGCTAAAAAAGAAAAGCGACGTGGACTACTGCATGGTTCCCAGACTTTGGGGTTTCATGGACCAGTAATATGTCAAAAATAAGTTGGGAAACCGAGAGACCATGGGCAGCTTTTATTGGCCAAGTAAGGCATTAAAACAACGATACTATGCCTTATTACCCACCATCACCAGGTTTTCCTAAAAGGAGCAACACTAATAACAAAAAAGCAAGAAGAATGTACTCTTGGAATAAAAGACTATTCTTCCCAAGAAAGGCTAGCCAGTAGCCTTAAACAACAGAGTGAGAGCCAGAGAGAGAGAGAGAGGGAGGGAGGGAGAGAGCAGACACTGTCAGGGGTTTCTTAGGTCATCCCAGGTCTCCTCAGACACTTCTTTTTGATTCTGTACCATCACCACCCATTCTGTGCTTTGTTTCTAACCAATTCTTCCAGCAGCCTTCTTCAGAGGACTGCCCTGGGGCTTCTGGAGTTTCTTTGGGTTCACGTACAGAAAACCAGAAGTACATGGGCGTGCCTGACTCCTGTTGAGTGTGAAAGCCCAGATCCCTTCCTTAGAGGTGGACCCCTCTGATGGGGTGATTTACCTATGACCAGGCTGATGCTAGGCTCACCCCTGAAGTCTTGGCGCTGCCTGGTTTCCCTCCCAACCCACTCTGCTTCCCCTGCTCCTTTCTTGCTTTCTCCCGGGAGCCATTCCTTAATAGTTCACTTGCACATAAACCCTCATTTTCGGCTAGCTTCAGAGGAACTTAATGCCTGGGTAAACACTTCTTCCCGGATCGGCCTCAGCATGTTCACTGAGAGACCCTTTGAGGGACCCTCCAGAGACTAGACTTGGGTGGGAGGGCCCATGTTCAAGTCCAAGCTTCACCACCAACCAGAAGTTTGCTCTTGGCCAAGTCTCCTAACCCTCAGCTTTTCCCGTTCCACTCATGCTACATGATGGCTGGAGAGAGGATACAGAATGAGAGTGAAGTTGGGACTAATTCCACAAATGCAGGTAAGAAAAAAAATAGCTTATTTATCTCCCAGAGCTGTTGCAGTCTCTCATATAAGCCCCTGTTCCACTGTATAAAGAGGACAACCTGAAATTCCAGTCTAGTCAACATTGTCTCATCCAATCAGTTAAACAGACTTTAGATAAACCCATCTTTATCAGGCAGGTGCTGTTCTTTCAGATGCTCCATTTCTGGTCCAGGAGAACAGGGGGAGGGTATGTTTCTTCTGAGTGGCAGAAGAAAGAGGACCTTCCAAGCTGGGCATCAAGGACTCAGACCTGTCAGCCTGCTGCCTGGCCTCTTAGCCCTTGTGCATGGCCTGCAGCGCACCACTGAGTGCTAATCTAGGACGTAGGACTGGGAAGTGGCTGCCTTGGCTCAGTCAGGGTATAGCCCATCCCTCTGCTGTCTACACACCCCAAGTATCCCTCAAACATTAGGACACCCTGAAGTCCAGCTGTGACTTCCGTTGAATGGCCACCCTGGATGGTGCTCCGTAAACGTCACTGTGTTCCTGCTGTGGTGTCTCCCTCTGAGAGTTTGCCCAGCCAAACTCTCAGACCATCAGGTCTCTGCAGTGCCACCCAAGAGCAGAGCAACGCCAGCACAATCTTCCTCTCTGCCCAGCCACACTGTGACATCACTTTATAGGGAGTACAAGGTATATGCTGTGAAGGGATATCCTCTAGAGTCCCAGATACAACAGGAATGGGGGTAAACACCCTCTTCTGTGGGCTTTCCCTTGAACTTATCCAAAATGCCTCACCCTCTGGGATTTCTCTCTGAAGAGGAATGATCGGGACTCATGGTTGATGCTTTTCTTACTTCTGTCTTTCTCCTCCCCCCACAACCCCTTGAGAATCAGAAGGTTGAGCTATTTTTTTTCCTTCTTCCAGTCTAGCAGAGTTTAGCCCTATGTTCCATCAGGGACCACCGTGCACAGTCAGAAAGAGGTTGTGGTCTTTGCAGGAATGAGATAACAGTAGGATTTGAAATCTAGGCTGCCCTCCACTCACCCAGCAAGAGCCCTGGCACTGGGCTGTGTAGAGCAAGAAGATCCCTTTTCTCATTTTCACAAAAGAACTACAAGGACTAGCAGCAGCTCTGGTCAGATCTGTCTCTGTTGAGGACATTGCTGTCGCTTCCCTGGAGCCCCCATGGCTATCGGAGGACACGATTTACAAGGGAGAAAGATGACACGCATATTGCTTCATACTTTCAAGTAAGAGCCACATTCAAGATGCTGAAATGCTTTGCCATGAATCGACCCTGTGCAAAGACTGGGGAGATGCAGGTGGGTGGTGGTGGTGGTGGTCTAGTGGCTAAGTCACATCCGACTCTTGCAACCCCATGGACCGTAGCCCACCAAGCTCCACTGTCCATGGGTTTCCAAGGCCAGAACTAGAGTGGGTTGCATTTCCTTCTCCAATGCAGGGTCTGGGACCTCCCTAAAGAAGGGAAGCTGGTGTGAGCTATAGGGAATGATGCAAGAGAGCAGGCAATTAGGCAGCAGTGGTACAGCATGACCTCCCATCCTGGGGGACAAGGGGGAGGGCATCAGAATGGACACAAGCCCACGAGGTCAGGAGAGTCCATCGAAGGCCAACGCCCATGACTGGAACACTGGAGGGGTGGCCCTGCTGCTGTCTTAACCACAACACAACCTGAGTTCTCTTTAGAGATCTTTGTCAGTCTGGGCTTTTCTCCATTCCACCTATCTTTATTCAGTCCCTTAAGAAAATGAAGACAACCTCAGCTCCCTGAGGTAGCTGCTTTTCCTATACGTCCCTAGAACAGGAAGTTCCTGAGCCTCTGTCATAAGGAAAGCAAACACTTCAACGGATTTCAACTTGGTGTGTTTTTCCTGGTCAGGGGGAGGGAAAAAAAAAAAAAACAACCTAAACCTGATTATTAAATTAAAGCTTTAAGTGGAAAAAACAATGCCAGGCAACTGGGTGTTAAATCCCACCTCCTTAATGTGACACAGACCTGCCATTTAGTTTGTGCCTCTTCCCTCCCCATGCCCGCCACAGTCTCATAAGATGTGGGGATGTCTCTGGAAACCTTGTGTGGCCCATGTTCATAGGATGGACATCTGAGCTGTTAAGGCCAGGTCTCTTCTTTTTTTTCACCTCAGATATATTCCTCGGGCTGTCAAGGGTCATGCTTCCCTTACACACTTACTGTTGCCCAAAGGTAATTTGTGTCAATCAGAGCAATCAGTTCACCCAGAGGTGAGTTTGTAATCTGCATAATGGTCCTCCAAAATCTCACAGACCAAGGAAAGGTCAGATCATGTATTTGAACAGGCTGCAGATTCAGGAGATTCACAGAAACTGATGAATGACTCGTTTTTTAGTGAACTAAGGTTCATATCAACTATGTCTATGAATAAATGTATTTCTAAACCTATGTGGTATCTATAAATATTACAAATTGTTTCCAAGCAGGAGAGAGAGAGAAAAAGAGAGAGAAGAAAAATAAAGAATGTTTTGCTGTGTGTGTGTTAGTCGTGTCTGACTCTTTGCAACCCCATGGACTATAGCCCGCCAGGATCCTCTGTCCATTGGAATTCTCCAGGCAAGAATACTGGAGTGGGTTGCCATTTCCTTCTCCCAGGGATCTTCCCAACCCAGGGATTGAACCCAGGTCTCCTGCATTGCAGGCACATATTTTAACATCTGAGCTACTAGGGAAGCCAGACGATGATAAAAAGGTATATTTATGGCCCTTCTCAGAAGATGTTTTTGGGTACTTTTTTCTTGTATTTATCAGAATAGATGCACTATGAAAAAATAATGCTCTACATAAATTCTCGCTATATTAGCATAAAAATGAAAAGTAATCACAGGAAATGATTATAGTAAAAGTATGCTTATAAATTTAATATTTTTATTTGTAAAAGATGCAGTTCATGATTTCTAGTGGGAAAAAGATGTATATTTCACATTGAAAATGGACATTTTTTTAGTATAAAAGTGGAAAAACTATCCAGGGTGCTTCACGTGAGTTAATAAAATTACGAATAGTCTGAACAAATCTCCCTACTGCTCCGAAGCACTCACCAAAATTTAATAGAAATGCCGAGCCTGGTGGGCTTTTAAATGAGAACAGTAATATTCAGACTTGCTCCTGCCCATCCTGCAGGGTGGTTCTGGAAGAGAAATGAGCAAGTAGCGTGTACAACAGGGATCCAATCCTGCACCAACACCGAGACTTTTCACATTCCATCACAGCCTCTGGTTGTCAGTGCCTGACACCATCTGTGCATAGGAGGAGGGGTCCAAGTGTCTTGGGTTATTGAAATAGATGAGAAAACATACAAGAGAGTTTGGCTGGAGCTTAGCAAAGTCTCTGAGGTGTGCCAACTTTCTTCAGATGGGCAATCCAGGGCCACTGTGCAGTCAACTGTGGATGAAAGAAACATACCTCACACTTCAATGTTCAGAGCGGTATTATTTATAATAGCCAAGATATATAAGCAACCTAAGTGTCCATCGACAGATGAATGGATAAATAGAGTGTGGTATGTGTGTGGTACACACAAACACACACACATACTTACACGCACATATATGTACATTAGACTATTACATAGCCATAAAAAGGAATGAAATTCTGCCATTTGCAACAACATGTACCTTGGAGGATTTTGTATTAAGTGAAATAAGTCAGACAGATAGACAAATACTTTATGTTATCCCATGTGAAATCTGAAAAATAAAAGAAGTGAATGAATATAACAAAACAGAAACAGATTCACAAATATAGAGAAAAAACCAGTGGTGAGAGTGAAGTGGGGATTAGCAGATACAAACTACTATGTATAAAATACATAAGCAACAGGATGTATTATATAACACAGGGACATATAGCCACTGTTTTGTAATAACTTTAAATGGAGTATAATCTATCAAAATACTGAATCACTGTTGTACACATGAACTTAATATAATAGTGTAAATCAACTGTACTTGAATAAAAAAAGAAAAAAAGAAACGTAGTCCCAGGACCCTGAAGCAACAGCTCACATGGCTCTTACTGGCTGACAAGCAGTGCAACATGCATGACAATGAGCAAGAAAAGATCAGCATCTTAAGATTTCATCTTGAAAAAGACTTAGGCTTTTGTCTTCTCAACTTCTTTATCTCTACTACTTTACAAATATCCTTCTTTCTTGGCCAGCGCAGGGACCAGGTTCTGTGAGCAGAATCAGGTAAGTGAAAAGGAGAAAAATAGGACCAGAAACGTAAGAGAAAGTGGGGAGGAGACCAGGGCCATGGGGGCTGAGACTGAGAGAAGAGAGCTGGTGAAAAGGTGAGAAGTAAGAGTTAAGAGAATGAGAAGCTCCTCATCTCTTGGTATTTGAGAAAACTGGAGAGAAAGAGAGACCCTCAGAAATGTTAAAAAACAATTGTGAACTTGATCATAAGGTAAAACCATCCAATAACCAGATAATAAAATTTCTTTCAAAAACACAAAGGTGTGAGTGGCTCTTTGATTATCTTTGGATGCTAGGTTGTGGGTTTTCTTGGATGATACACTAATCAGCCGCTCTAGCCAGAGTATCTTTTGATAGCATATATATTGTCTTAATGATAGCATGTCACAACAAAACTCAAATGAGAAATATAGTGAGATTTTAGTAATGAGACTTCCCTCATGCACCTCAAACATTCTTGAAATGACAACTAGAAACTCTTTCAGATCCCCACAAAGATAGGGAAAGCAAAAGATTCTGTTTTACATGAAAGTGAGTGTTCTCAGGATGCAATATGGTCTAGTAGGAATTAATATGTGAGTCATGTGTCTTATTATCTATTTCCAGTTACAGCCACAGATTTTTTTAATTTTGCTTTGGCCAAGTCATCCTCTCTTACTCTTTAGAACTCTCCCAAGAATGTAGTAAGAGAATAAATCAGATTATCATTCGTGTCTGTACCATTTGTGTTATATTGAACATTTCAACAAAATGAGCAGTAGTATCACAAGGCTAGTCCATTAGTCAGGGTTCTGGGCACTCCATGGGCCAGGCAAGATGACACATAAAATTAACCATCACAGCTGGATTTATAAAATTATAACTAAAACAGTATTTTTTATTCGATAGAATGTAGTATGGAATGTGTCTCTGCCTGTTTGTCTGAGAACAGCCAGGATTTCATCTTCTGGGGGCAAGGGCATACCCGATATTGAAGGAGTCCCCTCACAGATGTTTTCCTACTTTCAGCAACTCTCCTGAAGGGGCAACCTTCCTGTGAGTTGAAGTGAATAGATTGCAAAGGCAGAATCAGCAGCAGGGTGGGCAGGGAGTCTGGTAAGAGCCTCTAAGGGGCTCAGTGGGATGCCTAAAGAGGCTTCTACCTGATATCTCACTAGACACGTCCAGAGAAACCACTTCTTCCCACATGAAATGCCCCAGACCTTACACCTCCCTATCACAGGTTCAAGAGCTCCCTTTGTTGAACGCACAGCTGAGGGAACGATGAGGTTGTTCAAAGAGAAAACAAAGGGAGCTCATGGCTGATTGTTGACTGGGCTCATGGGTCAGTCCTAGAGAGCTGATTATTTCTGCTTTGCTTTGTCTTTCACAGTTCATTTCATTTCATTTTGCAATCAGAAATACATTGCAGCTTCAAGCCACATCCAAGCCGTACCCTCCCTCTTATATTAGGGTGCACCAACTCTTCCCAAGGCTTGTTCAGGCACTTGTGTGTCTTGCATCCAGATGAAGAATCCATGAATATCATTCTGGAGTAATAGCTTCTTTATAATAATGACTTACAAGTAACTTATTACCTTCTCACCAGCCAAAAATATGCACTTCTCTAGGGCATATCTACATGACAGTAAGTAAATATGGAAGGAAAGAATTGACTGCTTTACAAGGAAATGTGCACTAATTTCTCTTCATGCAAACCAACTAGACAAACTGATTGTTCTGCCCTGATTCCTCAATAGGTAAGTTTCTTAGTTGATTAATTCTCATAACAAACAAGACTCTGACATACTGACTTGTTGCTCAGTCCTGCAGCTGGAATGAATTTCTTTTCTTTTTCCATAGCATTCATCTGCACATCTCTACTAGGTTATGGGTCTTGTGGGATAATTACTGAAGTACATAGCTACTCTTTCCTAAGGTAAACTCTTCAGTCTTATCTCATCTTTATGTCTTGCACAGCACTCAGCATGGTACTTTGCTTCTGGTAAGTTCTTTATAAATATAAACAATATAATGAGAATGTGTATTTGTCATGCAAAAGCCAACGAACAAGTAACCAGCACTGTGTTATCCCTCTGAAAGCACAAGATCTCCAAAAAGGAGGGATTTATTTAAATATTAGTGAAATGAGAGTTACTAATACCCAGGAAAACCAGATATTTTGCATACAGGCCATTAATAAGCTACTTTCAGCTTCAGCTAATATATGCTCCAGCTTAGGAGGCCTGGCGTGCTGTGGTCCATGGGGTCACAAAGAGTCGGACGTGACTGATCAACTGAACTGAACTGAACTGAGTGCAAAGACAATTACCAGAAATTGCTCAAAATAAAGGTGTCAATATTATGCAATGCACAGTTTTTGTAACTATCACTGCAGTGTATTGAGAAATACTGACTTATATATAGGCAAGTAAATATTAAATATAACTTAACTACCAAGATACTTCTGTTTTAGTAAAAATCATATCTGTTAAGAATGAGAGCTTTACACTGATTTTAAAGTTTATAGGTAAGAAAACCCACTCCAGTACTCTTGCCTGGAAAATCCCATGGACGGAGGAGCCTGGTAGGCTGCAGTCCATGGGGTCGAGAAGAGTTGGACACGACTGAGCAACTTCACTTTGACTTTTCACTTTCATGCATTGGAGAAGGAAATGGCAACCCACTCCAGTGTTCTTGCCTGGAGAATCCCAGGGACAGGGGAGCCTAGTGGGCTGCTGTCTATAGGGTCGCACAGAGTCGGACACGACTGAAGCGACTTAGCAGCAGCAGCAGCAGCAGCAGGTAAGAAAAACAAGCAAGAATAGCAGGGGGAAATCTTTTTAAAAGGATCAATTGTAGGGGAACCATAGTTCAATCAGTTGTTAAAATATGTTATCAAGCCTCTATAATTAAAATTGTGTGCCACTGGCACAAGAAGAGAGGGAAAAACCAGAGGAAAGGAACAGAAAATGCAGAAATAGACTCAATTGCATAGGAGATTATAACATATGATAAACTTGACATCTTAAATCAGTGAGGGGAAAATGTATGATTCAGTCAATGGTTTGGAATAATGAGAGAATTACAAGAAATAATATAAAATTGGATCCATCCTCATGCCAACACCAGGATAAAATCCAAATGGATTGGAGACTTAAATGTAAAAAAGTAAAGGGGGTTTCCGGGCAGTCCAGTGATTAGAACTCGGCCTTTTCACTGCATTGGCCCAAGTTCAATCCCTGGTTGGGGAACCAAGATCCCAAAAGCTATGCTGTGTGGCCAAAAAAATAAATAAAAATGGTAAAAAAATTTTTTTTTAATCTAAAAAAGTACAGTCATATAATAACTAGAAGAAAAATGCGTGACTGAATTTAAAATCTGGGAATGGGGAAAACTTTCTTAACCAGAATTCAAATATCCAAAAGCAGTAGGAGAAAGATTGATGTATTTGGCAATATATAATAAAAATAACTCTTAAATGGCAAAAGTATACTATAAGCAAAATATGAAGACAAATGACAAAGTAGGAAAAATTTTGATATCAAAGGGGTTAATATCCCTACTACATTTGATAATATAAAGGAATAATTGTCAGATCTTTAGATGTGATCCTGCTTTTGTGATTATATTTTTGAAGAAATAACCTTTATTGTTTAGAGATATTTATTCAAATATTTATGGATAAAATTATAAGTTGTCTTAAGGCAAACCATTCAATATCATGGTTATCCAAGTCTGTGCCGTGAACGGTAATGCTGAAGAAGTTGAAGTTGAACGGCGCTATGAAGACCTACCAGACCTTCTAGAATTGACACCAAAAAAGATGCCCCTTTCATTATGGAGGACTGAAATGGAAAAGTAGGAAGTTAAGAAACACCTGGAGTAACAGGCAAATTTGGCCTTGGAGTACAGAATGAAGCAGGGCAAAGGCTAACAGAGTTTTGCCAAGAGAACACACTGGTCATAGCAAACACCCTTTTCCAACAACACAAGAGAAGATTCTACACATGGACATCGCCAGATGGTCAACACCAAAATCAGATTGATTATATTCTTTGCAGCCAAAGATGGAGAAGCTCTATTCAATCGGCAAAAACAAGACTGGGAGCTGACTGTGGCTCAGTTCATGAACTCCTTATTGCCAAATTCAGACTTAAATTGAAGAAAGTAGGGAAAATCACTAGATCATTCAGGTATGACCTAAATCAAATCCCTTATAATTATACAGTGGAAGTGAGAAATAGATTCAAGGGATTTGATCTTTTCAAATCCCTTGATAGACAGAGTGCCTGAAGAATTTTGGATGGAGGTTTGTGACATTGTACAGGAGGCAGTGATCAAGACCATCCCCAAGGAAAAGAAATGCAAAAAGCAAAACGGTTGTCTGAGGAGGCCTTACAAATAGCTGTGAATAGAAGAGAGGCGAAAGGCAAAGGAGAAAGGGAAAGAGATACCCATTTGAATGCACAGTTCCAAAGAATAGCAAGGAGAGATAAGAAAGCCTTCCTCAGTGATCAGTGCAAAGAAATAGAGGAAAACAATAGAATAGGAAAGACTAGAGACCTCTTCAAGAAAATTAGAGATACCAAGGGAATATTTCATGCAAAGATAGGCTCAATAAAGGACAGAATGAACACATGTATACCTGTGGCGGATTCATTTTGATATTTGGCAAAACTAATACAATTATGTAAAGTTTAAAAATAAAATAAAATTAAAAAACAAAAACAAAAATGAAATAAATAAACAGATATTTTTAAATGCAAAAAAAAATAAATAAAGGACAAAATGGTATGGACCCAACAGAAGCAGAAGATATTAAGAAGAGGTGTCAAGAATACACAGAAGAACTGTACAAAAAAGATCTTCATGACCCACATAATCATGATGGTGTGATCACTCACCTAGAGCCAGACATCCTGGAATGTGAAGTCAAGTGGGCCTTAGGAAACATCACTACAAACAAAGCTAGTGGAGGTGATGGAATTCCAGTTGAGCTATTTCAAATCCTAAAAGCTGATGCTGTGAAAGTGAATTGCACTCAATATGTCAGCAAATTTGGAAAACTCAGCAGTGGCCACAGGACTGGAAAAGGTCAGTTTTCATCCCAATCCCAAAGAAAGGCAATGCCAAAGAATGCCCAAACTACAGCACAATTGCAGTCATCTCACATGCTAATAAAGTCATGCTCAAAATTCTCCAAGCCAGGCTTCAACAGTATATGAACTGTGAACTTCCAGATGTTCAAGCTGGATTTAGAAAAGGCAGAGGAACCAGGGATCAAATTGCCAACATCCGTTGGATTGTCGAAAAAGCAAGAGAGTTACAGAAAAACATCTGTTTCTGCTTTATTGACTATGCCAATGCATTTGACTGTGTGGATCACCACAAACTGAAAAATTCTTCAAGAGATGGGAATTCCAGACCACCTGACCTGCTTCTTGAGAAACCTGTATGCAGGTCAGGAAACAACAGTTAGAATTGGACATGGAACAACTGACTGGTTCCAAATTGGAAAAGGAGTACGTCAAGGCTATATATTGTCACCCTGCTTATTTAACTTATATGCAGAGTACATCATGAGAAATGCTGGGCTAGAAGAAGCACAAGCTGGAATCAAGATTTCTGGGAGAAATATCAATAACCTCAAATATGCAGATGACACCACCCTTATGGCAGAAAGTGAAGAAGAACTAAAGAGCCTCTTGATGGAAGTGAAAGAGGAGAGTGAAAAAGTTGGCTTAAAGCTCAACATTCAGAAAACTAAGATCATGGCATCTGGTCCCATCACTTCATGGGAAATAGACGGGGAAACAGTGGAAACAGTGACAGACTTTATTTTGGGGGGCTCTAAGTCACTGCAGATAGTGACTGCAGCCATGAAATTAGAAAACGCTTATTCCTCAGAAGAAAAGTTATGACCAACCTAGATAGCATATTCAAAAGCAGAGACATTACTTTGCCAACAAAGGTCCGTCTAGTCAAGGCTATGGTTTTTCCAGTGGTCATGTATGGATGTGAGAGTTGGACTATAAAGAAAGCTGAGCACTGAAGAATTGATGCTTTTGAACTGTGGTGTTGGAGAAGACTCTTGGGAGTCCCTTGGACTGCAAGGAGATCCAGCCAGTACATCCTAAAAGAATCATTCCTGAATACTCATTGGAAGGACTGACGTTGAAGCTGAAACTCCAATACATTGGCCATCTAATGTGAAGAACTGACTCACTGGAAAAGACCCTGATGCTGGGAAAGATTGAAGGTGGAAGGAGAAGGGGACAACAGAGGATGAGACGGTTGGATGGCACCACTGACTCAATGGACATGAATTTGAATAAACTCCGGGAGTTGGTGATGGACAGGGAGGTCTGACGTGCTACAGTACATGGGATCTCAAAGAGTTGGACATGACTGAACGATTGAACTGAACTGAATTGGATTTGCTTCAAAATTATCTAGAGAAAGGAGGAAAGGACAAATGAAATTAGCATGGCCATGAATTGAAAATTGTTGCTATTGGATGAAAAGTACATAAAGGCTCATTCTACTACAATCTCTCCTTTTGCAGACACTTCAAATTTTTCATACTTAAAAGAAAATATTTTCCAAAATATATTTATCTAAAGCACACAGTTACCTCAAAAAGCTATTTTAGAGTCATGCTCAATACATGCATGTAAATATGAATAGAATAAGAACAAGTTCTCACACATTTGGCTTAATAAATCCTTTTCTATTGTATTTTTAAAACAAAGATCATCACTTCCATCAATATTGTTGACTAGATGCTCCAAAGGACTCTTTGGCTGTAAAACAACTAAATTCTCTTGAAGGCACACTGAGACATGACCAGCTTCACAAGAGACAGGGGATGAGTTCAGAAATCTTTTCCCTAAAATCACCTGAGATGAGAAATAGCAGGAACTGGCGCAGCTGGAAGGGACAGTATTGCCTAAGACTGGTTGGCATATGACATGGCCCACTGTGCCAACAACAAAAGGAACTTCAGACACCTTATGTGAGCCCAGACCTCCAAGGAGGCTGAAGAAATGAATTGCATCTGGGGAAACACGGCCATGCCCATTTGTTTATTATATTGTCGGTGGCTACTTTTTGCTACAGGAGCACTTTTCAATAGTTAACAGACTGTTAAGCCCACAAAGCCTTAAATCTTTGTCATTTGGCCCTTTAAAAGAAAGTTTGCCAAGTTGCTTTAGATACTTCAAAATGACACCAATCCTGACTCATTCCCAGAGGAGTTTCAGAGGCCTCCACTTTGCCTTCCTCTCAGGAAAAAAGATACAATATGGAAATCATTATAATGGCCATGCATAAGAATTCTAACTATACATTCCAAGACCAAAGAAGTGAAGTGAAGTGAAGTGAAAGTCGCTCTGTTGCGTCTGATTCTTTGCGATCCCATGCACTCTACAGTCCATAGAATTCTCCAGGCCAGAATACTGGAGTGGGTAGCCTTTTCCTTCTCCAGAGGATCTTCCCAACCTAGGAATTGAACCCAGGTCTCCCAAATTACAGACAGATTCTTTACCAGTTGAGATTCAAGAGAAGCCGAGACCAAAGAAATGACTATGAAACAGGTGTGCCCATGAACCCAAGGGACCCGCTGTGAGTTGACATTGGCCAGGGCTTCACTGACTACCTAGCCCTACTGTGCTCCCTGCTAATAGGCCATGATGACACCTCTCCAATAGTCTTGGGACTATGTGAGTACTTCCCTTCCCCAAGTTACCAGAGTAAATGGCCTTGGATCCCTGTGGGAAAGCTCCAGGGTAGTCATTCCCATGTGTACTTGTCATGGTATACTTAGTTCTTCCTCCTGGGGACCTGGTCTTCAGTTTCTAAGGCTGACAATCAGTGAAGGTTCAGACATTAAGCAAAGGATTATGACTTTTTATTGCTACTACCCTTAGGCTGTTGGTCATTTATCTGATTTTTTTTTTCTGACAGTATGAACTGAGTAGTACCCTTGTCCCATCTATTTTGCATCTAAGACTGCCATGTTCTATTACACTTCTCTATAAGTCTTTGTAGGATGATCTCCCTCAACTGTCCCTTCAACCTACCCAATCATTACAAAAACTGTGTCCAATTGGACTCCTTTATGACAGTCCTTTGTAAGCTACCCAAGAAGCCTTCTGTTTTCACACCTAGTTTTTTAAATTACCTGTTCATCTCTTACAGCATTACATCATTTTTTTCCAGGGCATCAACACTGGGTAGCAATAGCCATCCAATCTCATTGCCCTTAAGGTTACCATTTCCCCATATACTTCTCAACTGCCTGTTATGTCATACCAGCTAGCAAACTACACCCATCTATTACATCATCCCCAGTTCACCTCTGATGAGAATGTTAACCATGGATTGTCACCTTGGGCCAGAGATTATACTTACTTGTCCCACCTCAGTGATGGCGACCTCATTGCCAATAAGTAGGTGCATGATCTAGCTTCAAACTCTCATCTTATCACCCTTTCTCCAACCACTCTTCATATCACAGCTGTCTTGATAGGGTTACCTCTGCAGGAGAAATGGAGGCTATACAGAAAAGGAACAAATCAATTTGGAAAAATTATAGCTAATGCTCCTATTCTTGGGTGGGTGGCATATTCTCTATTGTTTATTTTATTATCTGGTAATTAACATACACTTACTTATAATCTTTGGGTATATCTAACAGCAGTTTTTAATGATAAGAAGGCAAAAAATAAACCAATTATTGTTTATATTGCATAGCATCTTCTGCTACCATAATTTTTAAAATTATGAAAAAATATTACTGCATTTAAATTTTTTCTTTTAGTCTTCGAAATACTTTAAAACAGTATATGTGTTATTTCGTTGTTGTTCAGAGTATACATGGTCAGTGGGAATTAACCAAGCATAATGGTAGTTCATTATCTTTGTCACTCTTTAATGCAATCTTGATTAATTTTGAATAGAAAAATGACTCAACCTTTAATACTATTGTCTGCCTAGCTTTTTACAAATTAATATTTTTAAATCTCTGTTTTGAGGTACAAATAGAAATTAATATGTCTCTATAAGTAGTCGTGATTTTAACAGGGTTTCGACCTAACTCTAAATGTAATAAAGGATAGTTTCCTGGGCTAAGTTTTAAAAAACTGTCTGTACTGATCTTGCTTCACTAAGTTTCACCTTCCCATAAACTTTGTTTCAATATTGTAATGATTCTCAATTCTTTGCCTGATGCAGTCCTTAAATACTGATAAGATTTTTCATGGACCAAAGTTATCAACAAAAACCTTGGATGACTGTCTTTTGTTTTTTAGGCAGGGGAGTAGGTACTTGTGTCTATGCTTTGTAAAAATATAAAGTTTGCTGTTCTGTGGACAATAAATAAGAAAGAAGAATTCAGGGAAATAAAGAGGGAAGCCATAGAGGACACTTGACCAAAGTCAAAGCAAAAAGCAGTTAAGTGTCTAAATTCAGACAGTGACAACGACATGACAGCGATAATAAAAAGATTGAAACCAAGAAACCATTTGGACATATACTTCCCTAGTATACTAGGGAAGTACATGTGATCAATTTGATACAGAGATAAAGGCTAAGGACAAGTCAAAAGTGATTCAAAGCTTCAAGTCAGGTGGACTGGATGGAGATGTTGCCATCAACACATAGTAATTAATGAGGAATTGACAGGTTTGGCAAAAAAAAGATTAGCTCGAGTTTTAGCCATGTTGATTATGAGAAGTTCACCGGGCATAGAGGAAGAACCAACAGGAATTTTCAAGCAAGGACATTTGCCAAAGGAATACTTTGTAAGATTTGTTAACTCTCTTAAAAGTTTTTCTCTGCCATTACTTCAGTTATGCCTTTCTTATTTCCCTAGAGGAAACCAGACAGATCTCTTAGATATGTAGGAAGGGAGAAAAGACAGCTATACAGATAGTCTGAGCTAGAAGCAGCACCAGGCCAATCCTAGTATCATGTACAGGTCCATGGAACTCTAATGCGGGCTGATTTTTTCCATATTATTTTAAATTTTATTCTTTTTAAAATCATACCACAAAATATTTTCAAAGTTATGAAATGTATAAGTTTTCACGTTTGCATCATACAGCTCATGCTAAAAAATGAATGATTGTGTACAAAAAACCATACAACCCATAATTTCCTGTTGAGCCAATACAGAAATAATCAATATATAACAGCAGACGTATCAACTATCAATATATAGCATTACACCAACCAGTCCTTTTATAAATGGAATACGTAAACCATTAGCAGCAGGCCAACTTGGGTGTTATTTTTTTTTTAAGTTGAGTTTAGCTTACCTTTAAATAGATTTGCATTGGGAGAAAGGTAAACGTTTCTCAAATATAACACTACTTAATTCAACACAAGCCATTAGGAGTGGGAGGTTTTTCTGTTACTTTATATCTCAGTAACACATTAAAAAATAAAGGTTTCAGTTAAGCTATTTCTCTGAAATTTTCATAGTCTAGCGAAGTTTATTAATGTGTCTTTGTGTTTAATAAAAATGTGACTGAATGCTGTTGGCCTCCTCAAAGCTGTTCTCACCTCTGGGATTAGGTTTCTTGGCATCTAGTTTCAGGTGATGCTGTTCACTTTGATAGCTATCCCTGCAATTTTGTTATGATGCCACAAGATGGCGATAAAAATATTGTGATCAAACTGTAGAGGCTGGGCCGCAAAGATGCAAGATGGGGAGGAAATTAATTAATGGGCATCCTCTCCACCAATGATTTTAACTTTTATAGTCTGCTGCTGCTAAGTCACTTCAGTCGTGTGCGACTCTGTGTGAACCCATAGACGTCAGCCCACCAGGCTCTCCTGCCCCTGGGATTCTCCAGGCAAGAACACTGGAGTGGGTTGCCATTGCCTTCTCCAAACTTATATAGTCACGACAGTACAAATACATTGTTGTGGGCAAGTTGTAAGTGGATGAATTTTGTCTTCTGAATCTTCAACTTTCCCATTCAAACCCTTAACACCCTAGGTACTTCTTCCATTTCCTGGCCCATCTATCAGTACCTGTCTCTGTTCCTTCAACAATAACTGTCTAGTTGTTAGGTATAAGATTTTTTTATTTAATAAAATATTATTTCTGCTTTCCTCATATCAGTCTGTAAGACAGGTATTATTATTATCTTTTCACTGAAGATAACAATGAGGGAAAACTGAGGATCCATAAGATTAAATTACTTGCCCAAGATAGCCCAACGCACTGAAAATTTTATTAAAATTGGAATTTTTTTTTACTGAGGCATAATTGACATATAATATTATATCAGTTTCAGGTATATGATATAATGACTTGATATTTGTATATACTGCAAAATGATCACAATAGTAAACCTAATTAACATCCATCACCAAACAGAAAAAATTTTTTCTTGTGATGAGAACTTTTAAGATCTACTCTCTCAGCAACTTTTAAATATGCAATACGGTATGATTAACTATAGTCACTATGCTATACACTATATTCCTAGGATGTATTTACTTTATAACTGGAAATTTGTACCTTTTGACCTCTTTTATCCATTTCACCACTGCCAACTCTCCATCTTTAAGAACCACCAAACTGTTCTCAAAATATATCTATGAGACAGTATTTCTCCCTCTGTCTTATTTCACTTAGCATAATGCCCTTAAGCTCCATTCATGGTGTGACAAATGACAGGATTTCCCTCCTTTTTACGGCTGAATTACATTCTATTGTGTATATACTGCTTTTTCTTATCCTTTCATTCATCTGTGGATATTTAGGTTGTTTCCATGTGCTGATTATCAGAAATAATGCTGCAATGAACATGAGGGGGCACATATCTTTTCATACAAAATTTCAAATTTTCTTTTCTTCAAATAAATATCCAAAAGTGTTATGCTGGGTCATATGATAGTTCTTTTTCTTCATGTTTTGAGAGACCTCCATGCTCTAAGACACTGGAAATTTTAAAGCCAGGTCTAATCCTCAAAATTCAGCTATCATAATACGCTGACCTCATATGTTACCTGCTTGGGTTCTCTCAAGGTCTTTAGTTAAAGGAATCCTTTTGAAAAAAATCAGGGTTTTGGTTTGGAAGAGTTTGAGGGAACTAAGAGTTCTCAGAAGATGTAGATTCTCCTATTAAACAAACAGAAAACATGTTTGCTTACATTATTCAATTCAAAACAATGATCTGGGGTTCCCATGTGCTAGACACTGTGCTCAGTGTTATAGAAAAAACAAAGATAAGTGAAATCAAGTTCTACTTCCCAAGGAGCTCCAGTGCTAAGTCGCTTCAGTCATGTCCAACTCTGTGTGACCCTCTGGGCTGCAGCCTGTCAGGCTCCTCTGTCCATGGGATTCTCCAGGCAAGAACACTGGAGTGTGTTGCCGTGCCTTCCTCCAGGGGATCTTCCTGACCCAGGGACTGAACCCATGTCTCTACCTGCATTGGCAGGTGGACTCTTTACCACTATTTCTCTCCATTTTGGTCTACCAAACATCAGTGGATGGCATGTTATCCTAACAGAAGAATTAGGTTTAATGAAAGTAGCAACAACCTGAGTTTTATTAGTTGTAGAGTAATACATAGCACAGGACTTATTAGGACCTATTCCAAATCGATACATTTAACAAGGACTATGCGATGGCACCCCACTCCAGTACTCTTGCCTGGAAAATCCCATGGATGGAGGAGCCTGGTAGGCTGCAGTCCATGGGGTCGCTAGGAGTCAGACACGACCGAGCGACTTCACTTTCACTTTTCACTTCCATGCATTAGAGAAGAAAATGGCAACCCACTCCAGTGTTCTTGCCTGGAGAATCCCAGGGACAGGGGAGCCTGGTGGGCTGCCATCTATGGGGTCGCACAGAGTCGGACACGACTGAAGCGACTTAGCAGCAGCAGCATACATCAAGGAATGCCTTGAAGGGCAGAGGAAAAGCATGAGTGGAAAGGAGAAACAGTTGGTAATCTCCAATTTATTTTTAAGACCATTAGAGTTTTATGGATAACTCATAGTGGACATTTAAAAAAATTTATCTTCATCCCTTCCTTGAAGAATCTACCCCTTTCATACATGGTGAGACCCCAATGGAACTATTAATCACAACACAGCCCTGCCCTTATTGGCCATAAGAATAGGCACATGACTCCTCAAATCATCCAATCATGTTCTTCAAGGCATTGTGATAGGTCCAGAGATGTGCCTGTGTTCCAAGTAGAGCCAATCAGAATCCATTTGGGGCATTGATACGTAGACAGAAGTAGAAGATATTTTGTTTACACTGTGAATTCTAACCACAGACCAAAACTGCCCACAATATGGAACGAGTGTATAAGTGAAATAAAGCCAGGCAGAGACAAACAGTGCCAAAACTTGGAGAGAGTAACAGGACCCTGAAGACATCATTTGAACTCTTGGATATATTTCTTAAACTTTCAGTCGTATGAAACACATACAGACATAAGCAAAACATTTTGTATGTACTCATTTTTTCAGGGTTTGTTTGTTTGATGTAGCTGCAAGTTTAAGAAGCAGCATGAGTAGTTAGGTTGAAAGTATAAGAAGTTAGATTGAGTATCTGTTGCTTGGACCCAAGAGTCCTAACTTAAAAAAGAAAAAGAAAATCTATACTATCCTTAAACCCTGCAGTTAGTGGAGCTGCAGCCTTTAATCTCTTGAGAGTTACGTGGTGCAAAGTAGAGAGCCTAGTACAGCTGCTCCACTCTTCGTTTGCTGTTCCCAGAAGTACAGCTCTCTTAAATACCAGTTCATTGTGTTTCCAGGTCTCTTCCAAAATGATCTGGTGCAATCCCTGCCAGTCTCCTTCAATATCAAGGATGTTACTGAAAGCAGCATCTTGAATCCTACGCAACCAAGGCAGCCTTCGCCTCCCTATTAGCAATTTGAACGATTTGCCATCAGGTCTTGGGACTTGACCCTTTTTCTTTGTCTGACTCCCTGCAGATGCTGAGCAATGAATTGAGATCACTAATCTAAGGTTTCTACCTCCACAAACAGAAATATTTTAGCTCATTCCTCCTTGTGATGAGTAAATAGACTTCCAACTATGAACAATCTGAAAATAAGCATTTTATGGGCCCTCTTGGATCATTGTTAAATTGGTAAGTCATTAATCAATTTCAATTACCTGGCAGGATGGGAGGATGAGGTCTGGAAATCATCATCATGGCTGATAGGCAGTGTGTGGTGCCCTGGTCTGGAATTCGGCTACTGAAAACACATGGAAAAAGTAGCTGAGGTTTCAGCCTCACAAGCTCTGATAATTTACCACTAAAAATAAACATGTGCTCAAGAGACAACTACTATGTAAATACTCCCAGAAAGATTTTTCAGCATCTGCATACAGAAGCTTCCTTCCAATACACAGGGAAGCTGGGGGCACAGCACACAAAGAATGCTTTATCTTTGGTGGGGGGGTGGGGGAGCCAGCATCTGCTGAGTTTGAAGGAAAGGCAGGACAAAGAGTCGCTGCTCTTGTTCGGGCAGGGAAATGAAACGTGATTCATTGTTCTGTCTGAAGCAGCCTCACGTTTACTGTTCCACAACCATGCTAAATACTGGAGTTTGCTTTTCCGTGTTAGAAGTATACTTGTCCTTAGTGTTGGTGTCAGGCTACAAAATACTTCTTGGGAAGCTAAGACATCAACACACCTCATTCTCACTGAGTGTGCCATGTACAGCATATTACTTGGCACTTAGTGGGTGCTTAATAGTTTGTATTTTCCCATTAATAATGTCTAGTGCCCTGCCATGCTCAGTCGTGTCTAACTCTTTGCGACCCCATGGTCTGCAGACCATCAGGCTTCTTTGTCCACTGAATTTTCCAGGCAAAGATACTGGGGTGGGTTACCATTCCCTTCTCCTTGGGATCTTGGACTTTCCTGGTGACTCAGAAGGTAGAGAATCTGCCTGCAATGCGGAAGACCTGGGTTTAATCCTTGGGTAGGAAGATCCCCTAGAGAAGGGAACTGCTACCCACTCCAGTATACTGGCCTGGAGAATTCCATGAACAAAGGAGCCTGGCAGGCTACGGTCCATGGACTCGCAAAGAGTCGGACATGACTGAAAGACTGTTACTTTTTCTCCTTGGGATCTTACCAACCCAGGGACCCATCCCTCATCTCTTGCATCTCCTGCATCAGCATGCAGATTATTTACCACTGCGCCATCCGGGAAGCCATTTTTCCATTAATAATGTCTACTGAAGGTAACTATGATTTGTGAAAATCAAAACATTTTAGGCTGCTAAATTAGAACACAAATACTGTAAAATCAAAGGACTCTTTCCTTTACCACAGGATCATTTTAACTGAAAGTTCCCTCTCTTGGGGGTACATTTAAAATGCACAATTTACATCCAACTTTTCCATGATACTTTGAGGTAAGAAACGGCATATATTGGTGTGTACCATTTTGCCTCCATCCAGTTTTGTAAAGGAAGGGCTAAAGGAAGAACTGGCTGAAAGAACACTGTTTTGTGAAACACAAAGCTGAAAACTTAAAAAGCTTCTAACTTAAAATTAAGCTTGGGGATTATCTAAGGTCTTCAAATATTCATACAAACTGTATTCTTCATTATAACAGGTCATGGGAGAGACTGTGTGATGCTCAAGGATTTTACTGCACAGCATTGTGACAGGAAAACCTCCAGAATCATCAATTTATGGGTTTATGGGGTTTGAATATGAATTCTTGACACAGATCACAGACTCACCTTGATGGGGAGTTGCTTTGGCTGAGCTATGAGAGACATGGAGACCCCTGCCAAGATAAAGAGGGCTGGGGAGCCATATGTGGAAGGGAAAGAACATGTGCCACTTGATATTCTGCCTTCTTGGTTTGTCTGGAAGTCTAGAAGCCTAAACCTGCCCCCCAAAGTAGATCAGCCTTCCTAGCCTCCCAGTTGAGCCCAGTTCCTCACCAGCCCACCCCAGCCCTCAGATCAGATCAGTCGCTCAGTCGCGTCCGACTCTTTGCGACCCCATGAATCGAAGCACGCCAGGCATCCCTGTCCATCACCAACTCCTGGAGCTCACTCAGACTCACGTCCATCGAGTCAGTGATGCCATCCAGCCATCTCATCCTCTGTCATCCCCTTCTCCTCCTGCCCCCAATCCCTCCCAGCATCAGAGTCTTTTCCAGTGAGTCAACTCTTCACATGAGGGTGGCCAAAGTACTGGAGTTTCAGCTTTAGCAACATTCCTTCCAAAGAACACCCAGGGCTGATCTTTAGAAAGGACTGGTTGGATCTCCTTGCAGTCCAAGGGACTCTCAAGAGTCTTCTCCAACACCACAGTTCAAAAGCATCAATTCTTCGGCGCTCAGACTTCTTCACAGTCCAACTCTCACATCCATACATGACCACAGGAAAAACCATAGCCTTGACTAGAGGGACCTTTATTGGCAAAGTAATGTCTCTGCTTTTGTATATGCTATCTAGGTTGGTCATAACTTTCCTTCCAAGGAGTAAGCGTCTTTTAATTTCATGGCTGCAGTCACCATCTGTAGTGATTTTGGAGCCCCAAAAAATAAAGTCTGACACTATTTCCACTGTTTCCCCATCTATTTGCCATGAAGTGATGGGACCAGATGCCATGATCTTCGTTTTCTGAATGTTGAGCTTTAAGCCAACTTTTTCACTCTCCACTTTCACTTTCATCAAGAGGCTTTTGAGTTCCTCTTCACTTTCTGCCATAAGGGTGGTGTCATCTGCATATCTGAGGTTATTGATATTTCTCCCAGCAATCTTGATTCCAGCTTGTGTTTCTTCCAGTCCAGCATTTCTCATGATGTACTCTGCATAGAAGTTAAATAAGCAGGGTGACAATATATAGCCTTGACAAACTCCTTTTCCTATTTGGAACCAGTCTGTTGTTCCATGTCCAGTTCTAACTGTTGCTTCCTGAACTGCATACAGATTTCTCAAGAGGCAGGTCAGGTGGTCTGGTATTCTCATCTCTTTCAGAATTTTCCACAGTTTATTGTGATCCACACAGTCAAAGTCTTTGGCATAGTCAACAAAGCAGAAATAGATGTTTTTCTGGAACTCTTGCTTTTTCCATGATCCAGTGGATGTTGGCAATTTGATCTCTGGTTCCTCTGCCTTTTCTAAAACCAGCTTGAACATCAGGAAGTTCATGGTTCACATATTGCTGAGGCCTGGCTTGGAGAATTTTAAGCATTACTTTACTAGCGTGTGAGATGAGTGCAATTGTGCGGTAGTTTGAGCATTCTTTGGCATTGCCTTTGTTTGGGATTGTAATGAAAACTGACCTTTTCCCGTCCTGTGGCCACTGCTGAGTTTTCCAAATTTGCTGGCATATTGAGTGCAGCACTTTCACAGCATCATCTTTCAGGATTTGGAATAGCTCAACTGGAATTCTATCACCTCCACTAGCTTTATTGGTAGTGATGCTTTCTAAGGCCCACTTGACTTCACATTCCAGGATGTCTGGCTCTAGGTCAGTGATCACACCATTGTGATTATGTGGGTCATGAAGATCTTTTTTGTACAGTTCTTCTGTGTATTCTTGCCATTTCTTCTTAATATCTTCTGCTTCTGCAAAGGAGAAAAGGAAAGATATAAATATCTGAATGCAGAGTTCCAAAGAATAGCAAGAAGAGATAAGAAAGCCTTCTTCAACGATCAATGCAAAGAAATAGAGGAAAACAACCCCTGCCCTAGGCTGTGGTTATTCACATCTGTCCTAGAAGTTGCTGTAATGAAATCCTCACTGGAGACGACTGAGACTTATATTTCTATGGGCTTCTTTCTAAATTTAGCAGATGGTTTAGTTTCTTTTCTCTTGTTTTGAGTTTGTTTATGATTCTGTTTTACCATAACATTACTTAAGGAGGATTGAGGTTTTTCATGGATTCTGACTACCTGAAGTCTGATTCTTACTTTCAGCATTTACTGAGTAATATTTCTGACTAGCTCCTTCCCATGCTTGCTCCCTACATCAGAATTTATGAGAATCATCACCTAATTCTAATGTCCAGTAAGTCTGTCATGGGAACGAAATGTCAGAAGCTCAGAATTTTAGGAACAGTCTTGTGACTAATTAACTCCATAGGCTTGAGCAAGTCCTGGACTCCAGGATTCTTGTGATGGTTAATTGTATATATCAATTTGGCTGGGCCACAATGCCCAGGTATGTGGTCAAATGTTATTCTGGATGCTTCTGTGAAATATTTTTGCAGCAGTGGACTTTGTATAAAACAGGTTGCCCTCTATAGTGCAGGTGGGCCTCATCCAATCAGTTGAAGACCTGAATAGAAAAAGACTGATGACCCTGGATCAGGAAAGAATTCTACAGCAGACAGACAACCTTTGAACTTGAACTGCAACAACAGCTCATCTCTGGATCTTTAGCTGCTGGGACTTGCCAGCCTCTGTAATCATGTGAACCAGCCCCTTAAAACTCTGTCTCTCTCTCTTTTTTTTTTTTCTTTTTTTAATTTATCAGTTCTGTTTCCGTGGAGAACACTAACTAATACAACCTTCCTTTTTTACATTTTAAATTATGGGATAAATTGAATCCATTCTATAGATATCATGATGAGCTAAAGAAATAATGTGTGCAAAAGAAATATAAAATAAAGCACTGAACAATACAGGATTTTTTAAAATTATACCTTCAACTCAAGAGTTTATAGTTAAAATTAGCAGTTTACTTAAAGATGAGCACCAGAAATTTCTCCCTCTGCAAACAGCCCTTGCATGAACTTCTAACCTTCAGTCAGGTCTCCACTATTGGGCTCAGACAAGTCTGACCCAAGTATGGCCCCAAGGGCCTCAGAAGAAGTGGTGCTATTTTAAGATGAATGTCAAAGTTGTTATCTCTATGTCATTTACCCAGTTATAGTTGGGGAAGGGGGGGTCCTAACTAGTCCCCACTCTCTTCACCAAGGCACACAGGGGTTTTCCAGGTGACCTCTGATTTTATGAAGTCTTTATTCACCAAGACCAGACTGATGGCACAGTGACTTCTTTGTTCATTGATTAAAAACAAACAAACAAAAAAAACCCTATACCTCCAACAAGGCTTTATAGAAAATCCATCATGTGCCACAAACAGGGTTCAAATATGATGAAGACATCATTCACATGAAGACACACTGTCCAAGGGAGATGATGTGAGACATTCTCAAGTTCCTAAAATCAAAAATATGGAAGTGCCTTTATAGCTTCCCAGCTTTTCTCCTGAATCTTTTTTTGTTTTGCTCAGAGTCACATAGAATCTATGAATATTTCCACATCACAAGTTAGTCACCTTTTCAACTTCACTAAAGATTAATATTAACATCTTTTATAAGGCAGTCACTTTTTTCCTTATAAATGGAAATAATTGCTATGTTTATTATGCTTGCTCCTTTAGCAGAGCAGAACCTTACATGGACCAACGGACTGGTTCAAAATTGGGAAAGGAGGACAACAAGGCTGTATATGCCACCTTGATTATTTAACATATGCTGAGCACAAGGAATGATGCTAAAGCTGAAACTCCAGTACTTTGGCCACCTCATGCGAAGAGTTGACTCATTGGAAAAGACTGATGCTGGGAGGGATTGGGGGCAGGAGGAGAAGGGGATGACAGAGGATGAGATGGCTGGATGGCATCACTGACTCGATGGACGTGAGTCTGAGTGAACTCCGGGAGTTGGTGATGGACAGGGAGGCCTGGCGTGCTACGATTCATGGAGTCGCAAAGAGTCGGACACGACTGAGCGACTGATCTGATCTGATCTGAGCACATCATGTGAAATGTCAGGCTGGATGAATCATAAGCTGGAATCAAGATTGCCAGGAAAAAAATCAACAACCTCAGATATGCAAATGATACCACCCTAATGGCAAAAAGTGAATAGGAACTAAAGAGCCTCTTGATGAAGGTGAAAGAGGAGAGTAGAAAAGCTGGCTTGAAACTCAACATTCAAAAAACTAAGATCATTGCATCTAGTCCCATCACTTCATGGCAAATAGAAGGGAAAAAAGTGGAAGTAGTGACAGATTTTATTTTCTTGGTTTCCAAAATCACTGTTGATGTTGACTGCAGCCATGCAATTAAAAGACGCTTACTCCTTGGAAGAAAAAACCTGTGTGTGTGTGTGTGTGTGTGTGTATGTGTGTGTGTGTATGCGTGCATGCGTGCTAAGTTGCTTTAGTCGTGTCTGACTCTTTGCAGCCCCATGGACTATAGCCCACCAGGCTCCTCTGGCCATGGGATTCTCCAGGCAAAAATACTGGAGTGTGTTACCATGCCCTCCTCCAGGGGATCTTCCTGACCCAGGGATTGAATCTATGTCTCTTATGTCTCCTTCATTGGCAGGTGAGTTCTTTACCACTAGTGCCAGCTGGGAAGCCCCCATGAGAAACCTAAACAGCATATTTTAAAAGTAAAGACATCACTTTGCTGACAAAGGTCCATATGTATAGTCAAAGCTATGGTTTTTCCAGTAGTCATGTATGGGTGTGAGAGCTGGTTGAGTGCTGAAGAATTGATGCTTTTGAATTGTGGTGCTGGAGAAGTCTCTTGAGAATCCCTTGGACAGTAAGGAGATCAATTCTAAAGGAAATCAATTCTGAATAGTCATTGGAAACTGATGATGAAGCTGAAGCTCCAATATTTTGGCCACCTGATGTGAAGAGCTGACTCGTTGGAAAAGACCCTGATGCTGGGAAAGATTAAGGGCAGGAGGAGAAGGGGATGACAGAGGATGAGATGGTTGGATGGCATCATCTATTCAGTAGACATGAATTTCAGCAAACTCTGGGAGATAATGAAGGACAGTGAAGCCTAGTGTGCTGCAGTCTGTGGGGTCACAAAGAATTGGACATGACTTAGCCATTGAACAACAGAACAACAGAACATAATGAGTGGTGAACAGAGGACTCGGGTAATTGATGGGTCGGTAGATTCGTAGTCTCTTTCTCATCTTTGTGATTTAATCTACTCTCCCAACTGCCAGCCTTCTAGAAACTCAGTCAAATCTCACTGAAGGATTAACACAGCCTGAAGTGCATCTCTGATCAGAACATATCCTAGAATCGCTCACAGACTACTAAGGGCTCACTCATTTATATAACAAGCATACATTAATAGTGTTAGTTGTTCAGTTGTGTCTGACTCTTGGCATACATTAATACCTACACTGTGGTAGAAACCCAGGAGGGGCACCCCTTGGCAGTTCAAATAAATATCAAATTCAGTAGCCTGGCAGCTGTGTTAGTCGCTCAGTCATGTCCAACTCTTTGTAACTCCATGGACTATAACCCACCAGGTCTTCTCTGTCTATGAAATTCTCCAGGCAAGAATACTGGAGTGGATAGCCATTCTGTTCTCCTGAGGATCTTCCTGACCCAGGGATTGAACCCAAGTCTCCTGCATGCAGGCAGATTCCTTACCATCTGAGCCATCAGGGAAGCTGAGGGCCCCACCTTATGGTTCCAGCCTCCTTTTGGGGAGTATCTTCACATACCACACACTCACCTTCCAACCACAATCCTTGGTTCCAAGGATTCCCTGTACCAGTCTCAACCTCCAGGCAGGTCTGGGCAGGACTGGAATCCCTCCTGGTCTGCAATACCAAAGGGAGAGCCAACCTTTGATCTCAGCCCTCAGACAGCATTTGTGATGCTGATAATACTGGAGAAAGGCCTTGGAAAAGAATAGGGGAAGCTCTGGGCTGAGAACAGAGAGAGCAGAGTTCAAGACCCTATTCTTCCTCTTATTGCTTTTGTGATTTGAACTAGTCACTTAATCTTTCTGAGCCTCATTTGTATAATAAAGAGATCAAACTAGATTGATCTAAAATCCCTTATGGCCCTATTGAAGACTCCAACCTACATGATTAAAGAGAGAAGAGAGACAGTACTGCTACGTTTGGCTGCATAATGAGCCACAGGGTGTACTGAATGGTTCAGCTACTTTCATTTGTCATTTACTTGGATATAATCTCCTGTGTTGCTTTGCCCCAAATACTGAGTAACCCTGATCTCCATCTGGTACCTATTCTGTGGGCATTTCAGGAACTTTCATTTCCTGTATTCAAGTCTGGAATCCTTGAGAGCCCTAATTTCCATTTGAAGGGAGACATTTCTGAACTTACAAAAGCTGAACATTCTATGATTCATGTCATAAACAGATTCACACACACTCATAAAATCCAATTTAATTAATATGTAACAGCTATTCTGCCTATTAATAACTGGGATTTTTTTTAACTTATAGGTTTATACAATTGAATCTTTATATCATTTTGTATGAGTCTAAAATTTTCAATTGTAAGAAACAAATATTCATAATTCTAGGACTGCAGGATTAGTCATTTTAAATTTTTTTGGTTAGAATTTCTGCCAATGATCTAAAAATAGTTAAAGGAGTTCTTTTACTTTTATTTTAAATATGAATTCCTTTTTACTTAAATCATCTGTCATCTGAGGCTCCCAACTTCCCTCTGAATTGAATTCTGTGCATAAATTTATAACACCTACAAATATTAGTTTAAAATGTAAACATCAACAACATACCCACAACTATGCTCAAGTTAAAATTCTTACTATTAGTGTATGTGATTATGAAATATTTTAAACACTTAAGAGCACTAAAAAGATTTTTTCTTCATACAGCTCTAATTTTCCCTGGAGGTTTAATTCCATTTTCAAGCATATCAACTTGTTCTTTTAAAAATGGCTAGAGAAAGCCAAGATAAATATGAGACCAGGAATTTAATGTCTCTTTAAGTTTATTAAACAGGGAAAAAAAAGAAACAGCCATTTATTATGTACATATGTGTTAACTCATATGCTAGGTACTTTCATACATTTTCTCTCATTTAATTATAGATAAAAAGCTTATAGGAAAACAAAGGAAAAGTAATGAGCTTTGAGGATGTAACAGAAGTCTGATGATTCTACTGAATTTACAAAGATTTTTTAATGCCTTATTCATTTATTTATTTATAACTGAAGTATAGCTGATATACAATATTATATTAGTTTCAGAGGTACAACATAGTGATTTGACACTTAAATACATTACAAAGTGACCACCATAAATCTAGTTACTATCGGGCACCATACAAAGTTCTTACAATATTACCAACTATATTCTTTATTCTCTTTGTTATTAATATATCCCTGTGACTCATTTATTTTGTAACTGGAAATTTGCACCTTATCTATCTCTTCTCTCACCTTTCTGGCAAATACCAATTTGCTCTCCTATGAGCTTGTTTCTGTTTTGTTTTGTTTGTTCATTTGTTTTGTGTTTTAGATACCATGTATAAGTGAAATCATATGGTATTTGTCCTTTTTGACTTATTTCACTTAGCATAATGTCCTCTAGATCCATCCATGTTGTCACAAATGATAAGATTACATTATTTTTTATGACTGAGTAATATTCCTGTTTTTGTGTGTGTGCGTGTGTGTGTGTGCGCGCCGCATCTTCTTTATCCATTCTTCTGTCAATAGCCAGTTAGATTGCTTCCATATCTTGGCTGTAACAAATAATATTGCAGTGATCATAGGAATGCATAAGTCTTTTCAGTCTAGTGTTTTTGTTTTCTTTGAGTAAATACCCAGAAGTAGGATGTATGGTAGTTCTATTTTTAATTATTTTAGGAACATCCATACTATTTTCCAAAGAAGCTGCACCAATTTACATTCCCACCAACAGTGCACAAAAGTTCCTTTTCTCTACATCCTCACCAACACTTGCTCTTTGCTGCTTTTTATGATAGCAATTCTGACAGGTATGAGGTGATAACTCACTCTGGGTTTGATTTGCATTTCCTTGATGATTAGTGATGTTGAGCATCTTTTCATCTCTTTTCATCTTTTGGCTGTCTTTATGTTGTCTTTGGGAAAATGTCTATTCAGGTCCTCTACCCATTTTCTAATTGAATTATTTGTCTTTTTGATATTGAGTTGTATGAGTTTCTTATATATTAACCCCACATTGGATATCTAATTTGCAAATATCTACTCCCATTCAGTAGGCTGCCTTTTCATTTTGTTGGATGGTTTCCTTCCCTTTGCTGAAGGTTTCAATGCCTACTTAAAGGTCAAATTGAATAATGAGTATTTATTTGAACTTCCTAAAAATATCACCACTCGTGTATAATTAAAATAAAACCCCCTGGGCTCACCTTGATAACTGAAAATGTGTTCAGCATTTTTACTCTCTATTTCTCCTCTTCTGTCATATTAATTCAATATTAAAATTGCATTTTACTTAGTCCTCCCTTTGTTCAGCTTATTTTCTAGGAAATCTGAGAACAGATTTGCATTAGGTGTGATATGTTTTTCTTCGAGTGTTGTAAAAATGGATTTCATTTGTATCTAATAGACTCCATTGACATAAAGTAAGACATTTTTAGGTTACTTCTAATTCAAGTTTTGAATTGTTAATGAGTGTGTAGCAAAAATAGCAATTAAAAAGTAATAGCACTTATTAGTATCTCTAAAGTGTACTGAAATTGTCCAAGTATGTTACTGTAAAATAGAAATTATTAGTGGGGCAAGATTTTTTTGATCCTGATTGGCAACTAATAGTTACTAAGACAAAAGACTTAAAAAAAAATCCAATCTTCTAAGAAAAAAAAAAAAAAATCTGGTCCCTTCTACAAGCAATCTGTGGAAGATAGAGTATAAGAAGACATTCTTTAATTATCCATAGAGAGAAAAAATATGAATAAATATATTCAAATATTAAAACTTATAATAGCGATGTCAGTGGCATTTTTATTGATTGATTGAAAGTTGGCATTATGAGAAATTGATGCATACTATTGTAGTTTACGGAGAAGGCAATGGCACCCCACTCCAGTACTCTTGCCTGGAAAATCCTATGGACGGAGGAGCCTGGTAGACTGCAGTCCATGGAGTCGCTAGGAGTCGGACACGACTGAGCGACTTCACTTTGACTTTTCACTTTCATGCATTGGAGAAGGCAATGGCAACCCACTCCAGTGTTCTTGCCTGGAGAATCCCAGGGACAGGGAAGCCTGGTGGGCTGCCGTCTATGGGGTCGCACAGAGTAGGACACGACTGACACAACTTAGCATTGTAGTTTACTAAAGTGGAAATTTAATAAACGGGACTCAAGTGACTCAAAAGATTTATGTTATTAATAGCAGTTATTGACATTTGGGAGCAAAGAATCATCACATTATTTTTTCATTTGATTTTCACAAGAACCCAGTAAGTTCTCTGTCATCGTCATCATTCCCTTTTTACCGCAGATACTGAAATGGCAGGCCAAGATAAGAATGGCGGGTCACTGATCTTAAACTCACTATTGGTCCCATTTTCCAAGAGATTTAATTGAGAACATCAGATGGACACAATTATTAGCCTTTGTTATGTCTCACCTATATTCAACTCCCGTTAGCTTAACCAAACTCAAGAAATTGTGTAGATTATAGCCCAGTGCTTTTCAAACATAAAAATCACCTAGAAAGCTTGTTAAAACACAGAGTCCCAACAATTCTGATTCGGTAGATCTAGGAGAAACCTGAGCACCTACATTTTATCAAGTTCTCAGATGATGCTTTTGCTGCAAATGGCATTATTTCATTCTTTTTTTTATGGCTGAATAGTATTCCGTTGTATATATGTACCACATCTTCTTCATTCATCTATTGATGGACATTAGGTTATTTCCATGTCTTGGCTATTGTAGATAGTGCTGCTATGAACATTCAGTTTAGTTCAGTTCAGTGGCTCAGTCGTGTCCGACTCTTTGCGACCCCATGAATCGCAGCACGCCAGGCCTCCCTGTCCATCACCAACTCCCGGAGTTCACTCAGACTCATGTTTATCCAGTCAGTGATGCCATCCAGCCATCTCATCCTCTGTCATCCCCTTCTCCTCCTGCCCCCAATCCCTCCCAGCATCAGAGTCTTTTCCAATGAGTCAACTCTTCGCATGAGGTGGCCAAAGTACTGGAGTTTCAGCTTTAGCATCAGTCCTTCCAAAGAACACCCAGGGCTGATCTCCTTTAGAATGGACTGGTTGGATCTCCTTGCAGTCCAAGGGACTCTCAAGAGTCTTCTCCAACACAACAGTTCAAAAGCATCAATTCTTCGGCGCTCAGCTTTCTTCACAGTCCAACTCTCACATCCATACATGACCACAGGAAAAACCATAGCCTTGACTAGATGGACCTTCGTTGGCAAAGTAATGTCTCTGCTTTTCAATATGCTATCTAGGTTGGTCATAACTTTCCTTCCAAGGAGTAAGCGTCTTTTAATTTCATGGGTGCAGTCACCATCTGCAGTGATTTTGGAGCCCCCAAAAATAAAGTCTGACACGGTTTCCCCTGTTTCTCCATCTATTTCCCATGAAGTGATGGGACCAGATGCCATGATCTTCGTTTTCTGAATGTTGAGCTTTAAGCCAACTTTTTCACTCTCCACTTTCACTTTCATCAAGAGGCTTTTTATCCTCTTCACTTTCTGCCATAAGGGTGGTGTCATCTGCATATCTGAGGTTATTGATATTTCTCCCGGCAATCTTGATTCCAGGTTGTGCTTCTTCCAGCCCAGCATTTCTCATGATGTACTATGAACGTTAGGGTGCATATATTTTTTTAAATTATAGTTTTCTCTGGATATATACTCAGAAATGGGATTGCTAGATCATATGGCAAATATTTTCTTAGTGTTTTTAAGGAACCTGCATACTGTTTTTTTAAAGTGACTGTGCCAGTTGATATTCCCACCAACAATGTAGAAGGGTTAGCTTTTCCCGTGGTCCACTCTTTGAGTTATATTTTATATTCTACTGGTTTTATTTAATGTAGTGGCTAATAAATAGATTGCTAGAGCTGCAAGGAAATAGCCAATAGGTCAGCAATAACGGCTTTAGTGCTAATTGGGCCATGTGGTGTGAGTGTGAGCTGCACAACTCTAGAATGTTCTACTTAGCATACACCCTACACAACTGGTAGTCTCATCCTTAGGTACTAAATGAGTGTGTTTTAGAAGAAAGAGAGAATGGAAGAGGCGGTGGAATGAAAGAAACAGTATTATTTTAACCATTGGATTTTGGGGATCTCCCAGATCCAGGAATATTGCCATAATCTGTCTGATTAGGCTGTTTTAGGATCAGAAAGTTTATCTAAGGGGAAAGTCTTAGATCAGTTTTAGAAGCCAGGTACTAGAGATTAAATGTTTGTGTCCCACCACTCCCCAAAATTCATATGTGGAAACCTACTTCCCAATGTGATGGTATTAGGTGGTGGGGCTTTTGGAAGATGTTTAGGTCATGAGGGTAGAGCCTTCAGGAATGGGATCAGTGCCCTTCTAAGGAGTGACTTTGTAAAAGCTCCCTCACCCCTTCTGCTATGTGGAGATGTAGCAAAAAGACAGCCATCTATGAACCAGGAAGCAGACTCTTATCAGACATCAAATCTTCTGGCACCTTGACCTTAGACTTCCAGTCTCCAGGACTATGAGAAACAAATTTCTGTTGTTTATAAGCGACTCAGCCTATGGTATTTTGTTTAGCTGTCCAAGAATCTGCGGAGTCTTGAAGTTCATGTAATACTATTTGGGCTCCAGAAGACAAAAGTCATCACAGAGTTGGGAAAAAAATCATTCAACCCATTTTTTTTCTCAGAACATCTGTGGCTTTGGTGGCAGGAGGACCTCGAAAGCATTAGGAGGCAATATCAAGGCACTATCAGTGAGGATACCAGCAGCAGAGGCCATGAAAACCTGCCTCCTCCAAGTAGCTGGCAGACAACTGCCTCCCACCCAAACCTCCCAGAAAGTGAAAGTGAAAATGAAGTCGCTCAGTCGTGTCCAACTCTTTGCGACCCCATGGACTGTAGGCTCCTCCATCCATGGGATTCTCCAGGCAAGAATACTGGAGTGGGTTGCCATTTCCTTCTCCAGGGGATCTTCCTGACCCAGGGATCTCCTGCATTACAGGCAGATGCTTTAACCTCTGAGCCACCAGGGAAGCCTTGAGGCAGGGTCAAAAGAACTGAGCAACCCTGGGATACCAACTAGGAACTCCCAGGAGGGAGCCAGGGGAGCTCAAGGAGATTCCAGTGGAGGGTGGGGCTGAGATCTGAGAGCAGTGCAAGGGGGAATAAAGAGCTTGCTGAATATTATTAATAAATGCAACTTCTTTCATGTTCTCAGGCTGGTGAATTCCAAGCACATTCAAAGGAAAGAAAATTGTAAAAATTACAGCAATCCTAAGAATGCAGATTATAAGCATTCCCTTTTGTGATAGGAATAGCTTTATTATTTAATATTAGTCACACACTATAAGTAATTCACTTTTCTAATCAATATCGGCTGCTTGTAAACTGACATTTCAACTAACACTTCAGTCTGCTACCAGGTTTTGACACCTGAGACAAACCCACAGGGGCTTCCCTGGTGGTTCAGTTGGTAAAGAGTCTGCCTGCAATGCAGATAACCTGGGCTTGATCCCTGGGTTTGGAAGTTCCCCTGAAGAAGGAAATGGCAACCCACTACCGTATTCTTGCTTGGGAAATCCCATGGACAGAGGACCCTGGTGGGCTACCATCCGTGAAGTTTTAAGAGCTGGACATGACTTAGTGACTAAACCTACCTCCCTACAAACCCACAGCACTGTGAGTGTGAAAACATCGTACGTGTAGATTTTACTGAGCTCAGATTTACTGAGTGGTAGAGATCAGTTTCTCCTCCTCCTCCCAGTATTCCTTCCTTGGCCCATAAAGTCCACTTCTTTGGAAGTAATGGGAAGAGAGCGTCTGTCCTCATTTCACTTCAAAAAATGAGGAGTGATGTATCTAACTGATGGATTTGGGGAAAGGAACAGAACTGTTCCTAGCTTAGTGTTTTCTGCTTTTGGTATGGTGAGTCCTCAGGAAAAAAAATTATCCTCTTCTGCAAGAAAAGGCTCACCCTCCATGGGGGAGAATCTTACACTCGTGTGGTGGATCTGAGCGGGTAGTCTAGTTCAAAACCATTTAGCTGCTGTTGCAAACCACATTCTCCCATCAGGGTCCCGAAACAAAAGAAGCAGATGGCACATTCAAACTGGAATAATTTGAGGAGGAAATATTTACAAAGGGACAATTTACAAAGATGGGAGCAGAGTGTAAGAAAAGCGCAAGGGACTGTGCTAGACAGAGCTCACCAATGTGGGTGGCCACCATCCAACGTGTTGAGGACCCAAATAGAACAATAGGACAAAAGAAGGCTGAATTCACTCTCAGCATGAGCTGAATGTCTTGGTCTTCTCTTGCCCTTGGTGTTCCTGGTTCTCAGGCCTTCAGACCCAGATGGGAACCTACACCATGGATTCTCCACTTCTCAGGCGTTAGAACAACACCACTGGCTTTCCTGGTTCTCCAGCTTACAGACAGCAGATTGTGGGATTTCTCAGCCTCCATAATGATAAGAGCCCATACCTTATAATAAATCCCTCCTCCCCCGCCCCTACTTATTGGTTTTGTTTCTCTAGAGAATTCTGACATACAAATAGGCTATTGCAGCCCCACTTACATTATCTTGCCATTTTGGCTCCACCCATTGCAAGGCATGCTACTCAATAGCTTCTAACGGAAAGCACTGGCAACTCTCTGTCTGATGGATTTCTCAGACCAATAGAATACACCTGACCTGCATACTGAGCAGCTGAAAGTGCCAGACAGATAACAGGTTCTGAAAGCACCCCTCAGTCAGTGACTGATAGGAGTTGAAGGACAACTGTCTCAGGCTCTTGCTCCTCAGAAATAATTTCAAGGCATCTTCTGTGCTATCTCCCAGAGCTCCCCAGTAGGATGGAGTCCTAAGTGTCCATGATGGCAATATACTTGATTGTACACTCTCTATTAGGCTCCTTGTCTCATTTCCCCATTGTCTTACCTATACTTCTAAGGATTACCTCCCAAATAAACTATTTTCCTCAAGTCTTTGATTCAGGTCTCCTCTGGGTGCACCCAGATTACACCAGTAGTATAAACAGGGTGGGGCTTCCCCAGTGGCTCAGCAGTTAAAAGAACTCACCTGCAATGAAGGAAATGCAGGAGACGCAAGTGCGATCCCTGGGTTGGGAAGATCCCCTGGAGGAGGGAATGGCAGCCCACTCCAGTATTCTTGCCCGGAGAATCCCATGGACAGAGCAGCCTGGCGGCTACAGTCCATAGGGTCGCACGGAGTCAGACACGACAGAAGCAACTAAGCATGCACATATACAGGGTGAAAGGATCAGTAAGTAACTGACTACGTGAGTATAAGCATATTGTTTAGAAACATAGAGGATTGCACCAGAAGAAACATGTAAAACAATTGAAAGTGATTGCTTTGGGGAGGGGATTTGGGAAAAGCCTTAGGAAACAGGTGGGCAAGAAACAGCTGGTGTTTGTTAAAACTTTGTAATATTATTTGACTATCTGATACATATACGTGTATTTCTTTTATGAAAATAAAGATAATATTAGAACATGCCTTTGACTTACTTTCAGAACAGAGCAGCAAGGGAGTAAAAGAAAAATAAAGAAATATAGGCTGATTAAGCTGGAAGAAGAAAGAAATTTCCTTGGGAAAAAATGGATCTTAGTTAGTAGTTAGGCCAAAAAGATATGAAGAGAAAAATAATATACTAAAGGCCAGACAATCAATGAAGTATGGAAAATCTAACTTGTTAGAAATACGGGAGTATAAAACAGGGTGATGTTTTGTCATTCCTGGTTCTTGAGAGGCCACTGGGGCCCAAAAGAAATGTAAAAGGGAAACACTCATAATTTCAGGGAGCAAACCAGAATGGCATTTCTTGAGAGGATTCAGATGCAAGAAGTACTGAACGGCATTCCCTTAAAGCCATAAATAGGATACCCATAAAAATGTAAATTGGAAAGTACCCTTTGGAGAATGAAATGGCTCTAATAAGTCGTAACAGAAAACTTGGACAGCTTGTAGAGAAAATGAGTGAGAAAAATCGACATAGAATATGCTACCTACATTGTTAGGTATCACAATCTGAAGGTGAGAGAGTATATGAAAGAGCATGGATTTTGGAAAGGAGAAGACACGTAGAAGGATAGAATGGCATACGGTGAATTTCCCACTTTTATGGCTTTTAGCCCAGGGACAGGCTGCAGTTGGCACCATGCAGAACAGCTAGAACTCTGGTAGAAAGCTCAGAACAACTCTGAACAACCAGAAGACAGAGTGCAGAGAAATACAGCTGCAAGAAACAAGAGAATTATCCCAGAAAGTATCTACATAGATGGAGTTAATGCTCTCCACACAGTGCTGCCAGACCCCTCAAGTCTAGCTAACAATAAAAGAACTGAACTGAGATCTGAACTGCCTTCTAAGGAATAGGAAGTCTGAAGTCTGAGTCGAGCCAAGTCAATTGCCTGATAAACCAAAGCCAAGTGAGAAAGAACACAAAGTCAAGCTCTTCTGAAGAATTTAATACAATCCAGTCTCTACAACATAATGTTCACAATGTTTAGGATACAGCCACAAATACCCCCAACATATAAACACCAATAAATTGCAATTGAGTCTCAAGAGAAACAACAATCAATACAGACCAAAACCAAAATGATTCAGAAATCAGAATTAGTTGACAAGAGTTTTAAAGCAGCTATTGAACTATTTACAGATTGAAGAAGCTCAGCAAAACTCAAGCAGTACAAATATAAGGAAAACTGTACCCCCTGCATGAAAATCAGACTGCTTTAAAAAAGAAAATAAAAGTCTTTGAATGTAGCTTGAGACAGAAATAAATACCACATTTCTTCTAGGTTATTGTTAACATTGTATCTGAAACAATGGAGGACAGAATACAGTGCAGCAACATATTCAAGGTACTGAAGAAAATTATATTCAGCAAAAATTTCCTTCAAGAATAAAAATGAAATCAGAACATTTCAGATTTAAGAAAAAGAAGCTAAGAGTATCCATCATCAGAAGTCCTGTACTACAAGAAATACAAAGGACATTCTTCAGGCTGGAGGAGATAATATCAGAAGGAAACTTGGATCCTCAGGAAGGAATAAAGAACATTGGGAATAGCAAAGAGCTAGGTATTTAGAAAAACCTTTTTTTTCTTCAACCTTTAAGGATTCATAAAGCAAAATTATAACATTCTTTTTGAGGACTTACTCTATATGGAGATGCAATAAATAGGGCCATTATAGCATAAATTCCATGGACAGAGGAGCCTGGCAGGCTACAGTCCATGGGGCTGCAAGAGTCAGACACGACTTAGCGACTAAACCATAACATAAAGGAAAAGGCTAGTAAATGCAATTTCTATGGTCGCAAGTTTTCTACATTTCACATTAAATGATAAAGAATAACCTAAGAGGGCCTTAAAAAGTTAAGAATGGTAGTTTAATTCCTAGAGCAATTAGTTAAAGCATTTAATGCAAAGAAGTATAGCTAGTAGATTAAAGGGGAATTCTAAAATATATGCAATTGATCCAAAAGAAGGCATAAAAGGAGAAACAGAGGAACGAATGATAACAAGAACATAAAATGAATATCAAAATGGTAGACATAAATCCAACCATGTCAATATAAGCTTTTCAATGGTGAAAAGAGTCTTTTCAACAAAAGACACTAGAATAACAGGATTATACATATGAGGAAAAAATTGACCCTTAGCTCACATTGGACACAGTTATTAATTTTCAGTGGATCAGAGGTGTAAATACATAAGTAAAAATCATAATGCTTTAGGAAGAGAACCTAGGGAAAAGGTTTCAAGATTTGGGGAGGGATAATGTGTTCTTGGGGTACAAAAGCAATCACTACTCTGGAAAAATGATAAATTAGACTTCATCAAAACCAAAAACTTCTGCTCATCAAAAGACACTGTTAAGAAAAAGAATAGATAAGCCACAAATTAAAACAAACTGAGATTTATTTGGCAGAGGACTTTTTATAAAGGTGTAATCAGGATAGAGAGAAATCAAGAGAGATAATTCCAGACCAGAGTTGGTAACAGCAGAGGGCAGGCAACAGTTGCCAGAAACCAGAGAGAAGTGAATCATATAGAAAAGCTCACCTTGGGAGTAGCTGTGACCTTCAGAATGCAAAGCAGTGACCTTTGGTCAAGACAGCCAGACTGAGGCAATCCCATAGGAAGGAAGCAGGGGCATAAATAGCCCATATATCACTCTCCTCCATCTCGCCCCTTTCACCATGGTTCCCTTTGGACTGAATCCAACTGAAAGCCAAAGGCAGGAAAGCTATTTAATAGTCATATGGGACACTGTCAAGGCCCCACCCAAATCACCTGGGCATTTACATTCCAGTGTGATTTTTGTCAAAATCATATTTTAACATTTTTATTATATGATTACATAGGAACTGCCAACAAGACCATTCCAGAAGTCCCTATAGACACATGGTCAATCCCTGCCAACTCTCAGCTCCCCATCTCATTCAGCTCTCTCCTAGGATCCATCACCAGTGCAGGGATTCCAGAAAGCACACTGCCTGGCACAGCCCATTCATGGTGCCTAACAAGACTCCCTTCTGAGAAAGCTCAGAGAGACTTTCACACTTGCAGAGCTTACGAAACAATTGAAGATTTCCTTACCCCCTCATCACCATTCACCATGGTTTTTAACACCCCAACTTATTATCTGCCAGGGTGGAGTGGGCCAGGCAGATGTCTATGTTTGCCAGTGATGTTTGAGAGGGGTTCTGGAATTGTAACCAATTGACTGGACTAAAATTTGAATGTGAAATAGAGTAGAAGATAATTGGGTAACTGGTAGCATTTGGGGCAGAAAACAGCTAAATCACCAACATAGCTGAGCACCAGAATAAAATTAGATGCTAATTTCTGAGGAAGTTAAAAAATTAGATTCAAGCAAGTTTAACTGTTTCTTAAACCAATATTTACTTGTTCAGAAGACCTGCTGAGGCATTGTGTTTTATCCTAACAACCCTGAGGAGACCTCAAGAGATCTCAGTTCTTTGCAGCCTTAAGATATCCCATTATATCTTTCAGTTAAGCAACAGGCATAAAAGAAAAAGGAAACATACTGCCTTACACAACTGGACAGTCTTGAAGTAGTCAAGTGAAGTTTGATCTAGCAGTTCAATGACACCACCAAGAACTTTTCTTATTGACTATCCCGTCAACCATCTACAGGGTTGGCTTGATTTTCAGGTTTCAAATAGAAGCTTTCCTCTCATGGTGGCAGTGATTTCAACCCTTACAGTTTTATAATTGGGTGCTTGGAGGAATAGTTAAGAAACTTCTGGTAGTTTCCACACAAATCATGGGATTTACTCCCCCTGAACCACCTCATGTAAATATTCCCATCCATGAACCAATCTCAAGGGCTAGGAACATTGAAAGAGCTAATTTGTCAATGTTCCACACCGGAAGTTAGAAGTGGCTTCAATTTTCATAGAGGTTCATGGCTTCCCAAAGACATTGGGGCCTATGAAGAATTGCATAGTGGGAAATGAATGCTTGGAAGTAACCCAGTATCTGCCTATGTCCACTTCCTAGCCTAAATGGCAACCCAAGGATATACCACTTCTATTGGTTTATTGAGCCCTAGCATTCCAAGCTGAGAAAGCCCTTTGGTTAAGCCTTGGTCCTCTACTAATGTGCAAGTATCCCTTGTAGGATAATATATTCAGACATAATCATAAATCATGGGCAGATGTAGATTTCAGGAAGCAAGAAAGCACTCGAAAGCAAGAGAGCCTCGGATACCTAGAAAGGAGAAGAAACTACCAAAGGGGAAGTAGAGAAGAAGAGACTTAGGATGCTGATGACAAATTGTGTCTCATTTTAAACAGTGGATACTTTTTTAATGGTCAAAATTACTTCCCAATACCCACAATAACACTTCTCTCAACTGCACAGAGCAGGCTGAAAATGCCCATTTGTCATCTCTGGCCCAAGAATGGCTTTAGGACTTCACAGACCACTCCAGATATTTGAGTCATTTTTTATTAAACTCTGGTGGGTCATTCCAAAGAGGGAAGATGGGTTTGTCCCAGGATTTTTCTCTTTACTAAACTGAAATAAGCAAGATCCATAATCAGCCATTTTCTCCCTGCCTTCTAATAAAATACACAGACACATACATACTGTTAAAAGTATTCCATTCTTGCCTAAGTCAAAATCTGTACAGAAAAGATGCATCAGTTAATAATCCTAGAGGCTCCTCAATGTGCCAGCTCAGAATTATGAGCATTTTAATGAGATGTCAATGAGGCACATTTATCCCTACTTCATACTAACCTGCTTCCCATTATTCCTCTCCCACTCTGAAAGGCCTAAAAATAATCTTGATAAAAACAAGCTTATAGAACTCAAACCTGATAAGCTGATAAGCCAATAGGACATAAGACATAAACATCAATTTATTCCTTTATAATAAAAATTTAAAAATTAGTCCTATTGTATAGCACAGGGACCTATATTCATGTCCTGTGATAAGTCATAATGGAAAAGAATATGAAAAAATAAAAATACATGTGAAACTGATTCACTTTGCTGTACAGTAGAAATTAGCACAACATTGTAAATCATTTATACTCCAATAAAATAAACTGTAAACAATTTAAAAGTTAATGAGTTAATTTGAAAACAGAATAAGTAAAGACTACGCTTATAAAAACTAGGCAGTTTGAGTGCTGGCACATTATTTTTGACTTAAAAATTTTTAAATAAGGACACATTTAAAATAAGGACAGACTCCCTCATAATTTGTTTAAATGTATATGTGTTTCAACAAATTAAATATCCACTTTTGAAATAACAAACTTCAATTCATAGCTCCCACCATATATAAAAATTAACTCAAAATGGATCATATGTTTAATTGTAAAATGTAAAATAATAACATTTCTGGAAGAAAATATAGAATTTTTTTTGTGTGACCATTGGTTAGGCAAAATTCTTTTTGAGTATGATACCAAAAGCACAATTCATAAGAGAACAAAATGAACTTCACCAAAATTAAAATTTTCTACTCTTCAAAAGACATAGTTAAAGGAATAAACAAATAAGCCACAGACTGGAAGAAAATACTTGCAAATCATATACATATACAATCCCAAAGAAAGGCAATGCCAAAGAATGCTCAAACTACCGAACAATTGCACTCATCTCACACACTAGTAAAGTAATGCTCAAAATTCTCCAAGCCAGGCTTCAGCAATATGTGAACCGTGAACTTCCTGATGTTCAAGCTGGTTTTAGAAAAGGCAGAGGAACCAGAGATCAAACTGCCAACATCTGCTGGATCATGGAAAAAGCAAGAGAGTTCCAGAAAAACATCTATTTCTGCTTTATTGACTATGCCAAAGCCTTTGACTGTGTGGATCACAATAAACTGTGGAAAATTCTGAAAGAGATGGGAATACCAGACCACCTGATCTGCCTCTTGAGAAATTTGTATGCAGGTCAGGAAGCAACAGTTAGAACTGGACATGGAACAACAGACTGGTTCCAAATAGGAAAAAGAGTTAGTCAAGGCTGTATATTGTCATCCTGGTTATTTAACTTCTATGCAGAGTACATCATGAGAAATGCTGGACTGGAAGAAACACAAGCTGGAATCAAGATTGCCGGGAGAAATATCAATAACCTCAGATATGCAGATGACACCACCCTTATGGCAGGAAGTGAAGAGGATAAAAAGCCTCTTGATGCAAGTGAAAGAGGAGAGTGAAAAAGTTGGCTTAAAGCTCAACATTCAGAAAACGAAGATCATGGCATCCGGTCCCATCACTTCATGGCAAATAGATGGGGAAACAGTGGAAACAGTGTCAGACTTTATTTTTCTGGGCTCCAAAATCACTACAGATGGTGACTGCAGCCATGAAATTAAAAGATGCTTACTCCTTGGAAGGAAAGTTATAACCAACCTAGATAGCATATTCAAAAGCAGAGACATTACTTTGCCAACAAAGGTTCATCTAGTCAAGGCTATGTTTTTTCCTGTGGTCATGTATGGATGTGAGAGTTGGACTGTGAAGAAGGCTGAGCGCCGAAGAATTGATGCTTTTGAACTGTGGTGTTGGAGAAGACTCTTGAGAGTCCCTTGGACTGCAAGGAGATCCAACCAGTCCATTCTGAAGGAGATCAGCCCTGGGATTTCTTTGGAAGGAATGATGCTAAAGCTGAAACTCCAGTACTTTGGCCACCTCATGCGAAGAGTTGACTCATTGGAAAAGACTCTGATGCTGGGAGGGATTGGGGGCAGGAGGAGAAGGGGACGACAGAGGATGAGATGGCTGGATGGCATCACTGACTCGATGGACGTGTGTCTGAGTGAACTCCGGGAGTTGGTGATGGACAGGGAGGCCTGGCATGCTGTGATTCATGGGGTCGCAAGGAGTCAGACACGACTGAATGACTGATCTGATCTGATGTAGAACTTATATTCAGGATGCATAAAGAACTCTCAAAATACTGTAACACATTTTTCAAATGGGCAAAAGAAATGAACACCTGACCAAAGAAGATATGTGGATGGCAGATAAGCCATGAAAAGATACTCAACATCATTAGTCAATGCTCCTGCTAAGTCGCTTCAGTCGTGTCCAACACTGTGCGACCCCATAGATGGCAGCCCGCCAGGCTCCCCTGTCCCTGGGATTCTCCAGGCAAGAACACTGGAGTGGGTTACCATTTCCTTCTCCAATGCATGAAAGTGAAAAGTGAAAGGGGAGTTGCTCAGTCATGTCTGACTCTTAGGGACCCCATGGACTGCAGCCCACCAGGCTCCTCCGTACATGGGATTTTCCAGGCAAGAGTACTGGAGTGGGTGCCATTGCCTTCTCCGTCATTAGTCAATAGGAAAAGGCAAATTAAGACCACAATGATATACTACTTCACATCTATTAGAGTGGCTAAAATTAAAACTACTTACCATACCAAATATTGTGAAGGATGTAGAGAAATTAGAACATCACAGACTGCTAGTGGGAAGGTACAATAGTTCAAAATTTGGGAGAAAGTTTGGCAATTTCTTATAAAGTCAAATATACACCTACCATATATTATAATGGGCTTCCCTGGTAGCTCAGACAGTAAAGAATCTGCCTGAAATGCAGGAGACTCCGGTTTGATCCCTGGATCCGGAAGATCCCCTGGGGAAGGGAATGGCAACCCACTCCAGTATTCTTGCCTGGAGAATTCCATGGACAGACAAGGACAGTCCATGGGGTTGCAAAGAGTCAGACACAACCAAGCAATGAACATACATACATATATTATAATCATTCCATTCTTATTTATTTACCTAAGAGAAATAAAAGCATATGCCACACAAAGACTGTCCCACAAATGATTCATAGCAGCTTTATTTGTAATAACTAAAAATGGAAATGACACAAAGATCCATCAACAGATGATAAATAAACAAATGGTGATATACCAATAGACGAGAATGCTATTTGGCAATAAAAGGGCATGAACTATTAAGACATGAGGCACAAGAACAATTAAAATAATCATGCTGAGTGAAGAAAGCCAGGCCAAAAACAAGAGTATATAATGTATGAGACCATTTACATAAAATTATAGAAAATGTAAATTAGTATGGTGACAGAAATTGGATCAGTGGTTGCCTAGCGGTGAGGGTAGGGTAGGGAAGACAGAAGGAGGGGTTACAAGGGGCACAAAGAAGAAACTTCAGAGGTTATAACTTTATTCCCCATCTTGGTTGTGGTGAAAGGTATGCACATATTAAAACATCAAATTGTATACTTTAAATATGTGCAGTTTATTGTATATCAATTGTATCTCAGTAAATATATTAAATAAATAAATGAAATTTAAATGTTTGTTGAAAATATCCAGCCATGTTGTCATTTGACAATAGTTGCTGAACCCTGTGTGCAGTGAAGCTATAAAAATAGGCATGAGATGTAATGTCTATACTCCAAAGTCTTTCAAAGTTGATGGAGAGTTCTAATTTTGGACTGGGGGAGTGGAGTTGTTTGTGGGACATAATTACATAGATTTAGGATCGAGAAGTCTAGAGCCAGGGACAGAGCTGTGAGCTAAAGATAAAGATACTGGACTTACCATTTGTACAGAGCCAATGAAACAACTTACATGGAGGAGGTAATCTAGAAATATAGATTGACGAGTGAAACGACCGAAAAAGGACACTAGTAGTAAGAGGAAGATGCCCCAGTGTGAGACCGGAAAGAGACCAACCCGGAGCTTGGAGAGCAGCTTAGAGTGACAGCACAGGGAAGCAGTGCTCACTCCGTCATGTCTGACTCTTTGGGACCCCATGAACTGTAGTCAGCCAGGCTTCTCTGTCTGTGGAATAGTCCAGGCAAGAATACTGCAGTAGGTTGCCATTCCTTCTCCATGGGATCTTCTGGACTCGGATTGAACTTGCATCTCCTGCATCTCCTGAATTGGCAGGCAGATTCTTTATGTGTTCTCAAAAGGAGGACAGTGTCAGATCATTCAAGGAGGTTGGGGAAGATAGAGTGGCACTGTCAAATGAATTGGGCAAATTGGAAGTCTCTGGTGACCTTGGTAGGGAGATACTTGGCGTGTCATTGCAGAGGTGAATGCTCTAAGACACCAATGCTCTAATACTCTTGCCTTGTACTTTGGTTATTATAAAGCAGGCAGAAAAGAAGCAGTTGGGCAGTCATATCATCCCTTCTCAGGACGTTACAGCACACTGGAGCACTGAAAGAAAGACATCTGTGTGTCTAGACTACTAGCTTTCACTTCTCTACTTTGTCTTTCCCCAGATAAACATACTCATATGCCTAATTTGCAGTCATCACTTTATTATTCTTTTTCTCCTTCACTCAAGCCCCTAGGTCCCTTATTTCTTTCTATCTCCATCTCTCTCCTTCAAGCTGTTAGAAAGAGTGGTCCACATCCATCATTTCCATTTCCTCAGACTCCTTCCACCACTCACCATCTTCAGACATCCAGAAATTTGGTCCTGATATGATGGGGAGCAGGGAAAAGATTGTACTGTCAGACCAGGAGTAGCCTAGAGAGTTTGGTCACCAGGCTGTGAGATGCTAAACATAATTTGATTTTCCAGACAAAAACTACACTGAAATGTCTGAAGTCTTCACAACCAATGCAGTTTACTCTTCAGTATAATGACCTACCTGTTCCCTTGTACTGAGACAGGACACGTCTCTGCTCACAGCTGCAAGCACTTGACTACCACGGGTAGACCATCTGTTCTTCCGCTTGTGGCTTTTGGCAAAAGGGGATGTCTGGTGGAAGCTTTTCAGATTTGGATTTAAGTAGCTCCCCAGTGGCTAAGACCGTAAAGAATCTGCCTGCAATGCAGGAGACCTGGGTTCGATTCCTATGTCAGGAAGACCCCGTGGTGAAGGGCATGCTACCCACTCCAGTATTCTTGCCTGAAGAATTCTGTGGACAGAGGAGCCTGATGGGCTACTGTCTATGGGGTAGCAAAGAGTTGCACTCAAGTGAACAATTAATACACACACAACTCTCTTTCAGAGAAGTAGACTTTGAGTAGGGTTGTTAGTTTGGCTTTTGTCTTATGTCCTAGTCCTAGTCCTAGTCCTAGTAACTGTCTTTCCTCCTTCTTCCTCATCCTGTACTAGAATTCTTGGAATGAAATCCCCACTCTCTTCCTGTTCCTTAGTATCTAGCTTGTAAGTTGGCTATATCAGACAAGAATTTCGATTGGTACAGAAATACATCTGGTCTGGGGTGAGCAGATCCTCACTGTACTTGTACTGCATCATCTTCCTCCCCTCTTCTCCTTGTCCGATTAGTCATCATCTCTGTGATAAGCCCCTGGGTCCAAGTCTTTCATTCGCAGTTTGGCAACCAGATTGCTGCCTTCCAAAATGTCTCCTCTTTGTAGCTTTCTTGGTTCGGGGTCATTTCTGGCTATAAGTCATCAGTCATAGGCTTCATCTTAGAAACTCTGTTTTCTTGACTTTATCCTTCACCTGCCCGGTCAGATGCTCGTTCTCATCAATAGCATCTCCAGGTTCTATCTTGAGACTACTGATAAACAAGTTTGTTCATTTCCAGGGATTTGATGGAAGAGGCTTATGGTGGCTTAATAGAGCCAACTGTTAAGTACAAAAATATATTAAAATAAATATAAATAAATAATGTTGTCAAACTGTTGGTAGCTTGAAATTGGCCATGGTAGAAGTATTTATAACATGGAAATTGGTAAATGCTACCAACTGGGGTCATTTTTTCCCCTTAAAGGTGGTATACTATCACACCATTGCTTGTTTCTCCTCCATAATTGCCCCCTGCATAGCTGCACATGTACACACACACACACAGGCACTCACTCAGTGGACAGCTCTAATGCCAGATCCTCATCTCTTCAGTCTACCTTAGCCTCCAGCTGCAGAGAACACTTTCACACTCACCCAAAACCAGTGACTTTTTTTTTTCCTAGTTTAAAACATTCACTTTAAACATTTAGTAATGGAATATATATATTTAAAATACATTCTGGACCTTAACTGCTGCTGCTGCTGCTAAATCGCTTCAGTCGTATCCAACTCTGTGAGACCCCGTAGACGGCAGCCCAGCAGGCTCCCCCATCCCTGGGATTCTCCAGGCAAGAACACTGGAGTGGGTTGCCATTTCCTTCTCCAATGCATGAAAGTGAAAACTGAAAGGGAAGTCGCTCAGTCGTGTCCGACTCTTAGCGACCCCATGGACTGCAGCCCACCAGGGTCCTCCCTCCTTGGGATTTTCCAGGCAAGAGTACTGGAGTGGGGTGCCATTGTCTTTTCTTGACCTTAACTAGACCTATCCAAAACTACTGACCACACTATTTGAGAAATACTAATGTAGCTAAAGCTGAAGCTCCAATACTTTGGCCACCTGATGGGAAGACCCAACTCATTGGAAAAGACCCTGATTCTGGGAAAGACTGAAGGCAAAAGGAGAAGAGAGCTGCAGAGGATGAGATGGTTAGATAGCATCACCAACTCAATGGACACGAATTTGAGCAAACCCCAGGAGATAGACGAAGATAGGGAAGCCTGGCGTGCTACAGAACAACATCAACAGTGTAGTGCATCTGTGTCTTCAGAGTGTACTTAATCACATGGAGGAATCATTCTTGGGGGAGGGGGGAACCTACTTACTATGATGTCTCAGTAGAAGGAACTCATATATCAGTACCATAGATGATTCATCACAGGATATTAACTTCTGTGAACTTCAGAGTGGAAGGAAGACCAGCTAATTATTACAGGTATTTCAGAAACCTTGGTGCAAGCCATGCAGTGATAAAACTGCATGAGCCAACCAAAACATCAAGTTGTTTGCTTCTGACAAGATTTTTATGAGATCATGCTGTTACTTCATATTGATCTGGAGCTCTGTCACATACTTCTTTGATTAACAGCAATGAAAAATAAATTATTATTTATCACTGAAGTGCTTTAGTAAATAAAATCATTCAAAACATGGAAGGTAAAAACAAAAAGGACATTAAATGGCTGGGGACCACTAGACTGAATTTTTAAAGAGCACGCCACATTTTTATTTTTAAAAATCTAATGTTTAGTTGCTATAAACATGTAGAGGTTGCTAGTCAAGTGACTAGAAACACAGGCTCTGGAGACAGATGGGCTGGATTTACTCTGGAGTTTTGTCACTTACTATCTCTATGATTTGGGGGCAAGTTACTTAATTTCTCTGTGTCTCATTTTTCTCACCTGTAAAATGGAAATAAAAGCACCTACTTCACATGATTATTGTGAAACCAAAATGAAATAGCACATGAGATGCTTAGAATAACAAATCAGAATTTTAAATATTTGCTCTCAAGTTCATTAATAACACTTTCTGGAGTTCTTACAGTGTGCTTGGAGCTTACTACATGCTTGATATTCAATCTCTTACTACTCTCTGAGGTAAAAATTAAGCCCATTTTATGAGTAAGGAAACAGACTCTCAGTGAAAACATGTAAGTTTTCCACAGTCTTGTGGCTAGTAAGTGAAAGAGCTTGGCTACCTATATTTTAGTTTTCATTTAAGTGATAGAAAGATGCAAAACTGAAGCTTGTATTGGAATCCAAGCCACCCTGATATTTAGTATTCTATCAGGAAATGGCAACCCATTCCAGTGTTCTTGCCTGGAGAATCCCAGGGACGGGGAAGCCTGGTGGGCTGCCGTCTATGGGGTCACACAGAGTCGGAAACAACTGAAGTGACTTAGCAGCCGCAGCAGGAAATGCTTCCTTCATAGTCAACCCAACCCTTGCTTGCTGTGGCATAAGCTATTCTTGTTCTGTCTTCAGCAGAGACAGAAAAACTCATCAACATCCCTGTGTTTCCACTTGAAGACTGTTACAAAGTTGCCCTTCTGACTTGGTATTCTCTTGGTTTTAAAAACCCACAACTCCCATAGGCCTTCCTCATGAACTCTATTTGCTAACCATTGAATAATTTCTACAGCAGCATTTCTGCTTTATCTAACTGTAATTTTTAAGTTAGACTTTAAAGTTCATTATGAATGTAAGCCAGGTGCACTATCCTTTGGCTGAACTTGCTTTGCTTTTGAAGCAACTACAGGTAAGGACTCCTGTTTGGGACTTCCTTATTCCACCACCCCATCTAGAAGGTTCTGTCCACAATGGGCCTCAATATACTTAGTAAGGATTTTTAAGTTTTTCAAGGTTTCATGTCACTTTGTTTCACAGGGCTGAGTCTGGAGGTACTTATATTTAGTTGTGCGATCAGGAAAACAAATGGCAGTGTGGACTGGCCCTCTTTACAAGACAGATGTTGCTCTTCATTCAGTTACCTTGTCTGAGTCAGGCACTGTGCTAGACCCAGGAACAAAAGACACGGTCCCTCCTCGCAGCCAGTGTTTATCTCTCACCAGGGAGATAAATGCCCAATTACCTAATTATTACATTAGAGAAATGCCCTGGAATCAATAGGAACCCTGGAAAAGGGGCAGGAAGACTGCTTGGAACACAGAGGTAGGGGGGTCTGATTAAAAAAAAAAATCCTGGGTAACTAGTCAGACAGCCAGGTTCTGACCCCACTTTTACTGTTAACTTCATTATGCCATCAATTGTGGTTGAATTGTCCCTGCTGTCGTGCCCTACAAAAATTTTAAAAAAAGAGAGAAAGAAAAAAAGAAAAAAGATATGATGGGGTCCTAACCCCCAGTACCTGAGAATGTCATCTCATTTGGAGGTGGGGTCTTTAATATGAAGTCATTGTGCATGCTAAGTAGCTTCAGTTGTGCCCGACTCTGTAACCCTGTGGACTGTACCCTGCCAGGCTTTTCTGTCCATTGTCTAGGCAAGAATACTGGAGTGGGTTCCCAGGCCCTCCTCCAGAGGATCTTCCCAACCCAGGGATCAAACCCACATCTCTTATGTCTCCTGTGTTACAGGCAGATACTTTACTGCTGAGCCACCATGGAAGCCCATGAAGTCATTGGGGTGAGCCCTAAACCAATATGGTTGGTGTCTTTATAAAAAGGGGAAATTTGTACATGAAGACCGATGCACATAGATAGGACATGATGTGAAGAGACACAGGGAAAAGTCAGCCATCTATAAGCCAAGCAGAAAAGCCCGAAACAGATCCTTCCCTCACAGCCCTTGGAGAAATCAAGGCTGTTAACACCAGGCTTTCAGACTTTCAGCCTCCAAAACTCTGAGACAATAAATTCCTGTGAAAAGCTGCCCACCCCGTCTCTGTTGCTTTCTTATGGCAATCCTAGCAAACTAAAACATCATTTCCCTATCACCACCATATGCCATGTTTCAGGTTCCACCCCAGGCAAGGCCAGTCCCACGGGCGGGAAGGGTAAAGGCACGCAGAGTACAACCAACCAGAAAAATGCCCAAATCTGCCTTTGGATCATTCCTATGGTGGGCTTTTGTTTATAAGGTAAAAAGTAACAGTCAGTAATACGGGGACTTTTGGAGTACAAGCTATACCCAAGAGATAAAACTTTCTGTTAAGTAACACATCAACATGGCTTTACTTAAATGGTCAATAAACATACATGAAGTTCCATCTCACTAGAATCAGACTTGTGACAAAACTACTCTTGGTCAACAGAAATTGCTAATACACATCAGAGAACGAATGAAAGGCCTCCTGAATGAGTGACAACCTATACATCTCTAACACACACTGGGGCCATGTCTTCCTGTTGGCACAACTAAGGTTGAATGAACCTTGAATTACCTTCCTAGAATACACAGTGACATGGAAACTTTAAAGCCAAATAAATAAAGAAATAAGAAACCTTTCTATTAGGTATATATTCATTTCAGCTTCTGAGAAGATTTTTAACCTAAACAAAATCTGGAGCAATGAAAATATAACATAATATTTAGCGCCTGTATAGACTAAGAAAGTTCAGCCAAGGGACATTACTTGGTTTTTGTGTTTCCAACATGTTTTGCCCTTAGGCCAGCAAGGTTATCCTTTCTCTTCTCACCCTAAGTGTTCCTCTTTCCTGGAAAATTTCCAAGCAGAACCCTGGTTCCAGGTCGTAACAACTCGGTCTGCTGCCACTGGAACTCCAAGGGAGTGACTCATGCCTGTGGATTTGCCTCAGCAAGTCTACAGCAAGTCTTTGTTCTTATGCCCGTCCACCCCTCAACCTCTCAGCGTTGGCCAGGCTCCACAACCGGCTTCTTTTTCAGTCTCTCTTGACTTCGGTCCTTTCGCTTTTTAAAGACATTGTAATTATAAAAATGATATACAAAGGGAAAAAGAGAAGGGTACAAAGTTAAAAATGTTTTAATATAAGGGTTACCAAAGTCAACAGGGTGCATATTCTTCAAGATAAGTAGACTTCCGCCCTCTTTCCCCTTTTTTTAGAGCACATATTGTACATATTGTTCTGATTCGCTCTTATCACTCAAAAATATGTCATGAACACTATTCTGTGTCAACACATGCATAGTTCCCTGATTTTTAAAGTTATTTATTATTCCACAGCGTATATACATTCAATTTTTCTAACCATTCCTTTATTCATAAGTGTTGAAGTGCAGTCTGATTTTTTTTCTCTTACAAATAACGCTGTAACAGACATACATGTAAGTACACTCTTGCACACATAAGTATTTCTGTAGGATAGCTTACTTGTAGTGGAAATGCATGGCCAAAGTATATATGCATTTTTAACATTTACAGATACTGCAAACTGCTTTCCAGAAATGTTCATCCTATATCATCAATTCATACTACAGTCGGTTGAATATGAAAGCTGTATTTTTAATGTGCACTCACAAACATCTTATATTAAAACATTTCCTTGCCAATGTAATAAGTAAAAAATGCTCTTGTAATTTACACTCTGATCGTTGATGAGGCTGAATATGTTTCCATATGTTCATTAGCACATATTCCTCCTTCTGAAAAATTACTTCTTCATGTCCTGTGTTTGTTTTATTTTGCTGCTTCTCCTTTTTGTATTGATTTCTAGAAGCAATTTGGTATTTTGCATATTAATCTTTCCTATTGTGAATATATGTTGCATTTATTTTTTCCCCTTTAAGTAATATTGTTCATGGTACCTGTCACTGTATAAAAATGCTTGGGTTGTTTATTCTGTAGTCAAATCTGTTTAATTTTTTTCTGTTACAGTTTCTGGGGTTTTATATCATGATAAAAACTATTTCTAACTAGTTTTACAAAGATAACCAGTGTTGTTAAAGAATTTGCTACATTTTCTTTTAGTCTTTTACAGTTTTCTCTGTTTATTAATCCATCCAGAATTTTTTCTGCAATCTGGGATAAGATAGCATATTAATTATGCTTAACTCATCAGAAGTTTGCTTTTTTAACTCAGATAACATTTCAATGTGTGTGTTCAGCAAGTAAATACCATAGAGGAACTCAGAGACTCAGGATCCCTCCATCCTGTGTTTCTACCCTCCACCCTATGTTTCTACCCTCCACCCTGTGTTTCTACCCTCCACTAGGTAAGAAGTCAGCAAATAATCACCCCGAGGAAATGTGGACCCACTGCCTGTTTTTTTAAATAAAGTTTTATTGGAACACAACCATGTCCATTTGTTTACATAATGCTTATGACTATTTTCCTGTAAAACAGCAGATAGTTATGACAGAGAACTCATGACCCACAAAGCCTAAAATATTTACCATATGGCCCTTTATAGAAAAAGTTTGCTGACTCCTGCTCTAGAATCCTTAGTTTCCATGTGGCAGATGGAGATGAGAGATCATGCAGGTTTTCCACAGTGGAGACTGGAGGTGGAGCACAAAACTTTCATCTACATTACACTCGGCAGAATTCAGTCCTATGGCCTCACTTCACTACACAGGAGGCTGAAAAATGTGAATTAGCTGTGCACCTGGGAGGAAAGAGTTGTAGAATTATTAGCCATTCTCTGCTTTGATGTGCCCTGCAATTATTTATATCTTTTTTCCTCCCTACTTTTAATCAGAATGGTCTAGATTATACTGCAGAGACAAACAACCCCTAGATTTCAGTGACTTTATTTCTCACTTATGCTCAGGTCCAGTAAGGGATGGTAGGAAGGTATGGCATTCCTCATGGTCATCATTCACCGCAGTCCAACAGAGCAGCCACCACAAGCACCTTGCTGGCTAGGTGCTACAGGGAAAAGCAGAACAGGGTCATACCTGCACTAGCTCTTAAGTTCTGCCCAGAACCGATACTCATCACTTCCATCTACTTTTCACTGGCTGAAGCAAGTCCCAGAGCTACTCTGTACATTAGCAGGCTTTTGTTATTGTTCAGTTGCTAAGTCGTGTCCAGCTCTTGGCAACCCCATGAAGCCAGGCTTCCCTGTCCTCCAGTATGTCCCAGGGTTTGCTCAAATTCATGTCCACTGAGTCAGTGATGCTATCTAACCATCTCATCATCTGCCACCCCTTTTTCCTTTTTCCTTCAATCTTACCCCGTATCAGGGTCTTTTCCAATGAGTCAGCTGTTGGCATCAGGTGGCTAAAGTATGGGAGCTTCAGCTTCAGCAACAGTCCTTCCAATAAATTTTCAGGGTCGATTTACTTTAGAATTGACTGGTTTGATCTCTTTGCAGTCCAAAGGATTCTTTAGTAGGCTGCAGACAGGCAAATCCTCCCATATGCTTTGAAGGAGGTAGAGCTGGAATATTTGTAAACAGTTCTAATGAACACCACACTCACACACACAGAGCGCATTTATCTCCTCCCCCAAGGAGATCTGCCAGATACCACCCAGTCCGTGCACCTAGTCAAAGTCAAGGCTCTCTAGATAAAAGGCTTTCCAGCAGGTCTGAAGAGCACTCTGGAGCCCAGTGCTCAGTGGTCTGGAGCCAGGCAACTAAAGTCACTCTCTGTCCTCACACTTATTTGGATGCCCAAATCCTAAGGACAGCTGACCACGCCCTGAAACAGACTTCTGGGATCTGAGTGGTGTCCATGTCTGTATGGCCATGCCTAGAGAATCAGGACAATCTAGAAGCTGGAAAATAAGAACTATGGCATTTTGCTGAAATCTTGCAAGGAAAAGGTCAGCCTCCTTGCAGGATACGTATTGTTCCCCCATGTTTATAATTAAGTACATCAGATAAAGGGGGTAAGTGACTATATGGAGGGAAGCAGTAGATACAGATGAAAAATACCTGTGTGAAAATAGTATACAAACTACTATACTTTGTTCATCTTTCAGAAAATGTTTACTCTTACGATTCTGTTTGCTTAAGGAAAGACTTTCACTTTTCTATTTAGCTTAGAAAATAGTAAAATGGGATTCATGGATTATAATCACAGAATCATTTTGAATAAGTCATAATAGCTTTAAACTATTACCTTCTGATTAAACTTTCAAATAATGTAATTTTGCAAGTAAATTCTCAATATCTGGTGCCAACACCAATACATATCTTTTTCATATTCTACTTCTTTGAATATTTCTATCTCCATGAAATTATAGGAATGTTAACTCATGTTTTAAAAATCATTTACGCTTTTTTTTTAAATTTTATTTTATTTTTAAACTTTACATAACTGTATTAGTTTTGCCAAATATCAAAATGAATCCGCCACAGGTAACTCATCACAATACTGCTTTGTTAGTTATTTGATGTCCAAGAAATTTTTACATATTTTTCAATACTCAATTTGAGTGCTTATTGAGTAAACCCTCCCTCTCAGAAACAGAAGTTTTCACTTTTCTTTCCCCTAGAGTAAATTAATCTGAGCACCAAAAGGTTGAAGTTTTATTTGAAACTCACTGTGTGTAAACTTTTAAATATTTATTATTTATCTACTTTGGCTGTGTTGTGGCTTGCAGGATCACCGTTACAGCACATGGACTTCTTAGTTACAGCATGCATGCAGGATCTAGTTCCCTGACCAGGGATCGAACCAGGGACCCCTGTACTGGGGGCATGGAGTCTTACCACTGGACCACGAGGGAAGTCCTTGTATAAACTTTTAAAAGTCTGACTTCTTTTGCTAGGTCCCTTAAGTGACTAATGAAAGTTGTAATTATTTTCTTTTACTTTATAATTGTCTCTTGATGGACTAGGCCTCCATTCCCAGTAGAGAATCAGCTTTAGTCTAATTTGTGTTACAGTGGCTACTACTATACACCCATTCTCCATTTATTTAATTTTCATCAAATTCAATGCTTTAATATTTTCACCTTCCATACACATACCAGTTACCTACTTTGCCTTGAAAAAAATCCCATGGACAGAGAAGCCTGGTGGGCTATAGTCCATTGGGTCGCAAAGAGTCAAACTCCACTAAATGGCTAAGCAAGCGTGACTACCTACTTACTGAGAAATAGCCCTTAAAGGTAAAAGGCCACGTACAGGCCTCTGAAAACCCTTTCTTCCCTCTTGTCATATCCAGGTCATGAAGGCTTTCTTCTCTCAGACTTTTAAACAAATTGGCTTTGGAGTCCCAGGAGGTAATGAAGTAGAAGAATGGAATGAAAGGACTGAGTTCAATGTTATTTCCAAAGCCCTTCCTAGGAAAACAATAATTTATTACTCATTTTGGAATTCTGAGGAGAAACTCCTCAAAACTTAAGTGAATTATTTTGCCAGAGGACCTAAAAAATGCATCAAATTCCAAGTCAAATTGTTCCAAGTTACCTTTCCATCTAAATTCGATAAGCAGTATGAAGTTTATCCTTTATATTTGCATATAATACGACTTCTAAAAGCAAACTTTCTTTTCAGTAGCATCGGTGGGGCCAGACTGTGTAGGTTCAAATCCTCCCTCTACCATTTCTCCTCTCCTTGACTCAGTTTATCTATTAAAAAAAAGTTCAAAAATACTACCTATCTGACTGGACTGTTTAAAGGAGTAATTGAGTTAATACTTACAAAGCTTTTACAATTTTTTTTTTTTTTATATTATATGATCCCATACTCCCATCCAGGAAAGCAAGAACCACCACAAGTTGCGTGAGAATTTAAGTTTCTCCACTTTCGGCTCCTTTATTCCTTATTAGAATAGTGCTTTGTCAACATGAGCACACTACGTTAGCAGATTTGAGCTTTGCCAGAAAGGTGTTTGTATCTAATTTCAAATTATGAATTCCTGAACATTGAATGATGTACCATGCTGCTAAACACTCAGGGGCCCCTTCGAGTGTTGGGCCTGAGAGTCGTAACTCTGGCCTGCGTATGTCTAAGTTTTGACAGCCAAGGAGCCGCTGAGAAAGTTATTGGTATTGAGAAAAAGGGAGGCTAAGTCACCCTGAAGAAAAAAACAAAAAACAAAAAAACACTGAATTGCAGAGCTGCCTGCATTTCACTCTGCTGCCTCTGGAAGAGGTGTGTTATCTAAAGTGCTTCCATCATGAATAATGATGGAGAAACTGCCTTTACTCTCCGACTACTGTACTTTCAGGCAGAAATCCATGGGCTGGTGCCCACGGCATCTATCTGGAACTTGGTTATCACACACGTTTAGAGCAACCAGTACTCAGCGTGAAAGGCAGCGAAAGGGAGGGGCCGGGACACTTCGGGTGAGCAGCGTTTCTAAGGTCAGACCCAACCCAACCCCCCCTACTTTTTCCGTGGCTGGTTCTTCTGGTCATTTCGGAAATCGGCTACCCTTGTTTACATGTTGAGCTTGGCTCAGTACTAGAAAGCCTTAGTGCTTTCTAAAAAAGAGAAATCTCTTGCGTTTATAGACAGTGCTGGGGGAGCAAAGTTCCTTCTCCTGGGCAGGGGAGGGTGCCTCTCCTGCAACACGTGCCGGTGGTGGCAACAGCTCTGAACCGCACAGAGGCAGCTTAAGTGAGGGAGAGGTTCGGGGGAAGGCGAGGAGGGTGGTGTGGGGCAAGCAAGCAAAGTGCGGAAGCTGTACGGGAAGCTGTACGGGGATTCTTCTAGAAAGTGGGGTGGGAAAGGAGCTAGGGAGGGCGTGTGGAGGGAAGGGATCTGTGTCAGAACGTGCGTGTGAGCGGATACAAAACCCGAGAGAGGCGTGAGCAGCGCTGTGTGTGCGAGCGGGAGCGAGGGGCGCCGGCTCTGGGTGTGTGCGCCTGGGTGAGTGACACCGAGGGGCGGGCTGGCCGGCTGGCCGGCGGGCGGGAGCAGCCTGCGAGGGGCGGGAGTGTCCCTGCGTGGAGCGGGCCGACCCGGAGTTGTGTCAGTGAAGGAATCTAGCCCCGGGGCCGAGCCGGCTGCGCCCTCCGCCGCGAGCGCCGGCAGCGCGGGGCTAGCTCCGGACGGCGCGCGGCCCAGGCAGAGGCTCCTGCTCCGCCCGCCCTCCGCACCGCAGGGGCCGCCACCGCAGCCGCGCCTCCCCCCGCCGGCAGCCGCGCCCCCGATACCCGTCCCCGGTCTGGGACGGAGAGGCCGGCGCTCGGCACAGAGGTAAGCCCGGGATCTCCGGCCGCCACCGCCTCCCGGGACCCACTCCCTGCCCGCCCGCCGGGCTCGGGCCGGGACGCGGCGGGGCCTGCGCAGCCGGGACGGTGGCTGAGCCCGGGCCGCGAGATCCGCAGCCTGAGTCGCCCAGCCCCCGCCGCCTCCCGGGGCGCTGGGTGTGGCCCCCGCTCGGCGCCGACGCGGGCTGGCCGCGCGGACCGGACGCGGAGGTCGCCGTCCTGCCTTTCTCCGGCCGGCACTGGCGAGCGAGCCGGCGGGCGGGAGGAGGCGCCGGGTGCGGCGCACATTCGCGCGCCCAGGGCGAGCGTGTGGTGGCGGCGCTCCGACGTGGACCCGCCCGCCCCGGATCTGAATCGGCCGCGGTCTCTCGCCTGCCCTCCCCTACGCGAGCGCCCCCTTCCATCCGCCGGGCGGACGGAGACCGATCCCCTCCTGCCGCCGCACTCCTGCTCCGAGCCTCCTCTGCCGGCAGCATCACGCCCTCGATCGCTGTCCGGCCCGGGGGCAGCCGGTCCAAGGAAACCCGCGCCCCTCGGTGCTCGGTGGGAGCCGGATGCGGCGGCTCCCGGAGCGGGTAAACTCGCCGTGGTGGTCCTCAGGGTGACGGGAGGCGATGCCTGGAGACTTGGCCGCGGGAGTAAGCGTTCGCATCGCCGCGACTGGGCGGGCGGACCCGGAGTCGGCCGACGTTGGCCAGAGCTCGAGACAGCCGTGGTTCCGGAGATGCGAGAGGGTCTTCCCGCTCTATGCCCACTCTCTACTTTTCCGTGCCTCGGAAGATCGGTCCCGCTCGCTCGCACTGTTTGGTGATTAATACTTATTGCAGACGTGGGAGATGAAGGGTTGAGACTTTTACCTGGACAGGGATGCGACTGAAACCTCCTATCTTGTCAACTTCAGGTTTCCACCTCTTAGGAGGTTGGTGTGTGTGTTTGTGAACTTCCTGAGCTTTTGATTCCCAGTAGTCCGGGTTTTAGCAAATGCCAAGATTTTGGAGCCCTGACATTTTAAAGATTCTTTCTGTGCAGCATTTTCCTTTGAGTGAGCTACAAAATCTGTAGCTTGAGAACTAGGGAAAAACCTTGAACTTCAAACACAGCCTCTTTCATGAAATGTTATGTGCAATATTTTTTACTTGCTTATTTAATTTTTAAAAAAATGTTACATTAAAAACTTTTACCAATCCTCTCGCACATCAGAAAAAAATGACTCAAATTTTAGAACCTATGCAGAAGAAGAGCTTTATGCTAGTATTTGAAAGAGTAAGGTCGTGTGACCTTTATGACTGGTTTAGTTTGTCCTAAAGGAACGATTCATTGCCGTATCTGATTGATTTTGTTTTCTAGAGATTAAGCAGATGTGTAATATGGCAGAGAGAAGAGACAGGAAGTCAGAATTGCTTCATTCTGAAAAAAGAAAAAATATTATCCAAGTAACAAATCCATTTACTTTGAAAGATAACTCTGAAATGAAGTCTCCAGTCGCTTTTTTGTATAAAGTATTTGATTGGCCTTTATAAAATTATATCAACTAAAATGCAGTGTGTTGTATAGATGGGGCAGGTTTTTTATCAAGTAATTGTAGTTTTAAAAAAAAATACCTGTGTATGAAAATATTTGTTGGATCTCTAGGGGAGATCAACTAGGGGAAAATCAACTTTGGGAATGATTTTCTATTTGGACAAGGCAAATGCTGCTGCAGTCTCTAATTAGAGTTTTGGATTAAACTCAAGCTTTGTTAAAACCTATTTTATGGAGCAGCAGAACAAAAAATATGTCCAATTCTTTATCTGTGTGTGGCTTTAAACACATACGCGCACACACACACACACATTTACACACTTACACAACTAGCTCCAAAGGATAATTTGCATAAAAATACAATCACTTGAATGCAGAGAATATCTAAGAGGATGGTTAGAAAAAAAAAAACCGAAACTCAACATCAGGGAAAGGAGTATATTAATTGGCAATTTTCTTTCTTTAATCCTTGCCTGTGAAAATATTAAATAATTTTCTAGGAATCACTTTAAAGTACTTACTAAGGCAAAATGATCAAGACTCCTTTTGTATTCATTTTGTTTTAGGGAGCCCCCTAATGAAAGTCTCCAACTGACTGTTGCTGTGCTTGCCTGATTTTCAAGTGGCCTTTGTGGGGATAGATTTCTGTGGGCTTGTGAGGCTGCTCAGCCAGTCTCTGTAACGATCAGGAAAAGAAAATGCTTAGGCAACACCATTGCAGTTTTTGATACTCTGCCAATAGGAAGCATCTCAAAGACCTACTTTGCCATGCAGATGGAAATACTTTCCATCAGAAGTCAAGCTTTAGAAATGTTTCATTTTTGGTTCTAAGTTTTATCGGTTTCTCTGTCTCTGATGATAGAATTGTGCTGTTATCAATGAATACTCATTTATGGCTTTTGTGTTGAAGGCACTTAGGTGATCTTCATCCTGTTACCTGTGTTATCTTTACACAGCTTTAATCAGCATCTTATGAGGCAGGACAAAAACTTTGGGTTACTGTTTGATGGATAAGTGGAAGAAGTTGAGATTGCTCATGGTATGATCTAAACGGCAACCATGTGTCTCCCCATGTGATGACAGAGTGGAGTGGGTTTTGTGTGACATGGATACTGCCTGCTCACTGCTCCCTTGTGCTTCTTCACTAGTCATCTTCTGTAGACCCTTCACTGTTATTTAAAGGTGATAATTGAATCAGATGGCTGTTTCAGTGTTTGTACCCAGAACAGTTGCTTTCACAAGCATGACACAGGACACGACGGCAGCTGCATAATATGGGCAGATTTAAGTGATGGAGTCTGTTTATTGATCTCTGAATGATTGTGCATAATTCAGCCAATCAATTCATTCCATCACTGTTCTGTCTTAGTGTGTAATCACACAATTAAAATGTGATTTTCATGATACAAACAGTTAAAAAACACCAGTACACATAATTATAGAACAAAAACAAACCTTTCTTTTTTTTCTTCCTTTTTTTTTTTTTTTTTGAAGTAGTCTGCTGTGAAGGTGTTATTTCCTTGACACATCAAAATGGCTAATTTGAAGTTGTGACGCTTGTTATGTAAATAGGCCATATGTTGAATTTCTACAGAAGTTTATTCATTCAATGTTGTGATAATGGATAGGATCCCCTAAGTACCATAGCTAAGAAAAATAGCCTGTGAAGATGCATTTCTACTGTGTATATCATTCCCATTATTTTTGTTTAACAGCTAGTGTTTTTATTTTCTAATAAAAATATTCTTAAATGTGATGTTGTCATCTATCCTTATATGTACCAATTATTGTAGTCCTGATGTGACTTAGCAGCAGCAGCATTGTAGTCCTGACTCAAACTTTCTTCTCATTTATGCACTTGTTTAATAGTTTTCATGATTGATGTTCTGTAGTTAGGGCAGAAGCTACATGCCTGATCAATTTTTTATATTTTTCTGCTAAACCTCTTCCTTTCACCATGAAAAGACTTTCCTTTTCTTTCTACTGTTAGCGTTCGCTTCATCACTCAGACTCAGACCTAGGAACCATCCTGACTTCTCTCTCATTCATTCCATTAAGTAAAGAGAAAGTGAAAGTCGCTCAGTCGTGTCCAACTCTTTTCGACCCCATGGACTATAGAGTCCATGGGATTCTCAGGCCAGAATACTGGAATGGGTAGCCGTTCATTTCTCCAGAGGATCTTCCCAACCCAGGGATCCAACCCAGGTCTCCCACATTGCAGGCAGATTCTTTACCAACTGAGCCACCAGGGAAGCCAAAGTGGACACCAAATCTTGTCAACTTTTCCTTTGTAAGAGTTTCTCCGAACCAGCCCCGACATTCCTCACTGCCTCCCCCAATAGCCGAGACCCTCGGCCATCACTATTCTAGGGTGATTATAGTCGGCTACATCCTGTATCTCAGTAATTGAGTTCTCCCAATGCAAAGCATTTCATCTTATCAATGTTCCTAAAACTCTGCTGTTTAGAATTCTTATCCAAGGATTGTCTCACGAGAAGACTGAATTGAATTTAGGTTTGTCTGATTCCAAAGTTCGTACTCTTTTCACTAGTTCAAATATTTATTATGCCCTCTACCCACCACATTTGGTCCAACCTCTCAACCTGGTTTTAATGTACCTGCTGCTGCTGCTAAGTCGCGTCAGTCTTGTACGACTCTGTGCGACCCCATAGATGGCAGCCCAACAGACTCCTCTGTCCCTGGGATTCTCCAGGCAAGAATACTGGAGTGGGTTGCCATTTCCTCCTCCAATGCATGAAAGTGAAAAGTGAAAGTGAAGTCCCCCAGTCGTGTCTGACTCTTAGCGACCCCATAGACTGTAGCCTACCAAGCTCCTCTGTCCATGGGATTCTCCCGGCAAGAGTACTGGAGTGGGTTGCCATTGCCTTCTCCATTAATGTACCTGACTCTTGCTCAAATTTTACTTACCAACTTTATTTCCTACTTTTCTAACATGAAGCTTCTATTCCTACTAATTGAATCTCACTGCCCTTCTAATTGGAGAAGGCAATGGCAACCCACTCCAGTACTCTTGCCTGGAAAATCCCATGGACATGGACAGAGGAGCCTGGTAGGCTACTGTCCATGGGGTCTCAAAGAGTCAGACACGACTGAGCAACTTCACTTTCAGTTTCATGCATTGGAGAAGGAAATGGCAACCCACTCCAGTGTTCTTGCCTGGAGAATCCCAGGGATGGGGGAGCCTGGTGGGCTGCCATCTATGGGGTAGCACAGAGTCGGACACGACTGAGGCGACTTAGCAGCAGCAGCAGCAGCAGCCCTTCTAATTTGTTCATGCTCTCTGTTTTAGAATGCCTTTTCCTTTTTCCTCTGACCTAAGCACAATCTCCAGGTTAAGTCCACTTGCCCTAATCATGTTACTGTCCTTGGATTCTTCTTCTACCCTTTTGCCTGCATCATTCTTTAGAACACTCTTATATATTCTCTCTTATACTCCCTTATACCCTTGTGTTCTTAATTCTTGCTTTCCCAACTAGACTGCAAGTCCTCAGAGGGCACTGATGGACCTTGTATGCTGTCTTTGAATCGTCTACCAGCCTTGGGCACAGCACACCCTTGATAAGTAGACCTGTAGAATCAATAAATTAGAAAGGTGATTTTTTTTGTTGTTTTTTTAAAAGATGGGCTTTGATATTGCCTGTGTACTGCTCATCATTGTGTCTTCAGAGCCTAATTTGCAGCTTGACACCTAGTCATGACCTCAATAAATATTTGTTAATGTAGAAATTAATGTTGACATTGGATGAAAGGGACCAGCATTTGAAGAAGAGTCTGTCAAGGAGTTTTTTCCCATTTTTTTTCAGTGGTTCTAATCAGTCTCTTCATTCATCAGCTATGAGGATTCTGAGACCTCGGCATTTTCCAGAGTTGAGATAATGATGGAGGCTGGCAGTTGTGAGTTAGAATTAAGGAGGCTGTCATTATTTTAAGGTGGAGTGATGGGTCCCATTAGTGAGCACAGATGAAAGCACTGAGGCCTTAGGCCAGTATTTTATACAGAGTTATCATTTCTATAAATGGGCTTCCCAGGTGGCGCTAGTGGTAAAGAACCTGCCAAAAGGGACGTGGTTTCAGTCCCTGGGTCAGAAAGATCCCCTGGAGGAGGGCACGGCAACCCACTCCAGTATTCTTGCCTGGAGAATCCCATGAACAGAGGAACCTGCCGGGCTACGGTCCATAGGGTTGCAAAGAATTGGACACAACTGAAGCAACTTAACTTGCATGCATGTATTTCTATAAATATTCAGGCTAATCAGCTCTAAGGGTTTCCTGGGTGGCTCAGTGGTAAAGAATCTGCTTGTGAAGTAGGAGACGTGGATTTATCCCTGGGTCGGGAAGATTCCCTGGAGAAGAAAATGGCAACCCACCCCAGTATTCTTGCCTAGGAAATCCCATGGACAGAGGAGCCTGGCGGGCTACAGTTCATGGGGTCACAAAGAATCAGACACAACTTAGTGACTAAACAACAGCAACAACAGTTGCAGAGCTACCCAATCGTTTCATTTAAAAGCTTCTTGAACATTAAAAAAAAATCCGGGAATCCATCTAAGGATGAAAAGTGAGGTAGGAAAAATTGCCACACCCATTCTGTTGTATCAGGACAAAATTCAGTTCTTTCAACTTTTAATAAGACTCACTTTGTACAAGGCCCTGTTTCTGCCGGGAAGGTGTTTATAGTTCAGCAGGAGAAAGAACATATGCATCCCAGAAACAAAGGTCTAAGAGAGCTCAGAAGGGAAAATTTCCTGCTGCTTGGGGAGTGGTGAGGGCCTTCCAAGAATGACGGTTGTTTGAGCTGATTATTGAAAGGCTTCGGGTGAGATTTCAGTAACTATATTGGGAATATAGAGGTGGGGAAATGGCCACAGCGTTGGGAGGAGCGCAGGGCAGGCATCCCAGGGTTTTTTGACTCTAACATCAGTCCTCTTACATATTTAACTACCACTGCTCCAAAGCTGAAATGCTACTAGGACCCTCCTGGGTAGTAGTAATGAAGCTTAAAAGGATATATGAATACCTGCAATTGTTACTTTTGGTGCCAAGTGCTGAACTGACCATGACAAAGCGCAAAATAAATCTTGTAAGGATTAAAATTGGTGTGTTTCTGGGTAGCATCCAGCTTGCCTAGAATTCCTGAAAAGGATTCTTGCAACATGGAAACACCACTGAAGGCTGAAACTTTCTTAGTAATGTAAACAGGTCAGCCCTGATCGTGGTCCTAAGTAACCAGGCATCTGTGGGACACTGCGATCCTCGCAGAGCATGAGTAAACATGCTGTTCTGTAGTTCCCAGGTTCTGATTCTGACCCCATGGATTATAAAACTAGGACAGATGGGTATGAGTTTCAGGGAGACAGATTTGGGGTCAGTATAAGGAAGGTGGTCCTGTAATGGATTGAGCTGTTTCACGAGGTGATAAGACTCTGACTAAATGTATTCAGGCATGGGCTATACCAGGCAGTGTCTACATACATGCATTATCTCCATCTTTCCTCAAATCACTGCTATTGCCACCTCCCACCTCATTGTACCCATGGGCCATCCTGAAGCCTAGAAAGGCTGAGTGGTGAGTACATTACGGAGCAGGTGTCAACCCTGGCAGTTTGGAAGCAGAGACTGAATATGTACTGGATGAGGAAAGGGGGCAAACCTCAGATGGCCACTAGGATTTTTAAGGATGCTTCCTCACGCTAGGATCGAGTCTTAATTCTCCTTGGGGGATCAAGAATCCTGCTAATTGTTGCCAAGCACTAATTCATCAACAGCAGCACCCAATTCCTAGAAATTCAGAGCAAAGAGAATGCAACCATCACCATCATGATGGCTACCACTCACTGATCTCATTTAAATCTAACAGCCATCTTGCAAGGTAGGGATTATGTATCCTTTTAAGGAAGGGGCACCGTAGCTCTGCCAAGTTACATAGATTGATCAAATCTACAGAGTTGATGAGCAGCTGTTTTCTCATATCACCCTTTAAGGTAATGCATGGTGATGATGTCAGACATATTTACCTATCAGTTCAGCATAGACACCAACCATTCAGAGAGGCCACCAGCTATACACAACACTGTGATTCTTCTCAGAGATGGGATTCCCATGAGGTCCTGTTGAGGCAAGGTCTGAAGGGATGTGAAAGCTTGGTAGTTCACCAAGACGACACATCTGGAGTTCCAGAAAACTGTAGTGCCTTCTTTTTATGTTCAGCATTTATCTGATTTTACACATCATACCTAATAGGGATTCCCAGGTGGCACTAGTGGTAAAGAACCCACCTGCCAATTCGGGAGATGTAAGGGATGCGAGTTCGATCCCTAGGTTGGGAAGATCCCCTGAAGAAGGGAATGGAAACCCACTCCAGTATTCTTGCCTGGAGAATTCCATGGACAGAGGAGCTTGGCGAGCTATAGTCCGTGGGGTTGCAAAGAGTCAGATACAACTGAGCAACTAATACACGCACACACTATAATTGTATTTCACACAGATTTCTGAATAAAGAAAAGTAGTTTCACAATGGTGCTTTCGTGTCTTCCTTGTAAATGTGTCTTCTTCCTCACTCCTTCTCTTCCTTTTACTTTCTGTACTCTGAGGCCCATCGGTCTGGACATCATCCCCTCTTTCTTCCTTAAGTGTCTCTTTCCATCATCTCTCTTTCCCTCAGGGTCTCAACCAGCCTTCATTTTTGTCTCATAAGCATTCATGAATCTTTCTCATTCTTTAATAACAAGAGAAGTCAAGCAAAATCCTCTTGGTCCCTTCCTTGTCAGTCTGGTCATGTTCCATCTCCCTCCCTGGTCTGAGAAGGCATCTCCTTGAAGAACAGGTCCTCACACATCACTTACCGTGCCCCAACTCCCCTTCTCCACCCTCTACAGCTCTGTCCTCTTCTAACAGCCGCCTCTGTGCTTCAAACTGCCAGACCCATGGCCCAGGATTTTCTTATAATTCTTGACCTGTGCACTGCCTCTGGTGTTACTGATCTCTCCACCTTGAGACCTTGCCCACCTGTTTTCTGAGTCATGCCTCTCCTGATTTCTTTCCTATTGCCCAACTGCTCAGTATTAGAGTTCTCTGCAGGCGCCTCTTTTCCTCCCAGACCTCAGCACCCTTGAAGGTTCATCCTTCAACCCTCTCTGCTCACCTACTTCTTTATTCTGTTACCACCTATAGCTGTCGATTCCTCAGTCTGCAACTCCGACTGTGAACTCTCCTGATACCTGTGCCAGGCATCTTAAACTCAGTGAGTTCAAAACTCTACTTCTACAGCCAGCCTACTCCTTCTGTGTTCTCTACCTCAATTAATGAAGCCATTTGATCAATTTTAAAATCTAGGAGCTGTTTCTTATTCTTCTATTCTTATGTCTTATTCCCCTATTCTTCATTGATGACTCAGCCATGTAAAAACTATCTTCTCACACCCTTGATTCTGCCCTCACCTCTCCAGGCCATTACCTCTACAACTGCCTTGGTTCAGGCCCTTATCACTCTCTCGAGGGTTACTGCAGTAGCCTTGTAACTGGTCTCGCTGCCTTCTGCCTGGCCTGCTTCCAATCCCTTCCCCACACTGCCGCCTTTCTAAAAGGCAAATTTGATCACGGACTCTCTGCTGCTGAAAATCCTTCTGCAGAGTCACTGCTCCTCCAGGATAAAAATCGAAGCTCCCTAGCCTGGCACAAAAGCTCCTTTGTGATCTGGCTCTCCCTTCGGGTGTGTATCAAAGTCTTCTCTAATGATCCTGGTCCCCACTGACTACCCTTGCCCATAGCATCCCTCCTAAAGGAAATGAGTTGTTACAGGAGAGAAATGAGAGGAGGTATGGGAACAGAGAAGAGATTACAGGGCTGTGGTGTCCTGTACCATGACCACTAGCTGCCTGTGGCTGCTGAGCACCTGAAACACACTTGGTCCAAACAGAGATATGAGTGTGAAATACATCACGGATTCAAACTCAGCATGCAAAAAAGAGTGTAAAATAACTCATTAACAAATTTTAATATTGATCCCATGTTAAAACAGTAACATTTCGAATATAGTAGGTTGAACACTATTAAAGTTAATTCACGTTTCTTTTTATTTTTTAACATGGCTACTAGGAAATTATAAACTACCTGTGTTTGGGCTTCCCTGGTGGCTCAGATGGTAAAGAGTCTGCCTGCAATGCAGGCATCCCTGGGTCAGGAAGATGCCCTGGAGAAGGAAATGGCAACCCACTCCAGCATTCTTACCTGGAGAATCCCATGGACAGAGGAGCCTGGTGGGCTACAGTCCATGGGGTGGCAAAGAGTCAGACATGACTGAGAAACTAACACTTTCACACTTTCACTGCGTGGCTCGCATAGTAGTGCTATTGGACAGCATCAATGGAGGACATCTCCTTGCTCCCAGGAGATACATCCTGTTTGAACCACTCCCAAAAGCTTTCTGAATGATTAAGTCAACCCTACAGGTGTAGAGAAGCAGCAGTTGCTCCATTTCATAAATCCAGAGATACTAAGTTGGTATAGATGGACAGGGAAGTCTGGCGTACTGCAGTCCATGGGGTTGCAAAGAGTCGGACACGACTGAGCAACTGAACTGAACTGAGATATTAAGTGCTTTAGATAAGATTCAGTTTCACAGAGACAGATTGTGAAAATTGCAGCAGGGAGCCCTTCGTACCACGTATTCAGGGCTGAAATCCCAAGTCAGGCACATCTGTCTCCCCCGACCCCCCAATCACCCTCGGGAGAGGGAAGCAGGAGACTGCGTTGGAGGGAGGCTTTGAGGTAGGCCGGAGGAGCAAGGGCAGGGCAAGAGGCGCCCCATTCCCAGGAAGCCTCCTGCTTGTAAGGTGCAGACAGAACACCAAGAGCCACGATCTCTGAGATCCCCCATCCTGCCATGGCTCCTTCCCCAGTGGGAGAAGTCCCAGCTCCCCCACTGTCTTGAGTCTCAATAATATGTCCCTGATGAAGCCACTGTGCGTCAAACAAAATGACCTGCCTAACAGCTGGTAAGTTCTCAGTTGTGCCTTAGGATACCGGGGGCAGCAGTCTGTGGATCATTTGGCCTAAAAGGCTTGGAGTAAGGTATAGAGCTGTCACAAGGACCCGGAAGATAATAAGTCCTGAGAGATATGCAGAGCTTTCTGTCTTCAAGTGGAAAAGCCAAATAGTGATAGGAAAGCAGAACTTATCAGGTTGGAGCCAGGAGAGACATGAAGGTAAAGGGAAGAAGCCATGACTATTAAGGGAAAAGTCCCATGGAATCGCATGCCAGTGAGGCTGATAGGCAGTGGGCCTCAGCGCTTGTATTCTGGTGGTTTGCATGCTGTGTTCTATTGAACCCCTTGGTTCTAATAAGACTGCCCTGGGCAGTTGTTCTGACTTGCGTTTATGTATCAGGCATAAGATTCTGGTAGGGGGAGAGGTGGTTGTGTTAAAAGTTTGAAAGTCATACTGTACAGAGACTGGCCTGAGAAAGTGGTGACCACCCAGGTGTGGTGACTGCTCTCCCATTGGCAACATCTGGGACTAGTTCAGGCCCTTAACAGGGGCTCCAGCTCCTTTCCATCTGAAGCTGAGTGACTCTCCATTGGACTGACTGTGCAGTCTGCCTCCCCTTACCCGGGACGCCAGAACCGTCATTCTTGGGTACCAAATTTCCACTTAGCACCCCAGGTTCTCTTTCACATTCCCAAGTCCTCACTTTGAGTTCTTGTGTAGGAATCCCAAATTGCCTTTGGTAAGGGTCCCATCACTTACCTCCACGCTTTCTTAAGCCGATAGTCATGCCTCGGAGCTACAAGCGCTACAGTAAGTGCCTGCTGCTCCATTTCAAGCTTCTTCAAAACTGACTCCTGCCAGCAAAGGGCCAGAAACTCAGTTTGGCTGCCCTGCTGGTCTCTGGGGTCCCATTTGTACCATAAATGCAATTTGGGAAGAGAAGGGGAAGGCAAGTGTAGCCTGATTTTCCTAAATTATGGTATATCTGCTTCTTTGTTCCCTGTGGAAAAGTTGGTCTTACATGTAGACTAGAAAGGTAGCTGCTGCCTTTATAATGGTGTGATTTCAGAATTCATTCCACTTAAAAGAGCTTTTCAAATATCAATACTTACTCTTTCTTGCTCTCTAATATGCAAAAGCCTACATTATAAAAGCTCTGTTTTCTTTCCCAAGACCACTATGGTTTGGAAGAGAAAGAGGGCAGATTTGATGCTTGGAAAGCCTAGTTTTGACTCATGTAATTGACTGGCTGTAATGAACTTGAGCCAATTACTTAATCTTCCTGAAGATTAATCTTTCTGAACCTCAGTTTTCTCATTTATGAAGTGAAATTAATAGTACCTACTTGCTTTGTTACGATTTTTTTATGACTAAATAAAACAAGGTATAAAGTGCCCAGCAGCAGGGCCTAAAATGCAATGCTAAGGAAGTGGTAACTTACCAGATTTTACAGACCCTTTCCTGAGACTAATAAGGAAGAAGATAAGAAATCTGGGTCTAGAGACCCAGAATTCAGCCATCCCTGGGTGAAAAAGGATCAGAAGGAAGTTGCCTTCACATTTTTGCTTAAGGCCAGTCCTGCCTAATGGTTTGCATTTGTGAAAATATTCATCTGGGATTATGAATGCAGCATGCAGCCATGGGAAAAAAAAAAAAAAAGAGAGACATGTTTACATCCTCTGCCAGGATAATATAAGAATAAACAAAGCAAGTTTTTGAATCTCTGAATAGTCAGGTGCACTGCCATCAAAATAAACTTTTATTTCTATTCTTTGCTGATAAATTATAGATAAAGGAAGCCACTAAAATAACCCAGAAAAGGAAGATTCATATACAAATTAGATACCAGGGACAGGCTTCACACTTACTTTGTTGGAGCCATTCTTTCCTTAACTGTGGGTGTTTGGGAAGTTCTTTTATTGTCACCTTTGTTGCTGACAAAAAGAAAAAGCTTCAGTATACTCAGGAGAGAATGGTTTTGATTGGAGGCGTGTTGTTCTCAGTGTGGGCTAACTTTCCTGTATTGTAGTGATTGCTAATACATAACTGAGGAAACCCGTAAACAGGGCTGGATCTGACATACTGCCGCTTCTGATTGACTTGTGTTTATTATAGGAATGGGGGCAGTTCTATAATTTTTAAAGGGGAAAGTGGAAGATGTTATGCTGGCTACTGTGACTGCTAGTGTCCTCATCTGGAAGGTCTTTGGCCTTTTTCCTGTATGTATCCTGTGAAATCTAAATGATGGGCTGGATTCAGTGCATGCAGGGGCTGTCAATGGCTTACGGGGCCCTTGGATGCAATTGATCGCCCCTGGCGATACTATAGTATCAATGGAGTGTCATATTCAACCCATGAACACTCACAAAGAGTATAAACCCGCTACCTTTAATGCTGTTAAAAATAATAGCATTAAAAATATTATTTAGTGTTGGTTTGTGGCATTAACATATAAACTCACTTATTGTTCTACTAGTCTCGGAATAAGAACTGTTGCAGGTGCAGTGGGTGGTATCAACTGAGGTGGTCATGACAACATTAATTTATCATTTCCAAACCTTGGTAGGATTTCACCTTCTGAATCTTCTGGATTGTGTGTAGTTATTTCTCATTTGTTAAGGCAAGGCATATTTAGCTGTTCCTTATGGAAATGCACTAGAAGTATCTTCATGAAGGTTGATGAAAATTGTTCCTTTTTTTGCAAATCATTTTTTCTCCCTATCAAGACATTTTTGGATTCTAACTTCTAAAAATTTAATCTCTCAGTGGTACATCTTTCACTTGTTTGTCGATTATACTTTTGAGAAAGGTGTTTTCTTTGTCATTGATAAAATGTGGACCAAGACAGTCCAAAGACAGAGTTCTGTGACTTTCTCCACGAGACTTCTTGACATCCATACATGAATTGTTAGCTGTGTTTTGTTTGTTTGTTTCTTTGTTTGAACAAGTTTGATCATCTTGCACTTGGGTTTACTTTCTTGCCCCCAAGCTCTCTCTAGGAGGATACAACCAGGAAAGACTTAATCCGATGCCTTAGTGATGGCCATCATTATTGATCCACTTACTGCCAATCATAGAACCTGTATTATGAAATGTAATGAGATTAATTTGGAGTAACTTGTAGATTGCATACATTCTTCTTTTGAAAAGTTTACTCAAGAGCATATGTAAATGACCCTATTTTTTATTTTTAGAAAATAATTTTGTAAAGTAAACTCATACTTCACCTCTAATTTCAACTCATATGAGCTTGTTTGGTTAAAAGGAATTGCTTTCTTGTGTATCACTCAGTTCTCTTTATGGAATCATTGCTTTGAAAACTAATTGGTGGTGGGATGGGAAATCAGACCTTGGGTGTCACTCCAGCACATCATTATACTCACTCCTCCTGGGACAGACATGAATCACACTGAGGCATGTCCACACAGCATGCTGGCATCTATGTAAATGGCTCCATGACAGCTTCACTAACTGTGACCATGACAGAGAATGCACTGATAGCATCATGTTGCTAACGGATGTGTTTTCTCTAAGTGGAAAATTCTGTATTATTTGAAAAAGTTCCCCACCCCCTGCCACCCACTACACAAACTCTTTGACTTTTACATTAATATCAAATGTCAAATATACAAACAATATTTGTGTACTGTATTTTGTTTTCTTTGTGTACAAAATAGTCTTCTACATGCTTTTTACCTTGGACTCAATGGAAAGAAATAATGTGAAAGAACAGTAGCACCGAGGAATTCAAACCTGCAATAAAAAGAAATAAACTCTTGCTTCCTAGAAATACTGCTCTTTGGTAGTGCTTTATATTTTACAAAATACTTTCAACAAGTTTTTTGTTTTTTTGCAAAAAAACTTTTTTTCTGACTATAAAAATAATTGCATATCATTGAATTTGGAAAAAATACTGAAGTGGGTAAAAGAATTAAGTCAGCTAAAATTTCACCACCAAGAGATCATCTTTGTTAGCACCTGGTATATTTTCCTTTCAGATATGCATTCATGTGTGGTTGTGAGTATGTGCATACATTGTGTGTGTGTGTGTGTGTGTGTGTGTTTAAATTAGCTTCGTGGTGGACCTGAGAAGTTTGTACTGAACAGTCAGTATGACTTAAAAATGGCTTGGAATCAGACAATTTGAAATTTTAGACCTGGCTATACTACTTATGTAGTGACTGTAAATTGCTTAAACTATCAAAACTTCCATTTCTACTTCTATAAAATGAGGATAATAATAGTATTCCTCTACTAGGTTTATTGTATAAGAATTAATAAAATAATACATATAAAATACTTAGCATGGTACATGCCTCGTAGTAAATGCTCAGTAAGTGTGAGCTATTGTTATTATACAGGTTTTCTTGTCTCTTGTCCTCACTTTATTTTCTAGTAGCAATTTCTCTTGTCAAAAAACATTACTTGAGAAGTATTTGGAATGACTGCATATATTTCAATACATGAATATACCTTAATGTAATCATTTCTCTATGCTTAGACCATTTCCAGTTCTTTGCTGTCACGAAGAGCGCCACAGTTAATATCCTTTACATTCATTTCTGTGCATAGACAACAAAATGAATTACTAATGGCATTTTACAGAGAAGCAGAAAAAAACGAACAGTTCTTTAGTATCTGCTAATGTGCCAGGTGATATGCTAGGGATTTTTTTATCTCAAAATTCTCATTTAACTCTTCCATAACCCTGTTGAAGTACATCTGTTACCCCAGTTTTTGGATGAAAACCCTCTGATGGGAGACAAGCAGCTTGCCCAAGGTCACAGAGACAGTGGTGGTGGAGATGGTGTATGAAGCCAGCTGTCTGATTTCAAAGCTTAAGCCTTCCCATTCTGGCAGGCAGCTCATGCCTATCTTTTTAAGGCTGGCGGGATGAATAGTTACCATTGTGTTTTTCACTAAATGTTACTTGGTGCCACATAAAAGATAGGACACTTGGCTGGAACTCTGAGCTTGCTCAATATAGCACCTCCCATGTGCGTATGTTCTTATATGTTTTGGAATCAAGCCTCATTAAAATAAAGTGTTAACTAAAGGAAATAAAACATTGGTGTGATTATTTGATGAAGCAAACCTTGAGGAAGAAAACATTTATTTAGTCAAAAAATACAGAAATCGTCTTTGTTTTAGTTGGATGGGCTAGGCCGGAATTGCTTACCTCCCTAGCAATCTGAGTATTTCACACACATCAGTATAGGAATTAAACAATAACAGCCAAAGTAAATGGATGCTGTCAAAAGGGATTATAAGTTTCATTACTTGTATATTAAGGGTTGAAAGGAAAAATCTTTAGCCTTAATTGTAAGATGATATATCAGGAAAGAGCCAAAACAATTGCTATAGGTATAAGTATAGGTATAAGGGAGACATAAAAGTGCTGGGACAAACCTCCAAAGAATTATTTGGTGAACTGACAGGTTGTCTTTAAAAAGTCAGCCATTCGGAACATTTATCTTGGCAGCTCTCAAATCTGACTTACAGTGTGTAGTGTGGCAGTCAATTTTTGTAGGAAAAATGCATAATTAATACGAAGATCAAGGTAGAAAGTATTGCCAGTCAGTACCTAACACACAGTTTCTTAGAACAAAGGAGCAATTGAAGTTGTCTTTTAATAGGGTAATCCTGGCTTGTCATTTTGTAGGTATCAGTTCTTAGTGAAAAATGAAAGAGAAAAAAATGCCCCGGTAGTAATATTTCATATCGAAGAGGTACTTTGTTGCTGAGTTTATAACCAGCTCTTGTCTAGTCAAGAAAGCTACCTTTGGTTTCTGAGTTCTTGAATTTTCATAGTCCTTGAGCTTACACACACTTGCCTTATAATTGTTTCAGTTTCCCTTCAGATCATTTTAGTTCCTGCAGGGGAGAAAGAGTGTCCCTCATAGCCCAAGAACTAAGAAGGTTTTGCATCTTGACACAGCATGACCACCAGCTCAGGCTGTGGAGAGTATGTTGCCCCTGGTCGGGTAGCAGGTGGGAAGGGCCTGCGAGTTGAGTGTGGGCTCTCTGCACAACTAGTGAGCAGTTACAACTGTGGACAGAGGATGGACTCTGGATCTGCGGATTGGATCTGAGATGTGGCTTCATCCAGCCCTCGGTAGCTATGTAACGCTGGGCTAAGTGCTTTACTGCCTCTGAGCCTTGGCTCCCTCTGCTCTCGCACAGAGATAATGATTCCTGCACAGTCAAAGGTCATAGGGAGGATTAAATGCATTGAACCAACCAATGGGTTAACTCAAAAGTGCTCTGATGATTAGCTCCCAAGTTACAAATTAATAGTTACAGGTCCTGCCTCCCAAGGAGAAGCCAGTTTACCATTTTAAATATTTTCAAATAAATAATGGGAATATTTGTAAAAATATACCATTCCTGGTGCTAACCTCACTTGAGTCTCCTAACTCTTTGCTTATACATTTTGCAATAATATAGGGATAGGCTCCATGCTTGCCCAGGAAGCACCTGGTGCCCAACGAGCATGGCATCTCTCAGAGCTTGAATGCTCAATCCCATGGCACATCCCTCTGATGAAGGAAGGAGGCCTTGGCATCAGTAGGTGGTTCCTTTGAACACAATATAGACCTTTATAAAAACAGGCATTTAAGTCTGCTGTGTTGTTTCAAGATAGAAGCAAAACTTGTATGTTTGATGCATTATTTTAGCTTTCAATAAAAAAGATTTATAGAAAAGATATCAGATAGGAAAACATTCCAACAGGGTTGCATTATAAATAATTATAAGCAGCTCTTTGATTATTAAAGCAATCATTTTGCCAAAGGGGAGAAGGAAAGAGAAGAAGTTAGGAATTTTGACACTGGACATCACACACACTTTTCTGAAGTCTCCCGTGGTTCCCCTGCAGCCCTGGTAATGTTGGCAAGGGCTCAGAAACTGCTTCTGTGTCTGGCTGCCAGAGAGTCCATCTCACCTGTGGGGCTGCACTTACTCCCTTTCCCTGGGATGTTTCAGGCTAACCTCCCTGCCCTTTCTTGCCTCCCGGCTGGTCGTGGTGACCCTTTCTCTCAGTCCTTTAGAAGGACAGGATTGGTTTATTGGCCACCAGTTTGAGCTCATGTCTTATGAATGTGTTTCAGGTCTATAATGACTGAAGTGTCTCTGTGGCATTCCTCAGGGATGGGGGACAGGGGAGTGGTGTGAGCCAAGTGCTAGATGTTTTATAAAAAAAAATCCATGAAGGACCTGCTACCTGGGAATGGCTAACCCTGCTTGCTGTACTCATCTTGAACTGGTTTTGAAATTTTGTTTCTCCTTCTATGCGTGTGCCTGCTAAGTTGCTTCAATCATGTCCAACTCTTTGCAAACCTATGGACTGTAGCCCACCAGTCTCCTCTGTCCATGGGATTCTCCATGCCCTCCTCCAGGGAATCTTCCTGACTCAGGGATCTAACCTGCATCTCTTCTGTCTCCTGCATTGGCAGGCCGGTTCTTTACCACTAGCGCCACCTGGGAAGCCGTTTCTCCTTTTATACAGGAAACTATTCTAAATTTCCCTTATTTGCTTTGCTACTGCATTTCATTCATCTCATTTCTTCATCAGCTATTTCTTGAGTGTCTGCTCTGTACTGGGTACTCTGAGAGGAACAGAAAGGAATTAAACATTGAAAAGGAGAGAACAGTTCACACCTCAGGTAGAAAACAAAATATGTCTCCAGGGTTGAGAGAAAGGGAGAAGTTAAGTGCGTAATGATTTTTTTTTTTTGAGCTGTATTTTCTGTAATAAATTGTGCTACATAAAAATCTATACCAACATTCATTTATGTAACAAATCCCATTATAATGAAAATTCCTGTTATCTGTGACTGAAGCAAACATCATTAGAACACAATTTCAATGCAAAAGAAGACTTTGAACAGTCCCTTGGAGTGAGTTGAAATGGGACTTGACCTCTATATCAAGCTTTTCCTCTATATTGTTCATTTCCACCTGTCAACAAATACTTGATTTGATAGTAAAGCCAGTTAAATCAATATTTCTTGCTGTAGTGAAGGTACAGCAACATATATCCAAGGGCAGCATATCCCTACCAGCCTTATTTTGTTCATTTTAGTTCAGTCTCTCAGTCATGTCCAACTCTTTTCGACCCCGTGGACTGCAGCATGCCAGGCTTCCCTGTCCATCACCACCCACCGGAACTGCTCAAACTCGTGTCCTTTGAGTCATTGATGCCATTCAACCATCTTATCCTCTGTTGTCCTCTACTCCTCCTGTCTTCAATCTTTCCCAGCATCAGGATCTTTTCCAATGGGTCAGTTCTTCACATCAGGTGGCCAACGTATTGGACGGCTTTAGCATCAGTCCTTCCAAAGAATATTCAGGACTGATTTCTTTTAGGATTGACTGGTTTGATCTCCTTGCAGTCCAAGGGACTCTCAAGAGTCTTCTCCAACACCACAGTCCAAAAGCATCAATTCTTTGGTGCTCAGCTTTCTTTATAGTACAACTGTTATATCCATACATGACTACTGGAAAAACAATAATTTTGACTAGACAGAACTTTGTCAGCAAAGTAATGTCTCTGCTTTTTAATATGCTGTCTAAGTTGGTCATAGCTTTTCTTCCAAGGAGCAAGCGTCTTTTAATTTCATGGCTGCAGTCACCATTTGCAGTGATTTTGGAGCCCAAGAAAATAAAGCCTGTCACTGTTTCCATTTTTTGTCGATCTATTTGCCATGAAGTGATGGGATCAGACACTATGATCTTAGTTTTTTGAATGTTGAATTTTAAGCCAGCTTTTTCACTCTCCTCTTTCACTTTCATCAAGAGGCTCTTTAGTTCTTTGCTTTCTGCTGTAAGGGTGGTGTCATCTGTAAATCTGAGGTTATTGATATTTCTCCCAGCAATCTTGATTCCAGCTTTTGCTTCTTCCAGCCCAGCATTTCTCATGATGTACTCTGCATACAAGTTAAATAAACAGGGTGATAATATACAACCTTGATGTACTCCTTTCCCTATTTGGAACCAGTCTATTGTTCCATGTCTGGTTGTAACTGTTGCTACTTGACCTGCATACAGATTTCTCAGGGGGCAGTTAAGGTGGTCTGGAATTCCCATCTCTTGAAGAATTTTCCACAGTTTGTTGTAATCCACACAGTCAAATGCTTTGGTGTAGTCAGTAAAGCAGAAGTAGATGTTTTTCTGGAACTCTCTTGCTTTTTTGATGATTCAACAGATGTTGGCAATTTGATGTCTGGTTCCTCTGCCTTTTCTAAATCCAGCTTGAACATCTGGAAGTTCACGGTTCATGTACTATTGAAGCCTGGCTTGGAGAATTTTGAGCATGACTTTACTTTGTTAGCGTGTGAGATGAGTGCAATTGCACGGTAGTTTGAGCATTCTTTGGCATTGCCTTTCTTTGGGATTGGAATGAATACTGACATTTTCCGGTCCTGTGGCCACTGCTGAGTTTTCCAAATTTGCTGCCATATTGGAAGCGGCACTGTAGCAGCAGCGTCTTTTGGGATCTGAAATAGCTCAACTGGAATTCTGTCACCTCCACTAGCTTTATTCATAGTGATGCTTCCTAAGGCCCATTTGACTTCTTTTGTTAAGTGTATATAGTTTATCATAAACCTACTTGATTGAACTACTTTCACATAAATAGGCTGAAAATAATCCACAAATATACCCTTAAAAAAAAACACACAGAAAATCTCTGTCTTCTCCCTCATTTTCATCATAAGGAATGACAGTATGGATAAGATCTTGATTGTGATAGGTATGCTTTCTTTCTCTTTGCTCTAAAGGGTTCACCTGAACACACTGTCCCATCTTCTGTCCCAGTCAGAGGATTTCTGAACATACCCACAAAGTGGCAAATACTAATGAACCCAAGAGTCTCAGATTGTTGGAATCTAATCATCGTGATGGAAGGGAGAGTAAGGTGAAAGCCTCTTACCTTACTCTTTCTTGGAACTTTTAATTGTTAGACGCGTTCTGAAAATTACCTATTAAAAGTTCAGTGTTTCTGTAAACAAATGGCCTGAAGCATCAATATAAACATCATCAAATGTATTTACTGTTTTCAGAAAATTGAGCTTCTCTTGCCTGTACTGTGAATAGAAGAGTGACTGTCATTTCTTGGGCTCCTACTCTGTGCTAAGCACTTACAACATCTCATCTCTCATAGTAAAATGATGCTTTAATGCATGTATTATTATTTCCATTTCATGTTCATTCAACTGCTGAATAACTTATCTGAGGGCACCAAGCTAGAACGGGTATAAGCAGGGATTTTAACCCAAGTTAGTCTGATTCCAAAGCCTTTTCATTTTTTTCACCAGGTGTCTTGAGAATGAAAAAAGATTTTTTTTTTTTAATTGTTAAAGTTACACATGTTCATTATAGGAAGCTTGGAAAGCAGACAAAATGATAAGAAAAAAATCACTCATAATTCTTCACCCCAAGAATAATCAGTACTAAATTTTATTTTTCTTTCTAAGCTAGTGAAAGTGAAGTCGCTCAGTCGTGTCTGACTCTTTGCGACCCCGTGGACTGTAGCCCACCAGGCTCCTCCGTCCATGGGATTCTCCAGGCAAAAATACTGGAGTGGGTTGCCATTTCCTTCTCCAAGCTAAAGAAAGCTATAATTTATATATCTTAGAGAGTATTGTTCTTCAGAGTTGTCATCCTTGAAGTGTATTCATGTTCTTTAACAACAGTTGCCATTGCTTAAAGCATTTTTAGAACCTTTTTCAGAGCCAATTTAGGTACTAAATTCTCTGTAGATTCCCATGCACTGGGTACTTTGGTAGAGACATAGCAAAGACAATGTATCCATTCCCTAAATGCTTGTCAGAATAATATATTTTATGTTCTAACTTTTGTGCCTTCTAAAATTATATGCTGCAAATATTTGACCATCCTGTAAAGAATACCATCATTACCCTCTCTAAGGACCATAAACATCTTCTGCCACTTCTGTTGTGGTAGGAGATGGAGTTTACCAAAATGCTACTTCCTCCCATGTCAAAGATTGATGGACATTTTGGGTTATATTTAAAAGTCTTTATTAAAAATTAAATCTATAAATGTTTACTATTTTGTTTGACAACTCATGTTATTTATTACAGAGTCCACACAACAATCTTTGCCTTTTGTGGTACATAAAGAAAATCAAAGAATTGTTTTTGTCAGAAGTTTGAAAAAGCACATTTTAAAATCAATTTCTTTTTAATGGAAGTGTTATACTCACTGAATGATTTCCCTCCAAGGAGCTTCTGTAAAAGCAAATATATCTTAAGTGTGATGAACTGATCTTTAAATAAAGTCGGTAGCATCTTGTGTCAAGGTAAATGTTTCTCAAAGAAGCAGGCGTGCATGAGCACAGACACACACATACGTAAAAGAAAAGATTGCTATCGAAATGACCGTTGGTATACTTTATTAAAGTGAAGAAAGTCAAGTAGTTGAAGAAGAAAGTCAAGTGCCAGCTGAGTTCTCATCTCTTTGGTTTATTGTACACAACACTGTTGCTTTCAGAAAACAAACCTAACCCTCAACTCAAGCATCTCCCTTGTTGTCTGGGTTCTGCCTTATTTTTCACATTCTTATCTACCCCATCGGCTTAGCACAGCACCCTCTTCCCAGACTGCTGGGCACCTGGGACACCAGGACCCGGGGACCTAAGATTGGCTCAGAGTTGTTCGGGGCCCCACCACAAATGGGGGCCCACCCGGCATGCGCAGTTGTCCTAAGGGCTGCGCTCTTCCCTGGTTTTCCGATTGCCAGGATTTCCTGAGACTTCACCAGGCTCTCAGAGCTCATCACAAAGTGTAAGCTTTGTCTTGTGTTGATATCCCGGGCACATTCATAGCGTCTGGCATTGTGTTCAGTCAGCGTGTTAGCAAAATGAAGGGTTACAATATATTCTCTCAGAAATGGACTGTTGGAAGGATAAGTTAGTCCGATTGAAAGAGAGTCAGAATAGAATTGTGGATTAGAATCTCAGAGCTTAAAAGAGCCTCTCAGTCAGTCCTCTCACTTAAAGATGAAACCCGGAGCAGTCAGCTGACTTGGGGAAGGTCACCCAGAGAGTTGGCACCAAGCCAGGCCCAGCATCCGGCGTCCTGAAGTCTTGTCCCGTCCTTCCCGGCTCTCGCTCCTGTCATCTTTCTCTGGTTGTTTCAGGGAGGTTGAGCTGACTTTGCGGGATCAGTGACCAGAGCTTTTGAAGCCCCACGCGGAGCTTAACAGAGCAACGGATGCAGAGGGATTCTCAGGGAAGGCTTGGAGAGATTGTGGACTTAGTGAGTGTTTGCCTGGTTGACTAACCAGCCCAGCAGCTGTCTCTAATGCCTTAAGTGGTTACTAGCTGGGCTTGTATGGATATTACAGGCTATCTTTTGGAAAGGAGACTATCATGGAAACAATAATAACTAACATCTATTTGTGATAAATTAGGCAGGATATCCCTGTGGTTTCGAGTCCAGGCCCTGTGGTCAGATGGTCACAGAATCCCAGCTCTATCACTAGTCCTGTATATTTTTATAAGACAGCTGCTTTCAACTTTCAGTGCCTCATTTTCTTTATCTGCACAATGCCAGCGGCAAAAGTGGTTATCTCAGAGTATTGGCTTCCCTGGTGGCTCAGAAGGTAAAGGATCTGCCTGCATTGCAGGAGACCCAGGTTTGATCCCTGGGCTGGGAAGATCTCCTGGAGAAGGGCATGGCAACCTACTCCAGTATTCTTGCTTGGCGAATCCCATGGACAGAGGGCCCTGGCAGGCTATAGTCCATAGAATGGCAAAGAGTCAGACACCAATGAGCGACTGACACTTTCACTTTCTTTCAGAGTATTGTAGACTTAACTCATGGAAGCCCTGGAACAATACCAAGCAATAAATGTTAGCTTTTGTTATTATTAAAATATCACTGCTGTGAATAGTAAATTCATTGCACAAATTATATACTATCCGGTCTTGCCAACATCTCTGTGAGGAAGCTGCTATTATTATCCTCCATTTTACAGTTGAGTAGACTGAGGCACAGAGAGGTACCCCACCCACACAGTTTTAAGTCACGGGGAAGACAGCCTGAGCTTGGATGTGAGTGTGAGGAAGATGAGCAGTGTGGCTTTGAAACGTGAGATCTGATTTCCCAAATTTCTTTTTTTTCCCCCAGAGCACTCCAGACCCTGGCCACTTTCAGGACTATCTCCGTGGATTCCCAGGTAAGCAGAGGTAGTCCCTCCCTTCTGTGTGTCCTCCTCCTGCCCACATGGCCGGCTGCCTCTGCACCTGTCGCTGATTCCCAGGGGTTTTGTCATAGCCTGTCAATCTTCCAGGGTTTTAGCACCAGAATGCTTATGTATGGGTTCGCAAGCTGAAAGGCCAAGTTGCTGGTGCTGGGGTGGGAAGAGGGCCGTGGGGGAGAGCAACAGAGGACCGGAAGCACTGCTGCCCCACCCACGTGCACCTTCTCCACCTGCCTCACCGGTTCTGTAGTGTAGTTTCATGCATGTAAAATACTTCAGAGTGCCAGGGGGAAAAGTCTTTTAGAGATCCTTGTGTTGTAGAAAGGAATTATAGTTAAGAGAGGCAGGCTCTGGAGCCAAACTACTTGGTTTTCCCTCCTTGCACTGATAAACCATGTTTGGTGTTGTTGAAAAGCTTGGTTCCCTGAATCTAGAAGTCTGGTTTGCAGTCTTCAGTGCTCACTCAGTGTTGACTTGGAGTGGAAGGACACAGCCTTTTGAGCCAGACAACCTGGCTTTGCATTCTCTTCTGCTGCCTAGTAACTGTAGTGTCTCTGCATGTCCCCAGCCTCTCTGAGCCTCAGTTTCATCCTCTCTAATATGAAGCTAATTATACCCATCTCTGCAAGAGTTGTTGGGATTTGTGTAAAGTGGACTGCATAAGATTGACATTCAATTCAATGGCAATTATTATTATTAGTTATTGATATTTGAATGGGCTCATAACAAGTATTTTCTGGAGGGGAAAGCATGTTTTTTTTTTTATTCCACATACTTTCCCTGAAATATTTTCATTTTCTCCACCAGCAGTCTTGCTTGTTTAAAGTAATTTGCTTAGCAAGCCATATATTCATTGTGAAAAGATCATCTCTGATAGAACCTGTCAAATGATTATAAATTCCAAATTGAAGTATTCCAAAATAAAGAGGTCTTATTGCACGTGAATGTCTCCATGAATACTTAAGCTTGATTCTTTTTCTAAAACCCTGAAACTTCAGGAGTAAGATGATTGTAACTTTTTGGAAAAGAGTCATTAACATTGGTGGGAGTTGGTTGTCTTCCATTAATGGAATAGAATATTTTACTTCCTCATATCTGAAATCTGAATCACCATAAAAACATTTTCTTTATTGTTGTTCAAAGGGAATTATTATGGAAACTACTGACTGATTTTTCTCTCTCTCCCTCTCTGTGTCACACACACACACACACACTTTAGTTTTTCTTTCCCTTAGGCAACTGAAGAGTTACTATGTAAATTTCTGGCAGCCTTCTCCCCATCAGACAAGCAAGGGCACAATCAATTCCTGTTTTCTTGGAATGTACCAAATAATCAGAAACTGATTATTCTGCTTGAAGGCAACAAGCAGCTTGATGGAAAGATGTACCAATTGAAAACAATTCTGATCATATTTTTGTCAGAAGAATGAGATGCCTCCAGCTGTCTGTCACTAATTATATTAGAGGTAGAAAGCAGAAATGTTTTGGCCTGCAAAAGATCACTCTAGTCTCATGTTGGAACACTAGTGTTACTGGCTGCTTATCCCAGAACAGTGACATTGGGCATCCGTTCTGTAACTCATCTTGCCAATTGGTCACAGTCTGAAACATGTCACATGAGCACACTTAAGGAATTTTCTAATTATAGTTCAGAGGCTTTACTTCTATCTTTTTATGTTCATTCTGCAGACATCACTGATGGAAATGATTTCTCCCTCAGCCTAATCCTATTGCCGGCAGTTACAAAAGAACAGAGAGATGGCAAATGAAACCCACAGTAACTGAAGAGGTGTCCGAATTCAATTAGGAAGCGACCTCTCCCATGTGGATGCATAAGCCATATAAATCCATTTTAATTGTGATCTGTGGTACTTATCTGGTCATGTTTATTTTGGATGCAAGTGCCAAAGCTGGATTTAGACCAGAACTCCAGATCTTCAAGCTCTAATGACTAATTTGGGTATCCATTGAATCCCTTAATTCATTTCTTAATTAGTTCTCCCAGAATTAGAGTTGCTTGGTTATAATCATTTTCACAGAATTTTCCAATAAAAACAAGCATACATAGATTTTTTCCCCCCTATGGTTCACACATTTGCTATGGTCTTAAAGAATTGTTCTTGTTGTTATCAAAATTATAACAATGACAATAACAAAACTAACATGTTGCCAGGCAGTAGAATATGAAGTGAGGCACCAGGAACTGGTTTTGATTCCCAGCTCAACTATTTACAGCCATGGGATCTGGGCCAAGTTGCTTTCCCTGTATTTCGGTTTCATTTTGTAAATGGGAGGAATAACAGTACCTACCTCATAGGGTTGTTTTAAGGCTTGAAAAGGCATTGCATGTATGAACTAACATGCAGACAGTCCCTGGCACTATGATAGATGCTACTTATTATGTTTATTGTTCATAAGACAGTAGGAGACTGATGGGCAGATTTGCTGATGCCACAATATTGTCATCCAAGTTTGTCCCATTTATGTCATCCATTTGGGGATCACTCATGATGGTAATGATACATTGGGGACTCTGAGGTTGAAATTAATCTCTGTTGTTTGTATTTGTACACCTCAGTTTAGCTTAGGATTAACATTTTTGGCTTTCCATGCTTGATCAATATGAAACCTTTTGGTGTAAAATTGCTTTAAAATTTGAATGAACATTTTGTTCTCTCAGTAGGCACAATACTGGTCCTCATTAAAATGAAAAATACAGTTATGATATGTAAAAAATATATGTGGTGGGGAGAGGAGGCTTGGGGGAATTGACTTCAGTAAATTCATTGGAAACTTTCATACTATTTTTTAACAGTTAAATGCATTTAATGTCTTAGTTCAAATTTAATCAGTGTGTAGGAGTAAAAGTCTAGGGAAAGATAAATCTAGTAATTTAATGAGATTTCCTCATGGCTACATAAGAGTTTATTTTAAAATTGATTGCCAAGTGATTCACCAGAATTACCTTTCTTAAGTTTTTTTTTCCCCCCAGAAACTAAGGTTGGTCCAGCAGTTCTACTCTCATGCATGCACAGGTGTGCACTTGTGTGTATATGCTAGAGAAATGTGCACTCACATATATCCAGAGATGTGTAAGTTGTTCTTAGCAGCATTACTTATATTCATCTCAACTTAGAAACACAGAATAGCCATCAGTTGTAGAACAGATGAATAAACCGTGCAGTAATAATAAGAAGTTATGATTTCTATAATTATAGGATGGAATATTATACAGCAATGAAAAAAGAAAACTTGGAGCTACACACAATAACAGGGATACATCCTAAGACATAATGTTGAAAGAAAGAAGATACAGAATACTACATAGCAATCTTATTTCACTTGTGCAAAGTGTGAAAACAGACAAAAACTACACTCTGTTGCTAAAGGGCATGAACAAAAGAGACCAGGAATTTACTGCTGAACAAATCCCTTCTAAAGGAGAGTGTGCTGGGGAAGACAGAAGAGCTGTGGGACTCCTGTGAGTCCTGGCAATGTTCTGGGTTTTGACTGGAGCTTGTAGGTGCGTGGTCTTCCCAGGTCAGTAGTAAAGAATTTCCCTGACAATGTAGGAGAAGCGGGAGACACAGGTTCAATCCCTGGATCAGGAAGATTCCCTTGGGGGAGGAAATGGCAACCCACTCCAGTATCCTCACCTGGAGAAGTCCATGGACAGAGGAACCTGGCAGGCTACAGTCCATAAGGTAACAAAGAGTCAGACACATCTGAGTGGCTGAGCATACACACATAGTTGCATGGGTAAAACACTGTATTATTTATATATATATATATATATAAACTCTTTGTGACCCCATGGCCTGTAGCCTACCAGGCTTCACGGTCCATGGGATTTTCCAGGCAAGAATACTGGAGTGGATTACGATTTCCTTCTCCAGGAGATCTTCCCCACCCAGAGATTGAACCTGGGTCTCCCGCATTGTAGGCAGACGCTTTACCATTTGAGCCACCAGGGAACATTATATATATAATGTTAATTATATTTATATTAATTACATTAATGTTTTATCTGCTTTTCTGGTTGTAGGTTAGAGTTCATAATTTTAAAAGTTTTTAAAAAAGGCAGAATAAACTCTCTCCAACCCAGGTTGGTTTATCCTTGTCCTGCATAGTTTTAGGCCAAGAGATTCCTGTGGTTATAAGTGGCTCTAGAAGTAAACTACTGCCTCCCTGCCTGGCAAAGTGGCCTCTAAAGTAGAATATGCACCCCAGGGAGCTCTTGAGAAGATCCATTTGGTTGAGAAGGAAATTGATTAGAACTTGCGTTTACTTTCATCTCATTATCATGAAACATTATGATAACAGGTAACTGTATTGACACTGGCATCCTTGCTGAGTCCACGTGTCAGATGTTCGAGTATCATCTGGAGGGAGGGAGGCAAGACCTCCTCTTCACAGTGGCTTCCCCTCTGGCTCATCTGCCTTGGTTATTGTATGGAATATATCATACCTGGTCACCTGGATTTACAAATTCAATGTTTTACTTTTAACAAACCCTCACAAACTGTCTTAAATAGAGTCTGCAAAGAATTCCCATAAATTGAAAATAATTTTAAATTTGCACGCAAGAAAATGGCAAAGTTTAACATGAACTTTGTTGGCCCCGGTATGAGGTAATGACCATGATCAGTTGAATCAGATCTGGCAAGAAACTGACCACCAAAATTCTAAATTATCTGAAAGATGTATAGATTTACATCCACTGTGGTTAATCTTGAACCTTGTCCTGAGTATGTTGTTTTGAGACATCATAGTTAGCAAAATAGTACATCAATTCTGTCATTCTTTTCTATTTTAATCATGTTTTATAAGATATATAACATGTTAGTACAATAACATATATATATGAATTGTAAACAAACAAGGAAACGTTTTTGTTCCAACATCTAGGATGAAAATACCTTGAACTTCACTGTCATGCAGTTCAAAGGCTACTCCTTGCCAACTGTTAAAATGTGTAGAATAGAGTAAACTTGCTGTCCATATCTAAAAGATGCACTTCTTAGCCTTAATTTTTTTTACTGGTAAATATCAACAGTAAGGCAAGGGTTTATATATTTTACTTTATTAAGACTTTCCCCAAGCCCTTGGCTTGCAGTTGGGTAGGAGAAAATGAAAAGAGGTGTATACTCAGAATGGCTCTGTTTTTCTGTTTCGTTTATATTCCCTTTAAGATTCCTTTATGGTTACATCTATGCATACCTACCAAGGTGCAGTGGACAGGGTGCTTGACCAGCAGTCAGGAGACCTGATTCTGAGCCTGGTTCTGCCAGTAGCCAGCAGCCAGGCCACAGCACAGAGGCGGGATCCTCCCTGAGCTGTCTTTGCCTTTTCTCTATCATGAGGGTTGTGATAGCAACCCTTCCCTGACCTGGCACAGGGATCACATATGAGAGCCTCTTTAAAATGGAGTTTCCTTCAAACAGAAGGAATTATGGTCCTGTCCCTTCTATTTCAGGCTTTCCAGGTAGCACTAGCGGTAAAGAACCTGCCTACCAATGCAGGAGATGCAGGAGACATGGGTTCGATCCCTGGGTAGGGAAGATCCCCTGGAGGAGGGCATGGCAACCCATTCCAGTATTCTTGCCTGGAGAATCCCATGGACAGAGGAGCTTGGCAGGCTACAGTCCAGGGGGTCACAAAGAGTCGGACACGACTTAGCAACATTTATAACTTCTTATTAAAGTGCTGACATCTTTAACTTACAGAGCTCTTTTTATTGGAAGCTACAGAAACTGACTGGCTAGCTTAAACCAAAATATACTTATTTTTGAATTGTTTTATTAGGGGTACCTATAGGATTGAAGGGACTTCCTAGGTAGTGCAGTGATAAAGAATCTGCCTGCGAGTGCAGGAGACACAGGAGTTGCAGGTTCCATCTCTGGGTTGGGAAGATCCCCTGGAGGAGGAAATGACAACCCACTCCAGTATTCTTGCCTGAAAAATCCCACGGACAGAGGCGCCTGGTGGGCTACGGTCCAAAGGGTCACAAAGAGCCGGACGCTGAACATGCACATGCACTCACAGAATTGAAGGGATGGTGGAATCTTCGAATTGCACAAGGGCCACCGCCAGGGAAGGCCTTGCAGTCTTAGCATTGGACTCTGTGGCCTCTCCTCTAAGGCGTCGCTGTCAGCGTGGTGGATCGCCGATGACTTCTGCCCTCTGGGGTTCATGGTTCCAAATCTGAGGCTCCGTGAAGGGGAAATCTAATTTATCCAACTTGGGTTGATGAATCGCCTTTTGAACAGTCAGCCTCAGGTGAGGAGATGAGGTCACAGAGGATGGACAAGATTCCTGGGATCTCTGGCTCTGCATGTCTGGGCCCTCTCAGAAAATCAGGCATCCCTGTCAACTTCTGCCTACCATTGGTATTAATGTTTCCATAGTTACTAATGATTCAACTCTCTTTAAGGGATTTGAATTAAAAGAATCAGAGAAATATTAATACAAGTATGGAAGTATATACAAGTGTTTTTTTCAATCAATGTCAATGCACCTAATTGAGCCTGGGCTTCTCATATATTTCTTGAGGTGAACACTGGACTTGAAATCACTTTCATTAGATGCTGAGAATTCTCTGAAGGTCCCAAGGGGTCCTCCTGCCCAGGCCACTTCTCTAAGGTTTGACTCCATTTCTACCTTTAGCTACTGCTTTACCTCTTATTAGAAGAAAGTGAAGTTGCTCAGTCGTGTCCGAATCTTTGCAAGAATAGCCTATAGCCCATCAGGCTCCTCTGTCTATTGGATTTTCCAGGCAGTAGTACTGGAGTGGACTGGCATTTCCTTCTCCAGGGGATCTTCCCAACCCAGGGATCGAACCCAGGTCTCCTGCATTGTAGACAGATGCTTTACCATCTGAGCCACCAGGGAAGTCTTTCTTGTTAGAAAGAAGATATAAAATCAATTTTAGCATTCCTAATGCTGATGCTCTTCTTACTGACAGCTTGACTTGCCCTAAAATTTTATGGAATGTGGAAATAAGGTAAGAGAGGTGCAGAGTCTGTATACCACAGGCAAGTCATCATACCAATCTTGTGAGCCTATCAAAGTATATTTGAATATATCACAGCCATTCCTAGACAGACATAAATAGCTGTCTCACACCCTCACACCAAAAGGGTATTCAGTGCTTACCATTTGTTCTATCAGGGCTCAAGTAGATACGTGCAATATTCCAATAATGGAAAAGATGAAAATGTTTATATCCCTGAGAAATCAATGCATATCTTCCAAAACAAGTTAATTATTGCTATCAAATATTGCCCTGGCAAGTCCTAAATAGATATTGTCCCCTTAGGAACAGTCACTATATAGCTATAAAGAGAACAGAAATTCTTTGTTTTTTAAGCATATAGATTTAATGTTAATGACCAAATTTTAGGTTGTTAACACGCAGTTAAATTTCTTTAAATCAAAAGACAAGTTCCTTCTTAGAGAAAGAGTACCACTTAACAAAGAGATGTGGTAAAAACAATCATTATTTTACCCAGTCTCCATTTTCCCAAGTTGCTGAGTTATAACATAGTCTATGATTATACTTTTTAAACCAGCTCTCAATAGATTACCAACCCAGTGCCTGACACTGGTTAGCTTATAAGGATGATCTATTATTCGTCAGATTTTAAATGCTGACCCATGAAATGCTAAAACTGTATTGGCAGCTGTTGTCCAAAGGTTTGCAGATGTCCTAACTAATGCTTTGAAAGTCCAGCATTAGCAATAAATCACAGCCTACGTAATTTTTCAATAAAGTAATGGAAAGGATTTTGCATTCTAGGTCCTCTAAGCTTTGGTATTTGGAAATTACTTATATGGGAAATTAAAAGGGTAAAATGTTCTTGGGCTTTAACTCTTGAATTTGGGGCCAGCACAGTCAATAGCTAAAGCATCTTGGTAGCTTTATTCTCCTAACCCTGAGATCTCTTGGCTCTGAGAACTGACGAAGTTGCCAAGTATAGGCCTAATTGCATTCCTAGCTACTGAGAAAAAAAAAATTTTTTTCCTTTTCTTTCAAAGAAATACCTTGAGCATTAACATTTTCTGGAATAGCAGAATTGTTTATAAGACTTTTGCAGAGGTTTCTGAAAAGAGAGCTTGAAGAGGGCTCTGGCAGCCAATTAAGAAGCGTGCGCTGCTCACCTAGAGTAACAAAGAGTTAGGGAGAGGAAACCAACAAGTGAAAAGAGATGTGGCTTTGTCCTCTCAGCTTGCTCTCTGATTAATGAGCTGATGTTCTCTTTCTTTCTTCTCTCTCTCTGTTCTACTCAAAGATGTAGCAAAATAGTGCATGATATATTCAGCTAGCCCCATGATAGACCACCAGCTGAGTGCAAGTTTTGTTCACTAGTATTTCCAGTGCTGTGACCACTACTTGATACATAACAAATGTTCAATTAGTATTTGTTGAATGAAGGAATGTATTCAGACAGGTTTCTCTATGATCTGTAAATTGGTGATTTGTATATTGGGCCAAACATCCTGGAATGTGAAGTCAAGTGGACCTTAGGAAGTATCACTACAAGTAAAGCTAGTGGAGGTGATGGAATTCCAGTGGAGCTATTTCAAATCCTGAAAGATGATGCTGTGAAAGTGCTGCATTCAATATGCCAGCAAATTTGGAAAACTCGGCAGTGGCCACAGGACTGGAAAAGGTCAGTTTTCATTCTAATCCCAAAGAAAGGCAATGCCAAAGAATGCTCAAACTACCACACAATTGCACTCATCTCACAAGCTAGTAAAGTAATGCTCAAAATTCTCCAAGCCAGGCTTCAGCAATATGTGAACCACCAACTTCCAGTTTTGTTCAAGCTGGTTTTAGAAAAGGCAGAGGAACCGACATCAAATTGCCAACATCCGCTGGATCATCGAAAAAGCAAGAGAGTTCCAGAAAAAACATCTACTTCTGCTTTATTGACTATGGCAAAGCCTTTGACTGTGTAGATCACAATAAACTGTGGAAAATTCTGAAAGAGATGGGAATACCAGACCACCTGACCTGCCTCTTGAGAAACCTGTATGCAGGTCAAGAAGCAACAGTTAGAACTGGACATGGAACAATAGACTGGTTCCAAATTGGGAAAGGAGTACGTCAAGGCTGTATATTGTCACCCTGCTTATTTAACTTATATGCAGAGTACATCATGAGAAATGCTGGGCTGGAGGAAACATAAGCTGGAATCAAGATTGCCAGAGAAATATCAATAACCTCAGATATGCAGATGACACCACCCTTATGGCAGAAAGTGAAGAAGAACTAAAGAGCCTCTTGATGAAAATGAAAGAGGAGAGTGAAAAAGTTGGCTTAAAGCTCAACAATCAGAAAACTAAGATCATGGCATCCGGTCCCATCACTTCATGGCAAATAGATGGGGAAACAGTGGAAACAGTGACTGACTTTATTTTGGGGGGCTCCAAAATCACTGCAGATGGTGACTGCAGCCATGAAATTAAAAGACGCTTACTCCTTGGAAGGAAAGTTATGACCAACCTAGACAGCATATTAAAAAACTGAGACATTATTTTGTCAACAAATGTCCATCTAGTCAAGGCTATGGTTTTTCCAGTAGTCATGTATGGATGTGAAAGTTGGACTATCAAGAAAGCTGAGTGCCAAAGAATTGATGCTTTTGAACTGTGGTGTTGGTGTTGGAGAAGACTCTTGAGAGTCCCTTGGACTGAAAAGAGATCCCACCAGTCTATCCTAAAGGAAATCAGTCCTGGGTGTTCATTGGAAGGACTGATGTTGAAGCTGAAACTCCAATATTTTGGCCACCTGATGCGAAGAGCTGACTCATTTGAAAAGACCCTGATGTTGGGAGGCATTGAAGGCGGGAGGAGAAGGGGACGACAGAGGATGAGATGGTTAGATGGCATTTCCGACTCAATGGACCTGAGTTTGAGTAAACTCTGGGAGTTGGTGATGGACAGGGAGGCCTGGAGAGCTGCAGTTCATGGGGTCGCAAAGAGTTGGGGAAGACTGAGTGACTGACTGATACTGAACTGATACTGATATTGGGCCAGGTATACTCAGAGCTTCCCAGGTGGCACTAGTGGCAAAGAACCCGCCTGCCAATGCAGGAGACATAAGAGATGCAGGCTTGATCCTTGGGTTTGTAAGATCTCCTGGAGGAGGGCATGGAAACCCACTCTAGTATTCTGCCCTGGAGAATCCCATGGACAGAGGAATCTAGTGGGCTGCAATCCATAGGATCACCCAGAGCCAGACACAACTGAAGCGATTTAGCATGCACATACTCTAGGCCAGATTAATTCTGATCAAGGACTCAATATCTAAATTTCATAGACTGTGATTTTCCAATATGATGGAGAATTAAGGGCTTGAAGAAACCAACACTTGGAACAACACAAATACTCAGGAATATAGAAAGGACTGATACAACCTTCCAGCAGGCTTAACTGACTCTAGAAGTTAGCATATCCAGCTATCGCAGCTTTTCTGAATGTAAATACATTTGCAGAGTTCTTACCATACTGACGGTATCAGTTTCAACTGTACAGAATCTTGCTTTTAACACATCAGTTGGCAAGCACTCAGTGCCAAGGCCAAGGGTTAGCCCTCTGCTTCACTTCCCTTCTCCAAGCTGCAACTTCTCTCGCAGAGCCAGGCAGCTGTCTCCCAAATGTACGCTGTCAGTAACATAGGAACCCAGATGACCAAAAGAGGGTAAATCAACACAAATTTATTGTCAGAGCTGAGAGAAAGAACCTCAGAGTGAATGCTCTGCTGATTGTGGGTCAGAAGTGTTATCTTTGTGTCTCAAGGACAGAACGTTTAATAAAGATTGGGTACAAAATACACATCACCCTCGAGGCATGCTCAACTGTGTCAAGCGGAGAACCGTTCCTCAGGATTTACAATTTCCTGTTTTTCCTAAATTAAAAAATGCTAATGTGAACTCTTGACTCTCAACAGCACATGTTATTATTGTATATAGGGCAAAGAGTAAATAAGACACTTGCCTAATGACATAACAGTTCATTTTAACTCGGCAAGCTGGAAGTAATTTTAGCTTGTTTTCTTTTTTTCCATGCTTCTTTATGGAAATAGGCCACAATCATTTTTATTCCACCATTCTTCATTACCTTATGGCATGCTTCCTGTTTATGCTATTAAGAGCTGTTTTTAAAGACCCTTGAGGGATATCCTTTAGCACATTCTTTTTAAAAATAATTTTTCATCTGTAGTACTGCTTCAGAATGTCTGAGGGTTTGGAAATATAGAAACTTCTTAATGAGAAATGCTTAATGGTCTGTGCAGAGTATTGCAATATTTACACCTAGTTCAGTTAACGTAAATTATATTTAATTAGTCATTCTTGGAAAATAGTAGATATTTTAGAATAGATTCAGTACCTAAAACTCACCATTTGCCTGTTATGTATAGTGAGCGTGTGCATGCTCAGTCATGTCCAACTTCTTGCAACTCCATGGACTGTAGCCCACCAGGCTCCTCTGTCCATGAAATTTTCCAGGCAAGAGTACTGGAGTGGGCTGCCATTTCCTTCTCCAGGCATTATGTATAGTACTTCAGATAAAATTCTATGTGTAGTATTTATAGATTAAAAAAAAAAAGTATTTGCAGTGGTATAAAGGAATGCTTAGGGACTCATAATAATATGAAGAACATGTCTTGTTAGGGTATAAAAAACATCCACGTGGTCCAGACTTCTACAAAAAAATTCTTTATAAACTTTAAAGTGCAATATGAATGTTATCGTTATTTTTATACTTGTGACATGCAGGACTTCTGAGCTGAATGACAGTCTATAACTTGTGTTTTAATGTTGAATATGTTGCTGTTTCAAGTGAAATTTCCTTTTTCACATATAATTCTTGTGTCAGAGACTCCCTGAGTTCCTTAATTGGGTTCCTTCACACAGCACTTGACTTTTGAACACTCCAGACTACACTTGTGCCGGGAGGAGCAGGTTTCACATAATGGTTTAGAAGGCGGTGTGATTTCTAGGAAGAAACCTCGACTTGCATCACAGCTGCACTCTACAGATGATGGCTAAGAGCCCCACCATGGCCATCTCCCAGTCCCACTCGAGGTCTACCTGAAGAGGATTGAGAAATCACTCATTCGTGGCCTTATATGACCCACCTTTGGGTCCTCTGGTCCTACTTTTCCAGCTCTTCTCTTCCAGGATGCTCTCTGCTGCTTTGGCATCTCCAGCAGGCTATTTTAGCTTGTGTCTTGGATGTCTTGGTCACTCTGTCTGTCCTCCCAGCACGACTTCTCTGCGCTCTAGCCTCCTTTGGGGTCTTCAGAGCTACAAGAAACTGGAAGCAAGAAAGTGTGTGCTGGTGCTATTCCCTCTGCCCTCTTCCTGGCAGATTGCTCTTTTCCTTAGCACTCCAGCATTGCCAGCTGCATCTTTGTCCTCCTGTCTTGCCCGAGCTCCAGTGGACTGGGTGCAGGGGAGTACTGGGGGTGAGGGGTGCCCGCCCAGAGAAATGCTTCATTGTCCACACCCAGGGCCAGGCCATGGGAAACAGACTCCCGGACAGTCACCATGGGCTACGCAAATATTACTTCCATTTAACTTGACCTTTCATTGTGCTCTGAAATGACTGAAAATACTTAAATGGCATACAGTAATTTTCTGGAAACAAAAATAAATGGGGTTCTTTTAAGAAGCCACACTTGAACTTTTGCCCTTTCCTTCCTTTTCAAGTCATATCCAGTGCAAGGTTGCCTTAATTTAGCATGTCGTTTCCTTTGGTGAGAAATTGCTAATTTCTCTACTGATAAAATGATGAATCATAGAAGCAGTGTAATTGCTAAAGATAAGGATACCTCATCTGGCCTTAAAACCCTCAGCTCTGGGAATTGAGTCTTGTGAACAGTTCTTAAGTGATAACTGTGTGCCAGGCACCTGCAGACAGACTGATTCTATAACCTCTTTAACGCACCGATTCAACTATTCCTCACAGCGTCCCTGTGAGGTGGGTAGTATCGCTGTTTGTCTGTGTTCTAGGTTGTAGACATTGAAGCATAGTGAAAGGAAGTTCGTTGCCCGAGTTCACATAGTTCACAGTGATCAGGACCTGTACTTGAACCTGGGGGTCTGCCTCAGTGCCCACATTCTCAGCTACTGAACTAGCTGCCTAAGTGCCACAAGCACATCATGTAACCCCTGGGAGCCTGATTCCTCATCTCTGAAGTGGGACTGGTGACATCTACCTGACTAAATTGTGGGGAGGATCAAATGAAATAATCATTTGAAAGGGCCCAGTGGATTGTGAAACGCTAAAGCCTCGGGGTTAGGTTTGGGCTAACTGTCGATATGATATTTTCTAATAGGTGGGTTTTAGTGTTTGAATCTGGTCCATGCTCCCTGGATGCCCTATTAAAATGCTGAGTGTTTGGTCTTGAGGTTTTTTTTTTTTTTTGGAAATTTCAGAAAACCTTAGATCTCACAATGAAAATGATCCTTTGTATTCCTAAATGGTGGCATTTGGGAGTGTTTAGAGCAGGGGTCCCCAAACTCTAGGATCTAATGCCTGATGATCTGAGGTGGAGCTGATGTAATAATAATAGAAGTAAAATTCACAATAAATGTAATGTGTTTGAATTATCCCCAAACCATCCCACCCCCCGCTACTTCCCACCAATCTGTGGAAAAGTTGTCTTCCATGTAACTGGCCACTGGTGCCAGAAAAGATTGATGACCACTGATTTAGAGCACAGGCAAAACTCAGCGTTATACTTTTAATATGCCAAGTACATTCAGTAATATTTGTTCCCTTTAATCCCTTTAACATTAATGTAGCACTTAACACCCCTCCCTTTTTTCCTAAAGCATGCAAAATTAATTTTCTTCCAAGTCTTCTGTTTACCTCATACCAAGTACTTGTCATAAAGGGTGCTTCAGTGTATAGTGTAGGGTCTGCGACCATGTCTTTCCAGCACGCGGCCCTGACACAGGAGATACCAGACAAGGTTTAGGCTGATGGAAGACAGATGGAAATTGAGTCTCAAGAGGAGGATTTAGAAAGACCATGTGCTAAAAACTCCGTGTTTCAAAGCACAGGACAGGAGACCAAAGCCAGACCCCTGAGAGGTCTGACCGGTGGTGCTGGAAGAGTGGGAGGGCCTGGGATGAAATAGAAACAGCAGACTCAGAAGAACAAATCAAGCAGGAGATGGTGGTTTCCTGCAACTGGTCTGGGGGAGAGGGAGGCTTCCCCGCTCCCCATGATGCCCGGCTGGCTTTCGCTGCCCTCAGGCCCCCTATGCGTTTTAGTTTTCGGGTCTCACAATGTTCTCACAATTCATTGTCGGAGATCTGCATTCTTACAGTCTCTTGGGAGAAGTGAATACCCAAAGGCCTAACTTTCTGTGCTGTGTTGGAGCTTTCATGCATCCTAGAAATGGAGTTCTTCCTGGTTTGTTAATGAGACTGGCATTTTATACCTAGGGCATGCTGTTTGGAGAGGCTTCCAGACAGGAGTCATGATCATAACGAGTTATTTTTTCTTCTTTTCTGGATAAGAACAATATCCTCGCCATTCAGTTTTCAAATATAGCAAGTAGTCATGATAGAAGAATATCCTTATGTTAAGAAAGGGGTTGGCAGCCTCGTGATGTGAAATGTCCAATTTAGAAGACACATTTAAAAAGAAAAGCTGCCTTAAGTCCTTTTTTGGAATCAGGTGGAATAAAAATGAGTAAATAAAAAAGTTAAAGTACAACACATGGTCTGACAACACATTCTCCTTCCTCTCTTTAGTCTTGCAGATACTTGTGGATTTTGCCTGAACTTCAGGTGTCATTTTTATCATTTCATTAAACTGTCAAACTCCAAACTGGTTCTGGCATCTAACTGGGGGCATAACTTGGATGATAGATTTTCTAGCTGATGCATATAATCGGCGCTCTACAAGAATGTTGTCAGAGACTAAATATCTAGAATCTCTTTAAGAATATTGGCGTGTAAAAAGAGTACTTAATACGGGAGGGAGAAAAAGCATCAAATTCCAAAGAAAAAGTCGAAATGGAATGTGTAAGTCGGGTATATAAATAGAGAGCTTCTAGTGAAAAGCTTATCTAATGGATTAAGGTTTTTGCAGTAACAAACATCAGAATTATAGAGAAAAGCCACATATATTACACTTAACCAGCCCACACCTATGAGATTTCTCTTCATGGAGTGCTGAACTGATCAGAACACTAGATATGCGTGTAACTCAAGTAAATTAAACTGTTGACTCAATTTGTAGAAGCAATTTTGTTGTTGTTAGGTTGCTAAGTCATGTCTGACCCTTTGCAACCCCATGGACTGCAACACACCAAGCTCCCCTGTCTTTCATATCTCCCAGGGTTTGCTCAAATTCATGTCCATTGAGTTGGTGATATTATCTAATCATCTCATCCTCTGTCACCACCTTCTCCTTTTGCCCTCAATCTGTCCCAGCATCAGGGTCTTTTCCAGTGAATCAACTCTTCGCATCAGGTGGCCAGAATGTTGGAGCTTCAGCTTTAGCATCAGTCCTTCCAATGAATATTCATGGTTGATTCCCTTTAGGATTGACTGGTTTGATCTCTTTGCTATCCAAGGGACTCTCAAGAGTTTTCTCCAACACCACAGTTTGAAAACATCAATTCTTCAGCGGTCAGCCTTCTTTACGGTCCAACTCTCATATCGATACATGACTACTGGAAAAACCATAGCTTTGACTATTTGTACCTTTGTAGAGGCAGTATGTATTTTTAAAAGATCTTTTAAAATGTGTTCACTGTTTTATAACAGAAATTTTATTTCTAGAAATGTATGCTAAGGAAATAATCAAAGATATGTGCAACTGTTTTGGCCACAAAGGTGTTAATCACATTATTGCTTATAAAAGGATAAATAGGAAATTGCTTACATGTACCACAATAACAGATTAGTTGTATATATTAATATGTATATATATTATGTTATAGTGAACTACTGTTCAGCTACTCTAATGATATAGATAAATATTGATAATGAAAAGATGTTCATCATATATTGTTAAGTCATGAAATCCTATTATTTAAAAAAAAAAAGGCATTCCCTTCTCCAGGGGATCTTCCTGACCCAGGGATCGAACACTGGTCTCCTGCATTACAGGTAGATTCTTTACCATCTGAGCTACCAGGGAAGCCCCCATTAAAAAAACAAAAATTCTTAAAAAAAATCCCTCCAAGTATGCACAGAATGATCACATTTTTGCTAATATATGGATATATTCTTAGAAAATGATCTGGAAATATATTTGAGGGTTTTAAAAGAGATTCTCTGGGTAGTAAGATCCATGAGCATTTCAAATGTTCCTCTGTTTTTTTCTGTCTTTATTTTCCTGCTCTAAACATATATTGCTTTTCTAATAAGAAAGAACCAACAAAGTTTATTTTTAATTGAAAAAAGGAAAATATATGAGTCAAACCACATGATCCAGATGGATCCTAGAGACCTCGTGATACTTTTCAGTGGAATACATTTGTAAACATTTTTCAACTGAAAATGCCATGATTCGAGACCAGTAACTGCTCTCTCCTACACTTGATTTAGCAGAGCTTATTAGTTTTCTTCTTAATCTCTGCAAAACGAAGGAACTCAACTTATTAGATTATCTCTGGGGTTTCTTCCTACTCCCAAATGCTAGGTCTATCCTTTATTCAGAGAAACTGCTGAGCTAATTACAAGCTGCCATATGATGAAGGTGTATGAATAAGTATTCATCTTATTATTCGTAGTACATTCAAACCAACCCACTCTGAAAGACTGTCCTTGAATCTGTCCTCTGATACTTTGGAGAGAGAGACCTTCAAATGATGTATTTTTTCCATCACATGTTGATTACCCTTGTTTTGAGTGTTTGGGGAGAACTTGTGTATGATGAGGGTCACATAACAGAGCACATAATGCGACTGCTCCAGTGTTTTGGGGGAACGTCAGCAGTAGGTGGGAAGCAGTTGAAGGAGACAGTGACAAAGAACTCACCTCCACTAGAAGGTAAAAGCTCTGCCAGCTGTTAACCCTGACAGCCTCCTCCTCTGGTATCAAGGAGAGCTGTGTCTGTCCTCGGCCAGATTTAGCTCAGTGAGGCGCGATGTTGTTCATTTCTTCTCATTAATCACTCTGGTAGATGTCACAGTGTTACAATCAGTTCCTCCTACCTGTAAACATACAATTTCAGAATGAGTTCACAATCAACATCGAGGTAAATTACAGTACACATCTGGCAGACTGACTTCCTAATTTTGTAACTTCTGAATGGAAGTTGGAAAGAATATTGTGCCACGAGTTAGGAAAGAAACCTGACTCGGCCATGAACTTGTAGAACCTTAGAGGTTTTTTTTTTAGGTCCAAGTTTTTCTCCTCTCTAAAGTGAGAGGGTTGAATTCAGTGGTTTTCAAGCTCCCTTCCAGCTCTAAAATTATATGAAAATGATCTACAAAGGCTGTTTATTGTTGCCTACATGACTCTAGACCCATGGCAGGGTGTCTGTTAACAATCCGGCTCTTATCTCTCTTGGTGCAACCAACCCTGTTTTCTTGCTTATGTTCCTTTTCTTGTGCCACACTAAATAATTTCCATCTCATTTTGGCATGCTCTATATCTAATGTATGATGTGTCTTTGTGACTAGTGAAAAAAAATTCTTAATAGCAGCTGCTTTTCTAGTTTTTAAAGCTATGCCCTGAGAACTAAATGAGAGCTAAATGTTAATTCAAAGATTCCTGTATTTGTTATCATTTCCAACCTAACCTATAGAAGTCTAAGGCAAATCTGAGACAGAAAAATTCCTCCCTTGAGACAGTGAACTCATAAATATGTAGTATGATTTGTCCCTATAATTTAGAAGAAATTAGGATATTTAACATTTTTAGCAACATTTTTTTCACTGTATACACTGAATATGCAAAATTGGGCTGCTGCTCATGCTTGCTGATCCTGCATTTTTAATTGTAGATAGCATATTTTAAAATTGAGTAATTATTTCAAATGAATCTACTGTAAAAGAAGAATCAGGTTACCCTAACGAAAGATTTTATAAATCAAACACTTGGGTGTTTTTACTTAATTTCTCATTTGTAGACTCCTGGTAGTTCAGACGGTAAAGAATTTGTCTGCAGGGCAGGAGACCCGGGTTCGATCCCTGGGTCAGAAAGATCCCCTGGAGAAGGAAATGGCTACCCACTCCAGTATTCTTGCCTGGAGAATTCCATGGACAGAGGAATATGGACCCTATAGTCCATAGGGTTGCAAAGAGTCAGACGTGATTGAGCAACTAACTCTTTTACATATATAGGATATCTGTTTTCTGTAGTAAGCACAGAAAACCCAACCGAAACAGGCCACAGTGGAGACTACTAATTGCCCACCCAATGCCCATTCTTTCTTCCTTAGTAGCCCACTCTGGTTTTATTCAAGGGGAAAGACTACATTTCCCAGCCTCCCTTGCAGTTAGGGGGTAGCCAGTGGGGAAATTGTTAGTTGGGACTTTCAGGAAACCTCTTTGGCAGCAGTTGACTGGGGTGTGTATTTATTGACTCTGCGTCCTCTGTTTTTCTGTGGACTCTCCCTTCCGAGCTCCGTGTGTGCACAGTGCGGCTGAGGACGCTTTGTTGCTGTGCTCAGCCGTATCTGACTCTTTGTGACCCAGTGGACTGTGGCTCCTCTGTCCATGGGCTTCTCCAGGCAAGAATGCTGGAGTGGGTTGCCATTTCTTCCTCCAGGGGATCTTCCCTACCCAGGGATTGAACCCATGTCTCCTTCATCTCCTATATTGGCAGGTGGTGAATGATTTTACCACTGCACAGTGTGAGTCCCATCACTTTCTTCTACTAAAGCCTAGCAGAAAGAAAGTCCAATTCCCCAGTAGCTCAAGCAAAACCCTGAATTGGCTTCTCCTTGACTTGATTCCCCAGTTGGAGTTGTGTTGAACCTATAACTGAGACATACAGAATGACGTGCTGATGGATTCATTGGAGCTCCAGGAGAAGTGGGAAGGAAGATACTGGATGATGACCAAACCACAAATATCTCCCCCACCAAATTTTCCAGTTTCTTTTCTGAGTTATAGTCTCTAGTATTGAGTAGATGATCATTTGGCTTGCAGAGTTACACTCAATAATGATTTGGTCTTTGGATTCATTTTGTTAAAGAAATTAGAGTGTGAAGGCCATACAATAAATCCAGATTAAATATCAAAATATATATCTTTTAGTTTTCCAGATTAACATCTTGCAATAAGCCATATAACTTCCCTTTTTCATCACCACCCTATTTATAGCCTTCTAAAAGGATAGAAATCAAAGTTTGCCCCCCCAAAAAATTTTTTAGACCCCCAAATGACTATGTTTCCAACATAGCTTGTTGATGCAGCCGAGGACATTGTCTCCAAACATGAAGTTATATAACAAGTTACAGCTAAATCAAATTTAAAATGACTTGTGATAAACCCTGAAAAAGTGGTACTTTAAAATAGTAATGTCAGCAAGCTGCCTATTATGTCACCATAATTCCAGTGCTCTGAGTTTAGGTGGAGGAGTCACTGGGCAATGACAGAAAACACCATGGGCTGCTGTTTTGTAGATGTGATCTGGAAGTGGTTTACTGCAGTCGCATGACGGAACACAGCACACCACAAGACAGATGACTGTGGCCACGGTTCTGAAAATGTTCAGATGGCTTTCAATTAGCTTTGGGCAAGGCTGCTTCTTGCAGAAGCCAGTATCGATTTTTCAGAATGCCCCCATTCTGAAGGAGAAGGAAGGGCTGATCATGTCCATCCTTTGAAGCTACAGGAAAGCATCACTGGAGTGTGGGCTGTAGAAAGCTTTCTTGCAGTGGCCGGGGGACTGGCTATCTGGGCTGAAGACAGTAGGAACGAGAGTGTGGCCCCTGTAGTTTAGAGATTTAGGTTTGACACTGGCTCTTCCACGTGTACTTAAGCTCTTGGAGGCTCGATTTCATCATTTGTAAGATGGGAGTATTTGAGAATCTAGTGAGAGAAGGCATTTACATGCTTCTAGCCCAATGCCTCAGACCTATCCTTCTTGCTCAGTAAACATTAACTACTTTTCTGTTTTCAGAGTTGTCCCTTGAAAAGAGGGAAGAGTGCTGAATTTTTCACTCTTCTGAGTTTCATTAAGAAAAAAAGAAAGTGTGACAGTAAAACAGTTGAATTTGGGTCTGCTCCACCTGACGATGCTTTTACTTTGTTATATGGAAAAAATAGAGAGTGGATATGGGCATATTGTAGGTGTCTTAGAGTCCTGTACTGTACTTCTGATGCAAGTTGGTTGCAAATAGCCTTTTTGGAAGGAGTGTGTCATTGGATCATATCCAGGAATGACAACCACCTGCTGTGGGAGCTGCAAGGACCTGAGAAGTCAGTGAAGCCTCCGGCTGCATGGTATCTTACCAGGGACCCCTGAGACTCTATCTGTCTGTCATTTTGCATCTGCTGGGGAGAGTGAGCATCTCAGAGTAACAGGACCCTAGGAGTGTAACCCTTCATTGTACAATGAGGGAACTGCAGCCTGGAAAGAGAAAGTAACTCAAAGGCCACACACAGAGTCAATGACACAGGCAGGACCTTAAACCTGAGGTTCCTGATGCCCAGGTCAAGGATGACAGTAGTCCCTAGACTCCTGGGTATCCTCAAAACCACCCTTCCTTTTTTGTTTTTTCTTTTTCTAATTGCTGGTTTCATCCAACAACTGAAGGACAGGAACTCATTCCTTTCAGCAAGTTCAGTTTGTTAGAAGCCACCTTACTCCCTCCCAGAGTGTCAACATCTGTAGGACTTCCTATTGTATCCATGTCATCTCCCACAAACGGAACCTACAGCTCCTACTGAGGGGGTCTAAGAGTAGCCCCCATGCTCACTGTTGAATGGAAGGCCTCTCAGTTACTGCCCAGACAGCCCCTTATTTTCAGCATGGTGCCCTGCACTGTCTTCTTCTAACGTCTGGACTCCAGCTCCTTGGGTTCAGTTTCTCTAGAATAAACCTCCGTGTCCCACAGGGCTGGGGAGGGATGGTTGCTGGGCTGCCCTGAGTGGTGTGGACCTGTCCGCATCCTGGGCCTTCTGGGGTTCTTTGGGGGCCTAACTGGCTGGTTTCTCATTTGTATTCTTCTCACTGGCCTCTGCTGAGTCAGGTCCGCTCCTCTGTTTGCTCTCTACCTTTTGCAATTGTCATGTCACATTTTTTGTCTCCTCTACCATCTGTGGTCCTTTGGGGTTTATACCTTGTTTATTTCTGTCTCTCTTAATACAAGTTTCTAAGGTGGATCTGAAGCCCAGTGGGTAGTAACTGACCAGGACTGAATGCAGTTTAAAAAAATTTTTTTTCTTTTTTGAGTGTTAAGGACCTTGGCCCTCAGCAGTACAGAGAATGCGTTAAGGAAATCTTGGGTGTGAGGAGTTGCACTCAGCAAAGAATGCATCATACCTTCCTTCACTGCCGAGAACCTTCTGAAAAACAAATCTTATCAGGTTTTGTATTATCACCAAAAATTAACCTCCTAGCGTGGTTCACTATCACGTTTATGGAAGTGTTTTGAAAATGAAATGTGCCACTATGAAATCAATGGCTGGGAATCAATGAGAACTGCTGAGGGAGAGGCGTGTTTGTATATTTCATCTGTGGCTGAACACTTGCTGGGAAGAAGCGCTGAACATCTCTCAGTGTCTTTGTTTTTAGAGACACCAGCCAGCAAGAAGAAGCTTTCCTCCGCCTGTGTACCTACCAGGACTGCAGAGGAAGAAGTGTTTGTTAAGTGAATAAATTTAATGTATGGTAAATGTTTTTGTGACTCCTGCAATGTGTTTGCAATATAAACAAGGCAAGATGCTTTTCAAACTCCTGAGAAAATAAAATTAAATAAATGGCACATATTTTATTTTGCCAAGAACTAAAATTTTCCGTTAAAAAAATAAATATATTAGCCTGTCAGTAACTTTTACCCAACTCCTGATGTATTTTAGTTAGTACCCCATTATTCCCGGTGTTCTGACATACATTATTGTTACCAGAGGGGTTCACTAACATTGTATTCAGAATTGATAATTGATTTACATAGCCGTAAACTGAAGGAGAAGGCATGAGAAGTTTTGTATTCACTCCTCCCCTGACCATCCCCAAGGTGAGGATCACAAATTGAGTTTTATTTTGATACAACTACAGTTCAGCCTTGTGAAACCATTGCTTTGTCACTCATTCGTGTCCGACTCTTTGCGACCCCATGGGTTGTAGCCTGCCAGGCTCCTCTGTCCAAGGGGATTCTCCAGGCAAGATACTAGAGTGGGTTGACATGCCCGCCTCCAGGGGATCTTCCCAACCCAGGGATCAAACCCAGGTCTCCTGCATTGCAGGCGGATTCTTTACTGTCTGAGCCACCCGGGAAGCCCTTAGCTAACAAGAACGTAGAACTTAGTGGTCCTGTGGACTTCTTCAGGAAGTACTGGATTCTAGAATAATCTGAGGAGTTTGGTTATAAATCCCTGCCCCCTTGACATCGTTCTTTAAGAGAGGGGGTCTAGTTAGGTGTTGTTTAATTAATGGCTGCTTTCTGTTGGCTTCTAGTGCATTCTAAGAATGTCCTTCGTATCTCTTCTCCAGTATGTTTGGTCACCTTTCTGGTTTGGGTCAGCGTGTATCTCAGTTTATGTGCTTGAAGGAAGAACCAGAGATGAATGCACTCCTGCATGTCCCCACCTCTTGCCTTGATGACATGACAACATCTCATGGTTTACAACCCAGAGAAGTATGCTTGTCTTCTGATTTTGTTTTCTCATGTGAGCAAAACTGACAATTTAAAGATGATGGAAAAGGGCATACACTTAAAGACATAAAATGAGTTTTGCAAGCTCTATGTACAATACAGAACATTTTGGTTTTGATGCCACTGTATAACCAGCAGAAGGTTAAAAACAATAAAGACAAACAGTGTTTCCCTCTGTCTCTCTTAAACATCATCCAGATAACTGGTTTGGCTAGTTTTTTTCCCACTGTATTGATCAGTTGCTCTGGCCTTGTGCAGACACAACACAAAAATGCTCTTGTGAACCTGGTGCCATTTTTCCCCCCTTAAACATTTAGCTTTAGAATAGCTGGATTTAATGGCAGGGGACCTCAGCTTACGTTCCTGAAGGCTCTTTTCCTCCCACTCCTTTGGAGAAGGATGCATGATTAATTTTTCCCCTTCTCTTTTGATTATAGGAAAAATTGGATGCATGGTAACTCAGTGCCAGCACACCTGAATTCAAGGGGCAGCTCCCAAGACAATTACCCTCTTGTTCCCAAGTCTCATGGGCCTGGGGAGCACTGAGGGCAAAAGGGTAATGAATTCATCTAGGTGGTGATAAGAGCTACATTCCAAGAGGATTAACAGCACAAAACCCCCTATTCTAGGAGGAGGGAAAAAACCCATGGAAAAAGCAGGGGGAGGGGGAACACCCACATTGACACACAAACATAGCTGCACAGGGAGCTTTGTAGTGAGTGCTCAAAGCCACGCTCCAATTTTAACTGTCAAAAAACCGAGCTACACTGACAAGAGCATCTACATGTTGTACATGACAGAGACAGTCTTTAAAAGGCGGGGACCATTCTTGTTTATGGAGGAAGGGGTCTGGTCGTAGTCTTCACTTTGCCCGGAGAATTATATCTGGCCCCCATCAATTGCCTCCTTGACTAAGACGCAGAAACACTTCCCAAATACCTTGATTTCAGACTTGTCAAACTACGGGAGTGAACAGCGGGGAGAAAAAGTCCATGTTATTTGCTAACCACATCTGAGGATGGTTCTGCTAATGGAATTTTGGTCCCGTGTAAACTTTCCTAAAACAGCACCATCGCTGAGTGAAATTTAGGATCTTGATTGTGCAACTAAAGTGGAGGTCCCTCGTATGTGTTTGGATGGATATATTTGGTGAAACGTAAAGGCAGCATCATTTCTGTCTGCTAATCAAGGGCCAGAACCAGCCCACACACATCTGCCTAGCTATTCCTCACTGCCTGTTAGGAAAATAAACCTCTCATTTTTCAAAAGAGGTCACTGCCCCTAAAGAGGAAAACCAGAGCACGTGACTGTGGTCCTTGGATCTTCTCACCCTCTTCCAAAAAGCCTTCACCATCCCCCACCCTCAATGGCTACCAGACCCCAAATTTTCAGACTTTAAATCTCAACACCATTTGTCTTGCCACATCCCTTCTTTCACAGAGAAATTTGACTTCGTTTAGCTTATCCCTTAAAAAAAATAATTCTGAAGGTGTTTGCCACTCAGCCACTTTATTCTTGAGAAGTAAACACGTAATCGGCACTTATGGAAGCAGTGACTTTTCCAAGTACCGCACTAGAGTCTAAAACAGAAATATACCATGCTATTGTAGGAAATGACAGCTTTTCCATTTTCTTGGCCACACTCTGGTCTTATCGTCATTTGAGAACATTCCACAAATATCAACATGGCCTTCAGTAAAGATGCCTGATCCATATTTTGCATGTCCGAGTCTACTGGAAATGTACCCTCTTGATGTCATTCAGCCTTAATGAAGTTAAACATTTGCCAGGAGAGTTTGTTTTTGAGAGGAGTTGCTTCGGGAAGGCATGTTGCAGCAGACTGAAGCTTAGCTAACCGTGAATAAGTGTTTTCCTATGTCTATAATTTTAACACAATCATTACCTCAGACCCCATCTTTTATCCCAAAGAGGAAAAAAATGTATTGGTCAGGCCATACAGCTTAGTGAAGGCTCTTTATTCTTGGTAGAAACAGATATTGAGGCTTCTTACCTTCCTGCAATGAGATGACTTCAGCTTTACCTGGAGACCCTGCTCATGGAGCTCTAGAACTGATGCAGTTAACCAGCCCCAGTATAGTCACGTGCGGCCATCTCCCTTTGCTTACCTGCTTCAGCCTCTGAGGTCCTCACCGATGCGGGAGGCTACATATGGCCAAGGATTCTTGCTAATGTCTTTTCTTCTCACCTTAGGGGGTAGTTTGTAGAAAATACATGTACCTTTTAACTGTCAGTAGATGTATTTTAAAGTACTTTCTGGGATCTTTGAGAAGATGCTTTTCCATTTAAGAGAAAATAGCCATGAGTTTGGGCTTCCCAGGTGGAGCTAGTGGTAAAGAATCTGCCTGCCAATGCAGGAGATGCAAGAGACGTGGGTTCAATCTCTGGGTCGAAAAAATTCTTTGGAGGGGGCAATGGCAACCCAATCCAGTATTCTTGCCTGGAAAATTTCATGGACAAACAGACTTGGCGGGCCACAGTTCATGGGGTTGCAAAGAGTCAGACACGACTGAGCATGCGGGTACACACACACACACACACACAGAGCCATAAATCTGGTAGTTATTTGCTGTGACCGAACAGACCAGATTTTAGCAACAAAGGCAGTACCTTTGACGCCTTGCCAGGGTTGTGTTTTGTAGCTAAACATGACATTTAGGAAATGTCAACCGTGAATGACTTTTTTAAAAACTGTAGTTAAGTGTGGTTGGATATACATACAATTCCTGACTTACAAGAACTTGACAAACAAGTTTCCAGGAGACAGAAAAGGCTGCCCTTCCTCCACCCTCCGCGTTCTCAGGATCCCTTTCATTTCTCCTCTTTGCCCTTACACCCCCCTCCCTCCTGTCCTCTCAATGCCAGAGCCATTTCAGCACTGCCATGGAAACTGCCATGGAAAAACTTGGCTCTTCTGGAAAAACTATGGTTTCTAAAGTGGGAGAAGAAGCTGAACACAATGGGCACAATTGGGCCTGACCCCAGAGACAGCTCCTGGGCAGGGCCAGGTGCATGCCCCCATTATTTTCTCTAATGTGGTAGGAGTCTTTTAAGCTCTATTTACTTTTATTCATTTGGACTTTTTTTTTTTTTAAGATATGGGATGTCTGTGAGAGAAACGGAGAAAGCAGCCTTCTTTCATTTGTATGTTTGTATGAACTGGGTCAAGCTACGATGACCACACATACCAACACGGCCCTGGAGTATTGCTTAGTGTTTTATATCTCACTGTTGATAAAAGGTTTCCCCACAGGCATCTGTTCTTCACAGCTGCTTTGCAAATGGTGAGACTCGTAACTCAGTTTGCAATGTTTGAGATGCTGCAGGCAGGACTTCAGAAACTGCAAATTCAAATTTGGAATCCAGTTCTTGTTTTCCATATCCCATTGGGTGTGTATTTTTATACATGTCTGGGTTTTTGTATATACACATGACCACAGCTCTGCCTTTTTAAGTAAAGCAAATGTGTTTGCATATGATCAGCAAACAATTCAGAGACTCTCAAACCATGTCTGACCTCGATATTCTGCTATTTTTTAAGATCCTTGTACCTGGAAGGTGAAAATTAGATGAGGGGGTCTTATTTCACAAGCATTAGAGATTGAGAGTACTGTGTGTGCCTACAAAACACACTTAGAAGCCATGTTAAGATTTTGCAACTTGACTGAGAAACACCTATGTAGTGGTTGGTTAAATAATAAAATCCATGAATTATATTTCTGTTTACAGACCTAATTCCAACACTGATAGTATGTTTACATCTGTGGTTTTGAATTACTTATAGTAAGTCAGTCCACTCTTAGTAACTGAGTATTATTGGTAGCTACAAAGTGTATTTGAATTTCATACCAGAGAGCCAGGTTCATTAAATATTTTCATGTGATAACATTCCTGATCAGGGCCTAAATAACAATTCTGAAACTGAAAATGATAGGAATGCATAAAAGTACACTATACAGGTTGATTTATAGTAATAATTATGGTGGGTCTAAACTGATTATCTCACTAGCAGTGAACATACAATGGGAATGTCATAAGAGATGAACTAGTGCCACTTTCTGAGATAGAGAATTTTCACATTTTACATAAAGCCAGAAGTAAAAATGGTTCCAAGAGAAAACATGTGTTAAAGATTATAACTGTTTTAACTTAGAAGGAAGGAAAAAATTGGTTTATCACAAACATTGCTATTTTTTCTCCCAAAGTATAGAAACAGTTTCCATTCTCTGACTCCATGATGTCATGCTCTGAATATGAAATGGTGAAGGAAATGGAATGATACAAATGAATGCTAAACTTATAAATTCAATTTAACAGGAAATGAAAATATGAAAACTTGATAAATATCTAGTAAAACCTCAAGGATCATGGAATTATTATTTGCTAAAATCTTGTTCCTGATTAGAATTGTATAAAGTTCTACCTGAATATTTTCTTGAAAACTGTAATATGTCATCCTCCAACATTCTTCAGAAATGTTGAAAGCTGTTCCATTCACTTTTATTGTATGGCCAGGTGTTGTTTTGTTTTGTTTTGTTTAACATTGGTTGATCCTTCTAATCTGTTTCACTTGGGTAGGTTACTACTTTTCCCAAGGGTGATTTCGTTGGCAGTATCTGTAGATTTATGCTTTGGGCTCTGCTGCAGTCTTTAGCACTGCTACTTAAGTGAGACCACTGAAAAATTAAGCCAAACCTAGAGTGTGTTGAAAAGACTTTCCGTATCTAAATGTCACAGGAGTTTGCAGGCTCTGACTAACTCACCCTCTCGCTTTCTTTGGAGACAGGTAGGCAGTTACAGAGACCAACAATTTCTGCCTTTTGATAAACCTGGAAAGAGGAAGAAGGAGCTATGTAACTGATGTGATTTGTTGTTATTGTTGTTAAATGCCTCTTTTCTTAAACAGGATTTGAAAAACCAACCCAGACCAAATTACTTTTCCCTTACTTTAATACACCCTGGATAAATTTTAAAGCACAGGTTGTATTTTATATAATAAGAATAGGGAAACTTTATTCCTATTTTGGATGAAATGACAACTACAATAACTTGGTTTAAATCCATTTACCTTCAAGTAGACCATCATCATGTTAACTGTGAACTGGCCCTGGGTTTTAAAATCTTAGTAATTTTAAAGCTTCAGTGTGTGTACAGGAGCAGTACCTGTCTCAGAGTGCACTGCAGACATCATCTTTGAGAAATGACAAGGATAATCGGTTTGGCTTCATAGCTGAAGGCACCCAAGCGCACAGAGCCTGGGAGAGACCTGCTTAACCACTGAGACAAGGAAACTGCCCTCATGTCAAGCAGCTAATGTTCTGTCACTTGCCAAACATTCCTGCTACAGATTCATGTTCTGAAATTTTCATGAACCAACTAGACACACAAACTGTGTGGTCTGGATTAAATAATATCTGCCTAAAAGGAAAGAAGTGAAGTTAGCCAGAAGGCCAGATGGCAGCTGTATTTTCTGCAGAACTCTATTTGGAAAGTGAGCTTTATGTAATTTTTGGTCATTTCTCACCATCTTAGGAGACCACTTTCAGAATGAGTCATTGAGGGATAAAGCACATAGATTTCAAAAAACATGAACTGCACAAATGTAGGCTCATTGTTTAACCTGTCCACAGAATTATTGCTATTTGATGAAAATGCTTGGGTTTCTTTCTCTTCCAGCATTGTTATATCCTGCTCCTCTATCCTATCCTTTTTTTTTTTTTTTTTTTTTTTATTCAGCAGGCTGAATTACTCCAGAGCTAAACTCTGTCGCTTACAATCCCGTGGAGTTCACATAAAGGAAAAATGTGGCTGAAAAGGTCATGGATTTATTACTAATCTTGTCTTTCACTAGATTATTCACTTGAGTGTAGAAAACCAACAATTGTCAACTGCATATACACATACATGATGTTTCCCTTCTTTTTGAGGCAGAGTGCCGTTTCTAAATTGCATCTTTCAGAAAACTTGGTATCTTGGACTCATAAACATTTTAGTTCATGTTCTGTGTTTAAGAATTTTACTTTGAGGTTGTAGGGTGAGCCCCAAGCTTTTAAATAGAAGCAAAGAAATACCAGCCCACATGGAGGTTACTTATCATAGCAATTCAAGATAGAGGAAAACATCAAGAAATCAATTAATGTTGTTCATTTTCCAAATGGTGGAATTACCTCTAGGATTATTTGGTTTCTTCTCTTTCTTCCTTCATATCTCATTGGTTACAACACTTGATCCTGTTCCCTCTAATGTACTTTTAGTTTCATACTTTTTCTCTCTATTATACCTGCATTCCCCTTGACAGACTCTCATGGTTCCTCATTCTAGACTCAGAACTGATCAAACCGAATCCCAATTTTGTTCCATCCAATATGCATCCTAATCCCCGTGTATCTTCAGAAAACATTGATGTCATGATGGTGCCCAAAATCATTCTGTGTTTTCCTGTTTTGTTCTACAGCACATTAGATGTGGATCGTCTCTGCCTAGATTTCATGGTTCAGGGTACTCGGCTGCCTTCTCTCTTATCTCTCTCATTCAATAACTGACTTTATTTCCTACTCTCTACAGTGTGTTAGAGCTCAAGCCTCTTGCATTTCTGTGATGTCTGTACTTGGAATAAGATGGTCTCACTTGGGATACCCTTCCCTTGCTCCTTCTATTAATAGCTTGATAGACATCCACTCACCATTTCCTTCCAGTTCAATTTATTTAACACATACCGACTGAGCTATATATATGTTAGTCACTGCTATATGTTAGTTGCTCAGTCATGTCCAACTCTTTGTGACCCCGTGGACTGTAGCCCGTCAGGCTCCTCTGTCCATGGACTTCTCCAGGCAAGAATACTGGGATGGGTTGCCATTTCCTTCTCCAGGGGATCTTCCCAACCCAGGGATTGAACCTGGGTCTTCCGCTTTGCAGGCAGATTCTTTACCATCTGAGCCACCAGGGAAGTCCTGGTAAACACCTGCCAACTGAGCACCTGCCATCAAATTGAAAGTCACCTTACACAGGGTATTGTGAGGAGTATAAGGCTGTGTGAAATGGAGTCATACTGTACTGCTTAAGTCTGGACCACACCAGACTGCCACATCCTTCTCTTCTGAACTTCTAAGTACTTAAAGGACCAGAAGACTATGGAGTGGAGTGCTCAGAATAACCCCAGGGCTCAGGAGGAATCTCTTGGAACTTCTATTTACATTCTTTGGTATCTCTAAAAATTTCTATTTTGTAGTATTTTATAAAGTATATTTACTACAGAGATACATGTGTAGCATTTACAAATAAATAACATACATATATTGGGGAGTCCATTTTAATAATAGTGAGTGATCAAAAAGTATATAAAGCCTCAAATTCAGGACAATTCCATTGTGGTTTTCGAAGGTCAGCAGACTGGCCCATCCAGACCCACTCATTCTCTCATTCAAAACTTGTTTACCCTTCCCCTGCAGTGTGCCGGGGAAAGTTTTAGTTTTATTTCTGATAAAAGCTCAAAGTTTTAGTTTTATTTCTGATAAAAGTTCCCTGGAAAATGTGACTTTAGATCGGGACCGGGATGGTTTGCTAATATTTCTCCCCAGGGGTTAGCAGACAAGTCACAGGCAAAGTAGATAGACAGATGCAGCGCCTTTTCTACCTCCCTCTTGCCCACTCAGGGCTGCACGCAAAGATTCCTGTGTGACCAACAGCAAAGGCTGGTGGCTTCTGACAGAAGGGAGAGATGGGATGGGGCTGTTTGCTTTATTCTTTCAAATGCACCTATGAGACAGGCCACTCCTTCTTGGGGGAAGGAAAGGAGGTAGCCAGTAGAGAGAGGTGGGCAGTTGTTACTGTGGGGTTGGGGGGTGGTCCCTGCTCATAAGTATGCCACTGTTGCTTCAGCTTTTGAGTGAGTGAGTGAGTGAGTGAAAGTCGCTCAGTCGTGTCTGACTCTTTGCGACCCCATGGACTATACAGTCCACAGAGTTCTCTGGGCCAGAATACTGAAGTGGGTAGCCTTTTCCTTCTCCAGGGGATCTTCCCAACCCAGGTATCAAACCCAGGTCTCCCAAATTGCAGGTGGATTCTTTATCAGCTGAACCACAAGGGACACCTGTAATAAGTAAGATTTTCTGTTGTGACCAATCTATCTCCCTATGAAGGAGCACTTCTCTTTTTCACTACAAGAAAAAGCAAAACACATAAATCCCATTGATCCGATTTTGAATTGTGTGCTTGAAGGTCTAAGATAACACCTTATGTGACCCTGCTCCAGAGTTGATTACACAGAAAAGAGCCCTGTGTGCCTGTGTATGTGTTTCTTTGAAAGAATAGTGTGGCTGTCCATCTCATTCTCAGCTGGACCAGCCCATGCTCCACTGTGCACACTCCCCTCCGGCACCACCACCCCACCCACCCCCCAGCCACCAGCTGTTGCTACTATTAAATTTTGTAGTCTCTGGCACATTGTGGAAGGGAAGACAGGTCAAAGCATGTGGTCATGAGAAATAAAGCAAAGAGAAACCAAAACTTGTTGCTTCTCATTGCTCATAATCAGAAAACAATTTCACGTCATGAGAGAGAGATGCATGGAAAGCACCTCTGGTCCCCAGGCGAGGGACCTTGTTGAGGTCATCTAGTGCATCCGCACTCCTCCCTGACCCACAGGGCAGAACTCTTAACATGATATCCTAGAAGGTTAAAATATGCCCAGTTAAAATCTGTAAACATCTACAGAGAAAGATGTCACAACTACCCTCAATAACTAATTAGGATGGTTAAGAGTGGATATATGTATAACTGATTCACTTTGCTATACACCTGAAACTAATCAGATCAGATCAGTCGCTCAGTCGTGTCCGACTCTTTGCGACCCCATGAATCGCAGCACGTCAGGCCTCCCTGTCCATCACCAACTCCTGGAGTTCACTCAGACTCAAATCCATCGAGTCAGTGATGCCATCCAGCCATCTTATCCTCTGTCGTCCCCTTCTCCTCTTGCCCCCAATCCCTCCCAGCATCAGAGTCTTTTCCAATGAGTCAATTCTTCCCATGAGGTGGCCAAAGTACTGGAGTTTCAGCTTTAGCATCATTCCCTCCAAAGAAATCCCAGGGCTGATCTCCTTCAGAATGGACTGGTTGGATCTCCTTGCAGTCCAAGGGACTCTCAAGAGCCTTCTCCAACGCCACAGTTCAAAAGCATCAATTCTTCGGTGCTCAGCCTTCTTCACAGTCCAACTCTCACATCATACATGACCACAGGAAAAACCATAGCCTTGACTAGATGGACCTTTGTTGGCAAAGTAATGTCTCTGCTTTTGAATATGCTATCTAGCTTGGTCATAACTTTCCTTCCAAGGAGTAAGCATCTTTAAATTTCATGGCTGAAACTAATGCCACATTGTAAATCAAATATACTCCAATAAATTTTTTAAAGAATAAGAAATCAATTAAATGTAGTTTATACATTAAAAACAAAGATGATTAACCTGGGGCTCAGCGACCACCATTCTTGAAACTTTCAAGGCTTTCTTGCTTCAGTTTTAAGTGGTTTTCTTTCCATAGTGGACAGGACAGTTCATCACCATCCTTTGTCTGATTCAGTGATATTCAATTGACCACTAGATTTATGACTGAATAAACCAGTCCATTCATACATCTACTTTTGTTTACCTTGATTCATCTCTGTGGTACCTGTCTATATCTTCCCCAATTTGGTTCCCACTTTATTTGTGGAAATTTTTAAGATGATAGGATGGTTTCCATGTGATTCTCCCATGTACTCAGCTTTAAAAACACAATGCTCACTCAGAACCAGCTCTTTACTTGTCCATTCAGGTTTCTTTAGGGTATTAGTATATTCATACCTAAGTCGTTAAGACAGAGAAATCTTTTTAATCCAAAAATATGAATGCTGAAAGTTTCAGGAAGGCCAGTTCAGAAAATGGTTTGACTAAAATATTAGTTAGGGTTCTGACTTGGCTGCTGTGATAAACACCAGACTACAGCGACTTAAAAACTTGCAAGTTGATCTCTGCCTATGAACAGTCTAAGTGTACAGGCTGATGTGGAGGCCCCACAGTGATAGGGACCAGTCTTATTATATTTTAGCACTGCCATGCTGTCTTCATGGCTTCTGTTTCAAGATCTTATACACCAGCCAGCTAGAAGAAGGGTACAAGGGGAAGTGGAAAGCACCAGTCTTTCTTCTTAAGAGTACAGCCAAGAAGTTGTGCTTGGGTATCCCTTCTTTTCACATCCTGTTGGCCAGAATGTAGCTACATGAACACACCGAGCTGCAAGGGAGGCTGGAAAGTCTGTCTATGAACTGGAGGATCATGTTCCCAAGTAAGACTGCAAAGTTCTATTACTGGAGGAAGAAAGAAAGATGGATTTGGGAGACAACAGTTAGCTCTGCACCTGGCTTGGTAGGGCTAGCCTAGAGAAGCATGTTTCAGATCGAGAACCATGACTTCACTAGAGAACTTGTAAGCTGTAGAGATGATACCTAAGGATATGAAGAAAGAGAGAGTTGCTGGATGTAGAAGCTGAGACTCATGGATAAGCTTGGTGTTGCAGCCTTGTGGGTTTCAGGCCTGGAGTTCAACAATAAGGCATACCTCTCCTGCCACTGGGAGAGAAATTGAAGCTTAATTCCAGAAATGTCTTTTACTACTGTATGACTGAATTAAAATAGATTTTCTAGGAGAAGTTTCCAGGCTAAATAGGTTCAATACAAAGCCAAGACCCCACATGGTTCCATTACAGTGATTTCAGGCTATAAAAACCATGCTGCCCTCTTGCCCCTAGGTCCAGATCATTCTCTGAATGGGGCAGTAACATGTATTTGAGCCCTGTCATGATAAAAATAAAATTTTTTAAAATGCTAGTAAGTGAAAAATTTTTAGTTTAACAATTGTAGTACTGCTACCACCCCATTGTAAGGTCTGCATTCTTTAAGGATGTTCTAGGAAAATAATGGTGAAAAAAATACTGATGAATACAGTGCTATACATACTCCATCGGGGACTTGCATGTCATATTTGTTTACTTGATTAGCCAGGCGCTTTTTCCTGTTAGTGTCCGCATTCATCTTTTCCAAATATAACCCTGGTTTTCATCTCATCCTGACAAGACCAACCTGGATTTTGACAGTCACACTGATTTTTATCTATTTAAACTGCTAGAAGCCAAATCTGATTTTGTCCCTGGCTTTTGTTATTGAGAAAAGTAATATAAAACCGAGGCAGAATTAGATCAGGAGCATCCATTATTTTAAACAGGAACAAAAAAGAAATATAATGCTCTAAGTATTGGATTCATTTGAATATATAGGGGATGTTAAGAATTCCGTTTAAGTGTGTTTTTCTGCTGATCTTGTATTTGATATGCAAAATCAACATTCTCATTGCCTATTGTAGAAATAATAATCAGGTAATAATAAAAACTCATTTGCTGAGTGTTCAATTTATATCTTCCCAGCACCAATTTCTGTGGTCAAAGTTTAAGCCTTGACTTGGTGGCACCCAAACTGTATGGCTGCTACACAACAGAGGAAAGGATACTTGGGAGCTTTGGAAGAAATAAAAGCAATTGGTTTCTACTTCAGTACCATTATTCCCTGTCTGTGTAGACTGTGCATTCTCAACAGGGGATGCATTTCCCTCATGGGGGTGAAAACTGGTGCTTGAGGGTATAAGTGGCAGAGTGAGAGAGCTGTGATACGGGACACTCAGAGAGATGCTACCATGCCAGCCTTGAAGGTGGGGGAAGGGGGCATGAGCTATGGAATGTGGAGAGACCCCAGAATCTGGAAAAGCAAGGGAACAGATCCTCCTCTACAGCTACAGAACTGTAAGGTAATAAATGTGTGTTGTTTGAAACCCTTAGTTTGTGCTCCTTTGTTCTAACTGCAGTAGAAAATGAATGCACTCAGTTTTCTCTCCTGTTCAGTGAGAAGAATAGAATGATACATGTCACAGGTTTGTTGTAAGCATTAAAGAAAATAATCTGTGAGTGGTACTTAGCATAAGGAACATAGTGGCCCACTCAAGCCTTGACGGTGCTGGTACGGGCAACATTTGTGCCCTCGGTGTACTTTCCCATGCCGAGGTTGCTGACAGGTTTCTTTCTCTGATTATTTCTGATTATTCTGATTATTTCTCTGATTATTTTGACAACAGTCAGACCTTCAACTGACTCTGTCACTTTAAAGGGGCTTTGTAGATATCTCCTCAGATTTGTCATGTATTGATTTTATTTTTAAAAATTTTATTCAAGTGTAGTTGATTTACAATGTTAATTTCTGCTGAACAGCAAAATGACTCAGTTATATACATTCTTTTTCATATTTCTTTTCATTTTGGTTTATCACAGGACATTGGATATAGTTCCCTGTGCTATATAGGAGGACCTTGTTGTTTATCCATGATATATATACTTTCAGTTTGCATCTGCTAACTGCAAACTTCCAATTCGCCCCTCATCCTCACCCTGTCCTCCCCTCACCCCACCTCCCCACCACAACCCACAAGTCTGCTTCCTGAGTCAGTTTCTGTTTCATAGATATGTTCAGTTGTGTCGTATTTTAGATTCCATGTATACGTCATATCAGATGGTATTTGTCTTTCTCTTTCTGACTTACTTCACTTGGTATGATAATCTCTAGTTGCACCCATGTTACTGTAAATGGCATTATCTTCTTTTTTATGGCTGAGTAGTATTCCATTTTATATAGGTACCACATCTTCTTTATCCATTGATCTGCTGATGGACATTTAGATTGTTCATATGTCTTGGCTCTTGTAAATAGTGTGCTGTGAACATGGGGAGGGGGTGCATGTATCTTTTCGAATTATAGTTTTGTCTGGGAATATGCCAAAGAGTGAGATTGCTGGGTCATATGGCAACTCTATTTTTAGTTTTTAGCGGAACCTCCATACTGTTTTCCATAATGGCTGCACCAATTTACATTCTCACCAACAGAGTAAAAGAGTTCCCTTTTCTCCACACCCTCTCCAACTTTTATTATTTGTAGACTTTTTAATGGTGGCCATTCTGACTGGTGTGAAGTAGTACCTCGTAATTTTGATCTGCATTTCTCTAATAATTAGCAATAATGAGCATCTTTTCATATGCCTGTTGGCCATCTGTATGTCTTCTTTGAAGAAGTGTCTGTTGAAGTCTTCTGCCCATTTTTTGATCAGGTTGTTTCTTTGTTATTAAGTTATGTGAGCTGTTTGTATATTTTGAAAATTAAGCCCTTGCCACTTGCATAATTTGCAACTATTTTCTACCAACTTATAGATTGTTTTTTTGCTTTGTTTATGGCTTCCTTTGCTGTACAGAAGCTTGTAAGTTTGATTCAGTTCAGTTCAGTTCAGTCGCTCAGTCGTGTCCAACTCTTTGCGACCCCATGAATCGCAGCACGCCAAGCCTCCCTGTCCATCACCAACTCCTGGAGTTCACTCAAACTCACGTCCATTGAGTCGGTGATGCTATCCAGCCATCTCATCCTCTGTCGTCCCCTTCGCCTCCTGCCCCCAATCCCTCCCAGCATCAGAGTCTTTTCCAATGAGTCAACTCTTCACATGAGGTGGCCAAAGTACTGGAGTTTCAGCTTTAGCATCATTCTTTCCAAAGAAGATCCAGGACTGATCTTCAGAATGGACTGGTTGGATCTCCTTGCAGTCCAAGGGACTCTAAAGAGTCTTCTCCAACACCACAGTTCAAAAGCATCAATTCTTCGGCACTCAGCTTTCTTGACAGTCCAACTCCCACATCCATACATGACCACAGGAAAAACCATTAGCCTTGACTAGACGGACCTTTGTTGGCAAAGTAATGTCTCTGCTTTTGAATATGCTATCTAGGTTGGTCATAACTTTCCTTCCAGGGAGTAAGCATCTTTTAATTTCATGGCTGCAATCACCATCTGCAGTGATTTTGGAGCCCCCAAAAATAAAGTCTGACACTGTTTCCACTGTTTCCCCATCTATTTCCCATGAAGTGATGGGATCAGATGCCATGATCTTCGTTTTCTGAATGTTGAGCTTTAAACCAACTTTTTCACTCTCCTCTTTCACTTTCATCAAGAGGCTTTTTAGTTCCTCTTCAATTTCTGCCATAAGTGTGGTGTCATCTGCATATCTGAGGTTATTGATATTTCTCCCGGCAATCTTGATTCCAGCTTGTGCTTCTTCCAGTCCAGCGTTTCTCATGATGTACTCTGCATATAAATTAAATAAGCAGGGTGACAATATGCAGTCTTGACGGACTCCTTTTCCTATTTGGAACCAGTCTGTTGTTCCGTGTCCAGTTCTAACTGTTGCTTCCTGACCTGCATATAGGTTTCTCAAGAGGCAGGTCAGGTGGTCTGGTATTCCCATCTCTTTCAGAATTTTCCACAGTTTATTGTGATCCACACAGTCAAAGGCTTTGGCATAGTCAATAAAGCAGAAATAGATGTTTTTCTGGAACTCTCTTGCTTTTTCCATGATCCAGCAGATGTTGGCAATTTGATATCTGGTTCCTCTGCCTTTTCTAAAACCAGCTTGACCCATTCATATTTGCTTTGTTACATTGCCTTGGGAGACTGACCTAAGATAACCATCATGTATTGATTTTATTTCAACTGGGGGATGTTCTTTTGAGCACCTTTTGAGTATCACTAACTCTTAGGTCCTTCCTTCAAGTAGTTCTACCCCCATTCTTTTCCCCTCTTCTGATCTGTCTGAAGCTTTGGTGGGGTGGTGGAGAAAGAAACTCCCAGCAGTGGTAGTGAGGAGAAAAGGGCCAGCTGCCAAGCACCCTGGTGAGGGAGGGGCAGTCCCAAGTGGGCTGCCATTCCAGAAAGACACTCCAACTTAGAGCCTGACTGTGCTGAGAACAATGAACTTGGATTGTTTTCTTTTTTTAACTTAAGGACTCTGTGTGTGTGTGTGTGTGTGTGTGTGTGTGTGTGTTCATTCTTGTTTTGCTGGTTTTTTTTTTTTTTTAATGACTGACAAAATCCCACTGAAATGAGACTCCTCACAATGTAGCATTCACTGACTTGCTTCATTAAGTCAGTTGGGTTGAGCCTAGTGTGAATGAAGTGAAGGCCACAGGTTTTTCTCTCTTTGTTGAGTCAGTTGTTTTCACAGAGAACAGCTTTTGCATTATCACAGGAAAAGAAACCAGTGGAACTGTACCCTTACTACTTAAGTGCTAAAACTATGTATGTTTACATGTGGTTATCTTTGAGTCTTTGCAGCATCATGGAGAAGGCGATGGCACCCCACTCCAGTCTGGTGGGCTGCAGTCCATGGGGTCGCACAGAGTCGGACACGACTGAAGCGACTTAGCAGCAGCAACAGCAGCATTGTAAAATAGATATTACTACTCTCACTTCTTGCTAAAGAAGGGGGTGTATCTTCACAATATCACTATGAAATAAATAAATAGATATCATAACCCCCATTTCCAGCTGAGGCCCCAGGGGTCCGGAGGATGGCTTCTGTACTGGCTTGACTGGGACAGCGATGTGACCCGCTGTGTGGGGCTGCTGCTAGCTGGTTGCCTGGGCAGGCCCTTTCCATTGAGGCCTTATTTCAAAACCTAATTTTTAGTCTTGCTGGTCCATACACTGGACTTTTTCTGTGAGCTCAGAGATACCCAAACTCTATTGATATTCTTGGGCTAACATAGTTTTTCTATGGATGATGGATCAGCCAGAAAGCTTATGTCTTTATTAATATGGCATTTCTTCTTTCTAAGGACCAGGAAAGACATCCTCTTTCCAAAATCAAGGGCTCACAGACTTCTCTTGCCCTTCATCCAGTCTGATCCCCTCAGTGCCCCTGAGTTCTTCCTCAAATATGCATCCGGCCATTTCACTCCCTTGAAGGACCACTCAGGGACACCTTGCTCCCCTCTGGTTAAAGCTGAAGCTCCATTACTTAAGTCACAAACCTTTCTCTCTTTGGAGTCATCTCTTCTCTCTTCACTCAGTTTTAGGGATATTGAACACCTCCGTCAGGCCTGAATCTTTTTTGCATGTGTGCTTTGGTTTATTCTGGTCCCTTTGCTAAGATCATAGTCTTCCTAGTTTTTTCCTCTTCACTGTAACCCATTTATCTGTCTATTTCAGGGCACAACTTAGACCTAGCATCCATCTGGAAGCTTCCCCTGACCCTCCTAATCTCAGTTATTTGCTCCCACCCTCAAGTCAAAGTCATCTAATAAAACTTGTGCTTCCTCTATAATAGTTTGTGTTGAATTGTGTCCTGTTTATCTATCTGGTAACCCTCACCAGAATCAAAGTTCTCTGAGGCCGGGTCCATCTTTCATTCACTATTACTTTTCTACCTTGTACTTGTCACAGCCTGCATATTCAGGAAGTGCTTAATAAAGTTTTCTTGAATGAATAGAGAATGAAAGACCTCTGTTGAAGCCTTTGCCTTGCCACTTTCTAGTGTGTGACTTTTGCTTTATATGTAGGAAACTGTAGGCCCTCAGTTTCCTCATTTATGAAAAGAGAAATTTCATTGAGATGATATGAAATTCTTTCCAATCATGAACATGTTGGGATTCTAATGCAACTCGTTAGCCATCCAGAAGCTATAAATCAGTAGTCAGTCACATCTTGCAAATGATAAGTTGGGAGCATTGCCACAGAATTCATTTCTTGAACATGGATTGATTATTTCACTTCACCCACTTATATGTATATTAATGATCATTAGATTCATACCTGTTCTTGTGTTGATTTTTCTGTCCTTAACTCAAGGGCTTATTTTCTGCTGGAATACTCTCTGCATCTATACTGATAGAAACATCTGAAAGGAGCCTTTTAAGCCTGAGAAAATGATAAATTCTGTTTATGTTCACTGTTTTGTTCTTATGTCCACTAATTTTTTACCTAGAGGGGCTTAATGAAATCTTTTACTGTACTAATAATTTCAAGTGAAGGTAATTAAATAAGCCATTATATGAGAACAGCACTATCAAATAAGAAAAAGATCTTCAAGTTTTGCTGATTTTTTTTGTTTTTGATGAACTTGAGTTGGTAATGGACATAATACCATATATTAACAATGTGGAATATTTGATATGAAAATGAAAGGAAAAAAGAGAACTACCAACATGCCAGCTATAAGAATATGAATATGAAATGTTAATCATTGCAGTGACTCACACATGATGTCTGCTGGGTTATCCCTTATGCGGGAATCCATGTCAAACTACAAGACTGCATTTGAGCTTAAACATTTTGGAGGCTGCTTCCACGTACATTCTTAGTGCTTATTACCATAGGAATCAGAATCTTACCATGTCTCAAGTACATCTTGCTACTAAATTAAACATGTTTAGGTATTTCATTAATATTTATGTGTAGTAATCTGAAGTAGTAATTTACTAAGAGTTTCTATAGGTGCAATTGCTAAGTTGCTTCAGTCGTGTCCGACTCTGTGTGACCCCAGAGATGGCAGCCCACCAGGCTCCCCCGCCCCTGGGATTCTCCAGGCAAGAACACTGGAGTGGGCTGCCATTTCCTTCTTCAATGCATGAAAGTGAAAAGGGAAAGTGAAATCGCTCAGTCGTGTCCGACTTTGCGACCCCATGGACTGCAGCCTACCAGGCTCCTCCGTCCATGGGATTTTCCAGGCAAGAGTGCTGGAGTGGGGTGCCATTGCCTTCTCCGTAGGTGCAATTAATTTTTCCTAAAATTTGCTCTCTGTTTCCTGGTAATTATGACTAACTCAAGACTTAAAAGCTGAATTTCAAAATTCTTTCTTTTATTTTTTTTCCGAGTGTGCAGCGTGAACCTTGCTCCCGCTGACCTGGGCCGTGCCCTGCTCACCCCTCAAAATTATTTCTTAACCTTACTACGAAGCCTTGCTCAATTCAATGTTATTAAAATGATATACCTGATGGGTTAAGACAGCAATAACATAAGTATTCTAGGTAAACTCACTATAAATATATTTTATTTTCTGTTTTTAACTGAAAGTTGTCTTGTCCAATACAGAATTTCTTTTATCTTTGGACAAAACTGTATATGGCTAGTTTATAGACTAATTACCATCAGGGTTCTTTTCCTCTTTCTTTTCCTCTTACTTTTATATATTGTTGCTTATGTAGCAATCCATGATGATCTCTGACCTTGTGGCTCAGCAAAGCCTGCTTCCAGGTCAGCTGGCCATGACCTTGTTTGGACAGGGCACAGTCTTTTAGCAGCACATCAGGAGAACACCAAAGACAAATGCATTTGTTGTTCCTCTACTTACAAGTTACTCTAAATCACAACCAGTGAAAATGATTTAATGACTCAAATACTTGGTACAAAAACCTTGATGAAAATCTATATTTTTAAGAAAGTAAGAGTGTATCTTTATTTCATGTGGAAAATTGTGGTGGTTTATTTGAAACAGCTTTTGCATTTTATTATAGGTTACTTAAATTACTTTTTAAAAAGTAGGCTAGACAGATTAACAAAGTAGTGCTCATATTTACATGTCCTACACTCCAATACTTTGGCCACCTCATGCAAAGAGTTGACTCATTGGAAAAGACCCTGATACTGGGAGGGATTGGGGGCAGGAGAAGAAGGGGACAACAGAGGATGAGATGGCTAGATGGCATCACCGACTCAATGTTCATGAGTTTAGGTGAACTCCAGGAGTTGGTGATGGACAGTGAGGCCTGGCGTGCTGCGATTCATGGGGTTGCAAAGAGTCAGACACAACTAAGCAACTGAACTGAACTGTTGAAAGTGAATTCCAATTTTTATGCTAAACATAGGGTATATGGATAAATAAAGTATAGTTCAAATCTTGAAAGTTACTCATCATTTTGATGATCAACTGAATATTCTAAATTTGGCCATATTCTTTTAAAATGTTAATTATTTCCATCACTAATGTCAGTGATTCTTGATGATGGGTGGTGAGGGTCTATTTTGTTTTATTATTATTATTTTTAATGAGTGATATGGGTTTTAAATTTTTAATTAATTTATTTATTTCATTATTGGCTGCGCTGGCTCTTTGCTGCCTGTGGGCTTTCTCTAGTTCTGGCAAGCAGGGCTACTCTCTGGTTGCGATGCACAGGCTTCTTACTGCAGTGGCTGGTCTTGTTGCAAAGCACAGGCTTTAGAGCATGCAGGCTTCAGTAGTTGAAGCGCATGGGCTCAGTATTGCGGTTCCTGGGCTCTAGAGCATGGGCTCAGTAGATGTGACTCGCAGGTTTATTTGCACCACAGCATGTGAAGTCTTCCCAGACCAGGGATTGAACCTGTGTCCCCTGCACTGGCAGGTGGATTCTTTACCACTGGACCACCAAGGAAGTTCAGGACTGTTTTATAAACCATGTAGTATGCTGTCTTGTAGCTCTGATTTTTTAGATTACTTAATTTGAAATTTCAAATAGCATTAAAGGAAAATAAGAAAGGTTTTCATTATCAGAAGATTGAGAAACCTGTTTTAACTAATCTGCAGTTAAGAAAAAGTTGGTCCATGGCAGTATTTTTGATGGAGAATAAACAGAAGGAAATGAGTTGTTCCCACGGAGCAGGAATCCAGACGTTCTATGAGAGTCAGAAGTGTGAATAGCCAAAAACGCAGGGAAGGACGTGTTTGGAGAAGTTAAAAGGAAGCAGGAAAGAATACAGTGCCCAGAACAGTTCTTTGCACATAGCAAGCACTCAATAAATAGTTTTGTACAAATAAATGAACTTAGACTACCCAACCATATGAAGCAGGCATCTAATTTTCTTCTGATGTAGAGTACAGAAGTGACACAAAGGTAGTTAGTAGGGGTGTGGAGAGACTTAAGCTCTTTGGGCATCACTAGAAGTCTTATTCATGTTTAAATGAAGACAAATCTTAGATACCAGTTTACCTAACTGACATTTTCATCTTTAGAAAGGTGAAGAAGGGCTTCACTGGTGGCTCAGTGGTAAAGAATCTGCCTGCCAATGCAGGAGATCTGGGTTCAACCCCTGATCCAGGAAGATCCCACATGCCACAGAGCCACTAAGCTGGTGCGCTACTGTTGAGCCTGTGCTGTGGAGCCCGAGAGCCGCGGCCACTGACGTCTGCTCAGCCTTGAGCCCGTGCTCCACCACAGGAGAAGCCGCCACGATGAGAAGCCCATGCGCCACAGCCAGAGGCAGCCCCCACTGTCTACAACTAGAGAAAAGCCTGTGTGGCAATGAAGACCCAGCACAGTCAAAAATAAACACAAATTTTAAAAAGAAAAGAAAAGAAGATGAAGGAAATGTCTATTTGGGGATCAAATTTTAACCAAGAAGAGATTGCTTGGTGAAATAGAAGTGGAAAGAATGTGTGTCCATTTATTCAGCAGATATTCAGTGGGCACCTGCTGTGTTCAGGCACTCGGAAGACAGTGGCCATGATGTCATCTTAGCTTTTGTGATAACCAGGGAGCAGGTGACATACATGCTGTGGACTTTAGGAGGGAAATTTCAAATAATCAAAGAAATAGATGTGATTCTATAGTCTGAGACCCTAAAAGAGAAGATGACAAAGGAAATGAGAAACCCAACCCTTAAATTCAGATTAGGGCCCTTTCTATGTGCTCCCGAAGCTCCTCAAAACCCCTTGACAAGTCCAGTGTCAGGCTCAATCATAATTCCCCCGCACTCATCTCTACTCTGAAGCTTTAAGCTTTAAGAACTTACCTGGTGGCTCAGATGGTAAAGAATCTGCCTGCAATGCGAGAGACCTGGGTTCGATCCCTGGGTTGGGAAGGTCCCCTGAAGAAGGAAAAGGCTATCCACTCCAGTATTCTTGCCTGGAGAATCCCATGGACGGAGGAGCCTGGTGGGCTACAGTCCATGGGGTTGCAAAGAGTTGGACGCGACTGAGCAACTAACACTTTCACTTTAAGCTTTAAGACAGCAGGGTTGCATCTCTCACACTTATCTTTGTATCCTAGCAAATAGGACAGTACCTGGCACACAGCTTACACTCACACACCCACATATACTCACACCCACAATTCATTATATATATAATGAAGTAAGTAGTAAACAATACTGAAATTCTGATAATATAATCCTGAATATTTTTCTAGATTATCAAAGATAATGTACACCTTCACACACACATTCCAAGTCTAACAGTTCAGTTTTTTGAATGATTAGAATTAAAGGGTTAAAAGTTCTAACTAATGAGGAAAAGAAATGGCTGCGGCTACAAAGGACATGCTCAAAGTAACTCACAATATAAAAGACCATTTCAAGAAGAATGCAGGGAGAGGCAAATAACACAGAACAAATACCAAAGAGAGAGATAATCCCATTAGAATAGTGTCAGGAAGCCTAAAGTCCAGAGTGAGCTGAAGTATGTAAAACATTCTAAAAACAACAAAAGAGACTTAAAAGGCTGGCAAGGAACAATGCTACAGAAAATGACGGTGACAGAATAAGCCAAACATAGAAAACTGGGATGCTTGTGATGTTCAGTACTATGCCCATTTTTGCTAATGACATAGTTATTATTTCTGTCAAGACTGGGATACTTTTATTGTTGTTTTTTTTTTTGGTAGACTTTCGTTTTACTTTTGTAGAAAAAAAGAACAAGAAATGGATAGGACTTCTGATGAGAAAAACGAAAGGCTATTCATCTCTTCCTATTTTTGCCTTTTAATCAAGGATCATGATTTCTCACCTGGTAGGACAGAACAAAATGTAAAGAAGAGGGAATTGAGGCCCACAGCCGTGAAACACCAGATCCTTAGCTGTTTGGTGTGGATCGGGGTCTCCTGGCCCAGGCTGTAGCCTGAGAACACTCACGCCTGTAACTGTCCCACTCCAGCCAGCCGCCTTGGAGGCATTTGTGAATGGAAAACCCCCCAAGTGCCTGGTGATTGACAAAAAAAAGAAAATATGAAATCCCAGGAAAATTCAAAAATTTATTCTGAAACTTTTGAGAACACTCAGAAAAGAAAGAGACAACCATTAGGCACCAAGAAGTCAAGCAGGACTAAATGATTTTCCTGTTCACTAGAGTAACTAGAATGCAAGATGAAGAAAATGTGGTAGGTATGGTGTATATGGATTTCATCCAGGCAGTTTTCACAACATCTCAAGATCCTATTATGAATTTAATGAGAACTATGAACTGAATAACAGAAGAGTCAAGTGGATTCACAGCTAGGTTTGCATAACCAAGCCCAAGGAGTGCTAAAGAATGGGTCCATGTGATCAAAGGGTGATCTATAGACATCTACTTGTGTTATTCTCTAGATCCTTTATTAATGACTTGAATGATGATTACTCTGATAAAAATAATAGAAATAAGAAACATCTGTTGAACTCTTCTGTTACTCTGTATGTATTCATTTATGTAAAACAATAGTCCTATATAGTTGAGATTTTTATCTCCACTTTACAAATAAGCAGCACAGAGGGTTGAAGTAACTTCCTCAAGGTCACACAGATTATAGGTGGCAGAACTGAGATTCAAGCCCAGACGGTTTACTTAATGGCATAAGTTATATGAATTATATCCATCAATATGTGGATGACCAAAGTGAAATGTGAGGCTTCGCAGGTGGTTCAGTGGTAAAGAATCCACTTGCCAAACAGGAGACATGGGTTCGATCCCTCGGTCGGGAAGATCCTCTGGAGAAGGAAATGGCAACCCACTCCAGTATTCTTCCCTGGGAAATCCCACAGACAGAGGAGCCTTGCAGGCTGTTGTCCATGGGATCGCAAAAAGAGTTGGACACAGCTTAGCAACTATAAATAAAAAACAACAAAGTGAAATGTATAGGTATGTAAAGTTAGAGCTTTGGTGCCCCCACCCCCAAAATAATAATAGAATGGAAAAATTAGCCCAGTAAATAAAGATAAAATTAATTTGAGCCAAATGTAAACTCATACACTCAAGTTCCAAATAAATCAACTGCAAAAGTAAAGATTGGAAAGATAGGACTTATAGCAAATCAGGAAGTCTTGGGAGTTTCATTTAATATTGGCTCACTATGACCAATGAATCAGAGAAGGCAATGGCAACCCACTCCAGTACTCTTGCCTGGAAAATCCCATGGACAGAGGGGCCTGGTGGGCTGCAGTCCATGGGGTAGCTAGGAGTCGGACATGACTGAGCAACTTCACTTTCACTTTTCACTTTCATGCATTGGAGAAGGAAATGGCAACCCACTCCAGTGTTCTTGCCTGGAGAATCCCAGGGATGGGGGAGCCTGGGATTCTATGGGGTCGCACAGAGTTGGATACGACTGAAGCGACTTTGCAGCAGCAGCGGCATGACCAATGAATAGTGTGATTGTCAACAATATGCAATCTTAGAGCAAAATTTAAAATCATTGTTCTTTTTCCCATTAATAATTTTCTACCCCATTTGACTTTTTTATTTAACCAAGTCAACATTCCATTTTTGACTCTAGTTCTAGGGAATACTAAGGTTTTTCAATTTAGTGGAATGAACCCACTAAATAATTTTTAAATGAGTCCCTTTATTTGCATTGAACCAAAACAATGGCAGCAGACTAGTGGAATAAGCAGAAGCTTGGCAGTCAATCCCGGAGGTTGAGTCCCCTTCTTGCTATTAACTGGCTCTGGGACCTTGGCCTTAAAGTCTCAACACCCAGTTCCCTCATCTAGAAGATGGCAACAATAACACCTACCTTGCAGGAACATCCTGAGGACTCAGGAAGTAGACATAAAGAGATAAAATTATATGGCATGGTGCCTGAGGGGGTTTCGTTTTCTTCACTATTGTAGCCCCAACAAGTAGGCTGGTGCCTGACACAGAAGGTGCTAGGCAGTGTTTTCTAAGTGAATACCTAATGAATGAATATGTTCAGTAAAGGATGAAAGTGAAAGTCATTAAGTCGTGTCTGACTCTTTGCAACCCCATGGACCATGCAGTCCATGGAATTCTCCAGGCCAGAATACTGGAGTGGGTAGCCTGTCCCTTCTCTAGGGGTTCTTTCCAACCCAGGGATCAAACCTCCCACATTGCAGGCAGAGTCTTTACCAGCTGAGCCACAAGGGAAGCCCAAGAATACTGGGGTGGGTAGCCTATCCCTTCTCCAGGGGATTTTCCTGACCCAGGAATTGAACCCGGGTCTCCTGCATTGCAGGCAGATTCTTTACCAACTGAGCTATCTGGGAATAGCAGTGTTATCATGAGAAGTCTTTTTAAAGCAACAGACTGATTATTCACAGATTTGAAGAAGGGGAATGCTTTGTCATAGCTAAATTTATTTTTTCCCATTATACAGCATAGCTTCAGGATTTTTTAAAAACTAAAGTAAAACTATGACCTTTAGGTCATCTTTGTAGTGTTTCCTCAATTCTTCCCCCACTTCTTCCTGGAGAAAAATGGGGTAAGGACTTCCATTCTTCTTATTTTGTCTAGTCAGATATTATTTGAAAGCTTGAAATGAAAAATGAAACCAAGTTAAGTCTGGCTGATAGCCATTCAGAAATAGATTTTTTTTTCTAAGTAGATTAATTTTCAGAGACATTTTCCTCTTTAAGACTTCCTCATTTTTAAAAGAAGCATTCAGTAAAACAACAGGAATATGTTTCCAGTGTCTAATTATCTCTTTTTCAAGGCTGAATTTGGTAAATTACATAGTATTAGCCGTTGGTCATCTCCCAGGTAAAAAATAAAACCAAATGATCTTTAATATAATTTATGACTTTCTTTCCTAGAGCTAAGTGAAACTCGGCTTCATAGCTTTTGTTTGTTTGCAGGCCTTTCGTGTTAGTCAGATTAAAACTAATGTTTTTACAAAACTGTAAGGACAAAGAATCAAGTTGAACTGGTTTAAAAAAAACAACAAAATTCCAGTGTTTGATTCAGCATTTCAAGAATAGCAGAGAAAATAGAGTCTGGTTTCTGACAGTGGGGTGGGATGAGGAGTTGGGGTGGGGTGGGAATGAGAAGGAACTCTCCCAGTTGCTAAAAGGAAAACGAAACAAGGATGTTATCTCTTCGCTGTTACGAACAGGACAAGCGTATAATTGAAACCAAAGCACATAACACCTTTTCACACACTGCCTTCTGATGTCATCTAATTACTTACTGCCTGCTAATCTTATCTCCTTCAGGAGCCTATCTTAAAATTACGCTGAGTTACCATTAGTTAAACACATCTCATCTAGCCAAAACACATATGGACTCCCAGTAAATATTTGTTGAGTTTTGTGGACTGCACAGGTGGGTTTTCTTTTTGGCCTCATGCATGGCTGACTCATTTATGCCAGAGAGGTTTTGGTTTTGCTCTTTCTCTTACCTGAAATGCCATTCGCATCATTGGCAGTACTTTCTCAAAGCAGTGCAGAAGAGCACCTCTTCTCCCCTGATTAACCCACCTAAACTGAAGCCATCTCACCCATCGAGAAGCCTGTTTTATAAACATGGTTGTAGTCATTTCAGAATGATTTAAGATTCTAATTTCTCTTGGCTCTGGCATCACTCATACCCCTACAATATACACACCTCAGGAATAGGCATTGAGTCTTATTTCCCACAGCAATACACACAGGCACACCTCTACACATGCAGTGTCCACCCATGGAAGCAAAGGATGTGTTCTACAGCTGGGTAATGAAATGTTTAACATTAGTGAAAAAAGCCAGACAGCCCTGATTGTTTGTCTCTATCAGTCTGCCAAGAATGGGTATAAATGGAATCAAGGCTGTGAGAGATGGATTTTTTTCATCAGATAAGTTATCAAAACCTAATACATTTACACCTCAAAATTGCTTTAAAGTAGATTGGGTGACTAACAGAAAGTCTTTCAAAGGGAAGTAATATATGGTATTATATTTATTTGAGAGACCTGTACAATATTTGAACTACTGTACAAAAACCAGTTTTGAATCATTCAGTCTTTAGAAAAATGATTTGGAAGAGATTAAACTATATATCGCTGTGGCTTATAGACAGTCATAAGCATTTGGTACCTTCCAGACTTCACCCAGTGTGAGTTGAGCCATAGGCAGGCTGGGACTCAGAGCAAGGTGTATGCTTTCAGGCCTTTGATTGTTGTACACTAAAGAAATAAGCAGACAGTTTGTGAGAAGGTTTACAAAGAACCCATAGTGTGCATAAGGGTATCAACAGCAACGAAAATCCATATGTATAGGTGGAGTTAGAGAGTATTTAATGGTGAGGTTAGTGGTTAAATGTGTTTAGCATTGGGCTAGAAACCACTCTTTTTTCCTCATATTCCATAGAAAAGATACATTTTCAGACAGAGCTTTGATGGAGGTGAACGGGAGGGCTAGTCTAGCTACCTGATTATCCTGCATACAAGTCTCTGAGTTAAGAAAATAAGTAGGAGATGTTGGGGAAGTTACCTGGTTAAAGACATGGGATACATGGGGTCCAATATGGGAAGATATAGAGGGCTTCAGTGTCCATGACTCGCTGGAACACTGCTGGGTTGGAGATAAGTGGGGAGAAGGAGAAGGAGTGGATTGGAGTGTGTGTAAGTGAGGTGGCTAGAGTGGCATTTGACACCGCTTGTTTTAATGATGACAACGCTTGTTTTAAGCGATTCCCCAATACTTGATGTTGAAACCTGGGGAATAAATCATTGCAACCAAGAAAAAAATAAAAGTGAGAAGACATTTATTCCTCTTTTGCCACATGTCTTTATTGAACATTTCAAAGGTCAAGGACACTCTCCTAAGTACTTTGGAAAACAGAAAGGAGAAATTGAATTGGTCAGAGACAGGCTTTTTAAAAGGAAGGGATTCTTTCTGTAATTCATTTTTAAAAGTACTTATTAATTTTCCCAAAACAGCATATATTTCAGTTGGCAAATTTTTATTTTTTATTATAGCTAGAAATTGAAATAAAATTTGCTAAGGCAGTGAATATGATGTCTAGAATTTTGAACCTATCAGTCAAAATGAGTTTTATTATCTGTGATTGCATTAGAATAAATTCAAGGACATTAAAATTATGTTAATTCTCTCTTTTATCCATCTTGAGACAATTACCTAAAATCAGCACGTATCAAAGGAGATTTCATAATTTTTAGGCTGTTCTGTTATTAGCTCTAAGACTTTATTTGAACTTTGTCCTTTCCGTGTTATAGCTGCTCATTGCCCTCTGAAGACAAGAACCTTGAAGGTCAACTTGGTCACTAGAGCACTGACCACACCTGCCAACACAGGGCAGGAAAGTGTGACCTGGCATGGGTTTCTGAGTCATTCTACAAAGAAGAGGTGTTCTAGTCTTGGATTTACTTTTGCTTATGCTGAAATTTTAAGAACATGATAAACAAATGGCTCTGTGGACACCGAGCCCTGGGAGTCTCTCAGGATGCTGCAGTCAGGCCTCAGCCTTGTGCCGCCACCCACAGCTCCCTGGAATTGCCCTTTGCCTCATTTAAAGTGGCAGCATCCGTGGCGAGGGAAGGGTGTATCTACATGAGGGCAACTTGTGCTCAAAAGATTGTGTTTCAAGGACCAGCTCCATCACTGGCCAGATGCATGACCATAGCCTTTTATGGCATAGTTTTTCACCTGCAAAGTGAAGATGGAGGAAAGCAACCACATATGCTTTGGAGGAATTGATGAGATTATTTATCTATTTAGATTTATTTTATAGTGCATAATGTGCCCCAAGCATTGTTTTAATCACTTGAAAAATATGAACTCATTTCATCTTCATTACTACACTCAGAGGTAGTTACTATAAATAGCCTCAGTTTACTGATGAGGAAATGAAGGTGTAGAGAGGTTGAGTAACTTACCTAGGTCCCCAAACCAGTAAGAGGCAGAGTTGAGATTCAAACTTGGTAAATTGCAGTTACTTATTTTCTATCATAAGAAGATAAAGAAGAATCTGAATAGCAGAAAATGGGCAGTGTTTCCTCTTTGTGATCATTTAGGGGACCCTGATTCTGTGGCAAATAGATGGGGGAAATGGAAACAGTGACAGACCATATTTTCTTTGGCTCCAAAATCACTGTGGACGGTGACTGAGGCCATGAAATTTTAAAAGATGCTTGCTCCTTGGAGGAAAAGCTATGACAAACCTAGACAGCATATTAAAAAGCAGAGACTTCACTTTGCCAGTACAAAGCTAAATCAAAGCTATGGTTTTTCCAGTTGTCATTAAATAAGGCTGAGCACCAAAGAATTGATGGTTTCAAACTGTGGTGCTGAAGAAGACTCTTGGGAATCCCTTGAACAGCAAGGGGAGATCAAACAAGTCAATCCTAAAGGAAATCAACCCTGAATATTCATTAGAAGAACTGATGTTGAAGCTGACACTCCAATGCTTTGACCACCTGATTCGAAGAGCTGACTCACTGGAAAAGACCCTGATGCTGGGAAAGATTGAAGGTGGGAGGAAAAGGGGGACGACAGAGGATGAGATGGTTGGATGGCATCATTGACTCAATGGACATGAGTTTGAGCAAATTCCTGGGGATGGTGAAGGACAGGGAAGCCTGGTCTGCTATACCTCATGGGGTCGTGAAGAGTTGGACATGACTGAGCGACTGAACAACAAACACCAAAGATATTGTGTGTCTGGTGACTATGGGACCATAATTAATGCAGACACCCCTGCCACAGGGCTGGCTATGAAGCTCTCTGGCTGACTGCCTGGGACTGGTTAGTGAGACGATGGGGACAAAGAGAGGCCTGAACCTAAGGAGAAATAGTGCCTTTCTCAGAATGTGTTGAATTTACGAGTGATTTTTCTTTCTTTTTTTTTTTTTTTTAAATATCAAACCAGCAAACAAACATATATAAGACTAAGGTGCCTGTTGGTGGCACAGGCCTGACAGGCAAGAAAGCCTTCTCTCTTCTGAGTTCCAATGGTTATCCCCACCCCCAAGCTCCTCACACTGGCTTTTCATTGGTAAAATCCACTTTAAAAAACTTCATTCCTATGGGTGAGAGCATCACCCCAAATAAAATGTATATACCCCTGGACACAGTAGTACCTTATTCATTGGGTGTAAGATTAGCTGGCAGTTGCCTCCAGTTAGGTCTGGAGCCAGGAACAGGTTTTAGAACAGGGAGGAGGTGCAGGGTGAGGAATGTTTGCTGATTGATTGACCTGCCTATCCTGGTGTCACAGGAAGATTAGAAGCCCTTAACTGACTCACATTCTCAGAAACTGACCTTTGGAAGGATGACTGTGGTCCCGCCTGCACTGTCTCTGAGTCTCTGAGGCAGTCGGTGTAAAAGTTCCAAGTTCAATCTTACAGCTCTGCCTTCCCCAAGTGGAGAAGAACGAAAAACTGAGCATTCGCTAACAGAGGCCTGAAAGCCAGAGCACGGGGCAGTTTTACGTAAAGGAAACAAGCATTTTCGCAGAAGGTGAGTCCCTCCAAGCCTCAGGTGTCCTCAGCCACCATCCCACCCCTGGTTATCCAGCCACCACACTCAGGATCCTGCTACTTACCCAGTCTCTGACTCTACCTGAGTCACACTGTTAATATGACTGGACACAGTAAAAGCAAGTTGCTAAAGGTGGTCAGTTCAGGGGAAAGGCTTATCTGTCTGTTGAGAAAGGCAACCAAGCCGGGCATGGGAAGCCCTGATTTGGACACCTTACCAAGTGAGTCGAGGTGGATTTTGTGAGAAAGGCTTAGGAGCAATGGTACTGGGTTGGGGAAGGAGGCATGAGAGGGTCCGGCTGCCTCTAGTTCTCTTCTGCCTCAGTTCCCTAGCATTTCTCTCCCAACAGATGCCATCATAGCGTGTTTTGATTCAGTCGGTGCCAGGGGCAAATGTTTCAAGGAAGTAGGAGGGACCTGACTTTCTCCGCTACTTTGAGAAAACCATTCAGTGTTTACTAGGAGGGTGCTGACTTAATGAAGCAAGAATATTGTGAGTTCCTTAGAAGAAAGGTTTTTGGAACCAGAATATGCTCTGGAGAGATGGTGGCTTTCTTTACCAGATGTTTATTCCGTGACAAATGAGACCACTTCCCTGAACTGGCGGTGAAGGTAGAGCTTTGTTTGCCAGGTTTTGTTAGTACTTTTCTTTGCCAGGCCAGAGCTATAGTGCAGAACCACAGCGCGTGTTTTCTTTGGAGATGGGTATCAGTGTTTCCCTTCAAGATTTGCTGTAAAAACAAGCCGACTTCCAGCCCACCCCCTCTGCAAGTCTGCCCCTAACCCTCTGATGAGACTGGCTAGCTGGGTTGATCGCAACCCCAGTGGTGCTCTGCCCCAAACCTTAAGCCAGTTCAATTCCAGGTCTAATTTCCTGAGTCCACATACTGCTTTCCTCCCCCACCTCCTCTTTTCCGTATTTTTGCTTGTATATCTATCTCTGTCACATGGTTTAAGCTCCTTTGGGGGCAGGTATTTTTTTAGGGCTCCAGAATCACTGCAGATGGTGATTGCAGCCATGA